>NC_065583.1:82407306-83032306 GCF_024542745.1 Macaca thibetana thibetana
TAAAGTAGAGCCAGAACGTATTTTTATTTCCTTCTATTCACAATACATAATTTATTGCTCCTTTTTCACTTGCTCCTCTATTAAATATATATTTTTAATACTTTCATCAAGAAATATTGTTAAAAATGTTTATACTTAAAAAACTAAATCCTCCGTTACACAGAAAACTTGACTCTACTGAGAGACCCGTATCCCAAAAGTTACCCAGTGAGTGAACTGGAACATGATGTATCCCGTATTCACATTCTGTCTCTCAGCATGAGGAAACAGATGAGGTCTATCTACCAACACCACCATTGAAAGAAAAATACTGGAAAGTTAGAGATATAAAAGACACAGCCCATGCCCTACTGTGTAGCACAGATTTATAACACTAAACTCACATTTGCATAGTGTTTTGCAGTTTACTTACTATTTTAATGTGCATTCTACTATTTGCCTCTCACAAATACCCTGTAAAGAGATGAGAAGCAGACACTATTCTTCAGGCAGTAAGAAACTTTCCCAAGATCATATTACTACTGAGTAGAGATTGGACTTCAATTCAGATCTCAATCTTCATATTTGATCAACTAGTTGGATAGGAAAAGAGCAGGCAGAAGTTACACAAGTATTTTAACTCAGCTTCCCTCATACAGTCAAGGTACAAAAAGCACCTGTACCAAGAAAATGACATATATATTGGGTACAATGTACACTGCTTGGGTGACTGGTGCACTAAAATCTCGGAAATCACCACTAAAGAACTTATCCATGTAACCTTATAACCAATGCAGACAGTAACAATGAGACAGGTCAGGAGAATAAGGAGGTGCCCCCACCTCCCAGACTGGAGTGCAGTGGCATGATCTCAGCTCACTGCAACCTCCACCTCCCAGGATCAAGCAATTCTCCTGCTTCAGCCTCCTGAGTATCTGGGATTACAGGCGCCTGCCACCACGCCAGGCAAATTTTTTGTATTTTTAGTAGAGACAGGGGGTTCACCATGTTGGCCAGGCTGGTCTCGAAGTCCTGACCTCAAGTGATCCACTCACCTAGGCCTCCTAAAGTGCTGGAATTACAGGTGTGAGCCACCACGCCCAGCCACTATTCATTTAAATTTGACCTCAGAATAATTCACTCATACTATTGGTCTCATTTGACTTGAACTACTGTCCTAAATATTAATTTAGTGTGTTTATATTGTCCAAATTATATCAGCTGATTTCATAAACAAATTAGATACTGTCCAGTTCCCTTCGCATAGAAATTCTGTTTTCATTTTCACTCTCCTCATATTTTATTACTTTAGTCATCTGGGCAATGTATCATGTTTAAAAGAGAGAATGAGGTCTCTGTTAAAATAAAAGGCCCCTAAATGTTATAAGCACATTCCTGTAATTTCTTTAAAGATTACATCCCCAGGTCTTTTAAGATCAGTACACTGACTTATATATCAAAATACTCGTCTAGAAACTTAAGGAATCTTCTGAAAATGTAATAAATAGATAATTGCTTATTAGTACACTTGGAGAACAAGTGAAGTCAAAATATAAGCATTACAGTTACTTATTTGTTTCTTAAGTATGTTTAGAATATGATATGATTTGTACCTTTGCTTAACAAACATATGTTGAGCACCTGCTGTCTACCAGGGTCTGCCCTCATGTGGTTTACAGTCTAATGGGAAACAATATACACGTGAAGAAATGTGCCAGAAAATCTATAGGGTATGGTGGGAACACAAAAAATAAAATGGTAAGTTATATACTACATTATCAGAAAAATTTTTTTATCAGAGAAATAACTTTTGATCTGGATCTTGAAAGAGGAGTGTTTGCTATGTACATTGGAAGGACTAGAAACTGTTAGATGAGGGTGTTTGCAATAAAACTGTATATGACAGGAGCCAAAAACTGGAATGGCGCATACAAAGAGCTAGTTTAAGAGAGGAAGACAGAAGAAAGAGCATGAAAAATGCCTTGTGCCATAAAACCGAGTTTGGACTTTATTTTTTGGTGATATCCTTATTAATCATGCCAGGATAATTATTATAATAATCTTCAGTTTCAGTAGTTTGAAAGCAATTGCTATATCAATATTGTAACTTATCCAAATGTGATATGTGAATGTGTAATGTTTGCAATAGCATGGCAACCAAAACTCATTGTCGGATATTACTTGTTGCCTTTGTTTCTTGCTACATGATTAACATTTTTTTCTGTGGGTCAATGGTCCAAAATAATTACACGGTTCCACTTTTGCCAAGTATGCAAGTTCAATAGTTATATATGGAAGCTGAAAGTTTTATTCTACATTTGTTGTGAATAGTCTATAACAATTATTGAGCATGTAGTATACTCCAGGTTCTGTGCTAAGTGCTTTGTATATGGTATGTAATCTCATTCTCAAAATACTTGTATTAGTTAACACAATTTTTTCCATTTTGCAAATGAAGAAACTGGAGCTCAAAACTTGAAAGTGACCCCTTCAGGCTCAGGCATTTTATGAATAGCAAAGTTGAAACTTGAACCCAGGTCTCACAGTCAACACAGACCATATCCATAATGATTAAACTAACTCAGGAAACACAAATATAACTAAACACAGTTTCCCCTCTGAAGCAGCATATAATTTTGTGGGGTAAATGGTCAACTACAAAATGGATAGTAGATGTTCACGGTGAGGTTGTATTGGATGAACACTTACTGTAGACTATAACCATTGGGGAATGCATTCTACAGGATGGAATCTACAAAATGAAGGAAGAAAGTGGGGAGGCTATTTCAGGCTAAAAAGATAAGACACAGTGTGTCTGTGGAAAACCACACATGACTCCAGGGAACTGCAGGGTCTTATGGTTATTATCAGAACATTTGCACTAAGATATGCATTGTTCATCTGCTGTTGCAGTCACTTGATTTGGTCCTATATCAATATTCTACCTGGCATTAACTTAGTCCAAAAGAATATGTTAAAGTTAGATATCAATGATTTACACAACTCCCTAAAATATGAGCTACAAGAGAAGAGTCTCTGGTAAAATATGATTAGGACATATGCAGTTTCTAAGACATGCAATCTTCTGTTGGTATGCACAATATCGGCCTCTGACTAGAGCTATAAGCACAATTTATCCTTTAATACCTCCAGGATTTTACCATTAAAAGTGGTCAGGCATTTAAAGTCTATGTATGTAAAAGGGTAGCTATTAAGAGAATTAGCCCAAGTCCACTTGTGTGTCAAAAAAATATAAAGTCTGAAGGACCATTGGAAATTGTTAGATGAATTTTCAAAATAATAACTTTCAGGACTATGAAATATGATTAAGTGTTATAAACTCTAACAAAATGATACAACCAGAAAAATGAGAGAACTTATTAAGGGAAGTCAATAAAACTTGACAAAATTGTCTGGGTTTATAGAGTACTGGGCAAAAAAGTGCAATTCAGTGTTGACATCAAAAAATTTTCTTTAAATATGTACACCTACTATGTACCTACAAAAATTAAAAATTTAAATTAAAAAGAAATTTTCTTTTTAATCTAAAACTAATAAACCTTCAAGTCTAAGTTGTTTGGCCTCACAAACTTGTGCCACTAACACAAGTCAATATCCCCCTCTAACTCCAACCCACCAATACCACTACCAGTAGGAGAAAAATTGTATGATATTTACATGGAGGTTGCTATTTGGGACCCAGGCATTTGTAGCCCCTCCAAGTATTACTCCTGTTTAGACAATGAGACAGAGAGTTTGCAAAGAACTGCACAGGGATTGGGCTTAGAGAGACTACTTAACCCTGCCTCTGAAATAGGGATGACTGTTGCATACATAACAGTAGCATTTGTCAATTCAGCTTTGGGGAGAGGAAGTCCTGTTATTGAGAATATCCTTGTGAGGAAACAAATACTGTCATCAAGAAGCTTTTTGCAGGGTAAGGCTGGTTCTTTCAGGTAAGAGGGAGATCCTGCCCCTTCCAGCATAAGAAATTCAGAGGGATTTGGAGACTCAAAGTTTTAACCTTGTCTATGTCTGCCAAATAAAATTCCCCATTCATAACTGAACTCAATCAGATCCACAAACCAAACACACAAAATATGTTTCAGTCATTCCTCTCTCTAGCAATATCATCTTCTATACACTTTTAGATTCTTAAGAAGTAAGCCAAGCTATGTACTCAGATTACAAATTATTAGTGCTGTTATGCCTTCTTACTAAATTATGTACACTAAGCACAGATAAGAAAAAACTCATGTCTGTAAACATAAAAAGGTGGTAAATAAAACAATCTAAGTACTTTTGTACAGAATAATTTTTCATCTTCTAGCTAGATAAAAAGATAATAAAAAGAATAAGATATTTATCTCTCACATATTTCCATAATCATTTACCATCTCTTATCTTTTCCACATTTTTTTCTCTTTTAAGTAGTTTCATTTTGAAGATATCTCCCTTCGCTATAGATAAATATAGTACCTGTGCTTTCAGTAAATAAAATTTATTTCAATCTCTGTCAATAATATGTAAATAATTTTGGCTTGTCTCATAAAGTTATGAATTCAATGCACATAAACTGAGGAGCAAAAAAACTACGAAAAGATAACTGATAGTTATAATATAAGATCAAAGTAATATAACTTTGAAATAGGCCTAATAGGCCTCCGCTTAAAAAAATGAATGCATGCATTAGAGTGGTTAATTAGATCTCTTTTATAAATTGTGTGTCCTGAAAATGACAGATAAATTATATCTCAATGGGAACATTATTCAGATTCAAACTATGTGTTTAAGTAATCCAAATTAGCATTCTGATTTTATAAACATTAACTGAAGACCCATTATATGTCAGATATTGTGCTAGAAGGTTATAGCCTAGTTGGACAAACTGATTTGTTAATAATAATAATAATAATACTTATAGAGCCATATGAATCAAAGAAAAATCTATTGACTCACATCACTAGCCCTTTCAGACAACATATTTTTTCACAACTCTTTGACATAACTCTTGATGTCTTCCTTGCTCTCTGTATCTCCAGCTTCCTCTGAGCTATTTTTCCCCAAATCATATTACCCCCTCACAGTTCAATTCAAGCTCTGTGTGACAGATACTACCAACAGACCACCAAATTAATTGTTAACTTTTCTGCTGGGAATATAGTTATTCCACATTTCTTTCTCCCATAATGTGAGTTGGGTCCTTAAGAATGAGTATTAACCAAAGGAATGTGAGTGAAAGTAGCATTAGCCACTCCCAGGCAAAACTCATAAAAAGCACTGCACTCACAGCTTCATGCTCTTTCCTACCACCAGAAGATGGAGACGTTGATACCCAGATCAACTTAGGAAGCTATGTGCTAAAGCTGGAACTTCTGCCACAAGCTAAAATTCTTGATGACTGTATGGAACAGAATCCCCCTGCCAACCAAGAAGCCCTTGGACTATTACATGAGCAAGCAATAAACTTCTAATACATTGAACCATTATATCTTGGGTTCCACTTGATACAACAGTTCAGCTTACCGTAATCTACCTTTTCCATTAAACCATGTATGGTCATTCTCATTCATGCTAATCAAGCACTTGCACATTTTACCATACAGTATGGCATTCATTTGTGGCCCCATTCTTTTTTGTTTTACCATTTCATCACTGGCCTTCTTTTGTTTTCTACCTCCTTAGTTCCTTGCACAAGAGAGAATTTTAGCCCTGAACCCCAACCAATCGTTTACGCATAAAAGGACATGATTATAAGGCAAAAATGTTAAGTAAAAATCTTGTTGTACTGAAGAATTAGTTTTGTCTAAAGATCTGGACTTTGCCCCAGCTTCTAGGAGGTAACCAATAAACCCTTGGGAATTCTCAAATGATGGGAGCATCTTAGCTGTTCATGGTGGGTACCTCAGATCACACATGATGGTTTAGGCTAACTATGTGACTCATGGAGGTTCTCTAGATATATTATGCTAACGAGGGGACTCAAAATGTGGGCTGGCCATCCCAGAAACACCATGTACTTTGGGTTGGGGTCATGTGCCATATAATATCCACTTGACCTCTGGGGAGGGAAGGGAGCTACATGTTGAGTTCAACTGGGATGGCGATAACTCAATCAGTCATGCCTACATAATAAAATCCCGATAAAATCTCTGGACACCAAAGTTCATGTGAGCTCTCTGGGTTGGCAACACTGCATGTATACATTGCCACATATTGATACTGGGAGAGTAACATGTCACTGAGGACACAGAAATTTCACATTTGGAACTCTTCAGTCCCAGATTTCTCCCTATATGTCTCTTCCTTTTTCTGGTTCTGATTTGTACCTTTTGCTCTAATAAAACTGTAATCGTAGTACAGCACTTTTTTGAGTTCTGCAAATCATTCTAGCAAATTATCGAACCTGAGGGAGTACAGGGAGAGTCTGAATTTGTGACCAGCTGACCTGAACTCAAGATGGCCCTGGGGACCTCAGAACTTGTGACTGGTGTCAGAAGTCCTAAGCAGACTTGGCAGTCTGAAGGACTTAACCTCAAGATTGACTAGATCCAGATACTTATAAATTCTAAATTTGAACTGAAAAAATCAGTAGAAACTCATGCTATTAAAAAAATTACTTTTATACATTTCCTAAATCTGTCCATTGAAACGGCCTAGAAGAAATGACTACCTCATAGCAATAAATACCCATAGCACCCAGATTGTGCAGATTGTGACTACTAAATGTTATTTCTGACTAGGATCCTTGGTTAATTTCATATCTAGGACAGGACATATATACCATGGACTAGATTGTATTACTGTACCAGAAAGCAAAAAGCCATCAAAGACTAGTAATAAATTGAGATGCATAAAACTCAAATATTTTAAAAATTCCGTTAGTTCATAATTCTATTTCCTAAAAGAACAAATTGATTGGTCCCTATTGTATATTGCTGGAGTATCAACTCTTTATTCTGAAGACTGATAAACAAAAGGAAAATAATTAAGCAAATTTTCTTCTTTTCCTGTACCAGTAGTATTCTGGATAACAAAATTGTAGAGTTAATACTTTTAATTAAGGAAAAATTTCCGGTAAAAAAATATGGAATGACCAAATTAGAAAAATCATCTTTCTGGCTCTTCCTCTTACCTTTGTATCCTCTGCCCTTTTCTTTCTCACCTCCCCTCCATTTCCCTTCCCTCTCATCTGTTTCTCTTCTCTTTCCTTCCTGAACAATTGAATCCTAAAGTCATTAGGTGAGGCATTGCAAGTAGGCACCCAGGTTGGAGGTCAGCGGAGACCAATGGCACTCCAGAGTGGAATGTCCTAGGCAGGATAAGTGTTTTAGTTATCTATTGCTACATAATAAGTTACCACAAGCTTAGAAACTTCCAGCCACACACATTTGCTCTCTCACAGTTTCTATGTTATCAGAATACAAGCACAGGTTATCCACATCCTCTGCTTAGGGTCTCATAAGGCTGAAAACAGAGCTGTCAGAGCTGTCAGCTAGAGCTGTGGTCACATCTAAGTTAGGAAGGATTCATTTCCAGGCTCACTAAAGTAGTTGGCAGAATTCAGTATCCGTGACAGTTTGACTGACAGTACCAATTTCTTGCTGGTTGTTGGCAGAAAACCACCATCGCCTCCTAAAAGCTTCCCACAGTTCCTTTCCAAACAGGGTTCCCCAACATAGTTACTTCCTTCCTCATAGCAAAGAAGGGAAGAAGACGCAAGCAGGATGCCCTACAATGTTATATAATATATACTGCATAATTATGCAATTATATTCACGTAATCACATGCACCCTGTCATCTTTGCCATATCAAATTAGTTTGAAGCAAGTCGCAGTTCCCATGTACACTCAAAGGGAGGGTATCACACAAGGAAATGATCACCAGGAGTCATGGATCATGAAGACTTCCTTAAAAGTCTGCCCACTACCATAAGAAAGATATTCATTCACCCAATTATGGGGTGTCAGAATCCAGATCAGATCTGTCAGAACCCAGGCTCTGTGCAAGTGAGTCATTTGTTGCAAGCAGTCAGACCCTGAGCAGTGTAAGAAATGCACCTTCACAAAGGGGGATGTCAGAGCAACATAATGAAGAGGACATCACACCATAGGATGACCTAGCATGGGGAGCCGGAGCACAAACATTGTAGGGACAGCTTCACCAGCAAGGGTGGCAAGGCATGGGGAGTCAGAACCCAAGCGGGGTGAAAAAAGCATACCTTGCAGCAAGGTAAAGACAGTGTCCATGCAGGTGCTCAGACTGAGTAATATGTTGGGGCCCAAGTGTAGGGAGGACATCTGCACAAGAAGGAGGTTATAATGGTGATAAACAATTGGATACAGAATTCTGGCGCATACAGGATAATTAATTTTTTAAGTAAATTTTTAAAAATATTTCTCAGATGTATAGAATTTTAGGAGTTTTGTGGAAGGAATAAGTTCAAGAGATCAATTGTATAACTTAGTGACTAAAGTTAATATATTCTTGAAGATTGCTAAAAGAGTAGCTATTAAGTGTTCTCACCACAAAAAAATATGTAATGTATCGTTAATTATCTCAATTTAGCCTTACTACAATGTATACATATTACAAAACAACATATTGTACATGATAAACATAAAATTTTTGTATGTCAATGAAAAATAAATAAATACCCCGAAAACATACCTCTTGGAGAAGAAAGTTAGAAAAAAACTAAAACGAATGATGTTGGATGAAAATAGAAGCGTTGGAGTGATTTTAAATATATTGAGATAGGCCAGGCATGGTGGCTCACAACTGTAATCCCAGCACTTAGGGAGGCTGAGGCAGGTAGATTGCACGAGCTCAGGAATTTGAGACCAACCAGGTAATATTGTGAAATCCTGTCTTTACAAAACATATAAAAATTAGCAGGTAATGCTGGCACATGCCTGTGGTCCCAGTTACTCAGGAAGCTGAGTTAGGAGGATCACCTGAGCCCAAGGAGGTCAAAGGGTCAAGGCTGCAGTGAGCCATGATTGGGTCACTGCACTCCAACATGGATGATAAAGTGAGACCCTGTCTCAAAAATAAAATAAAATAAAATAAAATAAATATATTGAGATAGATATAGAAATAAATATAGGCATAAATATGTGTACATATATGTGTGTAAATATGTATGTGGATATGTGGAGACATCAAAAAGTTTGTGGAAAATGAAATTAAAAGATAAAATAAAAAATATAAACTTTATTTATCCTTGTAAACTCAATCAAGTTCAAGACATTTGTAAGTGATTATACCAATCACTTAGTCCATCCCTAAAAAACTAAAGGACCTGGGAATTCAAACATGTCAATGTAGTGTTTTTTACACTATTTACTGAAGAAAAAAATGGGTGCCCTTTAAAGATTATTTGAAATCGGAAAACAAAAAGAAGTCACAAGTGGCCACATCAAGACTGGAAAGTGGATGCCTAATGGTTTCCTAGTGACACTTAAAAAATTGCTCTCGTTTGATGAGAGCAATGAGCAGAAACATTGTTGTGGTGGAGAAGGACTCTCTGATAAAGCTATCCCAGGCATTTTTTGCTAAAGCTTTGGCTAACTTTCTCAAAACACTCTCATAATAAGCATATATGATCATTCTTGGGCCTTCCAGAAACTAAACAACCAACATGGCTTGAGCATCCAAAAAAAAAAAGCTGTGGCCATAATCATTGCTCTTAACTAGTCCACTTTTGCATTGACTGAACCATTTCCATGTCTTGGTAGCCATTGCTTTGATTGTGCTTTGTGCTTTGTCTTCAGGATCATACTGGTAAACCCATGTTCCTTTTCCTATTACAATTCTTCAAAAAAATGCTTTAGGATATTGATCCCACTTGTTTAAAATTTCCATTGAAAGCTCTGCTCTTGTCTGCAGCTGATCTGGGTGCAACAGTTTGGCACGCATCAAGTGTGAAGTGTGCTCAACTTTAATTTTTCAGTCAGAATTGTGTAAACTGTACCAATTGAGATGTCTATGGTGTTGGCTATTGTTTCTGCTGTTATTTATCGGTCCTTTTTAATTAGGGCATGGACAAGATTAATTTTTTCCTCATAAATCGATATGGATTGTGTGCCACTCAGGGCTTCATCTTCAATATCATCTCATTCCTTCTTACCATGAGTTATATACATATATAAACTGCTGATGTCTTTGGGGCATTGTCCCATAAACTTTTCATCAGGCATCAGTGATTTCACCATTCTTCCACCCAAGATTCATCATAAATGTGATGTATGTTCTTGCTTCAATTTTAGAAGAATTTATGTTGCTCTGATAGGGGTCATTTTCAAACAGGTATCTTAGCCTTCTTAGTACCCCAAACTAGCTCCTATTCAAACACGTTATATCAAGTTCATATGAGTTTATTTTGGGTACAAAACAATTTTAAAATCCTTGAATAGCTTTCTTGTAATATGCATTTCTCGTAAGCTTTTTGAAGACCGCTCATCTATGTATACGTATGTGTATATGTAGCTCTGTCCACTGAGAGGGCCTGGAAGCAGTGACATAGCAATGGCAATGAGCACACCACATGTTCAGATCTTGATATTTAAGTATTAATCTCCACAAAAAGGAACCAGGGCTTCTTGGAGAAATGGCTGATTCCAGGGCTTGGCAAATAAAAGCTCAAGTTATGCCTGGATTATCTCCTTATATCAGAAAATAGGTAGGTGTTCAAGAAATAAAGGAGACATGTCAAAAAGACACAGAAGCCAACTTTTGAGGGACTCAAACCAAATCAATTTGAGCATCAAAATAAAAAAAAAATGGCAGTAATGAATTATAATTCATCAAATAAAATAGAATGAATCATACTGCTATAAATTAATACATTGAAAAATTTTTAAAGAGTTGTATATTCACATAGTTTCAAACTATCTCTTCATAAAATATTAAGTAATCACAAAGGAGGAAAGAGCAACTTCACAGTGGCAAAGTCTGACAGATACTGCCTTAATCAAGTGATGAAAGTGAACATCATCAGTAATGGTACAAATCAAAATCATGAGCTACCTGATAAGATGCAACAAGCGAACAGCATCACTTTTGTGATATTTCTTCCAAAGATGCATAACCTAAATCTAATCATCAGGAAACACAGCTGAATACTAGTTGAAAGACATACTACAAAATAAGTGGCCCATAATCTTCAAATGAGCCAAAGGCATTAGAGGCAATGAAGGACTGAGGAACTGTTGCAGATCAAAAGAGATTAAGAAGCGTGTCAATTAAAGATGATGCATAATTTTCAACTGGATCTTTTTGATATGAAGGATAACATTGAGATATTTGGTAAAACTTGAATGGGATCTGAGACTAGATCATAGTAATATGTTTATATTAATTTGCTAATTTTAATGGATGAGTTCTTGTTATATAGGAGAATAACCTTGCTTGTAGGAAATGCACACTAACATATAGGGAAGAGTTGGGCATCACATCATTAGGAAACTTTCAAAAGTACAGGAAAAGCAACAGTTTTCTTTTTTTTTCTTTTGAAGGTGCCAAGAACTTTATTTTATTTATTTATTTTTATTATTATACTTTATGTTCTAGGGTACATGTGCACAACGTGCAGGTTTGTTACATATGTACACATGTGCCATGTTGGTGTGCTGCACCCATTAACTCGTCATTTACCTTAGGTATATCTCCTAATGCTATCCCTCCCCCTCCCCACACAACAGGCCCCAGTGTGCGTTCCCCTTCCTGTGCCCAAGTGTTCTCATTGTTCAATTCCCACCTATGAGTGAGAACATGCGGGGTTTGGTTTTCTGTTCTTGCAATAGTTTGCTGAGAATGATGGATTAAGAAAATGTGGCACATCATATACACCATGGAATACTATGCAGCCATAAAAAGGATGAGTTTGTGTCCTTTGTAGGGACATGGATGCAGCTGGAAACCATCATTCTCAGCAAACTATCACAAGAACAGAAAACCAAACACCACATGTCCTCACTCATAGGTGGGAACTGAACAATGAGATCACTTGGACTCGGGAAGGGGAACATCACACACCAGGGCCTATTATGGAGAGGCGGGAGGGGAGAGGGATTGCACTGGGAGTTATACCTGATATAAATGATGAGTTGATGGGTGCTGACGAGTTGATGGGTGCAGCACACCAACATGGCACAGGTATACATATGTAATAAACCTACACATTGTGCACATGTACCCTAGAACTTAAAGTATAATAATAAAAATAAATAAAAAATTAAAAAAAAAAAGAAAATGTGGCACATGTACACCATGGAATACTATGCAGCCATAAAAAAGGATGAGTTCATGTCCTTTGTAGGGACATGGATGCAGCTGGAAACCATCATTCACAACAGTTTTCTGTACTTTATTGTACTTCCAAATTTTCTACAAGTTTAAGATTTGTTTACAACAAATTTTAATAAGAAAAAATGTACTATTTTGCAACCACAATTAAATGGTTAATCTAGACAACAATCAACAATGAATACATATATACAATGAATATATATATACAAAGATATAAGGTATCTTTTAAATATGGTATCTTATAGTTTTAGCTTGCATATGGTCTTTCTTATAATGACATCATAAGTCAGAGATGCACTGTTTGCTAATGAATCTATTATTAAGACCTTTGGAGCCATAGGAATAAATTATTTATATCCTAAAGAAATACAAGTGTTCCAGCATGATTGGATGTAAAAGAAAATCTATGTAGAAAATCAATGAAATATTCAAACATGTATTTCATTGAAAAATAAAATTACTCAATAAGCAAAAAAAATCTATTAATGATTTTCTAAGGAAAGTAATTTTATTCCAATTGCAAAACGCTTCTTGATAATGGGACTAGCAGAATATCTATAACACACTAAGGACCCAATAACTGTTTTTTATAAGTGAAAAGAAGATTAAAAATAGAGGGACGTAGAAGCTAGTCTGGAGGCTTTCCTTAAATCATGTATATTTAAAACATGCGGAGGGGGGAGAGGGGAGGGATTGCATTGGGAGTTACACCTGATGTAAATAACGAGTTGATGGGTGCAGCACACCAACATGGCACAAGTATACATATGTAACAAACCTGCACGTTATGCACATGTACCCTACAACTTAAAGTATAATAATAATAAATAAATTAAAAAATAAAAATAAAACATGCAACACAAAAATCCATACTGAATTCTTTCACCAAAAATTTACCGGGTTCATTATGCCCAATCTAGAACTGCTAATTCTGAATATTAAAGTGTCTAATGTAACTTACCCCACACTACTCAACTGTTAATACCCAGTAGTGAAAACAAATGGCTGCAAATTAAACATTCAAGTTTCCAGCAGCTTTTGTGTTACTCCCTTTCTTTTCTATCTCTTCTCTTAAATGGCTGCACAGGTGAATAAAGGTAATATTTGGAGGTGAGACCGATAGAGCAATTTAAAACCAATATAGAGTGGATCGAGTTTCCTGCAGAGGAAATAAACATTACAGAGCTATCACTGTGTGTGGAATGAATCTTCTGGGCTTAATATTTCATGTTAACTTTTTTCCTGCTGGAATTTATTTTAGAAAAGTCAAGCTAAAACATTCCCCTTTGGATCCAGGTGTGTCCTTTACTTTTGTCCTCAGTAGGAGTTCCACACATACAGAAGGAGAAATTGGCTTTTTTACAGTAGATCGATAAAAGCTTTAAGGGAGTGAGCAGGATGCCTCCCAGAAACATTTCTGTCTTTACGTCTCATAAAATGACCTCAATATCTAGAAGAAAAAATATTCTCTCTATTTTCCTATCCTCTTCTATTTTCCCATCTCACAGAGACTGCACATCGCTTACACCATGCAATACACAATGACAGCTAGAAGAGAGATTTATTGTATTCTGATACTTCTCAGTTTAGGGAAATCCTGCCACTATTCCATATCAGAAGCATGCATCCAGAGAATAGAGAGAATGAACTCGAATATTTAATAAAACTAAATATGCTATTAAACAAGTCAGTAATGTATCCTCCGTCCTGCTTTTTCCTCATCTTCCATTCCTCAATCTCCACATTCCCTTCTTATTCAATTCTTTCTTTCTCACATATATGTACAAAATTTAGCATACTATATTTCAGAATTGTGTTCAAAAGTATTAACTACCAGCATTTATCATTAAGGATAAAAAATATCTCCTTGGAAAAATTGATACAAATAATGTACAACTTTCAAATAAATTATACTAGCATTAGTGAAAACATTTTAAATTCTATCTTTACACATAATAATTTCCTGGAAAATAATCAGACTAAAAGAGGTTGCAGGTTACCATGTCATGGTTCTCCATGAAATAAATAATTTGATGAGAACTCTTGTAATTGGAATCTAGATGTCTTGACACACACAGTCTCAGAATTATGTTTTTTAAGCTAGTAAACTACAAAGAGAAGAAAATATGGGCTACAGCTTAAAAAATCTTGACTGACCTTTTTAGTTTTCTCAATATCTTTCAATACGTAGTTCTCATTTCAAGGTTGTGTGTGTGTGTGTGTGTGTGTGTGTGTACAACTGAAACAGTACCATGGAAAAGCCAATGCAAACTTGGCAGTTTCTGAATAAGGTTTGAAGACACCTTTCCACAGCCTTCCTTTAGATTAATACTGAGTTCAGTACTCCTAAGCATAAACTTCCACTGCCAGCACCTGAGTTAGCTCACTAACCTCAAAACTTACCTGGATCATTCATATCTAAATATTTGTGTATACATTTCTACTACTTGAATTATCTATTCCTGTGTTTCCAATATGATAGACATTAGCCACATGTGGTTATTTAAATTTTAATTAACTAAAATTATATAAAATTTAAATGTCAGTTCCTCAGTCATATTTGCTTCATTTCAAGTGATCAATTGCCACATGTGGCTAGTTGGTACCGTACTAGACAGTACAGATGTGAACACTCCCATCATCACAGTAAGTTCTAGTGCACAGAGCTGATCTATACGGCCTTTATCTTTGTGCATGCTGTTTGTTATTATACCCAGGAACCAATGCAAACCCTCTCCAGCTAAATTGCACACATACTTCAGCGCTTGCATACTCATGTTGACTCTCACTATTCTAAACTCCATACCTCTTGTTTTAATGGCCACTTGTCACTCCAATACTTCTTCATATTATTAAACTTTTTGTATGTATCTTTTCTCATCAACTGTATTCATTTAATCTTCAAATATTCACCGAGTACTTCACATGGTAGGCACTGTTCTGAATTCTGGGAGACCATGTTTATCAAAACAGACAAGAACATGAGCTCCTTCCAATCAGAGTCAATGCTTCTTTGATTTCTCTAGTACCTACAACAAAGTAAGGATACAGTAAGTGAATGAAAAAGATACTCATCAAGTAGCTATAGAGGTCTAAGTTTAAAAGAAATAAGTGGAAAACAAAAATAGGGAATATTTTGACAGGAAAAAATTTGATGCCTTCCCACTGGGTTTACAGTCTAAGTTAGATATGTTCATTGGGTCACTTACATAATATTTTATGATTACATTTATGACAGCATTCAACCCACTGTGTCATTTTCAGAATTTTTTAAACATCATCGAGTTATTAAGCCA
Organism: Macaca thibetana thibetana; assembly: GCF_024542745.1. NCBI lineage: Eukaryota > Metazoa > Chordata > Mammalia > Primates > Cercopithecidae > Macaca > Macaca thibetana. The sequence continues at coordinate 82,422,895 of NC_065583.1, forward strand.
ATTAACTATCACATACACGAGGCTATCTGCTGAACTCTTTCATAGAAGAGAATATTTACCTTAATCATAAAAGGTGAAGCGTAATAGTTACAATAAAGGCTAAGCTACTTTTAAAAAGTGAGAAAAATTACTGGCCTATATAAGATATAATTTATTTCTCTTTCATGTAATGATCCCAAGGGGAGTGTTCAAGGTTGCTGAAGTGGCCTTGATCCACAAGGTCCTTCGGGCTCATAGGTGCCTTTCACCTTATTGCTTTACCACTTCCCCTAAGGTGTTATTTTCATCTGCATGTTTGAAGTTGTGTCACAAGAACATTATGTTCTATTTACAAGAAGGAAAAAAATACACAAAACCCAGGGTAGTTTTTGTTTTTAAGAAAATAAGACAAAAATTGTCCAAATCACTTCTATTTCCACTCCACTGGTGATAACTTAGTTGGTGAGCACCAGCACCCTTGACCAAGAGTCCCAAGAAATGTAGTTTCTAGTTTTGTGGCCATATGCTCCAACAGAGAGAGAGAGAGAGAGAGAGAGAGAACAGTAGAAGGAAATTGGGAGCAAAAAAATCATCTGCCAATCAAGTTACTTTAGCTGTGCTATCTGTAGAAGCTAATGTCTTAGATTTTTATTCCCTTTGTACATAACACATTAGGGAACTACCAAAAGGCTTCTAATCCTAAGCCTATGCCTGTTGAAGAAAGCACTATCGTGTTCTGTTCAGAATTCACATTGTCAGTTTCCAACATTTTACGTATGCCCTGGAAGAAGACTGGTAAAAGGAATGTTTATCAATTAATGAGTTTTAATAAATGTTATTGATTTATTATATTACTACTTTATAAAATATATGGGCCTGCCTCAAAGCTCATATGACTTCTGAGGACACCAGCAGAATGCAGCAAACAGAATTATAAATGCATTTATAATTCTTACACAGTGCATTTAGCATTAGCTCAGATGAAATTATAAAGTATGCAATATATGACATCTCTCTTTTTTCCCTATTTCAACATTCAGTATCTTCCCAAGAATAACACCAATTATCTTTAAAGGCTCCTCTCTTCTTAGAAAAAAACCAATATATATGAAAATCTCTAACATCTGAGTAAGTTTATTTCAAGTACTAGTCTCCAAGAGAATATTCACCTTTAATAGACATTCTGGAGACAAAAAAAAACTGAATCGGTAGTGGTATCATTTTAGGATCCAGACCTCTATATGAAACAAGAACTTAAGGTAATCTGATCCTTTATGGATCTTCCAAGTAATAGAATATAAGGATATAGCTCATTATAATCCACACATGGCCTGACCTGCCTGAATTCACATCATTTAACAACAATGTTTGTATTCCCTGTTTCTTGAACAACTTCACATGCGCAGTTCTCTCTAGTGACTAAGTTTGCCCACCAGTTATACCGTACATTGACATTGCCACCCAGGACAAACTGTTGAGTTTGATGCTTCCTTAGATGAAATGATTATGGTCTTAGAATTCTAGTTTATGGCAATGACCCAGAAAATTATAAGAATATTGCCTGCTGGCAACCTTGAAACATATATCTCATTGAACCCAGTCCTTGGCAATGTCACTCAGACTCAAATATTAACCCACAAACTTGTCTCAGCTGGCAGCTAGGTTGCAACTAATACAAACAGATAGGTAGGTATAGGTATGTAGACAGACACATAGTTTGATACATACATAAATAAAAAAAGAGATGTAATTCATATTCATTTCTCTAAATCCCGTAATTGTTCAACCATATTCAAATGTTGGTTTTAAAAAAACACCTTGTTATGATGGTGTTAGAAGACTTTTAGGAATAAAATCTTAATAAGGAAAAATACAGTGTTCTAGGTTTTTATTGTGACATAAACAGGTATTATTATGATCTCTCACATTTCTAACTTGACCTGAACAGCCAGACAGCTTTTTTGGAATCTCTGGCTGATTGCATTCAGAAAGAACCTGGAGCTCAATGAAATCCTCTGAAGTCTCTGTTGGACTAATATCCAAGATGACTCACTCATATGACCGACAATTGATACTGACTGCAGGATGGGGCATTCACTGGAGCTGTTATCCAAGTCTCCGACACATGGCTCCCATGGGGCTTTAAGCCATACAGTACGGTGGTTTCATTCCAAGAGTATCAATTCCAGAAGACAAGAGGAAAAGCTGCCATTGCCTTAAGATATAAACTTGTTGGGAGGCCGGGGAGGGTGGATCACTAGGTCAGGAGATCGAGACCATCCTTGCTAACACGGTGAAACCCCGTCTCTACTAAAAATACAAAAAATTAGCTGGGCGTAGTGGCGGGCGCCTGTAGTCCCAGCTACTCGGGAAGCTGAGGCAGGAGAATGGCATAAACCTGGGAGGCGGAGCGTGCAGTGAGCCGAGATCGCGCCACTGCACTCCAGCCTGGGCGACAAAGCAAGACTCCGTCTCAAAAAAAAAAAAAAAAAAAAGATATAAACCTGAATACTTGCACTGCATCATCTCTGCCTTATTCTAGTTTCAAAGCAGTCACAGTGGTCACCCAGATTCAAAGGAGGGACTATAGCCTTCACTTAACAATGGAGAAGTGTCAAAGTATTTATGGACATCTTTAATTGGTCACACACGGCTACATACTTACTGCAGATGTAAGGAACAGCAAAAAGATTATTAAGAAACTTTCCTTGTAATAACAGGTAATTAAAGTAAAAGTGATACTTTAGAACAAAATAATTGACTTTCAATTACTTCAAATGAAGTTCATCTTGCCTCTGAGGAATTTTTAAAGTCCTGTTATGATTATTATTTTGTAAGTAATGAAGTTCTCTTTAACAGAACCAAAAGCTTAATAATTAAAGTAAGATCCTAAGGTAACAATAAATATAAAAAATAAAAACTTAATGGTTAAAGTCAGAATACCCTAAATTGTAAGGAAAGAAATAATGAACAAGTCTTTTATGAAAAAGCAACAAGGATAAATTTAAATTAATACATCAGCTACCACCTGTTCATCATTCAAAGTGAATTTTAAATAGAGAGATCTAATTTCCCCAAAGATATGCCAATTACACATAGAACATTTGTAAACAAAAAGGCACTGTGGCAGAGACAGACTGTTTGCCAATTCCATTTTCTCTTTCTAGCACTCAAGAAGACTACATATCCCTGCTTCCTTTGAAGTTAGTTAGGGCTACTTCATTGGGTCCTGCAATGTATACAGAATTGATGAGTGCAACTTCCAGAACTAGCCATGAACAACCTGTGTGATTCTGCATGCTTTCCTTCTTGGCTTCTTAGCCAGGCAGATGAAGGAGATCCAGTGGAAGACTCCTAGTGGCCTCTGAGTGTCAACAGAGACAAGTCACCCTCTGGTACAGCTATGCCCTGTCAACCACCTGATATAATCAAGACAAAATATAATTTGTTGTGCTAAGCCACCGACATATATGAGTGTTGCTTGTTACAGCCATTTGCATTAAATAGACTGATCAAAGTATTTAAAAAAGTGAAAGTTAGTATCCCAACTCCATCCTAAAAGAGACACTACAATCACTTCTTTTGGAATATTCAATATCTTAGAAATTCAAAGTTGACAGGCACCATAGATGTCATCTGGCTGATCTATTTACTCAATGCCAATAACCACGCACTATCATCAATGAATAAAACACTTATAAACACCCTGACTCAGAAAAACATACAGTGAGAAAAGCAGGAGTGTGGAATCTTGTGTTGCCATGACGACAAGAACCTAATTCCACTTCAAAAGGATCACCAGCTCCTGTATGAAAAATAAACTTCTCTTCCAAATAAGGTTTTTAAAGTGTTACATGTAGAAAGGAAAGTACTGAACATCTCACTCCAAATAACTGATGACATTTTTCAGTACCATCAATACCAACTATGACCAATAATAGTAAAAACCAGTTTGGTTTCCTTAGGTATCCCTAAAATGTGAATGCCAACAACAAAATGAAAATTCCAGATAACATTGTATGCCAGGGAATAAAGTAGCTTTGCCTTGAATGATAATAATCATATAAGCTTGGTAGTTGCCTCAAAAATGAAATGCTTTGATCTAATAAGCTAAACTTACGTATAAACTCATATTCTAAAAGTCTTGCTGCTTTAAGTAAATACATGATTACATCAACACTGCATGATACTGAAGTTCTTTGAAGTTGTGTGATAGCAATATTATAGATATAGGCCATTTTTGAATTTTAAATCCTACAGATCATTCAGTCCAAATTAGGAAACTGAGACTCAGAGAAGTCTAGTAACTCAACTAAAGCCACAAGGTAAATTAATGCTTTTTTGTACTATTTTACCATTTTTGTATTACTACACTGTTGATACTATTTTTTTACTGTACAGTGTTTTCTATTAAAAGTAATTAAAGTACACATACTTCCAATAATTACTTTACAATGCTTACATAGTCAATATTGTAATCTTTATGTTTTTTTAATTTTTTGCCAAAATTATACTTCAGCATGTAGCAGTAACTTCTAAAGTAATCTGACTCTAAGAAGCTTATGAAACAATATATTTATTTCTTAACTGTTTCAAACTCTTCTTTGTCCTTTACTGTCCTTTGCAAAAACTAATGCTGTAAAACTTTATCAAGTTGTATTAATTGTAAAAAAAAAAGTATCTAATAAAAAATTGCCGTTAATATATATCTCATTATAAATATAACAAATTTTAGGTGTATAGCATTATTATTCCAGTTGTATACATTAACCAAGTTATCCAACATTAAAGTCCTGCTATAATGAATATACAGGAATACTTTTTAATTAAATTATTGAAGAACCTGAAATTGAATTTATGTGTTTATAAATAGCAATTACACTATATTACATTTGGAGTGTTTCTAAGCTGGCTGAAAACAATTCATTTATCTAATTAGGTAGATGCACAATTGAAATTACACTCACTGTTAATTTCTTAGTATTTTTTCTTTGAAAATATAAAGGTACATATCTGTTAAGCCTGTATTCAAACTGACGTAGATACATAATCAAATTCCAAATAAAATATTTTTGTATATTAATAATGACAACATTTAAATGACAAGAAAAATTAAGTGTGGAGGAAATATCTATTCTCACATTTTCAAAAATGCAAAGAATGGGGAAGGTTAACAAGAAGCTTATAAACAAATAAGTCTTTTCCTTGAGCCCCTTGTAAACTCTAATTATTTTTAAGCCTTAGCATTGAAAAATAATCAGTTTAAAAAATAGATCCATCAATATTCTGCCTCAGGTAATTCCTTATTTATTTTAGATAAAGGTGGAAGAGCAAAACTACGGAGAAGGACAAATATATGGATTGATAATACATGAGTTTCCCATCTTTCACCACTACTAGAACCTTGCTTTTCTTGAGGTTTTCTTTGCATCACAACCAACATCATAAAGTAGATAGACCCACCTCCTCGCAGTTTCCCCACACACACACACACAAACGCTGAAAGGAGATCTAGTCTTAACCATCATTATTTGGCATGTATTAGGAACGAGGTCTGAATAAAAACAGAAGCAATGAGCTAGACATACCTACCAGCAGCTCATTTCCTATGCTATATCGAATTTGATATTTATTTAACAAATGTCTTCTTTGATTTAACCCTTTTTCCATCTTAATAAAATTAGTATGGCATTGAAAAGAGATTATGGGTCTTATTTTTAATCACAAAACAGAAATAATAAATATTCAAATGGAAAAAGTAATTTTGGCAGCAGGAGATTTATAAATTGTCCCTTTATCTAAAGAACCACACCGTCTCTTTATTCACAGACATACCTGTGTGGAATTACTGACAGAATAATATGAATATATGATAAAATCATCATCAACATCTATACTTGAGACTGGCCAAAGATATTTGTCTCCATCTCAGTGTAAAAATCTCAACACAATCACAAAATGTTGTAAGGTTTTTGTGTGTGTTTTCTGTTTGGTTTGGTTTCAGAATAATGCATCTTGTCCACTTAATGTAATGAAAATCAGTGATAAAATGTTAAAGTGAAAATTAAAAACTCAAATTTAATTTTAAAAATTTATTTCTATTTTTAATATAACTAGAAGATAAAGTTTTCTTAACACCATCAATCACATTATCTTTGGACACTGAGGTCCAACCCTAATGTGGGAACTTAGGAACCAGTCCATCTCTTTGCCAGTTTGGTGGCCTTGGGGAAAAAGTTGTCTGTTAGCTTTCCCTCTATATCCTTTGCTCTTCAACTTTTCTCCTCCATTACTTAGCCTGAGAACCCTGGCAATTTCTCTATAAAAAAGAAGTGGTCATGATTGAGATATTCGATGTGCAAGACTAAAATCTAATAAAAGAAAAATTGGGGCATTATGAGTAACTCATAACCTAGGAACTAAACAGGAGTAAATTGAGGACAAAATGACTGAAATACATGAAAACAAATGTCCATAGTCCATGGATATATTTTCAAGAAAAATATATTTAAAAGAAAATAACGCTTCTAATCCCATCTCTTATAACTAATTTTCAGTGTTCTTACAACTAATATTCAGTTATTGGGTATGTCTTGCAACATTTAGATGTGTAAGGAAGGAGATACAAGTGACTCCTGTCACACTCTGGCCAATGTTTAGTGTGTTTTCAATGCCAGTCTTTACGGACACTGGTCAGCTCCCTCTGGCATCTCTTTAACATTAATGAAAAATAGTAGATGCCATGTTAGATTAGAAGCCCCACTAATTAGAAATACAGAAGAAAAGAAGAAGCATCCATGACTCTTGAGCAATGAGTGCCTCAGATTTGATTTATAACTGGGTCGTCTGAATTATATTACTCAAGTTTACTTAGCAAGTAAGGGATGAAATTTGTTTAATCCATATTTTTGCTTAAAGAGAGGACAATGAGGACAATAAAATCCAACCCCTTCAACTTTACCAAGCCACAGAAAAACACCAAACCATACTAGAAAAAAGTGTAATCTCCTGATGTAAATCATTAAATTTCTAGATTTATATCCTATATGGAGAGAATTTAAGAATACACATGAGGATAACTGCAAAATAATGCAGCAGCACTTCCAAATCTAATGAAATGTTATTTTAAGTGTTTTATAATATGGTTATATCATATATAATAAGATCTAATTTGTATATAAAACAAATGTGTTTATTTGCAATATGTTTCATAATAATTTTATCCTATTATAGTTTTCACTTTGGCAACAAATATATTTAGACACATTTATTACTATCCAGAGGTCTAAATAATGTTCATTGAAATGTTGGGCATAATGGAATGCATCAAATAAATAGTAGCAAATACAGAGCTTGATGACTAAAAAAAGACATAAATTAATAAATTATATATACCTGAAAAACATATTTAATGCACTGGAAAGATACTGTGCTGTGGACATGCAACTTTAGAATTAATAAAACACTGCATATACCCCAAACATCATTATGTAAAACCAAAGCCTGTGATAACTAGCCCTGAAGACATCTATGCATACCTATGCATATTATATCTTTCTGTAAGTGAAAATTAGTTACTCATATTATTTAGCACTGAGAATATCTGAAAGCCTGTTTTTTAGAAAGAAAATAGGCACACTCAAGCAAGAAGATTATAGATAACAACAGAGTTCCTTTTGGTTATTCTTTATCTCCATTACTATAGGTCTTTCTCACTCAGTTCATTCTTGCTGGGTATGGTATGAAGGGAAGTAAGATAAACAAGTCATTTTCCAAAGGTGTTCACTTGCTCTAGAAGCTATCATGAATTTAATTACATGCCACCTACCAATTTTCTGACCACTTTTTTTAAAAAACAAACCTTAAAAAGCTGTTTAGCTTTTATAGATTTTTAGAGTGTCCTAGATCTACCTTTGAGAAAGGCCAAGAATGTCTCCCACACTCCCATTATTGGTTTGTCTGTGTTTGAATTCTAAAGACTCTCTAATTTTCAAGGCAGCCTGCCACCACCAAAGAGAGAGACAGCAGAGAATATTAGGAAGAAAAAAAAAAGCAAACAACCTCAAGAAGAATTAAAAAGAATGAGAAGGAGGGGCAGTTCCAAGAAGGCCAAACAGGAACAGCTGCAGGCTACAGCTCCCAGCATGAGCGACACAGAAGATGGGTGATTCCTGCATTTCCAACTGAGGTACCGGGTTCATCTCACTGGGGCATGTCGGACAGTGGGTGCAGGACAGTGGGTGCAGCCCGCCGAGCGAGAGCCAAACCAGGGTGAGGCATCGTCTCACCCAGGAAGGGCAAAGGGTAAGGGAATTACCTTTCTTACCCAAAGGAAACCGTGACACACAACACCTGGAAAATCAGGTCACTCCCACCCTAATACTGCGCTTTTACAAGGGTCTTAGCAAACAGCACACCAGGAGATTATATCCTGCACCTGGCTTGGAGGGTCCCATGCCCACAGAGCCTCCCTCATTGCTAGCACAGAAGTCTAAGATTTAACTGCAAGGCAGTAGCGAGGCTGGGGGAGGGGCACCCACCATTGCTGAGGCTTGGGTAGGCACACAAAGTGGCCTGGAAGCTCAAACTTGGGGGATCCCACTGCAGCTCAAGGAGGCATGCCTGCCTCTGTAGACTCCACCTCTGGGGACAGGGCATAGCCAAACAAAAGGCAGCAGAAACCTCTACAGATTTAAATGTCCCTGTCTGATGCTTTGAAGAGTGTAGTGGTTCTCCCAGCATGGAGATTGAGATATGAAAATGGACAGACTGCCTCCTCAAGTGGGTCCCTGACCCCCGAGTAGCCTAACCAGGAGGCACCCCCAAGTAGGGGCAGACTGACACCTCACACGGCCGGGTACCCCTCTGAGACAAAGCTTCCAGAGGAACAATCAGGCAGCAACATTTGCTGTTCAGCAATATTCACTCTTCTGCAGCCTCCACTGCTGATACCCAGTCAAACAGGGTCTGGGGTGGACCTCCAGCAAACTCCAAGAGACCTGCAGCTAAGGGTCCTGACTGATAGAGGGAAAACTAACAAACAGAAAGGACATCTACACCAAAACTCCATCTGTACGTCACCATTATCAAAGACCAAAGGGAGAGAAAACCACAAAAATGGGTAAAAAGCAGAGCAGAAAAGCTGAAAATTCTAAAAAGCAGAGTGCCTCTCCCCCTCCAAAGGAATGCACCTCCTCGCCAGCAATGGAACAAAACTGGACATAGAATGACTTTGACGAGTTGAGAGAAGAAGGCTTCAGATGATCAAACTTCTCCGAGCTAAAGAAAGAAGTTCGAACCTATCGCAAAGAAACTAAAAACCTTGAAAAAAGATTAGACGAATGGCTAACTAGAATAACCAAAGCAGAGAAGTCCTTAAATGACCTGATAGAGCTATAAACCATGGCATGAGAACTACGTGACAAATGCACCAGCTTCAGTAACTGATTCGATCAACTGGAAGAAAGGGTATCAGTGATCAAAGATCAAATGAATGAAATGAAGTGAGAAGAGCCGTTTAGAGAAAGAAGAGTAAAAAGAAACAAACAAACCCTCTAAGAAGTATGGGACTATGTGAAAAGACAAAATCTACGTCAGATGGGTGTACCTGAAAGTGACAGGGAGAATGAAACCAAGTTGGAAAACACTCTGCAGGATATCATCCAGGAGAACTTCCCCAACCTAGTAAGGTGGGCCAACATTCAAATTCAGGAAATACAGAGAAAGCCACAAAGATACTCCTTCAGAAGAGCAACTCCAAGACGTATAATTGTCAGATTCACCAAAGTTGAAATTAAGGAAAAAATGTTAAGGGCAATCAGAGAGAAAGGTCGGGTTACCCACAAAGGGAAGCCCATCAGACTAACAGTGGATCTCCTGGCAGAAACTCTATAAGCCAGAAGAGAGTGAGGGTCAATATTCAACATTCTTAAAGAAAAGAATCTTCAACCCAGAATTTCATATCCACTTAAGTTTCATAAGTGAAGGAGAAATAAAATCCTTTACAGATAATCAAATGCTGAGAGATTTTGTCACCACCAGGCCTGCCCTACAAGAGCTCCTGGAGGAAGGAGTAAACATGGAAAGGAACAACCGGTACCAGCCACTGCAAAAACATGCCAAAATGTAAAGACCATCAATGCTAGGAAGAAACTACATCAACTAACAATCAAAATAACCACCTAACATCATAATGACAGGACCAAATTCACACATAACAATATTAACCTTAAATGTAAATGGGCTAAATGCTCCAATTAAAAGATACAGATTGGCAAATTGGATAAAGAGTCAAGACCCATCAGTGTGCTGTATTCAGGAGACCCATCTCACATGCAGAGACACACATAGGCTCAAAATAAAGGGATGAAGGAAGATCTACCAAGGAAATGGAAAACAAAAAATGACAGGGGTTGCAACCCTATTCTCCGATAGAACAGACTTTAAACCAACAAAGATCAAAAGAGACAAAGAAGGCCATTACGTAATGGTAAAGGGATCAATTCAACAACTAGAGCGAACTCTCCTAAATATATATGTACCCAATACAGGAGCACCCGAATTCATAAAGCAAATTCTTAGAGATTTACAAAGAGACTTAGACTCCCAGACAATAATAATGGGAGACTTTAACACCCTACTGTCAACATTAGACAGATCAACAAGACAGAAAGTTAACAAGGATATCCAGGAATTGAACTCAGCTCTGCACCAAGCAGAACTAATAGATATCTACAGAGCTCTCCAGCCCAAATCAACAGAATATACATTCTTCTCAGCACCACATCGCACTTATTCCAAAATTGACTACATAGTTGGAAGTAAAGCACTCCTCAGCAAATGTAAAAGAACAGAAATTATAACAAACTGTCTCTCAGACCACAGTGCAATCAAATTAGAATGCAGGACTAAGAAACTCACACAAAACTGCTCAACTACATGGAAACTGAACAACCTGCTTCTGAATGACTGCTGGGTACATAACGAAATGAAGGCAGAAATAAAGATGTGCTTTCAAACCAATGAGAACAAAGACACAACATACCAGAATCTCTGGGACGCATTTAAAGCAGTGCATAGAGGGAAATTGATAGCACAAGATGCCCACAAGAGAAAGCAGGAAAGATCTAAAATTGATACCCAGACATCACAAATAAAAGAACTAGAGAAGCTAGAGCAAACACATTCAAAAGCTAGCAGGAGGCAAGAAATAACTAAGATCAGAGCAGAACTGAAGGAGATAGAGACACAAAAAACCCTTCAAAAAATCAATGGATCCAGAAGCTGATTTTTTGAAAAGATCAACAAAATTGATAGACCGCTAGCAAGACTAATAAAGGAGAAAAGAGAGAAGAATCAAAGAGACTGAATAAAAAATGATAAAGGGGATATCACCACCGACCCCACAGAAATACAAACTATCATCAGAGAATACTATAAACACCTCTACGCAAATAAACTAGAAAACCTAGAAGAAATGGATACATTCCTGGAGACATACACTCTCCCAAGACTAAACCAGGAAAAAGTGGAATCCCTGAATAGACCAATAACAGGCTCTGAAACTGAGGTAATAATTAATAGCCTACCAACCAAAAAAAGTTCAAGACCAGAGGGATTCACAGCTGAATTCTGCCAGAGGTACAAGGAAGGGCTGGTACCTTTCCTTCTGAAAGTATTGAAATCAATAGGAAAAGAGGGAATCCTCCTTAACTCATTTTATGAGGCCTACATCATCATGATACCAAAGCCTGGCAGAGACACAACAAAAAATAAGAATTTTAGACCGATATCCCTGATGAACATTGATGCAAAAATCCTCAATAAAATACCAGCAAACTGAATCCAGCAGCATATCAAAAAGCTTGTCCACCATAGTCAAGGAGGCTTTATCCCTGGGATGCAAGGCTGGTTCAACATATGCAAATCAATAAATGTAATCTAGCATATAAACAGAAACAAAGACAAAAACCACATAATTATCTCAATAGATGCATAAAGGCCTTTGACAAAACGCAACAGCCCTTCATGATAAAGCTCTCAATAAATTCAGCATTGATGGAAAGTGTCTCAAAATAATAAGAGCTATTTATGACAAACTGACAGCCAATATCATACTGAATGGGCAAAAACTGGAAGCATTCCCTTTGAAAACTGTCATAAGACAGGGATGCCCTCTCTCACCACTCCTATTCAACATAGTGTTGGAAGTTCTGGCCAGGGCAATCAGACAGGAGAAATAAATAAAGGGTATTCAATTAGGAAAAGAGGAAGTCAAAATGTCACTGTTTGCAGATGACATGATTGTATATTTAGAAAACCCCATTGTCTCAGCCCAAAATCTCCTTAAGCTGATAAGCGACTTCAGCAAATTCTCAAGATACAAATCAATGTGCAAAAATCACAAGCATTCCTATACACCAATAACAGACAAACAGAGAGCCAAATTGTGAGGGAACTCCCATTCACAATTGCTTCAAAGAGAATAAAATACCTAGGAATTCAACTTACAAGGGATGTGAAGGACGTTTTCAAGGAGAACTACAAACCACTGCTCAACGAAATAAAAGAAGACACAAACAAATGGAAGAACATTCCATGCTCATGGATAGGAAGAATCAATATCATGAAAATGACCATACTGCCCAAGGTAATTTACAGATTCTATGCCATCACCATTAAGCTACCAATGACTTTCTTCACAGAATTGGAAAAAATTACTTTAAAGTTCATATGGAACCAAGAAAGAGCCTGCATTGCCAAGACAATCCTAAGCCAAAAGAACAAAGCTGGAGGCATCACACTACCTGACTTCAAACTATATTACAAGGCTACAGTAACCAAAACAGCATGGTACCTGTACCAAAACAGAGATATAGATTAATGGAACAGAACAGAGCCCTCAGAAATAATACCACACATCTACAGCCATCTGATCTTTGACAAACCTGACAAAAACAAGAAATGGGAAAAGGATTCCCTATTTAATAAATGGTGCTGGGAAATCTGGCTAGCCATATGTAGAAAGCTGAAACAGGATCCCTTCCTTACACCTTATACGAAAATTAATTCAAGTTGGATTACAGACTTAAATGTTAGACCTAAAACCATAAAAACCTTAGAAGAAAATCTAGGCAATACCATTCAGGACATAGGCATGGGCAAGGACTTCATGTCTAAAACACCAAAAGCAATGGTAACAAAAGCTGATATTGACAAATGGGATCTAATTAAACTGAAGAGCTTCTGTACAGCAAAAGAAACTACCATCAGAGTGAACAGGCAACCTACAGAATGGGAGAAAGTTTTTGCAATCTACTCATCTGACAAAGGGCTAATATCCGGAATCTACAAAGAACTCAAACAAATTTACAAGAAATAAACAAACAACCCCATCAAAAAGTGGGCGAAGGATATGAACAGACACTTCTTAAAAGAAGACATTTATGCAGCCAACAGACACATGAAAAAATGCCCATCATCACTGGCCATCAGAGAAATGCAAATCAAAACCACATTGAGATACCATCTCACACCAGTCAGAATGGCAATCATTAAAAAGTCAGGAAACAACAGGTGCTGGAGAGAATGTGGAGAAATAGGAACACTTTTACACTGTTGGTGGGACTGTAAACTACTTCAATCATTGTGGAAAACAGTGTGGTGATTCCTCAAGGATCTAGAACTAGAAATACCATTTGACCCAGCCATCCCATTACTGGGTATATGCCCAAAGGATTATAAATCATGCTGCTATAAAGACACATGCACATGTATGTTTATTGTGGCACTATTCACAAACCAACCCAAATGTCCATCAGTGATAGACTGGATTAAGAAAATGTGGCACATATACACCATGGAATACTATGCAGCCATAAAAAAGGATGAGTTGATGTCCTTTGTAGGGACACGGATGCAGCTGGAAACCATTATTCTCAGCAAACTATCGCAAAAACAGAAAACCAAACATCGCATGTTCTCACTCATAGGTGGGAATTGAACAATGAGAACACTTGGACACAGGAAGGGGCACATCACACACTGGGGTCTATTGTGGGATGGGAGGAGTGGGGAGGGATAGCATTAGGAGATATACCTAATGTAAATGACGAATTAATGGGTGCAGCACACCAACATGGCACATGTATATATATGTAACAAACGTACACTTTGTGCACATGTACCATAGAACTTAAAGTATAATAAAAAATAAAGAAAGAAAACAAAAAAAAAAAGAATGAAGATAATTTCCTAAATGACCCTTCCTTTTTCTTTTACTCTGAGATTATTTATCTCAACTTTACTCAGAATCTTTCCTTCCTTGTCATCTAATTTCCATTATATTTATTTTGGGCCATGAGATGATGTCTAGTTAATCTTCCTAGTATATACATCTATGTCAGATCATTAAATTATATCCCTTGGGGTGCCCTCCCTGACACATTCCTCCACAAACACAATAATCTCAAAGTATTACTTAGATTAGGAAGCTAAGACCCAAAGAGATTGAGCTTTGGCCATTGTCTTAAATGTTTACTTCTTTTTTTGAGCAAATATTAGGTTTTTTATATCTAGCACATATTGTCAATTAACCCTAACACAACACCAATAAACCAGTAAGCTCTATCAAGAGAGATGCCTAAGTTTCTCTGGTGGTTATCCAATGAGTATTTCCTTTTAAGAGAAGTTTCAATGCTGTCTCAGTGTTGAGACAAAAAGAAAAAGGAAGAGAAAGATTGGCAACTCAGAAATATTTTCTGATTATCTCAGCAACAACCTCATTAGTTATTTCTATTTCTATTAAATCCTTTTTAAAATTTATATTTAATGAAAAAACACAGTATTTAGGATTTTTACCTAAAGAATGTCCTATATGAATCCTCTTTTTATTTTTCTCCTAGAAGTAAAACAATAGCTCAAACTGAGAAAGAAAACTGAAAAGATCAGAAATGACACTCATATGCAATGGCTTTGTCTTCTCCTCAACATTCTTCACCTTTATCTGTTGAATTTTTCTGAAAACTCATTTAAAACATGTAACTTGCACTTTTACTCCCTCATTCTTTTGTATCTGTATTTATTTCAACACATTATACATTGTTGCACATATTAATTGTATTTAAAAAAAATCTATGAGAATTAATTGTATTTTTGATTTAAATATGTTCTTTTCCATCTCAGTTTAAACCTGGAGGTGATGCATTGTGATTAATTATCTGAAGTAAGCAAATGAGTCCCTGGAACCAGTTCCTTATTCAATAGGGAGAGATTTTTCAGGACAGTAATAGAATTGATAAACTATGGGACTGAGGACCTCTGCTGGCTGTTTTGTGAAGTGATTTTTTTTTTTTTTTCTTTTTAACTGTGATGAAGTTATCCTATTTAATCTAAATATTCCTTTTTACTGAGAATCCTTTAATTGCCATCCAAAAACCTTGTTCATTGGTTCAGTCGCGTTGTAGAAATCTGAGTCTTTAATTTCCACAACAGTTGCTTTACCTTTTGGAAAATGATACATGAAAGTTAATATTATTGAATGAAAATATCATTAATCTTATTGTTTTAAAGCAAATTAAATTTGTTCATTAATAATGCCTTAATTTTTCTTTAAATTGATAGCTGCATATAGATTGATAGATAGATGATAGATAGATACTGGTTTACGTGTAGATATATAGACACATCCTTACAGTATAGAACATAGAATTTAGTATAAAATCAAATAAGATGTTATGAGAATAACCACAGATATTTCTCACTTTTCAGAAACTAGAGTTTTTTCATATGTAATGTATACCTAGATAGCTTTGGAACCCAGGTTTTATCTAAATGTCCTGTACAATTATGTAAAGCTTGAAACTGCAATTGCGCTGATCACCTTTCACTCTACTTCACCACTATTACCCACCTGTGCATTAATTTGATTATTTATAAATTCATAGATTGTTATGACTGAAAGAGGCCTTATAAGTCTAACCCTTTTATTTTACAAGTAAAATATCTGAGACTTAAGGAGGTGAACAGCAGCCTCTGCCTTTTCTTGCCAAGTCAGGGTGAAATGAACAAATAACTCCCAAAAACATCTCATGTTCCATAGGGATATTGCCTCAATCAGGAGAAAGGAAGAGCAGATTTGAAGCCCTGGGCCACAATAACCTACCCTTGTTATGAATATAGGAAGACCTAATATAAGCCTGATTCCAAGAATTCAAGCTGGTAGGAAGAAGTTTGGAGCCAGGGTCTAGGAGCAATGATAATTGTAACTGACATTATTGAGCACTAAACATATGCCAGACAGGCACAGTTCTAAGCACTTGATATTGGATAGCTCATGTAACAACCATAGCAAGCCTGTGAAATTGGTATGATTGCTAGTATAATTGAGGAAACTGAGGCACAAAGATTGAATATTTGAATCCCCCTTTATAGCCCTTAAGGGAACACAGAACACTAGATTTTGAAATTCTTCCTTAGTCTAACCTTCACAGTTCACAGTTTATATGAAGTTATTTGTCTCATACCCCTGTACCCAGAGCAAAGATGCTGGCCTTGTAAATGCCAGTACCGTCCAAGTGTTCTCACACGATAGCACACATAGAAAATCATATTGTATGGCACATGGGAATAAAAAGGGGAGCCTTTGCAAGTCCAGAGGTGACTAACTCCAAGAATTCAGCCTCCCAGACCTCACCAAACCTCCCAAAGAGTGGAAAGGAATCAATATCTAAAAACATCTACGCCAAATTCCTAGCTTACCAGTTGAGAAGCCCTGGCTCAGAGTCCTCCAATAAATAAAGTATAAATTGACCTTTCGGCTGCACACAGTGGCTCACACATGTAATCCCAGCACTTTTGGAGGCCAGAAGTGTAGATCACTTGACCCAGGAGCTCCAGACCAGCCTGGCCAACTCGGTGAAATCCCATCTCTAACAAAAATTAGCCATGCGTGGTGGCTCATGTCTGTAATCCCAGCTACTTGGGTGGCTGAGGCACGAGAATCTCATGAACCCTGGAGGCAGAGGTTGCAGTGAACTGAGATCGGGCCACAGGACTCCAGCCTCAGGGACAGAGCTTAACTCTGTCTCAATCAATCAACCAATCAATCAATAAACTGGCCTAGGATACTAGTGCTTAACTTTCCTTCCCACTGCTAGATCCACTTAAAATTCTTACCACCTACTACTAGCCCCCACTTACTGTAGATTTAAACCATCACCTCCCAAATCTTCAAAATGATAGCTACATGTATTAGTTATTGATTGCTGCATAACAGATTAATCCAAGCTTAGGCACTTAAAGGAGAAGTATTTATTATCCCACAGTTTGGGTGGGCCAAGAATTTAGGAGCAGCTTAGCTCAGTAGTTCTGGCTTAAGATGTCTCACAAGGCTGCAATCAAAGTGTCAGCTGGGGCTGCAGTTATCTGAGGCTTGATTAAGTCTGAAGGATCTGCCTCCAAGCTCAAGCACAGAGTTATTAGCAGGAAACTTTAGCTCCTCACCACATGAGCCATGCCATGTTCCTCATACAACATAACTTCCCCAACAGCAAGTGATATGAGTAAGAAAGAAAGAACCCCAAACAGAAATTGCAATCTTTCTATCACCTAACCTCAAAAGTGACACTTCTGCTGTATTTTATTGTCACAGACCAGCTCAGATACTACATGGGAAGGAACTACACACAGGGGTGTAAATACTAGGAGGTGGGGTCATTGAGTGTCATCTCAGAGACTGGCCACCACCCTAGTGTTTGACTGTCCACTTTGTTACAAGAACTTTAAGTTTGTATTTATGTAATTTACTTTTTACAACACTGATGGAAATATCTCCATTTTATGGCTGCGGAGACTAAGATCAAGGGCAGTTAATAAGATTACCCAGGTAAGTGGCAGAAAAGAATACCAGAACAAGGCCTATTTGTCTCAAGGCTCACATTCTTTACAACTTTTTACTCTATTTCCATGCTGTGCTTGTCTTTACAAATCTCAATTCTCCTAGCCCCCAATTTCATATATATATATCCCCTTTCACCTCCTTTTCAGTTCTGAACATCATTCTATATTTGGTCCATTCTTGCTGCCAATTCCAAACTCTCTTATTACTTAGATGAACAGTACTTCCTTAAACATATTTAATTCCATCTCATTATGTATCAAAATATTATTGTAACTTTAGTAATAGGCGTTGGTAAAAAAAACTGTACAAGAAAAAAGGTGGCCGGGTGCGGTGGCTCACGCCTGTAATCCCAGCACTTTGGGAGGCCGAGGCGGGCGGATCACGAGGTCAGGAGATCGAGACCATCCTGGCTAACACAGTGAAACCTCGTCTCTACTAAAAAATGCAAAAAATTAGCCGGGCGTGGTGGCGGGCGCCTGTAGTCCCAGCTACTCGGGAGGCTGAGGCAGGAGAATGGCGTGAACCCGGGAGGCGGAGCTTGCAGTGAGCCGAGATCGCGCCACTGCACTCCAGCCTGGGCGACAGAGCGAGACTACATCTCAAAAAAAAAAAAAAAAAAAAAAAAGAAGAAGAAAAAAAAAGAAAAAAGGTGTAAAAATGTTGCAGAACAATCTTGAAAAATATCACTGTTTCATTTGCAGAGGTGAACAAGTGTGTTCCACTACCTGTAAACATGGGCTAAGGTTTCAGTTAGGAGGGAGAATGAAGCAAAGTGGAAGTTCCATTGATTTGATTATCATGTGTTTCCTGAAGACAAATAGAAGACTATTGATTAAACAGATGAACAACAATCTACAGGATAAAAGTGGGCCTACAGAATGTCAGGTGGCCATACAAGTTTTCACTTCAGAAAAAGGCAGGAGTCAAATATGAAATATTGTCTCACTTCCTTACACTTCCGTTTATTAACTAGACCAAATGGTTCTTACTGCACTGGACTGGTGAGTATTTATTGATTAAAGGAATATCACCACTCAGAAGCAACCACTCTGAACATGTTTCTGTGTATCCTTCCAGAATTTTCAAGGTATATATTAAAATATTTATAGTCTTTTTTACAGTAATAGAATAATATTATCAATATCCATTTGTAGATTACATTTCCCATTTAGCAATATATTGGGAAATTAGTTAATTGTAATTAAGTAGAGATATTTAACAATTATTAGTGGTTTTATAATGTTGCCTTATATAGACATATCCTGATTTATTTAACTAATCTCTGCCTGTAGTCATCTAGGATTTTCTGATTTTTTATACTCAAAAATTGTGCCATAATACAAACACACACATTGCACTTATCTGATTATTTTTAATAAATTTCTACAGGTACAATGGCTGGCTTAAAAGGTGTGCACATGTAATTGTTTGATACAAAATATCAAATTCTAGAAATAGTGTACAAATCACATAGCACACTAAACTACCTATTACATATTTTTTTAATCTTGATCTTGGAGTCAAGTATATGTGAACACTTGTATGCCTATAATATTTGTAACTCACCTTTCCATTTACATAACTGTTAAAATGACAGTATTTCTTTCCAACTTCTTCGTAGCCTATTAACAAAATATTGGTAACAAGTGTGCATTTTATATGATTTTCATCATGTTTATAAATCAGCTGTTGTTATTTACAAACTGTTGATAAATAAAACTACAATACCTATTGTGGCTAATTGTTGAGTAGAATGAAAAAGGTATGGAAAAGGGCCTGTTAGCCTCTTCCTTAATTCCCCAGAGAGTTCTTCTGCTTCTTCTTCCCCACTTTTTAGGGTCCTCTCACTCCTCTGGAGTTGAAAGAGGTGTGGCAGGGCAGATATATTTATTGATGCTACTCTTTTGGCACTGATTTGTGTTAGTTTCCTCTGGCCATGATAGATGTGTAAGGTCAACTTTTACTGGCTAACATGCTGATATGGTTTGGCTCTGTGTCCCCACTCAAATCTGGAATTGTAATCCCCAGGTGTCGAAGGAGGAACTGGTGAGAGGTGACAGGATCAATGATTTATTTTGCACCTGCCTTAAAACTTGAACAGAGTCATTGATAGAGAAAATACTTACTCAAGGAGGGTGAAACTGTTCTTTCCCTCTCCCATAGAACTTTTATAGTTACTTTGGAAGGTAAGTTGTATTCAAAGTTCAATACACTTTTATTCAAAAAGTGTTGATTTTTGTCTCAATTTCTCTATTGGCACTTAAATAATAGCTGCCTGGCAGAAAAATAATGTGATGTACATTAGATAATTACTAAATTCTCCACACACAAGTTCCAGGCACTTTATACTATTATTATCACAACCTCATTATGAGACAAGTAGGAATATTATGAAGAAACTGGTGTGACAAAAATGTAATAGTCAGTGGTAAAATTACCAGAAAAAGAAAACTATCATAACTTAGATTTTCCCACTTCATAGCTATCAAATAAATGGCCCTTGAATAGGAAATGATCATTTCCTGAACTAATTAGTGATTCTTCGCTTGTGACAGGATCTAAAATAAAACTCTATATCTTAGATTTGGTTTAGGCCCTTGGACAAGAGGTAGCAATCAGTCTCAAATTCCAAGGAGAGATTTGAGACTACCAAAGCAGGACTTGCAAATGAGGTGCCTGAAACTGTGTTGATCCCCCACCCCGGGCTCATTGTGGGGCCACACAGACCCTTAGCTGAGAGATTAAAGCAGGAAGAAAAGGAAAGGTGACAATTAGAAGAGATTAGGAAGAGGAAGGTTGTTACGGACCAATAAGCGCATAGTAGCACCACCCAGAAGCCTATGGAAAGACATGTTGATGCCTAGTCAGAAAGCTGGACATAAGTCCTCTGGAGTTTGGGGATCACAGCTCCCTAACATAAAACTCACACATGATAAATCTGCCTGGCCAATCTCTCTGAAGGCAGAATCAAGAGAGATTGTTCCACTGGACTTGATGTGGTCGTGGCTTGAGAAAATTGGCCTGGGTGTTGTCCTGACCAAGAAGATTGCCTGAATGCATGAGATGACCCAGCAGGGAGTAAACTTTCTAGATTCCTAAGAGGTGAAGGAGGAGCTATAAACATCCAGAAAATGTATTCACTGACATCAAGAAAATGCAGGTGCAAGATCTCCAACAATGGCGTGTGTATTAGTCCATTTTCACACTGCTATAAAGAATACCTGAGTCTGGGTGGTTTATAAAAAAAAAAAAAAGAGGCTTAATTGACTCACAGTTCTGCATGGCTGCAGAGATCTCAGGAAGCTTACAATCATGGTCGAAGTGGAGGAATCAGGGATCTTCTTCACAAGTCTGCAAGAGAGAGAGAGAGAGCAAAGCGGGGAACTGCCAAACACTTTCGAATAATCAGATCTCATGTCCACTCACTCACTATCATGAGAACAGCATGGAGGAAACTGCCCTCGTGATCCTGTCACCTCTCACCAGTTCCCCCTTCGACACCTGGGGATTACAATTCCAGATTTGGGTGGGGACACAGAGTCAAACCGTATCAGCAGGTTAGCCAGTAAAAGTTGACCTTACACATCTATCATGGCCAGAGGAAACTAACACAAATCAGTGTCAAATGAGTAGTGTCAATGAATATATCTGCCCTGCCACACCTCTTTCAACTCTAGAGGAGTGAGAGGCCCCTAAAAAGTGGAGAAGAAGAAGCAGAACTCTCTGGGGAATTAAGGAAGAGGCTAACAGGCCCTTTTCCATAGTTGATGGCCCATCCTAACAAAGGGGGAAGTCTGTAACTTCAATGAACTTTAAATTTCTATTTTATGAAAATGATATTTTAGCTAGTGACCCGAGATTGTCTAGGAGACCTAGAAGTAACTTGAAAAGTCAAGATTGGTCTTAATTTTACCCATGGGGCAAGAGGAGAATTGTTCCAGCAGAAAAAATGTTAAAGAATAATGAGGGAAAATTAAGTTGCTTCATGATTGTACTATCTCTCTGTGTCCTACTCCTTCAATATAATACTTGTACACTAAACCAAAAAAGCAGTTTTATTATGCAAAATATAATAGCATCTATACAATGCATACAAGTATTTGACATGCATAGTCTGTCAAATAGCAATTGGATATTCACAATGTAAAAAAGGCAAGTACTTATTACAGTTCTTCAATTAAAAAGGCATTGTTAACAGACTTGAATTTTATAATGTGAATACCAATCAGTTCAAAGGTATTGACTGAGCTCTTTCTACGTGTCTATTTCTCTTTTTCTCTCTGCAAAGGCATTTAAGTCCTAATTTAAAAGGCATTGAAATACTTATACAGTCTGGTTCAAACTAAAAGTGTAAGTTTTGAAATTAAATTTAAAAAATAAAAATATTAGAAGAGGTTAATAAAGACTGCTTTATAAAAAGTTGAATATTTTAAATGTTTTAGTATTCAATTAAGCTTGGTTCTGTTTGAACTTGACATATGCTCATTCCTGAAAATAAACAGGATGCTTGATATTAACAAATTCTGAAAAAAGCTTAACAGTAAACATACCATACCTTATCTATCCAAATATCAGCAGGTGGCCCAAATCTATTTATACTTCATAAATATTTCAGTTACAGAAACAAAAGAAAGCAGTAACATAAATACCAAGAAAATCAAGACCACAGAGACTGCTAACAGTATGTGAAGCTTTTATAAGATTTATATATTTAACATAAATGTATTTTTCATATTTTCTATGTCTACATGTCTTTAATAACCATGCATTTTAGTCTCACATCAGGATTCTCTAGCACATAATCAGGGATGAACTTCTCAAACTATTTGCTTAAATACATTATTATAAAAATTATTATGACAAAAATAATCTCTCTCAACCACAGTAAACCTTCAGATCATATTTTCTTGCTAAATTATTTTCTCTCCAAATTTTTTAATATTAAATAAGATATTTAAATTAAAAATCATATAGATATAATATTCTAATTATTTTTTAAATGAGAAGTGTTTAAAAAAGAAAAGAGGGAGATAGAGGAAAAGAGGGGAAGTTGAGGAAAACCTTTAGGTAGTAAATTAATGAATAATACATCAAGTGGTTGCAATTTCAGTAGAAGCAGCAAACATTTTGATTTACAGAATCCCACTAAATTTGGATCAACGAAAATCATTAACTAGATTTTTTTTCTTTTTAAGACAGGGTCTCGCTGCTGGAATACAGTAGTGCAATCATAGCTCACTGTAGCTTCCACCTCCTGGGTTCAAGGGATCCTCCTGCCTCAGTCTCCCAAACATCTGAGACTACAGGCATGTGCCATGTGCCACCGTGCCCTGATAATTTTTTAATATTTTTGTAGAGATGACATCTCCCTATGTTTCCCAGGTGTGTCTTAAACTCCTGGCCTCAAACCATCCTCTCACCTCAACCTCCCAAGTCACTGGGATTATAGGCATGATCCACCATGCCCAGCTACATTAACTGGGTTTTATTGACATTATAGGGAGAAACAGAATCTTTCTATGTCCTGGGGTTCCAAGATAGAAGAATGCTGGAGCTACTGGTGGCCATCTCGCCAATAGGAGAGGAAAGCCGAGCCCAGAATAAACCCAAAAGAAAACAGAGTTAAAAGATGAAGAGAAAGTTTCCTATCAACATATTTGACCCCTTGGACTCAATAGAGCATATCGATTAGAGCTCTACAACTTTAATTTATGGGAGCTAATAAAGACCCTTTTCCTTGCCAAAGCCAAATTGAATCGTTTTTGTTCTAAAACTTGGAAATGACAGTTCTGATTAATGCAACTCAAAAGTAAAATTGATTCTACAAAAATAAAAACTTGAAACAAATTAGCTGAGTCTTGGTGTGGTAGCTGAATGATGGCTTCTAAGTGTTTATATCCTCATCTCCAGAATTTATAAATATATTACCTTACATGGTAAAGGGACTTTGCAATGTGATTAAATGAAGGATTTTGAGGCAATTGTTTTGGATCACCCAGTTAGGCCCAATGTAAACACAAGGGTGTTCCTTCTTACAGAGGAAAGCAGGAGGAGTTAGAGTCAGAAAGTGAGAAGACCAGTTACGGAAAGTGGGTGAGGGAAGCAGAGATTAGAGCGGTGAGCTTTGAAGATGGAGAAAGGGGCCACAAACCAAGAAATACAAGTGGGTGCTATAGCTGAAAAACAGATTCTCCCCTACTGCCACCAGAAGGAATCAGCCCTTGACTTCAGCCCATTGAAACTGATTTCAGATTTCTCAGAAGTCCAATTTACCTCCAGAACTGAAAGATTTGTCTTATTTTAAACCACCAGATTTCTGGTAATTTTTATAGCAGCCATAGGAAACTAATGTAGTTGCACATTTCATGAAAGCATTTTTTGTTACCCAGGATCCTTTACATTATTAAGAGAATTACCTCTCTAGCAAAGTTAAAAATAGATATGGGTATGCTGAATTGTAAAACAGAATTCTGTCCTCTATCAAAGCAGCAAGATTGAAGAAGAAACTCCAGGTCTTCTTCCAACTTCTCTTCGCTGTAATCTATTCTGATCTATTCTGATAGCCTTTGGTGTTGGATTGGGGTTGGGATTGATGGTATCGGTTTGAACTTAAGTATTTTCCCTACTTCTGACTACTGAGACTACTGGGCAACACTGACACCCCAACAACAATAAGTATATCTAGCACCCAAATCTAAATACTGGTTTCCACCAGAAAGAAGCAGAACCCGTTGGGGAATTGTCTGATTCTGGTATGGAATTGGGGAAGTACAAGATTAGTCTGGGACATCTTTTTGCGCCATAAAGTAACACAGTGCTCAGTGAATGAAAAGGACAGGTCAGACTGACATAGCAGCTAGTCTGAAAGAATCCTTACTGACCAAATCAAGAACAATGTGGGTATCAAAATAAATAATAAGAAAAAATTATAGCCCATTTTATAAACTAGGAATTCATGAGCCCATATTAATA
This sequence comes from Macaca thibetana thibetana, assembly GCF_024542745.1. Taxonomy (NCBI): domain Eukaryota; kingdom Metazoa; phylum Chordata; class Mammalia; order Primates; family Cercopithecidae; genus Macaca; species Macaca thibetana. The sequence continues at coordinate 82,447,745 of NC_065583.1, forward strand.
TAAACAAACAGGAAGAAGAGAACTTTCACACTAGAATAGCATCTAATAAATATAGAATGAATGCCTAAATTAGAAAAATCAAATATATAGTAACTATTGTCATCATCATAACTGATTCAGTCAAAATATATCAATGAATATCAAAACTAGTAGGTGAAAATTTAATAAAGATCGAATAATTTACATCTTTACATATTAACAGAACTAAGGAAATTGCAAAATTTTTAAAAACGCATTGAGTAACCCTGAAGTCCAATTTACCTCTGTATAGAAACTCTCTCCACATACTTATTAATTGTAAAGAAAATTGAGTAATTTTACAGTGGAAAAGCTTAACAGACAGCACTTCAATTAAGGATTCAAAGTGAACATCACCAATAATGGAACAAATTAAAGTTGTAGACCACCTGATAGGATACAACGAAAGGAATGCACCATCACTTCTATGTTTCTGTGATATTCCTGTTACATATACATAATCTGAATATAATAATGAGGAAACCACACAAACCCCAAGTGAAGGGTATTCTGCCTCGTAATTTGTCTGTAAAGATCATGAAAGGCAAAGAAGACTGAGATTCAAGATTAAGGGAGATAAAAAGAAATAAGAAACTCAACATGTGATCCTCAACTGGACCTTCTTGCTATGAAACATTGGGATAATTGGCAAAACATGAGTGGAGTCTGCAACTAAATGGAACTAATGTAGAGAATTAGTTTCCTGATTTTGGCCAGGTGTGGTGTCTCATGCCTGTGATCCCAGCATTCTGGGAGACCAAGGCAGAAAGATCATTTGAGCTCAGGGGTTGGAGGCTGCAGTGAACTATGATGGTACCACTATACTTCAGCCTAGGGGACACCGTGAAACCCTATCTGGAAAAATAAAATAAAATTTCCTGATTTTAATGATTACATGGTGTTTTGGTAGGAGCATTTTCTTGCTTTTGATACATTAAATATCAGGCTATAATGGGGCATCATATCAGTAATTTACTTTCAAATTGATCCAAGAAAAAAAACAAAAAAGGCCTTTGTACAATTCTTGCAAATCTGCAAGTTTAACACTACTTCAAAATAGAAAAAGATACTATGATTAATTTTTTTTTTAAATAAGCCCAGAAACTACAGTTCAAATTGTGTAGCCCTGGTGCCAGTGTTAGCACCACGGACAGACAAGATTGATTATGCCGATTTGATTATGCCTGGTTTTTATAACCAAACAAACCCCCAAAATGATGTACATAATCTAAAAGATCACTTTATGGAATTTATGGAATTTAAAGGTCCGCTTAGCTGCAACTTGTTCCTCATTCAGAGATAGCTATTACTGACACTGATGAATTTCTAAATCTCCTCCTACAGATAACATAGCCTATGTAGTCATCAGTAGTTGCTACCCCCCTTCTTCTCTTCTGACACAATTCCACTATGGTTCAGGCATCTATGCCTTCCACCATTACCAATGTTTTTAAAAGTAAGTTGACAGACTCTAGCACCGGAGTGGGCCTCATTTATCTGAGGGTAATCCCATCCATCATACTAGAGAGATTGGTTCAGCTAATCCAGTTAGCTCTTAATACTCTCCTAGCTCAATTTTTCAGAATTAGCTTGTAACTTAATCTGAGCCAGTGAGTCATAAAGGAGGGCTTTCTGGGTGTTTCTGGTAAGAAACTTTTTCATATTTAAAAGCAAAATGGACTCCCTCTCATCTTCTACATATTCCATTATATAGAACCTAGAACTTCTAATGGCATTTTGCCAGCATGAAGCAACTCAGTCTAAGGAAAAGGACATCACACTTAAAGCAACAATGCTGAAGAAAAGGAGCTGTGCTCACTGAGTGAAGCCAGCCCTGAAATCCATCCTGCCATTCTACTATACTTTGTCAGCCAATTTTTTTTTTTTTTTTTTTTTTTTTTTGAGACGGAGTCTCGTTGTGTTGCCCAGGCTGGAGTACAGTGGCCAGATCTCAGCTCACCGCAAGCCCCACCTCCCGGGTTTACGCCATTCTCCTGCCTCAGCCTCCCGAGTAGCTGGGACTACAGGCGCCCGCCACCTCGCCCGGCTAGTTTTTTGTATTTTTTAGTAGAGACGGGGTTTCACCGTGTTAGCCAGGATGGTCTCGATCTCCTGACCTCGTGATCCGCCCGTCTCGGCCTCCCAAAGTGCTGGGATTACAGGCTTGAGCCACCGCGCCCGGCCTGTCAGCCAATTTAAACCAATGGGATTGAAATAAATTTTGTTACTTGATTCCAAATCTATGCTACCTGATATAATCTATAATGTCAGGTTTGAAAAGGTGGCATGCACAGGCCAATTTTTCCAGGTAATTTCTCATTTTGTCCTCCTTCTGAAGCCTACTATGAGAGTAGAGGGTAGAAGAAGAGAAATAAAGGCAAAGAAAAGAAGGCAAATTAGTCTATTTGTTGGATAGAAGTCTGGAGATGGAGATTTGCATATACATTTAGAACAAGATTCTTGCCAGCAGAAATGTGAAAAAAAGTTAAAAATTTAGAAAAAAGAACAAGAAAAAGTATTTTATTTTTTAACAAATACATATCACACTATGTGTCTGGCACTATTAAAATGTTTTATAAAGTTAACTGATTTGATTCTTGTAACAAATTTATGAGAAATTATTATTATATCCTCATTTCCAATTGAAGAAACTGAGACGAATTAAGGTTTAGTAATTGGCCTAAGGGCATACATCTGGCAAGTGGCAAGGCCAGGATTGAAATCACTGTCATATTATTTAATAATACCAGACAGAGAAAAATTTATCTTAATGAGGACACCTTAATATTATCGATATATTATAAGATATGGCATGTGGTTTATTCATGTTCTAAGATTGTATCAGAAAAACTAGATGTTTCTCAAATATCCAAAAAATAAATGGAATTATTAGTCATTTATCTTAAAAAATACAATTGTTGTGTGTCTATGTTTATCTAAAATCAACACATGAGCAGACAGTAGTACAAACTCAGTAATTATAAAGTACAGTATATTATAATAGAAAAGCCTGTTAAAAGTAGAAAAAGAGGTCTGGTCTGGTGGCTTACGCCTATAATCCTAGCACTTTTGGGGGCTGAGGCAGGTGGATCACGAAGTCATGAGTTCAAGATCAGCTTGGCCAAGATAGTGAAACTCTGTCTCTATTAAAAATACAAAAATTAGCTGGGCATGGTGGCAGGTGCCTGTCCTCCTAGCTACCTGGGAGACAGAGGCAGAGAATTGACAGTGAGCCGAGATCGTGCCACTGCACTCCAGCCTGGGTGACAAAGCGAGACTTTGTCTCAAAAAAAAAATAGAAAAAGAAAAATTTCTCTTGTTAATAATAATAAGCACACAATAGTTGAAGTCCATAATGGAAAATTTAAACTATAGTTTTGTCATCAGGAACTAGCACAAGGCACAATTTTCTTGTTTGCCCGGTACATTTTGTATCTTTGCTCATTCAAGTCTGCCTAATTGACACCTAAACTTCATGTCTTCTGACTTACACGTGCTTATTCTATAGTTCCCATAGGCAGTTGGTCTAATGAACCTTCTGTAGGCTTGAAAGGGAAGGAAAAGAAGGAGTTAGACCTCCCAGCTAATGCAAAAGAAAGACCTGTGTTTTCCAATAGTTTGTATTTGACTTAAGGAGCCTGCCTGTTTCTTTGAACAAATCTTCCTTCAATTTTTCCCTTTCAAAGCAGCCCATTAAGTTTAAAGTGGTTTTAGCGAGGAAGAAGACTAAAGATAGAACAAAGAAAAGATGAGTAAAAAGGAAATTCTCTTCAATCTATCATGACTGAAGTATTTAATGATGCCTTTAAATATTTAAATGCTGCAATGTCTAAATTTTCAAAGGACAAAAATAAATTTGAGCATGCAGTAAGGTTAACAGCATAATTTAAAATATTTCGGCTTGCTACAAAGAAGCTGAACAAACACAAATCATCAGTAAAATTTCTCTGGACAGTTTTTAAGCTGTCTGGCTCATTCCTATCGGTCCCCAAACTTGTCTAAATTATCGTAGGTAGCATCTTGATTTTAGCTATGTCTAACATATGCCATTTTCACTACAGTTTTTAAGTTCTTTCCATTTCTGAATGACAGCAAATATGCCTTTGCATTATATTGCCCGTAGTTCAAAAAACAGAACAGCTATTAGATAAATACATTTGAATAAATACATTTGAATAAATATATTTGAATAAATACATGAACATTAGAATACACTAACTAGGCTCTCAACAAATACAGAGAAAACATTTTTCTAATTAGAAAACATTTTTCTAATTTTATTATTAAGTTTATAATGAAGATTTATCATTTTATCTGTGTTTTTGTAATATGTTGCTGTGACAACCACAGCTTATTTGATGGTGAGTAACTGAACAAGAATGCAATCACCTATATAAGTTCCTGTGGGAAAATGCAATGTGTTTATGATGCATTTTCCAGAAATGAACTGGAAAAAGTGATGATTATCTTGTGATTTTGTTATCTTACAAATTCATATGCCTACTAAACTAGATTTAACTCTCTTGGTATAATTAGTTTTGATTTCAGAGTTTACACATTTTTCTGATAAAAATATAGATTGTGGCTAAGATCATTAATAGTTTTTAAAGTAAGTTTGATAGCTATGAAATATAAATAGGTAAAATTTGCATCATGGCCAATCAAATTTGGTTCTGTTTTCTCTCAGTTTATATTCCACATCAGAAAATAAAGGAAAAAAAAAATCCAAAAATCTCAGGAATGCTTACCGAGCATCTGAAGGTAGTTTTCAAATGTTATTCAAACAAATCGGGGTAAAGAATAATACAGGTATACAGAAATTCTACAAAACACTTTTATTTGAAAATTTATTTTAAAATTTATTGCATGAATTAAATGTATACAGGTATGTCTGCATAGACTTCTGTGATACACATGTGCATTAAATAACATAAATTAGATGTACAGGAGATCTTACAGTAAATAAATTTCTGACACATATGATTAATGCAATGGTGATTTTATGATTGAATAGGTTTTCCTGTTGGAATTATAAGAAAAGTTTAGATAATGTCATCTCCGAAATGAAATCGATTATGCCTTTTCTAAATGAGTATTAGCGGTCTGGGAAAGTAACACCCTGAAATAACATTTGTAATTGTTATGCTGGTAAATCTGGATAATATACTAAAATCCTTTCAGGAAAACACAATAATAAATATAGCTAATACAAAATAAATGGTCACTCTCATGACTTCTTTTAAAAAACTAAGTCCAAAGGGTAAAATCCATTTGCCTCCAATTCATCCTTTCAAAAGAAAGAGTTCCCAGATTTGATTTAATTTCATGTGTCAAATGGACTGGGCCACAAGGTGCCCAGATATTTGGTCAGATACTGTGGTATGTCCATGAGGGAATTTTTTGGATAATATTAACATTTAAATCAGTTGACTAAATAAAGCAGATTTCCCTCCGTCATATGAGTGGGCTCATTCCATCAGTTGAAGGCCTGAATAGAAAAAAAACCCTCAAGGGGAGGGTATTCCTCCTACCTGTCAGCTTTTGAACTAGGAATCCATTTTTTCCTGCCTTTTCACACAAACTGGAACATCACATCTTCCTGGGTCTTGAGCCTGCCGGCCTGCAGACTGAAATGACATGATAGGGTCTCCTGGGTTATCAGCTTGCTGACTCATCCTGCAGATCTTGAAAGGTGTCAGTCTTCATAGTACCATGTAAGCCAAGCAACTATAATAAACAAATATATAAATATCTCTTATTGGTTCTGTTTCTCTGGAAAACTCTAATTAATACACAAGGCTATCCACAATGTTAGTTTGCTAGTCTGCTTACTGCATATATACCTGTTTTATAGATGGTCCCATGATGCTATCTTATCTTGAAGGCATTATGCTTTAAGAACATCTAGCTCTTTTTTATCATTGAATTGCTTTATTAACTTTCAGATATTAATTTGGTCTCATGGGAATGTTTTGTCACTGGTAGAAGAATATTTAGACCACTAAATATGTATTTTCCAGAAACTTTCTATCTAGAGATTTCATTTTTCACCAAGTAATTTGCAAGATTAATACATCCATTTCTTTAGGATACATTTGTTTCTCAAAGCCTGATTGTTCCAGATAGATGACAATAGAAAAGTCCTCAGTACAAAGGCTGAAAAACAGAGTTAGATTCCAGGTGCGCTCACATGAGGACCTGCTCCACATGTTCTCTCTGAAACATAGAACTTCAATCACTCAACCTTCCTCTTTTCTCCTTCTTTCCTACCCCTCATCTTTTCACTTCATCTCATCTCATTGGTAATAGTAGTACATTTCAGAATGTTCCACATTATACAATGTGTTAGGGAACAGATAGTAAGCATGGCTTAATCTCAATTTCTGATTCTAATTCATTATTACTGGCTGTCTCACACACTAAGTTTAGCATGAACAGGTATGGGCCATTTGATAGAGTGATCAATTAGCTATATCTGCCATGAATGAGGAAGAAAGCAGTAGCTACAAAAGTCAAGCATTTTCTCTCTCTTCTCCAGATTTTTAAGCTGATACCCTTTTAAAATATACATGAAGAGCAATATTGCAGGATAATTTATTGTGATAATAATTTCTGTCTTATTCTTCTATGTGAGACTCTCAGAAGAAATGCAAATGTAATTGCATTGCAGTTACCCAGACCCTTAGAAATAGGAATGTCCAGCATTGTATTCATTTTCTTTATTTTAAGGGCTTGTTAAAATAAGCCCTTATAGGGCTTGTAAAAAGCTTTGAGTTTCAGAGTCAGGAACAGAGGTTGTCTGGTAGCAAGAGGACTTGGGCTTTTGCTTGGGAATCAAAGTAACTTTCATTAATTAGGCTGGGTAGTCCCAGAGGGAGGAGGGGCTAGAGGCTGTGCTTGCAGTCATTTTGGAAAATGAGTCATTTGGGGAAGAAAGGGTAGCTTCTGGAAGACTAGTGAAGGGACAAGAGGACTATCTAGTATTCTTATCTGGTGCACATTCTCAGACTTTTCTCCCAATGCCAGAGACTAGGGAAGATGAAGCTTTTGGACCTCTTTGGAATCTGGCCTCTAAGTCCTGAGACCTAGAAAATACAGGTCACTGTGTGACAGAGCCTGTGGTCAGTACAGAGAAATATTGTAAAAATATCTGAGTCATTCTGGAGCAGCAGTCCCTGAATAATGGTAGAGAAGCAGCTCTTCACAGCAGTGTCCCTTGATAAGAGGAACAATAGTAACGGCAAACAACACAACGGACAATGGACCAAGGACTAGGATCTTCTTCCATTTTCCATGAGCTTGAATGTTTGCACAGCCCTAGGATAAGTAGTCATCTAGTCCCCTCTTCCCCTTAGAAAAATGATTAGGATAAAAGTAGAGAGCTAAAATCCACATTCAAGATGAAAAAAAAATTCTATATGGTCCCCCGAATATTGCATAGCAAAATTATGCCTAACACCAAAAATTAAAACTAAAATAATACAAGATTAACTTAAAATATGTGCAAATTCAGTGGCGTCACTAGAAGTTCCATGAAGCTGGAAGCAGGGGTCAGAGGATCTCTTGGGCAAATGAGAGGGATAAAGAATGAGGATCGAGGCACTGATAGTTTAAACCACCTGACCGAGATCACATAGCAAGTATGAGAGAGCTGGAATACTAACATGGATCTTCTGATTCCTGTAAGACTAAAAGACCCAAGGTCACTCAGGATTCAGAAGCATGATTTATGTTGTAGCGCTTGGAACTATGTAGGGGACTAGGGATCGGTATGTAAAGCTGTCTCTGGAGCCCCCATGCATATGAGGGAGTGAACGGAGCATCTTCAGGAACAGGGTGAAACACCATAACACCTGGGTATGTGAAGGGCATATCATTGGAGCAGATTGAGAAACTGTAGAAGAAATGTGGAATCGGGAAAATCTAAATTATTCTCACTTCTGTGAGAAAAGTTTCTACACTCTCTGAGCTTAGAAAATGCATGTAATGGCTTGACACGGTGGCTCATGCATGTAATCCCAGCACTTTGGGAGGCCAAGGCAGGCGGATCACGAGATCAGGAGTTCGAGACCAGCCTGGCCAATATGCTGAAATCCTGTTTCTACTTAAAAAAAAAAAAAAATTATATATATATATATATATTAGCTGGCTGTGGTGGTGCACGCCTGTAGTTCCAGCTACTTGGAAGGCTGAGGCAGAAGAGTCGCTTGAACCTGGGAGGTGGGGGTTGCAGTGAGCCAAGATTGTGCCACTGCACTCCAGCCTGGGCAACAGAGTGAGACTCTGTCTAAAAAAAAAAAGCATGTAATGTGCTCAGGACATGGTAGATACTATACTAACATACTTTGAATAGTGAGCCGTGCAGTGAGCATGATGAAGAAAGAGAAAAAAAAAATATCTGCCACAACAGATCAAAATATCACAGAAAGCTTCTTGAAGAAAGACGTTCAATAAATAAATTATCTACTGGTGCAGGTTTTTTATAGCTTTGCTTTGTGGCTTGTTTTGGAAATAGACACTTGTAAAATTGTATTTATAATCTCTTTATATATCTATATTTTGCTATATATTGCAATATTTACTGAAATTCTGTTGATTTTCAAATTTCTGTGAGAATGTAATTCCTACCAACTCCAGTTTTGTCATGCCTATTAAAAGTCAGAAACATAATTCCAAAACTTGGCAGGAAATTAACATATGCCAAATTGTATTGTTCTCCCAGTCTTTGATTAGACTTCCTTTAAAAGATATGTATTATATTTAAATTTATGTACATAATATATATATTTGCTTTCTATATATGCAGTCAATATTTTTGCTTTTAAAAAAGTAAAGGAAAAAGCAAAAGAAAAGGGGCTTTGAATATTTTTTCTTCTTCACAGCAGCCGAACAATCCTAATTTTGCTCAAACTGCTCCTAGATCTCTTCAATGATTTCTTATAAAATTTTAAATATTTTTAGCAAATGTTCAGTGTGTTGTTACATATACAAAAGATTTATAATTGTGTTCATATATGGTATTTATATTTATTAATTATGGAAAATATATACCACAAGATGAATCAATAATCGATATGTATGTATATATAGACACACATCTTATAATCTGTATAAATCAATAATTTCCATAACTCATACAGCAACTTATTACATATTAATACTATAACATAACTGAGAAACCAGAAGCCTTTTTTTTTTATTGAGACAGGGTATCTTGCTCTATCACCCGTGGAGTGCAGTGGTGCCATCTCGGCTCCCTGGAACCTCTGCCTCCTGAGCTCAAGTGATTCTCCCACCTCAACCTCCCATGTAGCTGCCACCACAGCTGTGCGCCACTACAGCCAGCTAATTTTTTTTTCTTTTCTTTTCTTTTTTTTTTTTTTTTTTTTTTTTTTTTATAGAAACGGTGTTTAGCCATATTGCCCAGGCTGGTCTTGAACTCCTGGACTCAGGCTATCCTCCTGCCTCAGCCTCCCAAATTGCTGGGATTACAGGCGTGAGCCACTATGTCCAGTCACAAGCAGATTTCTGTTTGAATACCTTTTTTTCTATCAGACTAGTTTTATTCACATTATGAAAAATAGATTAGGATGCGACTGAATAGTCAACTTGTTAATTACTCTCTGAACCAGTTCTAAATGTGTCATTATTATCTAAATAATGAATAAGTGTGGGTGTGATTTCCATATGGAATAACCTGCCCTTGGCTTTTATTTCTTGAGAGATGAAATATCACTTCAATTGCTTTCGATCAGATGTGACATCTTCTGTACATTGATAGACGTATTATTGATATTCCTGGTCTTGATGTGACAAAGTATCTCTTTTATCTTTGATTAAAATGAATTATCACATTGCAACAGTTACTCTCCCAGTTGTCAGTTGCATAGCTGGCTTGCCACTCATTTACCACAACACTTTGGTTTTAAAAAGCATGTTCAGTGAATACACTGGTGTTTCTATACATGTAACTCAGCTTCCTTTCTCCTGAGATACCAGGCATATAAACTTCCATCCACTGCAGTGCCAGTCTATTGCTTTTGCCTGCCTGACTTCCTTTCCATGTGAGGTCACCACAGCCCAACTTTCCATTCAAGAATCTCGCCTCGTCCATTTTCAGTCCCTGTGATATGGGTGGTGTTGATCTTAGCAGTCCTTCAATCACCCCCTCTAAGAATAAGCATGTGAATAAACCTGACCAGTGAGTTTGGTCCATGACCCAGCCACAGTGAATGGTTCAGGGTTAGGAACATAACCCAGTTGAGTGAATCAGAATCATTCCTTAGACTTTGTTGGTCTGAAAAAAATAAGTAAATAAAAGTGTAACTTAGACTACAAGTTGGATGCAAATCCTGCTGACCTGTTTTGATTCTTTGGATTCAGCTGTGCCTAAATCTGAAAAATCCACTCTTGGACTTTTCAATTATATAAGCCATTCAATTCCCTTTCTTTGTAAACAAATAAATTGAGAGGGATTTTCATTCACTTGCAAAAGACCCTTGATTCATATGGGATAAACTCCAGTGAAATAAATAAAATTAGAAATTCATCCACACAGTATAAATTATGGTAAAATAAATACATTTTAAGGCCGGGCACGGTGGCTCATGCCTGTAATCCCAGCACTTTGGGAGGCCAAGGCATGCAGATCACTTGAGGCCAGGAGTTCAAGACCAGCCTGGACAATACGGGGAGACCCTGTCTCTACAAAAAATACATAATTAGCCGGGTATGGTGGTGCATGCCTATAATGCCAGCTACTCAGCAGGCTGAGGCAGGAGAATCACTTGAACCCAGGAGGCGGAGGTTGCAGGGAGCCAAGATCAAGCTGCTACACTCCAGTCCAGGTGACAAAGCAATAATTCATATCAAAAAAAAAAAAAAAAAAAATGACACAGATCACTACGGCTCACAGCCCATTGTCCAGTCTGGTCACTTGGCATTAAACTAACTCCAAGGAAGGTTGGGAAAATGGAGGGAAGCACATCCGTACTCACTGGGCAGCAGCAATCTGTATCAGTCTGAGTCGCCAGAGAAAAAGAACCAATAAGTCTTATACACACCCACACCACACACACACACACAGGTATTTATTTTAAGGAATTGACTGACATGACTATGGTGGCTGGTAAATCTGAAATCCATAGACCAGCAGGTTGGAAACTCAGGCATGAGTCGATACTGCGGTCTTGAAACAGAGAATCTTCTTTGGAAAACCTTAGTTTTCACTCTTAAGGCCTCAGTTGATTAAATGAGACCAACTAAAATTACTTAAAGTCAATGGTTGTAGATATTAAGCATATCTACAAAATACCTTCACAGCAGCACCTTGATTTATGTTTGATTAAAAACTGTAAACTATAGCCTAGCCAAGTAGACACATAAACTTAACCATCTAACTAACTCTGCCCCAAATGAAATGCCCTTCTTTTCCACTTTTTTTTTTTTTGCTTTAATATTGCTGTAGATATAAGTAGCTGTGCTGTATGGTGGGAGATTACTGTCATGTCCTATTGCTGCACATATTCTATGTGTCTCCTCTCACAGCACAAAGCTAAATGTTTTTAACATTATAAAATTATTTCTCTGCTCATTAGGATGTTAATTCATTTCTGAAATCTTAGAAACTTTCAATGCCATGTTTTCAACTGCTTCCATTTATGTATTCATTAATTCATTCAATTAATATTTTTCAGTACCTACTGTAAGCTAGATATACCAAAGGTCATCATCTCATGTCATAAATTTGCATCATCATATTGATAGAGAATAGTAACTGTAGTAACCATTTCTTGTTTTGTAACAAATCATCCTAAAACTTAGAGACTGAAAGGAAGACCAACTTATTTCTTATGGTTTCGGTAGGTCAGGAATTTCAGAGCAGTTTCATTGGGTGGTTGGTTCTCTCTCAGGAGCTTTCATTTGAAATGCAGGCAGATATTGGCTGGTGCTACAATCATTAGAAGTCTTGACTAGGACTGCAGGACCACTTTCAAGGTAGCTCACTCAATTGTCTGCAAGTTGGTGCTGGCTATCAGCAGGGCTTTTGTGGCTCTCCATATGAACATCCTCTCAGGGCTGCCTGTGTGTGTTCTGAGAGCTGGCTTTCTCTGGAGCAAGAGATCCAAAAGTCAAAGGCAAAAGCTTCAATGACTTCAAAAGCTTTTATGACCTATATTTGGAAGTCACACACAGTCACTTCCACTGCCTTCTATTGGTCACACAGACCAGCTCTGAATCAATATGGAAAGAGGTGATACAACGGATACATCCCAGCTGACGGTCACAGGGGCCATCTCGGAGGCAGATTACAGTAACTTATGTTAATCCTTTACTACACATATCTTTTGTTTAGAGATCCAGCTGGCTCACCCTATTGAATATATGGTCCCATCATTCACATATTCAGGTCTGATTACATCACGAGCTGATGTTTTACTTAAATTTAGCATGGACCTAAAACTGCTACCTAAGGTGAGAGTAACATGAAAAAATTACACTTCTTTCCTCACTGGACTGGTAGCCCAGATATTCTCTGAAAAGGTTCAGCTGGAGGTCGTGTACACCAGACACATGTACATACACACCAGTCATTTACCCAGCACCAAGCACACCATTCAGGGGCCCATCAACTCCTACACAAATAGAAGTTTCCTAACTTTGGTCACAGAAGCAATGCAGGTAAGAACTAAGTATTATTTGGACATTACACTTAATAGAAAATAAAGAATTATGTAATATTGGCTTATTTCTATACCTTGATCTCTCTGAAATTTCCATCTTATTACATTAAAACATCTAGTAAGTTCATTCTTAAGAAAAGACATAAATAGTAACAGAACAACATTGTATTTATTTTATTGTAAGGGGTGCATAATTGACATGTGACAGAGAAGGTCATGGAAGCTCTTGGGAAGATTCTCATAGGTTGACAATTACCATGATGATAAAATGTGATAATTGCCATGATGGGCACAGCCAACTTTGGGCTGGGTAATGTCAGCAGTATAGTTTCAGTTCTTATATCCATTAGCTGTAACAATAAAGCAGTTATATGCTAATTCCTATCTTTAATAAAGTGAAAAAATGCTTTGAATTTTTAAAAATCATGATTTAAATTCAAATAATTATTCTCTGTGTTCTCCTCCCAATTCTACAGGACTTCTCCTAAGTCCATTTACATTTGGACCCCAATCCATAGACTGAGAATCTATTCAAGGTTTTATTAGGCCAGGTAGTTTGACTAATAGAGACACTAAAGGAGATGTTCAGAATAAACAACTAACAAAAATCTGAGTTAATTGGCCAAATAAATGTTTAAACGTTTTCAAAATTAAATGATCAATTCTTTTTTACTCAAAGGAAAATTTGATAGCATAATATTAGCTTTAATGATTCAATTAATGACAAATTATAACAAAATTTCTATAGACTTGTTTGCAAAATCCTGGTATACCACCAGATTTATTAACATTGTCATCGCTTTTTTTTGTCATTACTTTAAAAAATATTAATATTAAGGGAGCAGTTAAACAATTAAAATAGGAATTCCAACTATCTCTTTGCAGATGATATTATTTTATACCTATAAACCCCATAGTTTCTGCCCAAAACCTCTTAGATCTGATAAACAACTTCAGCAAAGTGTCAGAATACAAAATCAATGTACAAAAATCATTAGCATTTCTATACCCCAGCAACGTCCAAGCTGACAGCCAAATCAAGAACACAATCCCATTCACAATAGTCACACACAAAAATAAAATACCTAGGAATGCAGTCAGCCAGGGAGGTGAAAGATCTCTACAATGGTAAATAAAAATGCAGCTCGAAGAACTCAGATATGACACAAACAGATGGAAAAACATTCCGTGCTCATTGATAAGAAGAATCAATGTTGTTAAAATGGCCAGGCTACCTGAAGCAATTTACAGATTCAGTGCTATTCCTATCAAACTACCAATGACATTTTTCACAGAATTAGAAAAAATTATTCTAAAATTCATATAGAACCAAAAAAGAGCCTGAATAGCTGAAGCAAAGCTAAGGAAAAAGAACAAAGCTGGAGGCATCACACTACCTGAATTCAAATTACTATACTATGGGGCTGCAGTAACCAAAACAGCATGATATTGGTGCAAGAACAGACACATAAACCAATGGAACAGAATAGACATTCCAGGAATAAGACTGCACACCTATAACTATCTGATCTTTGACAAAGTCAACAAAAACAAGCAATGGGGAAAGGACCCCCTATTCAATAAATGGTGCTGGGATAACTGGCTAGCCACATGCAGAAGATTGAAAGTAGACCCCTTCCTTTCACCATATACAAAAATCAACTCAAGATGGATTAAAGATTTAACTGTAAAACCTAAAACTATAAAAACCCTAGAAGAAAACATAGGAAATATCATTCTGGACATAAACCCTGGCAAAGATTTCATGACAAAGACTTCAAAAGCTATTGCAACAAAAACAAAAATTAACACATGGGACCTATTAAACATAAGAGCTTCTGCACAGCAAAAGAAATTATTAGCAGAGTAAACAGACAACCTATGGAATAGAAGAAAATATTTGCAAACTATGTGTCTGGCAAAGGTCTAATACCAGAATCTCTAAGAAACTTAAGCAAATCAATAAGCAATAGACAATCCCATTAAAAATGGGCAAAGGACATAAATAGACACTTCTCAAAAGAAGACATACACTGCTTTAAATGTGTCCCAGAGATTCTGGTATGTTGTATCTTTGTTCTCATTGGTTTCAAAGAACATCTTTATTTCTGCCTTCATTTCGTTATGTACCCAGTAGTCATTCAGGAGCAGGTTGTTCAGTTTCCATGAAGTTGAGCGGTTTTGAGTGAGTTTCTTAGTCCTGAGTTCTAGTTTGATTGCACTGTGGTCTGAGAGAGAGTTTGTTATAATTTCTGTTCTTGTACATTTGCTGAGGAGTGCTTTACTTCCAATTACGTGGTCAATTTTGGAGTAAGTACGATGTGGTGCTGAGAAGAATGTATATTCTGTTGATTTGGGGTGGAGAGTTCTGTAGATGTCTATTAGGTCTGCTTGCTGCAGAGATGAGTTCAATTCCTGGATATCCTTGTTAACTTTCTGTCTCGTTGATCTGTCTAATGTTGATAGTGGAGTGTTTAAGTCTCCCATTATTATTGTATGGGAGTCTAAGTCTCTTTGTAAGTCTCAATTGCTTCAAAGAGAATAAAATACCTAGGAATCCAACTTACAAGGGATGTAAAGGACCTCTTCAAGGAGAACTACAAACCACTGCTCAGTGAAATCAAAGAGGACACAAACAAATGGAAGAACATACCATGCTCATGGATAGGAAGAATCAATATCGTGAAAATGGCCATACTGCCCAAGGTAATTTATAGATTCAATGCCATCCCCATCAAGCTACCAACGAGTTTCTTCACAGAATTGGAAAAAACTGCTTTAAAGTTCATATGGAACCAAAAAAGAGCCCGCATCTCCAAGACAATCCTAAGTCAAAAGAACAAAGCTGGAGGCATCACGCTACCTGACTTCAAACTATACTACAAAGCTACAGTAACCAAAACAGCATGGTACTGGTACCAAAACAGAGATATAGACCAATGGAACAGAACAGAGTCCTCAGAAATAATACCACACATCTACAGCCATCTGATCTTTGACAAACCTGAGAGAAACAAGAAATGGGGAAAGGATTCCCTATTTAATAAATGGTGCTGGGAAAATTGGCTAGCCATAAGTAGAAAGCTGAAACTGGATCCTTTCCTTACTCCTTATATGAAAATTAATTCAAGATGGATTAGAGACTTAAATGTTAGACCTAATACCATAAAAATCCTAGAGGAAAACCTAGGTAGTACCATTCAGGACATAGGCATGGGCAAAGACTTCATGTCTAAAACACCAAAAGCAACAGCAGCAAAAGCCAAAATTGACAAATGGGATCTAATTAAACTAAAGAGCTTCTGCACAGCAAAAGAAACTACCATCAGAGTGAACAGGCAACCTATAGAATGGGAGAAAATTTTTGCAATCTACTCACCTGACAAAGGGCTAATATCCAGAACCTACAAAGAACTCAAACAAATTTACAAGAAAAAAAACAAACAACCCCATCAAAAAGTGGGCAAAGGATATGAACAGACATTTCTCAAAAGAAGACATTCATACAGCCAACAGACACATGAAAAAATGCTCATCATCACTGGCCATCAGAGAAATGCAAATCAAAACCACAATGAGATACCATCTCACACCAGTTAGAATGGCGATCATTACAAAGTCAGGAAACAACAGGTGCTGGAGAGGATGTGGAGAAATAGGAACACTTTTACACTGTTGGTGGGATTGTGAACTAGTTCAACCATTATGGAAAACAGTATGGCGATTCCTCAAGGATCTAGAACTAGATGTACCATATGACCCAGCCATCCCATTACTGGGTATATACCCAAAGGATTATAAATTATGCTGCTATAAAGACACATGCACACGTATGTTTATTGCGGCACTATTCACAATAGCAAAGACTTGGAATCAACCCAAATGTCCATCAGTGACAGATTGGATTAAGAAAATGTGGCACATATACACCATGGAATACTATGCAGCCATCAAAAAGGATGAATTTGTGTCCTTTGTAGGGACATGGATGCAGCTGGAAACCATCATTCTTAGCAAACTATCACAAGAACAGAAAACCAAACACCGCATGTTCTCACTCATAGGTGGGAACTGAACAATGAGATCACTCGGACTCAGGAAGGGGAACATCACACACCGGGGCCTATCATGGGGAGGGGGGAGGGGGGAGGGGGGAGGGATTGCATTGGGAGTTATACCTGATGTAAATGACGAGTTGATGGGTGCAGCACACCAACAAGGCACAAGTATACATATGTAACAAACCTGCACGTTATGCACATGTACCCTACAACTTAAAGTACAATAATAATAAATAAATTAAAAAAAAAAAAAAAAAGAAGACATACATGTGGTCAACAAGCACACGAAAAGATGCTAAACATCACTAATCATCAGAGAAATGCAAATAAAAACCACAGTGAGATACCATCTCATACCACTCAGAATGGCTATTAATAAAAAGTCAAAAAATAACAGATGCTGGTGAGGTTGCAGAGAAAAGGGAACACTTATACACAGCTGGTGAAAATGTAAATCAGTTCAATCGCTGTGGAAGGCAGTTTGGAGATTTCTCAAAGAACGTAGAACTACCATTTGACCCAGCAATCCCATTACTGGATACATACCCAAAGGAATGTAAATCATTCTACCATAAAGACACATGCACACAATAAGCCCCAGGGCGTTAACTGCAGCACTATTCACAATAACAAAGTCATGGAACCAACCTAAATGTCGATCAGCGATGGACTGGATAAAAAATATTTGGTACATTAAAAAGGCAAAGCAAAATAGTGGAGTAGAAAGCTTCGTTGATCATGTTCCCTGCAAGGACATCAAGTTAACAACAATCTACGCAGAAAAACACATTCAAACAACTAAATATCAAGTGAGCACTCACAGAATCTAGTTGTAACTTCATGTTTCTGAAAGGGGCACTGTGGAGATCAAAAAGCAGCACTAATCACCGACCCCCACCAAGCACCCGCAGCAGCAGAGGGTGTGAAGAGCATCTCTGGGTACTAGAGGAAAGAGAACACAGCAATCATGAGGAATTGAACTCAGTGCTGTCTTGTTATAGTAGAAAGGAAAACCGACCAAACTCAGCTGATGCCCACCCACAGATGGAGCATTTAAACCAGCCCTAGCCATAGGGAAATCATCCATCCCGGTGGTCTGAATTTGAGTAGCTGCAAACCTCACCCCTGAGGTCTACAGCATTATTTGTTTCTGAGGAAACTTGAAAGACAGTGTAGGCCATAAGTACATGCAACTATTAGGCAAGTCCTACTGCTGAATTAGGCCCAGAGACAGTGGACTGGGGGCTCATATGACATACTGAGACATTAGCTGGGGAAGTCAAGGGATTCCTGGTGTCACCCCTCCTCTAACCCCAGGCTGCACAGCTCATGGCTCCAAAAAAGACCCCTCTTTCTTCTACATGAGAAGAAGAGAGGCAAGAGTAGGGAAGAATACGTCTTATATCTAGGGTACCAGCCCAGCCACTGCAGGATAGAGCCCTGGCCAGAGTTATGAGGTCCTTGTTTCAGGCCCTAGCTCCCAGACATTTCTAGACACACTCTGGGCCAAATGGGAACCTGCTCCCTTGAAGGAAGGATTCAGTCCTACCAGTATTCATCACCTACTAACTGAAATGCCCGTGAGCCCTGAATAATCAGCAGCGATACCCAGGTGCTACATCGAGGACCTTGGGTGAACCTCTGAGACTGGATGGGCTTCAGGTGAGACTCAGCACATAACCAGCTGTGGTCGCTAGGACCAAAAACTCCTTCTCCTTGAGGAAAGCAGAGGGAAAAGTAAAGGGACTTTGTTTTGCACCTTAGATAACCACAGTTGCAGAAGGGTAGAGTACCAAGTGGGCTCTAGGGGTACTCAATTTCTGGACTTGACTCTTGGATGACATTTCTGAACTTGCCCTTGGCCAGAGGGGAACCCATTGCCCTGAAGAGTGAGTCCTAGGCCAGGCAGCATTCATGACAAGCTAACTTAAAGGACCTTCGGCCTTAATAGACCATTAGTGGTAGTCTGGCAGTATTCCTCATGACCTGGGCTGGCAGTGGCTCTGGGGTGAGGCTCCTCTGCCTTCGGAAAGGGGAGGGAAGAGTGGAAAGGGCTGTATCAAGTGCTTTTAAGTTCCAGCTAAGCCACTATGCAATAGAACACCAAGTAAACTTCTAAAGTTTTTGACTCTAGATGCTGACTCCTAAATGCCACTTCAGGGTTCACCTGGGACTTGGGGACCTCACTGCCCTGAAAGAAAGGACATCGGCCTGGATGGCTTCACCACCTGCTGACTGAAGAGCCCCAGGGCGTTAAGCATATATAGGCAGTAGCAAGGGAGTGGTTACAGCAGACCTTGGGGAAAACTCAGCGCTGTGCTGGCTTCAGTTCTCAGGCAGTGCAGTCATAGTGGTGGTGGCTACAGGAATGCTTGTGTCATGCTGCACCCAGCTTTAGGTGGCTCAGAACAGAGAGAGAGACTCTGTATGTTTGGGAGAAAGTAAGGAAAGAGAGAAAGAGACTGCCTGGTAATCCAAAGTATTCTCCCAGATCTCGTTCAAGACCATCCAGATGGCACCTCTACGAGTCTGCAATAACCACAGTGTTATTGGACTTGAGGTGTGCCCTACAGCTGATATCACAACATCCAAGTCCTTTCAAAAATCTGAAAAGCTTTCCAAACAAGGATGGCTATAAATAAACCAAGACGGTGAACACAAAAATAGAGTCCTAACCCTTCAATGCTCAGACACTGAGGAACATCTACTAGCATCAACACCATTCAAGAAAACATGACCTCACCAAATGAACTGAAAAAGGCACCAGGGACCCATCTCAGAGAAACAGAAATAGGTAACATTTCCAAAATATCAGTATTAAGGAAATTCAAAGAAATTCAAGATAACACAGAGAAAGAACTCAAAAAACAAAATTTTTTGAGACAGAGTCCTGCTCTGTCACCCAGGCTGGAGTACAGTGGCATGATCTCAGCTCACTGCAATCTCCATCTCCCAGGTTCAAATGATTTTCCTGCCTCAGCCTCCCAAGTAGCTGGGATTACAAGTGCATGCCACCACGCCCAGATAACTTTTGTATTTTTTAGTAGAGACAGGGTTTTGCCATGCTGGACGGGCTGACCTTGAACTCCTGACTTCAAGTGATCTGCCTGCCTTGGCCTCCCAAAGTGCTGGGATTACATGCATGAGCCACTGCACCCGCCAGGAATTCAAATTTCTATCAGATAAATGTAACAACAATACTGAAATAATTAAAAAGAATCAAGGAGGAATTCTGGAGCTGAAAAATGCAGTTGACATACTGAAGAATGCATCACAGTCCTTTAATAGCACAACTGACCAAGTAGAAGAAAGAGTGAGCTCTAAGACAGGCTATTTGAAACTACATAGGCAGAGGAGACAAAAGAAAAAAGAGGCCAGGCACAGTGGCTCACGTCTGTAATCCCAGCACTTTTGGAGGCCAAGGTGGGCAGATCACAAGATCAAGAGATCGCGACCATCCTGGCCAACATGATGAGATCCCATCTCTACTAAAAATACAAAAATTAGCTGGGCATAGTGGCGTGTGCCTGTAGTCCCAGCTAGTCGGGAGGCTGAGGCAGGAGAATCACTTGAACCCAGGAGGCGGAGGTTGCAGTGAGCTGAGATAGTGCCACTGCACTCCAGCCTGGCAACAGAGCAAGATTCCATCAAAAAAAAGAAAGAATAAAAAACAATGAAGTACTAGAAAATAGCTTCAAAGTGGCAAATCTAAGAGTTTTTGTCCTTAAAGAGGAGGTAGAGAAAGGGATAGGGGTAGAAAATTTATTTAAAGGGATAACAGCAGAGAACTTCCAAAACCTAAAGAAAGATATCAATATCCAAGTACAAGAAGATTGTAGAATACAAAGTAGATTTAATCCAAAGACTAATAATAACCAAACTCCCAAAGGTCAAGGATAAAGAAAGGATTCTAAAAGCAGCAACAGAAAAGAAACAAACAATATACAATGGGGCTCCAGTCCAGTTCATAAGGCAGCAGACTTTCTAGTGGAAATATTACAGGCCAAGAAAGAGCAGCATAGCATATTTAAAGTGCCAAAGGAAAAAGCATTTACCCTAGAATAGTATATCCAGCAAAAACATCCTTCAAACATGAAAGAAAAATAAAGACTTTTCCAGACAAAAAAAAATGTTGAAAGATTTAATCAATACCAGACCTGTCCTACCAGATCTGTCTTACCATACCTGTCCTACCAGACCTGTCCTACAAGAAATGCTAAATGAAACACTTCAATCAGAAAGAAAAGGACATTAATGAGCAACAAATAACCACTTGAAGGTACAAAACTCAATGGTAATAATAAGAACACAGAAACACACAGAATTTTTTTTTAATTATACTTTAAGTTCTGGGATACATGTGTAGAAGGTGCAGGTTTGTTACATAGGTATACACGTGCCATGGTGGTGTGCTGCACCCATCAACACATCATCTACATTAGGTGTTTCTCCTAATGTTATTCATCCCCTTGCCCCCAACCCCCTGACAGACCCCAGAGTGTGATATTCCCCTCCCTGCGCCCATATGTTTTCATTGTTCAGCTCCCACTTATGAGTGAGAACATGCAATGTTGGGTTTTCTGTTCCTGTGTTAGTTTGCTGAGAATGATGGTTTCCAGTTTCATCTATGTCTCTGTAAAGGACATGAACTCATCCTTTTTTGTGTCTGCATAGTATTCCACGGTGTTTATGTGCCACATTTTCTTTATCCAGTCTAACATTGATGGGTATTTGGGTTGGTTACAAGTCTTTGCTATTGTGAGTAGTACTGCAATAAACATATATGTGCATGTATCTCTATAGTAGAATGATTTATAATCCTTTGGGTACATACCCAGTAATGGGATTGCTGGGTCAAATGATATTTCTAGTTCTAGATCCTTGAGGAATCACCATGCTGTCTTCCACATGGGTTAAACTAATTTACACTCCCACCAATAGTGTAAAGATGTTCCTATTTCCCCACATTCTCTCCAGCATCTGTTGTTTCCTGACTTTTTAATGACTGCCATTCTAACTGCCATGAGATGGTATCTCATTGTGGTTTTAATTTGCATTTCTCTAATGACTAGTAAAGATGAGCTTTTTTTCATATATTTGTTGGCTGCATAAGTGTCTTCTTTTGAGAAATGTCTGTTCATATCCTTCGCCCACTTTTTGATGGGGTTGTTCATTTTTTCTTGTAAATTTGTTTCAGTTCTTTGTAGATTCTGGATATTAGCCCTTTGTCAGATGGATAGATTGCAAAAATTTTCTCCCATTCTGTAGGTTGCCTGTTCACTCTGATGGCAGTTTCTTTTGCTGTGCAGAAGCTCTTTAGTTTAATTAGATCGCATTTGTCAATTTTGGTTTTTGTTGCCATTGCTTTTGGTGTTTTAGTCATGAAGTCCTTGCCCATGCCTATGTGCTGAATGGTATTGCCCAGGTTTTCTTCTAGGGTTTTTATGATTTTAGGTCTTATGTTTAAGTCTTTAATCCATCTTGAGTTAATTTTTGTGTAAGGTTTAAGGAAGGCATCCAGTTTCAGTTTTCTGCATATGGCTGGCCAGTTTTCCCAACACCATTTATTAAATAGGGAATCCTTTTCCCATTCTTGTTTTTGTCAGGTTTGTCAAAGATCAGATGGTTGTAGATGTGTGGTGTTATTTCTGAGGCCTCTGTTCTGTTCCATTGGTCTATATATTGGTTTTGGTATCAGTACCATGCTGTTTTGGTTACTGTAGCCTTGTAATACAGTTTGAAGTCAGGTAGCATGATGCCTCCAGCTTTGTTCTGTTTGCTTAGGATTGTCTTGGCTATACGGACCCTTTTTTGGTTCCATATGAAATTTAAAGTAGTTTTTCCTAATTCTATGAAGAAATTCAATGGTAGCTTGATGTGAATAGCATTGAATTTATAAATTACTTTGGGCAGTATGGCCAATTTCACGATATTGATTCTTCCTATCCATGAGCATGGAATGTTTTTCCATTTGTTTGTGTTCTCTCTTATTTCCTTGAGCAATGATTTGCAGTTCTCCTTGAAGAGGTCCTTCACATCCCTTGTAAGTTTATTCCTAGCTATTTTATTCTCTTTGAAGCAATTGTGAATGGGAATTTGCTAATGATTTGGCTATTTGTCTATTATTGATATATAGAAATGCTTGATTTTTACACATTTATTTTGTATCCTGAGACTTTGCTGAAATTCCCTATCAGCTTAAGGAGTTTTTGGACTGAGATGATGGGGTTTTCTAAACATAAAATCATGTCATTTGCAAACAGAGATAATTTGACTTCCTCTCTTCCTATTTGAATACGCTTTATTTCTTTCTCTTGCATGGCTGCCCTGGCCAGAACTTCCAATACCATGTTGAAGAGGAGCAGTGAGAGAGCGCATCCTTGTCTTGTGCCAGTTTTAAAAGGGAATGTTTCCAGTTTTTGCCCATTCAGTATGATATTGGCTGTGAGTTTGTCATAAATAACCCTTATTATTTTGAGATACATCCCATCAATACCTAGTTTATTGAATGTTTTTAGCATGAAGGAGTTGTTGAATTTAACCAAAGACCTTTTCTGCATCTATTGAGATAATCATGTGGTTTTTGTCATTGGTTCTGTTTATGTAATGGATTACATTTATTGATTTGCATATGTTGAACCAGACTTGCATCTCAGGGATGAAGCTGACTTGATCATGGTTTAAGAGCGTTTTAACATGCTGCTGAATTTGATTTGCCAGTATTTCATTGAGGATTTTCACATCGATGTTCATCAGAGATATTGGCCTGAAATTTTCTTTTTTCATTGTGTCTCTGCCAGGTTTTGGTATCAGGATGATGCTGGCCTCATAAAATGAGTTAGGGAGGAGTCCCTCTTTTTCTTTTGTTTGGAATGGTTTCAGAAGGAATGGTTTAGCTCCTCTCTGTACCTCTGGTAGAATTGGGCTGTGAATCTGTCTGGTCCTAGGCTTTTTTGGTTGGTAGGCTATTAATTACTGCCTTATTTTCAGAACTTGTTATTGGTATATTCAGGGATTCGATTTCTTCCTGGTTTAGTCTTGAGAGGGTGTGTGTGTTCAGGAATTTATCCATTTCTTCTAAATTTTCTGTTTTATTTGCTTAGAGGTGTTTATAGTATTCTCTGATGGTAGTTTGTATTTCTGTGGGATCAGTGGTGATCTCCCCTTTATCATTTTTTATTGTATCTATTTTATTCTTATTTCTTTTCTTTATTAGCCTGGCTAGCAGTCTACCTGTTTTGTTAATCTTTACCAAAAACAAGCTCCTGGATTCATTGATTTTTTGAAGGGTTTTCTGTGTCTCTATTTCCTTCAAGTCTGCTTTCATATTAGTTATTGCTTGTCTTCTGCTAACTTTCAAATTTTTCTGCTCTTGCTTCTCTAGTTCTTTTAATTGTAACGTTGGGTGTTGATTTTAGATCTTTCCTGCTTTCTCCTGAATACACAGAATATTATAGCACTCTAACTGTGGTATGTAAAACTACACTTGTCCTAAGTAGAAAGACTAAACCATGAACCTATCAAAAATAATAACTACAACTTTTCAAGGCATCATCAATACAATAAGATATAAATAGAAACAACAAAAAGTTAAAAATCAGGGAGATGAAGTTATGGTGTAGAGTTTTATTAGTTTTCCTTTGTTTGTTTATGCAAATAGTATTAAGTTGTTATCAGGCTAAAATAACGGGTTATAAGATTGTATTTGCAAGCCTCATGATAACTTCAAACCCAAAAAAACATACAATGGAAACACAAAAAATATAAAGCGAGAAACTAAATCATATCACCAGAGAAAATTGCTCAATAGAGGAAGACAAGAAGGAAGGAAAGAAGAAAGAGAAAACCACGAAACAACCAGAAAACACATTATAAATGGTATGAGTAAGTTCTTACTTATCGGTAATAATGTTGAATGTAAATAGACTAAACTATCCAATCAAAAGACATAGACTGGCTGAATAGATGAAAACACAAGACCCATTGATCTGTTGACTACATGAAACACACTTCACTTATAAAGACACACAAAGAATAAAAATAAAGGAACGGAAAAAGATTTTCCATGCCAACGGAAACCAAAAAAGAGCAGAAGTTGCTATACTTTATCAGACAAAATGGATTTCAAGACAAAAACTATAAGAAGAGACAAAGAAGGTAACTATATAATGATAAAGGAGTCAAGATACAACAATTTAAAATACATATGCACCCAACACTAGAGCATCCAGATATAGAGAGGAAATATTATTAGAGATAAAGAGAGAGACAGGTTTTGATGCAATAACAGCTGGACACTCCATTGGGGAACATCTCCAGCACATTGGTCTAGGCAAAGACTTCTTAAGCAATACCTCACAAGCACAGGCAACCCAAAGCAAACATGGTCAAATGGGATCACATCAAGTTAAAACAAAAACGTCTGCACATGGTTGGGCACATTGGCTCACATCTGTAATCCCAGCACTTTGAGAAGCCAAGACAGACAGATCACTTGAGGCCAGGAATTCGAGACCAGCCTGGCCAACATGGTGAGACCCTGTCTCTACTAAAAATATAGAAATTAGCCAGGCATTATGGTGCTCACCTGTAATCTCAGCTACTCAGGAGGCTGAGGTATGAGAATTGCTTGAACTCGGGAGGCAGAGGTTGCAGTAAGCTGAAATGGCACCACTGCATTCCAGCCTGGGAGAAAATATTTGCAAACTACCTTTCTGACAACAGATCAATAACCAGAGTATATAAGGAGCTCAAACAATTCTATGGGAAAACAAATCTAATAATCCAATCAAAAATCAACAAAAGATTTGAATAGACATTTCTCAAAAGAAGACATACAAATGGCAAACAGGCATATGAAGAGGTGCTCAACATCACTCATCATCAGAGAAATGCAAATCAATACTACAATGAATTATCATCTTACCTCATTAAAAATGGCTTATATCCAAAAGACCGGCAATAACAAATGCTGATCAGGATGTGAAGCAAAGGGGAACCTTGTACGCTGTTTGTGGGAATGCATATTAACACAACCACTGAGGAGAACGGTTTGAAGTTTCCTCAAAAAAACTAAAAATTGAGCTACCATTTGATCCAGCAATCCCACTGCTGAGTATATACCCAAAAGAAAGGAAATGTATCTATCGAAAAGATACCTGCACTCCTATGTTTGTTGCAGCACAGTTTATAATAACTAAGATTTTGAAGCAACCTAAGTGTTCATCAGCAGATGAATCAATAAAAAAAAATGTGGTCCATATGCGCAATGGAGCACTATTCAGTCATAAAAAAGAATGAGATCCAATCATTAGCAACAACATGGATAAAACTGGAGATCACTGTGTTAAGTGACACAAGCCAGGCACAGAAGACAAACATCACATGTTCTCACTTATTTGTGGGATTTAAAAATCAAATAAATTGAACTCATGGACATAAAGAGTAGAAGGATGGTTAACAGAGGCTGGGAAGGGTAGTTGCGGGTTGGGGGTCAGGGGGATGGTTAATGGGTACAAAAATAATAGAAAGAATGAACAAAATCTACTATTTGATAGCACAACAAGGTGATTATAGTCAATAATAACTTTATTGTATATTTTAAATATTAAATATTTAATATTTAATATTTAAATATTAAATATTTAAAATATTGTATATTTTAAAATAAAGAATATAATTGGATTGTTTATAATTCCAAGGATGAATGCTTCAGGGAATGGATATCCCATTCTCCATGATGTGCTTATTTCACAATGCATGCCTATATCAAAACATCTCATGTACCATATAAGTATATACACTTACTATGTACCCACAAAAATGTTTTTAAAATAATAAAAAATAAATTTTAAAAAAAGAAAATGTGGGACACATACACCGTGGAATACTATGCAGCCATAAAAAAGAATAAGATCGTGTTCTTTGCAGCAACATGGATGGAGCTGGAGGCCGTTTTCCTAAGTGAATTAGCACAGGAACAGAAAACCAAATACCAAATATTCTCTCTTATAAGTGGTAGCTAAACTTTCAGTACACGTAGACACAAAGAAGACAACAATAGACACTGGGGCCTACTTAAGAGTGAAGCATGGGAGACAGTAAGGATTGAAAAACTACCTATCAGGTACTAGGCTTTTTACCTGGGTGACATAATATTCTGTGCACCAAACCCCCAAGACATGCAATTTACGCATGTAACAAACCAGCACATGTCCCAGCGGAACCTAAAATAAAAGTTGTAAAGAAAAGAAAATGGGACCTCATTTATATCCTATTATTTTTTTCCCAAGGCTTTTCCCTAGAGGTTTATATAGCCTCTGGGTTGAAACTGGAAATAAAAGATTTTCTTGGTTAAAAAAAAAAAAAATTAACCTTTCTAGTTCTTTTAGAATAAACAGAAGTAGAACAGAGAGTGGTATGTCAAATGACTAATCATTTTTTTATTGTATACCCTAGCCTTCAGAGGATAGTAACAAACTCATCAACTAATATAAACTAGCAAACCAAAACAAATTTATATTTATTTCAAATGCCCAGAACAAAAGCAACAGCACTTCAGTTAAAAGCAAACACACAGCATAGTTATGTTGTTGATGTGGCTATAATAATTAATCCCATCAACCCTTATTAAACCTTAATGATCAAATCTCTGAGATTTTCTTCAGTTTATAATGGGCAGTAAGTTC
The DNA here is from genome assembly GCF_024542745.1 of Macaca thibetana thibetana. Taxonomy (NCBI): domain Eukaryota; kingdom Metazoa; phylum Chordata; class Mammalia; order Primates; family Cercopithecidae; genus Macaca; species Macaca thibetana. The sequence continues at coordinate 82,475,195 of NC_065583.1, forward strand.
ACCCGGTATTATTAAATCATTCACAGAAAGCTTACAGTGATACTATTAGTGTTATGCTATATTAAGCTACACTAGACTGTACTTGATTTTTTTAAGTGGAAGAAAATGTAAAAACATCCCCAAGTTTATATTTGTTGAGAATGATACAGAAGAAAAATTTAAATGGGGTGTATTAACTAATATCTATTGAAGTGGCATTAATTACCCCAAAACTTAGCACTATAGCACAATAGTATGATCTCAGTCTTTCTGCAAGTCAGGAATTCAGGTGCAGCTTAGCTGGATCCGCTGGCTTTGGATATCTCACAGGGATCATCTCAGAAGGCTGAAATCAAGCTGTCAGTCTGAAGCATCTTGAAACATGACTGGTAGTGGAACGACTTCTACACTACAATGGCTGTTGGCAGGATTCAGTTCCTTGCAGGCTGTTGGAGTGAGAGCCTCTCAGTTCCTCAGTGACTGTGGACTGGATGTCACCTTTGGTTCTTTACCGTGTAGGTGTCTTATTGGTAACTCACAACATGACAACTTGCATCATCAGCGCAAACAAGTGAGAAGAGCCAGAGAGTCTGCAGGCAAGACAGAAGTCACAAACTTTTACAACATAATCTCAAAGTGGTATCTCATCGCTTTTGTCTACTCTATTTACCAGAAGAAAAGTCACTAGATCCACACAGAAGAGTGTGACTACCAGGATGTGGAGATCATTGAGAGTTATTTCAGAAACTGCCGACCATATGGAGCTACTACTACTAAACTCGGCAGGTTGTCTGGGTTGAAAAGTGTCCCCCTAAAATTCACAGCTTTCCCAGATCCTTAAAATGTGACCTTGTTTGGAAATAAGGTTGTTGCAGATGAAATAGTTAATTTAAACTTAAGTCATACTGCAGTAGAGCGTGCCTTTACTCCAGTGACTGGTGTCCTTATAAGAAAAGGAGACACACAAGGGAATGTGATGAAGTAATTGAGGTAGAGGCCGGAGAGATGCATTCTCAAGCCAAGGAACTCCTAGGATTTTCAGCAACTACCAGAAGCTAAGAAGAGGTAAATGATTCTACCTTGGCGCCTTCTAAGGGAGTATGGCCCTGCTGAGAGCTTGCTTTTGTATTTCTAGCCTCCAGAGCCTTTAGAGAATAAGTTTCTGTTGTTTTTAGCCACTCAGGTTTGTCAGACTTTGTACAGGAGCCCTAGGAAACTAATACAGGAGTATTGGGACTTTTATTTCGATGCTAACTTAAAGAATAACTATATTAACCATCCTGAAAACAGTCTATAAACCAGTGTTTTCTTCAAGTTAAGTTGAGTTAACATACAATTCTTTTTGAAGACGAAAAATTATCACATACTATCAATGTGAAACTATTTTCATTATTAATTACATTAATTTTATGTGATAGATGATGCTGTTTTGCTGAACATGAATGGCAACGGTTAGGGTTAATAGCAGAAGATTATTTGCAAATTTTATACTTCATTTATTGTGAGTTGGACAAACTTGTGGGTGGCCTCCTGATCCCTGTCTCATGGTATTCACACCCTTGCATAATCTCCTCTCCTTGAGTGTAAGTAGGATCTGTGACTTGCTTCTAACCAATAGAATATGGCAAAGGTGATGGGATGTCACATTCATAATTACAGTGCATCCTATAGGATTCCATTCTGCTAGAGACTCTCCACTGCCAGCTTTGAGGAAGCAATTTGCTATGGTTCCTATAGCAACAAGTAAGTGAATACTGTGAGCAACTTGAGTGAGCAAGGAAGCAGATTCTTCCTCCATCAAGTTCTTTATATAAAATGGCATAGTATTTGCACATAACCTGTGCACATCCTCTTGTATACTTTAAAGCATCTCTAGATGATTTATAATATATAATACAATGTAAATGCTATGAAATAGTGATTATACTATGTTATTTTATTTGTTTGGTTTTTTTTTTTACTTTTGTATTGCTACTTTTTTTTTTTTTTTTTTTTTTTGAGGCAGGATTTTACTTTGTTGTCAAGTCTGGAGTGCAGTGGCACAATCACAGATTAATGCAACCTCCTCCTGTTGGGCTTAAAAAATTCTTCCACCTTGGCCTCCCAAGTAGCTGGGACTACAGGCACGTGCCACCCACCCAGCTAATTTTTTTGTATTATTTTTTTCTTTTGTAGAGATGGGTCTTGTTATTTTGCCCAGGCTGGTCTTGAACTCTTGGCCTCAAGAGATTTCTCAAAGTGTTGGCATTACACGCATGAGCACAGTGCCCAGCCTTGTATTGTTACTTTTTATCAGTTTTTTAACCCAAATATTTTTTATCTTCAGTTAGTTAATCCTCAGATGCAGAACCACAGATGTGGAGGCCAACTGTTCTCAGAACTAAGAGAATTATTAAATTTGGGGGTGGGTGGGGATGGGTAAAAGTGTGAGATTTTTATAAGATGACCTTTTGTAATATTAGTATGGTGCTACCTGATGCCATAAGAAGACTCGATTCTTCACTCACTTTTCTCAATTTACTCTGAAAACTTAATCCATGCAGCACCTTATGCTGTCGTTTATCCTTTACTGGGTGAAGCATAAGTCATAATCATAAATGCAGACTCCACAGGGACCTTTGGGTCATTCTCAGTTATAACTGTTCAACCAGATGATCTAGAATATATTTATTTTTGCTTATATTAAAATTGTAGATCATTTTGCAAATGAAACTGCAAAATATAAGTTTTCATTAATAAATATACAAAATTATCCCCACAGACACTTAGATCTGCACCTCTTCTCATTAAAACAGTAGAACAAAAGCAAGTAAAAGTGATATTAAGAGGATAACTTGAATTATTTTAATGTACAGTTAATGTATTAATGTGAATGATTTGCTACATTTGTTTCAGTAACGATTATTAGTTACAAAAAAGACATAATTCCCCTTTGTTACCAGCTTGGGATGCAAAGATATAGACAGGCTCCAACCTTATTCCTAAATCAAACAGCCCTCCTCCACCCCCATCACTTTTCAGTTATGCCATAGAGATTTACCAAGGACCCAGGAATATCCCCACAGTGGATGTTTAGGCAAGATGCTGCACTCATATCCATGTGGTGGGGTGCCCTCACCTGGTCATCAGCTCCAAGGTGAGGTACTAGGTGAGTCCAGTCTCTGCTTTCAATAACGCTTTGACACCCCACAATCAATGCTCAGACCTTAGAAACCCAGGACTTCTACCTTCTTTGGAAGGATAGATGTGTTGGGGCACATAGAACAGGAATACCTTGCAACCGTCACTGGTAATTAACCTATCACCCAAGAACAGAAAAGAGGTGTCTTAGTCCATTTGGGCTGCTATAATAGAATACCATAGTCTGGGTGGCTTATAAACAATAGAGATGTATCCCTTACCATCCTGAAGGCTGGGAACTCCAAGATCAAGATGTAGGCAGACTTGGTGTCTGGGTAGGGCCCACTTCCTCGGGCACAGACAGTCATTTTTTCACTGTGCCCTCACATGCTGGAAGTAAGGAGGGAACTGTCTGGGATGTGTTTTATAAGGGCACTCACTTCATTTATGGGGGCTTGACTCTTATGACCTAATCACGTCCCAAAGGCACCACCTCCAAATACTATCACACTGGGGACTAAGTTTCATTATATGAATTGGGGGTGGGGGAGGAAAACAGAAACATTCACTCCTTAACAAGGGGCTTCTTGATAAAGCATAAAATAAGGAAATTCATTGGTAAAGTTTATTTGATGACACTTACACTCTGAATTAATACATTTTTAGCAGCACATCTCATAGCTGGTAGCAAAACAATGATGTTATGATAATGTATGTTTTTTTAAGAAACATTGCCGAAATATACGTTTACATTTACTTGGTAGATTTCAAGAAAAACTTAAAAGTATGCTTGTTATGGACTGAAGTTTTGTATCCCCTCGAAATTCTTATGTTAGAGCCCTAGCCCTCCATGTGATGATATTTGAAGATGGAGCCTTAGGAGAGTAACTAGAGTTAGATTAGGTCATGAGAGTGGGGTCCTTGTGATGGGATTAGCATCCTTCTAAGAAGAGAAAGAGATACCAGAGTGTGTGCACTTTCTCTCTCTCTCCTTCCCTCCCTCTCTCTCCCCCTCCCCCTCACCATCCACTCCTCTTTTCCCTCTCTCTGCATCTCTCTTCCAACATGTGAGGACCCAACATGTGAGGACTCAGGGAGAAAGCAACCATCTACAAGCCAGGAAGAGGGCCCTCAACAGGAACAGAATTGGCCTGCACCTTGACCTTGGACCCCCAGCCTCCAATACTGTGAGAAACAAATGTTGTTTAAGCCATTTAGTCCATGGTATTTTGTTAGGGCAGCCTGAGTAGCCTAAGATATCAGTACTTAAATGTAGTCGTAAATCTGCATTGCCAACAAAAGGAACACTACAAATCTTCATTATAGCAATTCCACTTCTAAGTCTTTAGCCAAAAGAAATAAAAACATGTCCACAAAAAGATTTGTACAGAGCTTCCAGTTTCCAGTCCAACATGTAAAGAATTTGGCAGGTGTCACTCCATCAACAAGTAAGGAGCTGAACAGACTAAAAATCAGCACCTATTCTTAGATCTATCAGAGAAGTGAAGTCTCAAGGCAAACTGCTGCTCCAAAAATTAAAGAGAGAGATAGGCAGATACAGAGAATGAAAACTTATCAGAGCAAAAGCCTCTGTGGGAACCACTGCTGGAGTAGGAAAACCTGAACTGTAATTGATGAGTTGCTGGAGGCTCAGTGTGGGCAGCTCTGAGAGTTAAGACCTCGGGGTGGGGGAGCCGTCATGGGGAAGAACCCACATTTTCTGACTTACCTCTAAGAGCTCTAGTAAAATCTCACAGTATAGACACCTTCCTTCTTCTGGCTGCGGGAGGATAAAAGCAGTCATTTTGAAATAAGTCAGGGCATTTTGTTCTTAATAAGACCTGCCCTCAGGAGAAATTATTTTACCAAAGCCTAACCTGTTGGGGTTTTATCAGAGCCTAATTAAACTATGGCAAGGGAAATACCCAACTCTCCAAACCCTCTAGATATCATGTCTCACCCAAGGAAGTAAAAAAATATAAGAAGCATTTCTGAGGTTTATAGTCCATGGACAGAAGCTCACTGGAAGACTGAGACCTAATCATGGGACTATGGAAAGCTTCCCCCACGCCCTGCCCCTTACCACCACATTGCTAAGGTCTATTTACTCAATTCCTTTTACCTAGTACATCCTACTCTGCTTTTAACAAAAAAATTACAAGCATACTAAAATGCCAAAAAAGCACAGTTTGAAGAAAATGAGAAAGTACCAAAAGCAGAATCGGATATGGCAAGAATCTTACAAATATCAGGCCAGGACTTTAAATTAATTATAATTAATATGGTAAGTAATCTAATGGAAAAAGTGGGCAACATGAAAAAATCAATGAATGATGTAAGCAGAGAGACAGAAGTTCTACAAAAGAATAAAAAAAAATGCTAGCTAGAGATTTTAAAACTCTATAGTAGAAATGAAGGATGCTTTGGATGTGCTCACTAGTAGACTAGACACAGCTGAAAAGAGAACCACTGAGCTTGAGGATGTGTCAATAGAAACTTCTGAAACTGAAAGGCAGAGATAAGGAAACTAAAACAAAAGAAAACAGAAAAGAATATCCAAGAACTATGGGACAGTTTTAAGAAGTGTAACATATAAGTAATGAGAATACCAAAGAAGAATGAGAAAGGAAAAAAAGAAATGTCTGAAGAAATAACGACTACAGATTTCTCCCAAATTAATGTCAAACAAAGATCTAGCAAGCTCAAAAAAACACCAAGCAGGATAAATCCCCCCCAAAAAAGAAAAGAAAACTGACAAAACAAATTGTGCCTAGGCATATCATATTCAAACTGCAGAAAATCGAAGATAGAGAAAAAATCTTGAAGTAAGCCAGAGAGCGCTGGTAGGGGAAAAACCCTTAACAGTAGAAGAGCAAAGATAAAGATTACAACCGGTTTCCTCGGAACCCAAGGAAGCAAGAAGAAAATGGAGTGAAGTAAACCGAGAGGGGGAAAGACACCAACCTAGAACTCTGTGTCCTGCAAAATTATCCTTCAAAAGTGAAGGAGCCAGGTGTGGCTCCTGTAGTCTCAGCTATTCAGGAGACTAAGGTGGGAGGATCACATGATGCCAGGAGTTCAAGGCCAGCCTGAGCAACATAGTGAGACCACTGTGTCTTTAAAAAAAAAGGGGGGGGGGGCGTTGGGAGGGTGGAAACAAAGAGAAAATAGGCTTCCACAAAAAAAATTTTTATCAACCTTATTAAAAATAGCCAAAACCTGGAAACAACCCAAATGTCTAAGATAGGGGATAAAAGATGGTATGTTTATATAAGGGGATACTGTTTGACAATTAAAAAAAAACAAAAAACAAAAAACAGCAACCTACTAATACACACACCAGGATAGATAAATCTCAAAAAAGTTTTTTTGTTGTTTTTGTTTTTTGAGACAGAGTCTTGCTCTGTCTTCTAGGCTGGAGTGCAGTTGCTCACTGCAACCACCGCCTCTGGGGTTCAAGCGATTCTCATGTCTCAGCCACCCAAGTAGCAGGGACTACTGGCACGTGCTACCATGCCTAGCTAATTTTTGTATTTTTAGTAGAGATGAGTTTTTGCCATGTTGGCCAGGCTGGACTTGAACTCCTGGTCTAAAGTGATCTGCCTGCCTTGGCCTCCCAAAGTGCAGGCATGAGCTACCACACCCAGCCTGGATCTCAAAAACTTTTGTTAAACCAATGAGGCCAAACCCAAAAGTGTACATATTGCATGATGCAATTTACATGAAATACAAAAACAAATAAATCTAATCTATAATAATAGAATCAATTTTTGGCTGTGATATGGAATGGAGTAAAAATTGACTGGAAAGAAACACAAAGGACTTTCTACACAATGAGAAACAATATCTTGCTTTGGGTAATAGTTACAGGAATGCACATACTTGTAAAGTTCATCATATGAAATACTTAAGATCTGAGCATTTCATCATATGTTAATTATAACTCAATTAAAACTTTATTTACATATAAGCAATTTTAAAACAAAATTGTATCATACCTGCATCATTTTAAAATAGAGCTAGGCAACATAAAGACTGGCCAGAACGCTGACCTTGAATTGACTTTTTTTCTGGTCTTAACTCCAGCTGCAAAGCACTTCAAATGGCTCACCTTATAAAAAAAGGAGGAAACAGAATGTTACATCCCACCTGATTACTTTGAGCCTAGTGTCTCCATCTAGTTTTCAAGAACTATAGTGATAATAATAATAATAACTAATGTTTGTTTAATGTTTATTATGTGCTAGGCATTGTACCAAGTATTTTGTATATATTATCTCATTTCATCTTTACAACAGTTCTTTAATTCCATTATTTTCATCATATTACAATAATAATATTGAAGCTTAGAATGGTTGAAGAGCTTAGGCATTAGAAGGAAAGTTCCTCTTGAGTTCATGTCGTTTGTAGGGACATGGATGAGGCTGGAAACCATCATTCTCAGCAAACTATCGCAAGGACAGAAAACCAAACATCGCATGTTCTCACTCATAGTTGGGAATTGAACAATAAGAACACTTGGACACAGGGTAGGGAACATCACACACTGGGGCCTGTGGTGGGGTGGGAGGAGCAGGAAGGGATAGCATTAGGAGATATACCTAATGTAAATGATGAGTTAATGGGTGCAGCACACCAACATGTCACATGTATACGTATGTAACAAACCTGCACGTTGTGCACATGTAACCTAGAACTTAAAGTGTAATGATAAAAAAAGGAAAGTTCCTCAACATAATAAAGACCACTTCTGCAAAAACCTCAGCTGACATTGTAATCAATTTTTCCACTAAGATATGGCACAAGACAAAGATATACACTTTCATTACTTCTGTTTAACAGAGTACTGTAAGTACTAGCAAGAGCAATCAGACAAAAAATAAGAAAGAAAGAAAGAAAGAAAGAAAGAAAGAAAGAAAGAAAGAAAGAAAGAAAGAAAGAAAGAAAAAAAGAAAGAAAGAAAGAAAGGAGGGAGGGAGGGGGAGGGAGGGAGGGAGGGAGGGAGGAAGGACATCCAAATCTGAAAGAAAGAAGTGAAATTATCTCTATTTGCAGATGACAAAATCTCATAAGTTAAAAAAAAAAAAAAAAAAAAAGACTCCACACCAAAAAGAAAAACTGTTAGAACTGTTACTAAAAATGAATTTAGTAAAGTTGCAGGCTACAAAATCGACATATGAAAATCAGTAGCACGTTTATACACAAAAAGCAACCCAGGAGGTGGAGCTTGCAGTGAGCCGAGATCGCCCCACTGCACTCCGGCCTGGGCAACAGAGCGAGGCTCCATCCCAAAAAAAAAGAAAAAAAAATTGCAAACAAAATCAAGAAATCAATTCCATTTGTGATAGCATCAAAACAATACCTGGAAATAAATTTAACCAAGGAGGTAAAAGATCTGTATACTGCCTGGGCACAGTGGCTCATGCCTGTAATCTTAACACTTTGGGAGGCCTAAGTGGGCAGATCACTTGAAGTCAGGGGTTCGAGACCAGCCTGGCCAACATGGCGAAACCCCATCTCTACCAAAATATAAAAATTAGCCTGGAGTGATGGCACATGCTTTTAATCCCAGCTACTAGGGAGGGTCAGGTAGAATCACTTGAACCTGGGAAGCGGGAGTTGCTGTGAGCTGAGATCATGCCACTGCACTCCAGTCTGGGTGACAGAGTGAGACTCTGACTCAAAAAATATATATATATATATATTTAGATATTTTATATATATATATATATATGCTGAAAACTATAAAACATTGATGAACAAAAGACACAAATAAATGGAAATATATCCTGTGCTCATGGATCAGAAAATTCATATTGTTAGAATTACATACTGAGCAAAGCAATATAGAGGTTTAACATTATTCCTATCAAACCCCAATTGCATTCTTCAAATTCCATATGAATTTTTCTTAAATTCATATGGAACCACAAAATACCCAAAAGAGCCAAAAGAATTCTGGGAAAGAAAAAGTTAGTGGCATCACACTTCCTGTTTTTAAATTATGTTACAAATTTGTGGTAATCAAGAGTATAGTGCTAGCATAAAAACAGACACATCGACCAGGAGAATAAAATAGAGACCCCAGAAATAAATTCAAACATTTACAATCAACTAATTTTTGACAAGGGCACCAAGAGGACACAATAGGGAAAGGATGGTCTCTTTAATAAATGGTGCTGGGAAAACAGAATTTTCATGTAAAAAAGAATGAAACTGGACCCTTAAGTACCTTATACAAAAATTACCTCAAAGTAGATTAAAGAATTAAATATAAGTCAAGAAAGTGTAGAACTGCTAGAAGATAATGTAGAGAAAAATCTCCTGGACACTGGTTTTGGAAATGATTTTTTTTTTTTTTGTATCACACCAAAAGCTCAGGACACAAAAGCGAAAATAAATAAATGAGACTACATAAAACTAAAAGCTTCTGCACAACAAAGGGAACAGTCAGCAAAATGAAATGGCAGCCTATGGAATGGGAAAAAATATTTGCAAGCAATATATATGATAAGAAGTTAGTATCCAAAATGTATACAACTCAATAGTGGAAAACCAAATAACCTACTTAGGCCAGGTTTGGTGGCTCATGCCTGTAATCCCAACACTTTGGGAGGCCAAAGAGGGTAGGATCACCTGAGGTCAGGGGTTTGAGACACCTCTAGGCAACGTAGAAAGACCCTGTCTCTCCAAAATACTTGTAAAAAGCTGGGCATGGTGGTGTGAGTCTGAAATCCCAGCCACTAGGGAGGCTGAGCTGGGAGAACCACTTGGGCCCAGGAAATCAAGGCTGCAGTGAGCCAAGATCACACCACCATACTCCAGCCTGGATGACAGAGTGAGATCCTGTCTCTTAATTAAAATAAAATAAAATAAGTTGATTAAAAGATGGACAAGGGACTTGAAGAGACATTTCTCCAAAGAAGATATAAAAATGGCCAACAGGTATAGGAAAAGGTGTTCAACATCATTAATTATCAAGGAAATGCAAATCAAATGATTATGAGACACTATGTGACATCTGTTAGGATGGCTATTATCAAAAAGTCAAAAGAGGGGAGAAAGAAGGAGGAGAAAAAAAAGTCAAAAGATAACAAAAGTTGACTAGGGTGTGGAGAAAAGGGAACTCTTGTACTCTGTTGGTAGGAATGTAGATTGGTACACCCATTATGAAAATAGTATGGAGGTTTCTAAAGAAATTAAAAACAGACCAGCAATCTCTCTTCTGCACATATACTCAAAGGAAATTAAATCACTACCTTGTAAAGATATCTGCACACTCCCTTGTTCATTGCAGCATTATTCACAATAACCAAGTTATAGAAACAACCTAGGTGTCCATTGACGAACAGATGGATAATTGGTGGTACGTATGTTAATGGAATATTATACAGCCCAAAAAAGGAATGAAATATTGTCATTTATCACAACATGGATAGGCTTGGAGGACATTATTCTAAGTGAAATAAGCTAGACACAGAAAGAAAAATATAGCATGATTTCACTAGTATGTGAAATAAAAAAAAAAAATCAAATATACAAAGAAAACAAAACAGAAGTTACCCCTGTGAGGGTAGAGAGAGAATTGGAGGTATAGGTAAGAGAATGTAAAGTAGCAGATATGTAGGATGAACAAGTCTAGAGATCCAAGGTACAACATGAGGACTATAGGTAATAAAATTGTACTGTATATGGGATTCATGCTAAATGAGTAGACTCAGCTACTCCTCACTCACACACACACACACACACACAAATGGGTAACAATGTAAGGCGATGGATATGCCAATTTACTTTACTATAGTAACCATTTCACCATCTATATGTATCCCATAATATCATGTTGCATACCTTGATTATACACAATAAAAATTATCACAAAGTAAAAAAGAAAGAAAGACTGAACTATAACTAAAGTTTGAAACAAAGCCAGGACTCGACTCCAAAGTCTATGCTTTTGACCATTACACTGTATGGTCTATCCAAAACTATTCCTGTTAACGAGACTTGGAAACTAGTAAGTTATCTGTTTTATGATGGTGGTATGGGAGAAAGAAAGAAATCAGAGAAGACATAGGGAACAGTAGCTTATTAAGGTAAAAGTTGTTACTTATAATCCTAGATCTACTACTAGTTCAATATGTCACCTTGGCTTGATAACTTTATGAATAAAGTGAAGAGAAATGGACAGACCAGATCCAGGTTTTCCCCCTATTAGACTGGAGTATACTAATGGGCTTCAAGAGATCTAAAAACACTAAGATTCTGTGATTCTGGGTATGTATTGTGAACACACCAGAGCATATGCATTTTTCTGGGAAAAATATCCATTACTTCAGATTCTCAAGTAGGTCTGTAATCCCAACATTTTAAAATAATCTCTAAGATCCCTTCAAATTTCAAAAGTATGAGCATCTTTCATTTTGAATCATAGATCTCTATCTTAATTTCCATCCATTATAGAGACTGTGTTCATTCCAAAATGCATAATATTTGAAGGGAAAACAACAGAAATACATACAGTCACTGTGCCAATTTGTTAAAACTAGAAAATCTGAATTTTTGGTAATTTTAAGCAACTTTTATAGAATAAGTAAACATGAAATTCGTTGGAGGAAATGTTTGCTGTGTCCTGAAGAGATGTCCTGTTAAGTATTTTTTAGTTAAGTGGCAATGACAAAAATCTTTGCACATTTTCAGAGAAGTCCTGAAATTGGTAAGTAATCCAAAGGTAATACTTAGGGGTGGATTTATGAAACATAAGCATTCCCTGGGGATTCTACTGGTTTAAAAGCACAATGCTATAATATTTTTCACATTTCTCTGTGTTCACTGGGTTGTTCTGTTCCATGTATTGATAACTGAGGTCTCTCACATGACTACACTCAACTGGAAATTTGGCTGGGGCACTTTGGTTTTCGTTCAAATAGTCTCTCTCTTCATGTGTTGTCTCACCCTTGGGGACCTATATTAGTCTGTTCTCACACTGCTATAAAGAACTACATGAGACTGGCTAGTTTATGAAGAAAAGAGATTTAATCGACTCACAGTTTCACAGGCTGTACAGGAAGCATGGCTGGGGAGGACTCAAGAAACTTATAATCGTGACAGAATGTGAAGGGGAAGCAAGCACATCTTCACATGGCAACAGGAGAGACAGAGCACGTGCAAAGGCGGAAGTGCTACACACTTTCAAACAACCAGATCTCTTGAGAACTCACTCACTATCACAAGAACAGCAAGGGGAAACTGCCCCCATGATTCAATCACCTTCCAACAGGTCCCTCGGCCAACACAAGGGGAATTACAATTCGACATGAGATTTGAGTGAGGACGTGCAGGGATATTCCACATGGTGTTTCTCTTTAGTGATATAGCCTGTACTTTCTTACAGCACAATATCTGGGTTCCAAGATGGAGTTTTCTAAGAAGACAACTTGAATGTGAAAGCCCTCAACAAGCCTTGCTTGTGTCACACTGGCTGATGTCCACTGATAACCACAGCAAGTTACATGACCAAACCCAGAGTCCTAGTGGTGGGGGGCTATATAAGGACATTAGTGTCGAAAGGAAGAGTTTGGAAAGAGGGAAATCAAAGCACCGGGCTGCCACAGATTCCTATATAAATTTATATATAAGCCTTTTTCAGAATCAATAAGAAGATGCCAAAGAACTGATTTTAACTGGAAGAGTCTTTAGTCCTGTGAATAATGAAAGCGGAATTGAAGCTGACTTAATGTTCCTTTCAATCTGATTCTCTGTGTCAGATGTGCATGGCCCTATTATAGAATGAGAATTTAGAAATAATAGCAAAGTCATTTCAAAGAGCTAAGGAAGAGAGAATAAATCATGACCTCATAAGCACCACTCCATTCTACCTCTTAATGTACTAAAATAGGTGTCATAGATTATGATAATCATTCATATAATAACACACACATAACATCACCATCATTAGGGTTGCCATTATAACCATTACATTTTTATTAACATTTTCTTCCTGAAATTTCCATTTGAAAGCCAACGGCAATTTTCTTTTGAAATAATTTCTAACTATGAATGGCTTCACTACGTATTTTGTTCTAAAGTCAACCTCCCCTGACAAAACCTGCTTAACTTTTTTCTTGCTCCTTTCCTGTGCCCTTCTAGGACAAAAAACAAAAAGACATTCTTTAAAGAGAGAACTATTTTTGCATGTCTGTCATAATTATACACAAGATTCAATTACACTGCTCTGAAATATTCATTGCAGATGTGTGATTTAAAGATATTTCATTTCTATTCACGTGGAGTTCCCATACTCACAGTATAAATATTTACAGTTAATTACGGAAAATTTCACACAATAATTCCAGTAGCAGGAATGTATATTATTAAACGAGTCTTTAAAAAATTATCTTGAAGTGCGAAAAGAGACGGGTGTGATGTATCTACAGTGGCCAGTGCTGAAGCTTTGGGATCTCTCATTTCCCCAGGTCCTTTCCAAGGCCACATTCACGTAATCATAAGGTTCTGTACATTTACCAAATGGAGATACTTTCTCTTAGGATGACCTCTGTCTCTTTCCACTGTGAGTTTCCTCCCATGGCCTGTCTCCTCAGCTAGAGTGGTATTGACGTGGCCATGGCATTTTTAGGATCTGCTTAAGGCTACATTTAAGGTCATGTGGCATATATTTATGTGGTTTGCAGCTGCTTCAATATATAGTTAAGTTACTGCCAGTCATACAGAAAAGGCTTTCAAAAATACATCTTTCCTGGAAACGCTGCACACATTCATACAATGTGGTCACATAAAGGCTCAGACCAGAGGTCCTATCTCCATGTGAGTGTGTCTTACGGTATCTGGCATGGAAGTTGATATGGTTTGGATCTGTGGGCCTGCCCAAATTCATGTGGAATTGTAACTCCCAGTGTTGGAGGTGGGGCCTGGAGGGAGGTGACTGGATCAGGGGGGCGGATTTCCCCCTTTGGTGCTGTTCTCGTGATAGAGTTCTCACAAGATCTTGTTGTTAAAAAGTGTATAGCAACTCCCCACTCTTTCTCTCTTCCTCCTGCTTTTCTTTATTAATTACCCAGTCTCAGGTATTTTTTTCTAGCAATGTGAGACTGGACTAATGCAGAAGTTTACTGGTAATGGAGGAGAAACATAGTTTGAAATGTATGAACTAAATTGCCTTTCTATTCTGAAGGGGCAACCAAAAATATACACCAAAAACTGGAGGAGGAGAGAGTAATAAACATCGATTAGGCAATTAAAAGTATATATTAATTATACATATTGATATATACTAAGTATATATATTAATTAAAAGTATGCATTTCCTTTCTGGATTTTGTTGTGTTTACAGTATTTTTCAGCTTTTAAAATTTTGTAAATTGTTATGATTCTTTTTCTCAATCTATATAAATATTCACTTCATACCTAATTTCATTTTAGTACTTTTGTATTAACTTCTTAAAGAAAGGTCCCCAAACTGTGCAGGCAAAACCTGAATCTGCTTCCAACGGTAACTAACCCCTGATACTGTGAAATATTCTCTTACTTGAGGGGGTGAGTTCTTGAGCAATAATAAGATCATGTAGAGTAAATTCTCTCCTCGTTTTGGGGTTTCCATTTTTATTCTCTTTATTCATGAAGACTGATTTCTGCAGCTATGAAATGTGACTTTAGTCTCATACTTTTACATTAATCTCTAACCTGTAGGAATAGTGATGAATTTTGGCCAGAGGTAGATCATTAATCATACTTGACTGATTGTACTAGCCAGGGCTCTCCAGAGAAAGAGAACAAATAGGAAATATATATATGGAAAGAGAGATTTATTTTAAGAAATTGGCTCATGCAATTGTGTAGGCTGGCAAGTCCCAAATCTGCAGGGTATGCTAGCAGGCTGGGCACCAAGAAGAGTTGGTGTTGCAGCTCAAATCTGAAGGCAGGTGGCAGGCAGAACTTCCTCTTCCTCTTCCTCATGGAGTCGGTATTTTTGCTCTTCAGGCCTTAACCTGATAGAGGGAGGTCCACCCACATTATGGAGGGTAATCTACTGTACTCAAAGTCCACTGATTTAAATGTTCATTCTATCTAAAAAATACCTTCACAGCAACATCTAGACTAGTGTTTGACCAAATATTCGGGTCCTGTGGCCTAGCCAAGTTGGCACTGAAGAATACACAGTGAAGGCAGAGAAGCAGTATTGCTACATTGACCAAAATTATGACATGAAAATATATATCCCATATTCTGTTCATTTGTCTGGAGGATGGACTCTATAAAATCGAGTGCAAAATTAGTAAGTAAAGGACTGGATAAAGCAATCTTTATCCAGATGCCAGAAAAGTACACAAGTTCTAACTCTAGATACAGCGCATAAGAAGAATGTTGAAATTTGACCAGATTATAATGTTGCTGTAGTCCCTAGGAAACACCTAGAAAAACAAAGATTACTTTGTATTGTATTTCTTTTAATCCTTTCAAGAATTCAAAACAAAAAAATAAAAACCACAAAGATATAACCATGTGAATGAAGATCCCGTGCAGTTTTAATATCCTATAACTCAATTTGATTTTATGAAATGAAATTTAGAAGAGATCGGGAGGAACTATTGAAACCAGAAGATTGGGTAATAACTCTAGATTAGGTGTGTTAGCAGCATATGCTACCTTCTACCTCAGAGCCTATTAAAAAATTATCTAAAAACGACAGCTTTGAGAGGCAAAGGGGGTTTTAAAATCAGACATTTATAGCTTGTATAATAACTCAAAATAGCTGATTCTCTAAACAATGTTTTAAAAAACTGCTTTTAAGGTGACTCCTAAGAAGTGCTTGAGAAGTTAAACACAAAATAACCACTCTTTTTTTTTTTTTTTTTTTTTTTTTTTTTTTGAGACTGAGTCTCGCTCTGTCGCCCAGGCTGGAGTGCAGTGGCCGGATCTCAGCTCACTGCAAGCTCTGCCTCCCGGGTTTATGCCATTCTCCTGCCTCAGCCTCCCGAGTAGCCGGGACTACAGGCGCCCCTCACCTCGCCCGGCTAGTATTTCGTATTTTTTAGTAGAGATGGGGTTTCACCGTGTTAGCCAGGATGGTCTCGATCTCCTGACCTCGTGATCCGCCCGTCTCGGCCTCCCAAAGTGCTGGGATTACAGGCTTGAGCCACCGCGCCTGGCCAAAATAACCGCTCTTTATGATCTGAGACTTTAACATTTTGGAAATGGAACTCATGAGGTGAAAAACTTTTAGCTCAGGTTTCTTCTGACAAGCATCATTCTCTTCATGCCACTTTGCAATTTAATATGATACATCATCTATCAAATTGTCTATATGATACATCGTCTATCAAATCAGCCTCCAGACAACATTCCCTCCTGTTAGTCTCTAATTTGATTCCTCTCTGCGTTCTACTAAAAGCCTGTCTGCGCATCTCCTTTCACCTACACTTTATTCATTCTCTGGCTTATAGGTCCTATTTCTTAATTCTAATCCAAATCTAATACCTCATTCAAAGGTCAGATCATGTCTTAACCCCTTAATAAATATGAGTGCAAAACAGAGAATCATCAAGACAGTGTTAAATCATTCAATATTTGTAGCAGTGGTTTTCAAACCATGCTTTTGCAAAACACTGCCTTTCCTCAAACTGATATAAGATTTCTTAATATGAGAGAATGTAACTGCTAACATTTTAATATCGGTAGTCTTTCCCCAATCTGCATATTTTTAATGTAATTAGTCGATAAAATTTTTGATGCTAAAGAATTTGTTCTATAAACTTAAATTAATTTTTAGTATCAGCTAGAATTCACCAGATGATAAAATGAATGTCAATAAATGAATATTAATGAAAATTTAAAAACTTATTTATTTTATCTTCTGGTGGGTATTAGCTGTCACTAAATTTTGTGCAAGCATTCTCCTCTCTTGAAAGGAATATCCTTCACTGTAAATACATCAATATTCTGATTATCCATCATATTGCCCAGAGAATAAGTTTCTGGTAGCCATATTGGCTCAAAGAGCACTAACAAATTGAGTTTCTATATCTGACATTTTAGGTTGTTTGTTTGTTTGTTTGTCTTTGAGATGGAGTTTTGCTCTTGTTGCCCAGGCTGGAATGCAATGGCACGATCTTGGCTCACTGCAACCTCCGCCTCCCAAGTTCAAGCAATTCTCCTGCCTCAGCCTCCCAAGTGCCACCATGCCCAGCTAACTTTGTATTTTTAGTAGAGATGGGGGGTTACTCCATGTTGGTCAGGCTAGTCTCAAACTCCCAACTTCAGGTGATCCGCCCGCCTCAGCCTCCCAAAGTGCTGGGATTACAGGCGCGAGCCACTGCGCCCAGCCAACATTTTAGTATTAATCCTGAGCTTTGACATCTCCACCAAAGCATCGCCATCACACAAGATCATGCAGAAACAGTCAGCCTTCCAACTTATCCTCATCACTCATTCTAGAAATGCAATGTGGATTTTGTGTTTATCCAGTTGTAAGTTATTCAAATACATGGACTATGACTTCCACTTCTTGTGTATCCTCCACACCACCTATCACATTATTGACATGTCAGAGACACTTAGTAGATGTTTGTGGTATTGTTATTTCTGCCATGGTACCCTCCAATGTTAGAAGGTCTACCAGTCTTCACCCAACTACCACCACCCACATGTGGTGGTGTCTTCCCAGCACCAATCCTAGCTGCTAAACTCTTGATCAAAACCAGGGAGTAATTGTAGACTAATGTTTTGTTTTGTCCCCAAACCTCAACCCCCTCAACACTGCACTGTTCCCCTCAGTGTATACATTTGCTCTCCTAGCTCTGAACTACTGAAAAAGAAGCAACAGAAAATGACACCCTTACTCACCTCTTTTCTGGCAGCTAAATTTCTAGAAACTCAAAGTGCACTGCCTGAAAGCCAGAACATCTGCATCAACAGCATTAGTAATATTAACTACTTTTATTAGAGGCTTCATTTATATCAGGCATTGTACTAAGCACTTCAGAAGGATCACCTTGTTTATTCTTCTTAATACACCTATGAAGTATGTTCTGTAGCTTGGGGACTGTTTTCCATAAATCCCACATTGGATCTGTTATGGAAAAGAGAACTAGGATTCCTAATGAGGCCTTGCAGTGGGAATGAGAAAGAAACAGCAGTGATGATGACTAAACCCCAGGCAGTCAAGAGAATGTCCCTAGGAGAGATAGATGACAACACCCAGGATCAAATACTCTTTGCCTCCTTACCTTAGGGCTATTCAAGGAAGAGGGAAGATTTTGTGTATATGGGCTAAGTGAACGTGAATTAACTGAGATTGTTTTCCTTAATAGATAAATTAGACATTCATAATAGAAATTAACTCCAGTTATGAAAAAATAAACCTGTATTTCTTGCACAACTCTATTTGTGGACTCACATAATAATATCACCCTTCTGCTTCTGGAAAAAATAAAAAATACAAAATCCTGAGATTCTGACATTAACATGCCTGTCCATGATCATACAGCTATTTATTGATGGTGTCCAGATTTAAAGTCATAAGGTCTAAATCCAATCTTCCAGAAAGTATGCCCTCTCTGTGTATCTTCGGGTCATCAAGGAAAGGTGAAAATGTATGTGGCTCACAGCACTGTTTGATAAAAATCTAATTCAAAATACATATATAATTTTAAGTTTCCTAGCAGTCACAATTTAAAAAGTAAAAAGAAACAGGCAAAAATAACTTATAACATATTTCTTTTTAAAAATAGGTATATAAAATATTACCGATTTAACATGTAATCAATGTTTTTAAACTTTTAATAAACTATTTCACATTCTTTTTTAATATAAAGTCTTCAAAATCTGGTGTGCATTTTATACTGACACTACATCTCAATTCAGCTTAGACACATTACAAGTGCTCAATAGCCATGTATGGCCAGTGGCTACTGTATTGGTCAGTGCTGGCTCAAGTGAAAGAGTAAAGTGATGATACAAATTCATCAGAAGGGACACTTTATGGTCCCCACTCATGTTGCCCCCAGATACTCATTCCAGGAATACTCTTCCTGCATTCCACACTATGCAGCAGGAAGCACAGCCCTCCTGTCTTTCTCAGAACTTTACCTTTCTTTGAAAGAAAGCTAAGATTTTTCAGGAGTCGAACTTAACATTTTCTTCCAGTAAGACAACTTTCATTTTAAAAACGTCTCTCATTTTAGTTAACAGCTTTATTGAGGAATAACTGACATACAAAAACTTACTTTTATATAGGGAGAAAAGTTTTATTTTGCCTTAGTAACTGTCCTTGGTTTTATGGATGAACTCAGTTAAGTCTTGCCACCTATAAGGTAGGTACCACTAGTGTTATTTATCCAATGTCCTAACATCAGGAAATTGAGGCTCAGACTATTGAGAGAACTCGTCCTAGGCGATTCAGCTAGAAAATTGGGGCATCTGAGTTCAAAACTAAATAGGTTGCCTCCACTTCGCAATACTGTAAATATCAGGAGAATCTGTTTTTGTATTTTTGGGCCATAAAATGTGAGCAGCAGAAATGGGGAGGTGGGAGCATTTTAATATAATTACCTTGCAAAATAGAAGAAACAAAAATGTCTTTATGCAAATTTCTAGCTAAGCAGTCAAATTAGCATACCTTGTTATGCTTTCTATTGTTTTATGTAATAATCTGGCAATTTGGCAATTGCATAAAAGGATATGTACCGATGATTCTAATAACAGATAATGCCTTTAGGTAATGCCTATTTACTTATATATGCATTTGTTTGGCCATTAGGTGTCTTATAACTTTAGTATTTGTAAACGATGAGCTTAATAATAATTTGGCATGTTTGCTGAACACATCACAAAGTGGGAGTACTTTATAAGACAGAAGAGTGTGAGATTTTTAGTATTATGCTCTCATGATACATTCAAGCACTTTTGAAACTGTACTGAAAGTTTTCATGGATGTACTCCCCCCAAAAGAGCAATTTCTGCAATATTTTAGAAATATGAGGGCTGCCAATATTTTTCCTCTAAAGAGGTTCCTTCCCTCCTCATAACCTGGTCACCACTGTCCACTATCGCCTTTGTCACCATTAACTAATATGGAGAGAATCCCACACACACCTAAGTTGCATTCTTCCTAGATGCAGACGTGCCTGAGCATTTCTGGAGAATGGATGAATCAGAGCCACAAGGAATCAGTTTGAGAAAATTAAAAATAGCCTTAGAGCAAAGAAAGAGAAGTGATGTTTACTGTTTCATCTAATAAAAATGCCCTGAGTAAAAGAGTGCGAGGAGTGATATAAAGCGAGTGTGTCTCATCTCGTTCTGTGACTTCCTCTCTTCCTCATAGGCTCTCTCTTCCTTCTGTCTCTCCGGGAACCCGAGGGGAGGAGCCTTTGGCAGAAATATAAGACAGCTGCCTAGCTCAAAGGTCTGAGAGATACTGAGCACACAAAACAGCACTACTTTTGAACTTTGGAAGACTATAGAACAAGAGTGGGATTTTTTCGCATTTGGAAATGAAGCCAATACAGATCTAAAAAGTCAAAAAACTTGGCGAAGCCTTGACATACCTAGAGCACTAGCACATCAGCAGTGACCAAGACATGTCTCAACACAGAGCATTGCCCCAGTGACCTCAGCTGGCCTTAACAAGGCAAGAGCAGCCACCTCAGGGCAACACATTCATGAGACACCTACATATACACAAACAAGCAACACGTGGCAGCCTGCATCTCCTAGAGTCCAGCTAAAGAAAGGAAAGTGTTTGTGTGGTGGCCAAGAAAACTGTTTGAACACCTATGGGAATTTACAGGAACTCCCAGAAATAGTTGAGATAGGGACACCTGGAAGCGGCTGGAGATCTCACAAAGGCAGGTATTCAGTCAAAGAAATAATTTACATGACCACTGCTATGAGCCTAATTTTTTTCCTAGCTTTGTATGGTCTGGGCATGGGTTATACCCTGACTCATTAAGCCCTATTATCACATTAGCACTGTGCTAATCCCTCTACTGTTAGTTACTCAGACTCCAGCTCATCTTAAATGCCCAATGATGCTCAATTAAGCTTTCCTGAACACAAGAAGGAAAATTAATGTGTCAGTGGAGGACAGGATGAGGAGGATGGGCCAAAGGAGAACACTGTTGTAGGAGACGCTAGGAAAGGAATGGCAGTAGGATGGGTTATGGAATTGTGTTGGAGGACCCATCCTGCAGTAGCAGACCGCCGGGGCTCCAGTGATCACGGTGAGTCCTGACCCTGGAGCTGGGAAAACAAATGCTGAATGGAAGCCTCCCCGTTAGTCAAGTCCTAAATTGAGAAGGAAGGAAGCAGACATGATTGGTATTCTTGCAATTAATTATTATCAATACAAGTTAGAACCAACAATCCCATCTAACAAATCAAAAATGTAGTAGGAATTTCATTGCTTTATCGGGAGTGGTTTTTTTTTCAATGTCTCATGCTTGCTTTAACAGAAATTTCTCTCAGTTCCCCAATTCTGTAACTGAGCAACAAATGCCACACTATTTCAGAAATTCAAATTATTTTGCGTAAATAAATAGGAAAATGATTCGTTTTTTCAAACTTCCCTAAACAAGGGAGCTGCCAAAAACAGTAGGAGCATTTGTCCACAAGAGGGCGCCAGAAGCTGACGGTTTCTGAGTTTGATGACAAAGTTAAAGGAGGAAAAACACCAAGTAAAAAGCGATAGGTAGATGTATCTGGTTCACATGCTTGCCTTATGCTAATGCTTACATGGTATTGAACTCCCTTTAGAGATTCAGGATGTTAAATATGTAAATAGCAACCTCTGAGCAAGGGAGATAGTGGTATCATTCTGTTAAAATTGCCTTGCAACAGTGGGGTTTTTAAAAATGAATTAATTTGAATAGGTTTTCCTCCACTTAAAGGGGAACTGGAAATGGCATTTCAATTATTGGAATCATTGATACATGTCTTTTTATGCAATTGCCAAATTGTTACATAAAACAATAGCAATCATAACAAGATATCTACCGAAGTATATCATTGTTAATTTGCTAAGCAATGCCAATTGTAAGGATTTGGATTTGAAATGAAGCTGCAATGTAGAATACAAACAGAAGATTTCAGAATACTCTATTATAAAAAGAGAGAGAAATAACGTTGTTTTTAAAAGGGAGAGGAGACAATATGTGATAGCAAATTACAGTAGAAATAGATTTAATGTTTTTTTTTTTTTAAAGAAAAGGTCAATGGTACCGAGGAACTAAGGGCTCAGCTATTTTCAGCAGGAGCATGTGGAACTGATGACTGTATGACAGGTGCACACCATATAATTTTACTCATATTATTCAGTATCTCACAACTGTATTTAGTTACTTTTACATGTAAATAATAACAGTGTTAATGAGTTATATCATTTCATTGTATCTTATATTTCTCCTTTCGGCACTTAAAATTGTAACCAAAACACCACACCCTTTATTTTATTTATTTATTTAACTATCTGTTTGCTTACTTGCAGAGACAGAGTCTGACTCCGTCACCCAGGCTGGTCTTGATCTCCTGGCCTCACGATGTTGCCCAGGCTGATCTTGATCTCGTGGCCTCAAGTAATCCTCCCACCTCAGCCTTCCAAAGCACTAGGATTACCAGCATAAGCCACCTCACCCAGCCTACACGCTTTATTATGTAAGGGTAGGGTAGTATACTTGATAATCCTAGAGTCTTGTGGGCCAGTCAGGCAGACACAGAATTTAAAAGAATAAACAAATGGACAGTGGAATCTTGGAGTGGATTCTCTATTTAATTCATCTCTTAGCGTATTAGTTTTCTATTGCCACATAATTAGTTATCTCAATACACAGTGGCTTAAACCAACACAGATTTATTATCTCATAGTTTCTTCGGGTTAGGAATTCAGGAGAATCTTAGCTGGTGTTGCCTTAGGGTTCCCCATAAGGTTGTAGTCAAGATACCAGCCCAGGCTGTAGTCATCTGAAGGCCTGAATGAGAGGAAAGGATCCACCTCCAAGATTGCTCACTTGGAGGGGGGTCTCAGTTCCTCACCTATGGACCTCTCCACAGAGCTGCTTGAGAGTCTTCACAACATGGCAGCCGTCTTCTCCATGATTAAGTGGTCCAAGAACCACATGTCTTTCATGATCTAGCCTCAAAAGACAAACTCCATCATTCCCACAATATCCTATTGGTTACACAGGTCAGCCCTTTTCAGTGTTGGAGGAGACTATATAAGAACATGAATACCAGGAGGCTAGAATCCTTAAGGGCCATCTTGATGTCTGGTGCCACACCTAGCTCCTCCAGTGTTCAAGGTATTTATGGCATCCCCATATGGCCAACATAGATGTAGGCAGAAAAGTATCTTTGCCGAAGGCCTTTTCTATCTCCTTCCTCCCACAGCCTCTACAACCCTCTTCATATCCCTTTTCTCCTTGCCCTCATCTCCTTCAACCAAACCCCATGAGTCAGTCGTCTGG
Organism: Macaca thibetana thibetana; assembly: GCF_024542745.1. NCBI lineage: Eukaryota > Metazoa > Chordata > Mammalia > Primates > Cercopithecidae > Macaca > Macaca thibetana. The sequence goes on from NC_065583.1 coordinate 82,498,768, forward strand.
TCCTTCCTTGTTCGGCTCCTTCACATTCCATTGCCAAGTTGTTGCAGAGATTTTCAGTTGCTGAAGGCAGAAGAGAGAAGAGAAAAAAATCTTCATTAAGGTCGGTCTTTTACATTTTCAGTATAAGGCCATTAGCTTCTTCATACTACCACATATTAGTATATTGTTTGCACTTTATTGTACTAAAGAATACCTGTCTCCTTTTTGAATCAAATTTGCCACAGCCTTGTATTCTGGCTCTCAATAAGAGTCAGTCTTCACATGAGACATGTGGTGGGGAGATGAGGGGAGGGGAGTCAGAAATCCATACTGCCACACAACAATTGCAATCCACAAATTACGTGTAGATTATTCCTTTGGTATACATCTTGTCTAGTAAAATATAAGCTTGCAAATGTACACAGTGATTACTTAGGAGAAGATTAGAGATTCACTGAAGAGGGGGAGTTTTTGAAATGAATTAAAGGAAGAGAATACCATGGTGTCTCCCTTCACCTACATGAGAGGACAGGGGTGTGTTTCCCTAAAAGCAAGCCAAGGAAAGGGGACCCTAACTGGGCCACTCAGAGATGAAAGTTTTCTCCAAGAGATAGTTCACTCCTTAGGTGGAAGTTTGCTGAGTGGCAACACTCTGTAGGCAAATTGATGAGAGTATTTGGGGAAGCTCTGACATGTCTCCAGGTATTTCTCCATGCATGAAGAAATGAAGGCATTCTAAAGGAATCTGTAAGCAGGAGACCACTGAAACAGCCCATAATGGTAGAGCAAGAACAGACACTTACAGGCAAAATGGCCTACACCTCCAGCATTTAGCTGGCCCTAGATGCATGAATTTTCCCATTTTCCATCATTTTGCCTGCTCTGGGAAGGAAACTGCATGAGTCTAGCAGGGTAAGAACTGAGGTCAGCCAGTAAGAGCATTACAAACACCAGGAAACTACAGTGCAAAGATCCCTGTGGGTGGAGAGGAAGGCAGAGAACACAGAAAACCATCCCACAAAAGAGAACTAGTGATGAACACCTGCCAAGGTAATCGGCATTGGTAAAACAGCCCCAGGCCAGACACAGCGGCTTATGCCTGTAATCCCAGCACTTTGGGAGGCCAAGGTAGGTGGGTCACTTGAGGTCAGGAGTTCGAGACCAACCTGGCCAACCTGGTGAAGCCCCGTCTGTACTAAAAATACAAAAACTTAGCCAGGCATGGTGGCACATGCCCGTAATACCAGCTACTCGGGAGGTTGAGGCAGAAGAATCGCTTGAACCCAGGAGGCAGAGGTTGCAGTGAGACAAGATTATGCCACTGCACTCCAGCCTGGGCAACAGAATAAGAGTTCATCTCAAAAAAAAAAAAAAAAAAAAGGAAGGAAGAAAGGAAGGAAAGAAGGAAGGGAGGGAGGGAGGGAGGGAGGGAAACAGAGAGAGAAGGAAAGAAAGAAAGAAAAAGAAGGAAGGAAGGAAGGAGAGAAAGAAAAGAAAGAAAGAAAGAAAGAAAGAAAGAAAAAAGAAAGAAAGAAAGAAAGAAAGAAAGAAAGAAAGAAAGAAAGAAAGACCCAGAAAAAAAAGAATAATAATGAATCCCATAAAATATCCAGTAACACCTAACAATTACTGAGTAAATGCTTTACATAAATCAATTTATATGATTCTCAGGACTATAAGTCATTATTTAAAAAGTCATTATTGGGATTGTGAGGAAGGGACACTGTGGAGACACATAACCAAGGTGACCAAGCTAGTGGGTGGTAGGGGCTCCGACCCCAAGTCTCTCACTCAAGAGTTCATGATCTTGACCCCTTTTTACTGCCTCCTTTTTAACCTCTTTACCTCTCATCACACCCCTGCCCCCGACCTGGACGCTGGAAGAGCCAAGAACAGCGTAGTGAGCTGTAACTGAAAGAGGATGTGAAATAAGGAGACAGAAAAAAGAGTTAACACCTCACCTGTCCCCACCCACATCACTAATTCCTGAAACAGCGTCCAGCTGGAGGCTGAGGCAGGAGAATGCATGAACCCGAGAAGTGGAGGTTGCAGTGAGTGAGATCACAGCACTGCACTCCAGCCTGGGCGACAGAGCGAGATTCAATCTCAAAAAAAAAAAAAAAACAGAGTCCATGCTAAGCCTAAAGGGAAAAATTTTTAAACTGGAGGCAAGATTAGAATGCTGGTTTAGAATGGACTTTTAAACACTTGGTGGCCGGGCGCCGTGGCTTACGCCTGTAATCCCAGCACTTGTGGAGGCTAAGGTGGGTGGATCACCTGAGGTCAGGCGTTTGAGACCAGCCTGGCCAACATCGTGAAAGTGCATCTCTACTAAAAATACAAAAAGTTGGCTGGGCATGGTGGTGCATGCCTGTAGTCCCAGCTACTCAGGAGGCTGAGGCAGGAGAATCTCTTTGAACCCGGGAGGCGGACGTTGCAGTGAGCCAAGATCCTGCCACCAGACTCCAGCGTGGGCAATAGAGCAAGATTCCATCTCAAAAAATAAATAAATAAGGCCGGGCTCGGTGGCTCAAGCCTGTAATCCCAGCACTTTGGGAGGCCGAGACGGGCGGATCACGAGGTCAGGAGATCGAGACCACCCTGGCAAACCCGGTGAAACCCCGTCTCTACTAAAAAAATACAAAAAACTAGCCGGGCGAGGTGAGGGTCGCCTTTAGTCCCAGCTACTCGGGAGGCTGAGACAGGAGAATGGCGTGAACCCGGGAGGCGGAGCTTGCAGTGAGCTGAGATCCGGCCACTGCACTCCAGCCTGGGCGACAGAGCGAGACTCCGTCTCAAAAATAAATAAATAAATAAATAAATAGATAAATAAATAAATAAACACTGTTAATGACTGACAAACTAAGAGATCTGTTAAAAAAAAAATGCGGTCAAATAGTGGAAAAGGAGAAGTCCAAAAATCAGCAGTGATATATAGTGGTGGAAAAATAAAGCTATTTTCTGATTATATACTATGGAATCCAGATCATTCAATAAATGCTTACGCTTTTATAGCTGCCTTTAGTAGTTTGAAACTGACAAAGTTGTGCTTATCCTTCTGCCATGCAGATCAAGAGAATTAACTCACCAATGTGTGGATAAGATTAATTTTAGTCATAAATTTATTAAAATATAAGTCTGGAAGGACCTTGAGAAGTATCTATCTATTCTCCTTTCAAAAGAATGTGTTAAGTCTGACCAATAATGAAAAATAATTGGGCACACAATGTAAATGAACTATAAAGGAAAAATGATGATTGTTTTCAAAGAGTAATTGAATCATGACTTAATAAGAAAAGAAAAAACTAATAGGATATTTGCATGTTTTTTCAAAAACTCATAACTCTGAAAATTTACAACTTTAAAAATTTTTCTTATTAACTGATTCATCTTTTTACTTTAATACTGGCAGTAACAATAAATAACTCAAAATAGTCAAAGCTGTAGGATACATGGTGAAATATTCTAACTTCCATAAACCACAACTCAAGAGTTTGAAATAAGTTAGACAAAGAACCTTTATTTTTCTTCTGTTCACAGATATAAACCATTCTTTTTAAAAAAACAGATTTTCTAAAGACCTCTTTTGTTTCTAGCAGGTTTACACATCTAAAACTCTCTCAACAATTCTTGAGGAAAAAAATGTCAAAAACTTGATATTTTGTACCAGATTATTTTTACCTATTTTTACTCTGCTCATTATGATGAATCATGAAAAATTCTTTCCTTAATATTTTTTTATTGACTAAATGACTTTCCTAAGATATTTTCCATATAAAAGAGGTCTCAAGAAAAAAAAAAAAAACACCCTTGTTAGAAAACCTAACTTGTCTACATAGTCTTTAAATTTCACTAATCTTGGAAAGGAGGTAATCTCTGGATGAGAAAAGAAGCCATTTCAAGGAGCTGAAACCCCAAACAATGGTTTGGTCTGGAGTTTGTAACTGCGCTCACAGAGGGCACAAAAATAACCGCTACCTCATTTTGCTTCCTTCCTGACCTATTGTAATTTACAAGTGTTATATATATTTTGAAAATTAATTTTGTCAGCATCTCCATTTTGAACTGAGGATAAAATTGAAGGGAAAGAATTCCAACATTTTTACTAACCGTAATAAATGTTAGGCCATATCTCCAGAAATTCTGAGTTGTAATGCATCTTGGGCGAAAACTGAATATTAGTATTTTTTAAATCGTCTCCCTAGGATGAGAATCACTGCTCTGGTTCATTTGTATATGCAGGTATGCCTTGTTATTCCTTTATTAATAAGACCTTATGTCCAAACCTAAAGAGTAGGTAGATGCAAACCTCCAGCTATACCTTCATGCAGAGTCTGCCTTGTGTGTTCAACATTCCTATAATTCTGCAACTACACTGTTCCTGGTCATTCGCTGTAGTTTTCCGAGTATTATAACACATATCTTAATTGTGAATCTAAATGAGTCCTAAATGGAATTTAAAAGCTGTTTTTTAAACCATTAAACATATTAGGTGCCTAGACACTACACATTCATTGAGCCTTTGCTAAAACTGAAATTAGGGTCTTGTTTTTACTTCAAATGACCCTTATTACAAATGTATTTCATATTCATTGGAATGACATTTTTTGGAATGACATTTGTATTTAAATGCATGTGTATTTATTTCTGTAAATATTTCACTAATTCAGTCTTTGATAAAAAGTTGTTGATACTTCCTCAATTGCTTTATTTGGATGGAGATGAGTCCTCCCTTCTTTCAGAAGATCTCTGAAGCTGGCCTGATCAAGAGTTCTGGGTACATAAGGCAAAGTCTATGGTCTCATTTTGCCATACAAGTCAATCATCATTATTGCAACTGAATCCTCACTTGGTGAGAAAATCAGGAAAATGTTCATTCTCCAATTATAATGTGGCATATAAAACTGCACAATAATGGCAAACATAGACCTGGAAGCTAAGTAGGAAAACTCATTTTCCATTTGTAAAATATAAGGGTGTCTTTTCAACCAGCAAGGCCATCGAGTCTTTTATCTAACTGCTGATGTTAAAAATTAAATATAAGTATTTATGCATTTTTAATTCAACAAGAATAACAGTTACTATTTAACTAGCATTTATATTACCATTCATATATTTTCTCATTCTCATGGCAAATCAATGAGACCAAAAAAAAAAAAAAAAAGGCAAGCTTGAGCTTAGAAATATTTAATCATTTTTTTCAGAGTGAAACTAGCAAAATGATGGCAAAAGCAAGACCAAATTTTGAATCTCTTAATTTTTTTTTTTTTTTTTTTTTTTTTTTTGAGACAGAGTCTTGCTCTGTCATCCAGACTGGAGTGCAGTGGAATGATCTCGGCATGATGGGACTACAGGTGCCCACCACCACGCCTGGCTAATCCTCGGCCTCCCAAAGTGCTGGGATTACAGGTATGAGCCACCGTGCCTGGCCTTGAAACTCTTAATTCTTACTTTATCTCTAATATAAACGTTAATATATTTTAGTTAAATGCAGGGGTATTTCTCTCAATAATTGTATTAGTCTGTTTTCTGTTGCCTATAACAGAGTACCTGAAATTGGGTAATTTATAAAGAAAATAAATGCATTTCTTAAAGTTACGGAGGCTGAGAAGTCCCAGGTTGAGAGGCAACATCTGGAGAGAGCCTTCCTGCTGATGGGGACTCTCCGACGAGTCTTGAGGCAGTGAGGGGCATCGCATGGACAGGAGCTGAGTGTGCTGAGGTGCTCGTTCTCTCTTCTTCCTCTTAGAAAGCCACCAGTCCCACTGCCATGACAACCCATTAATCCATTAACCCATTAATCCATGAATGAATTAGTCTATTCATGAGGGCAGGGCCCTCATCACCCCATCACCTCTTAAAGGCCCCACCTCTCTAATATTGCACATTGGAGATTACATTTCAACATGAGTTTTGGAGGGGACAAATATTCAAACTATAGGAATAATTAATCAAGCAACAAGTATTTCTTATTTGCCTAGCACTGTATCCTCACACCCCATAGGATGCAAAGAAGAAAAAAGCATGATCTCATAGAATTTAAAGTCTGGTTGGATCTTGCTAAATTACTACCTCATTTAAATTTTAAATTCTTATTTTTTTAAGTTAACATTTTCAATAACACTGTGGCAGTTAAAACCAGACAAACAAGAATGTGAGAAATGTTACAGAATTAGTTATGTATTTTTTAAACAAATGGAAACCAATTTTCAAAAAAGAAAAAAGAAATAAACCTACTGATGAACAACTGTTAAGACAAATGTCAATCAACTTTAATGTGTGGCCCTTGTTTAGATCCTACTTTGAATCAACCTAGTGTGGGAATAGGAACACTGAATATTTAATGATAGCAAGAAATCATGGGTCGTTTTTTTGAAGAGCAATACTAATATTTTAGTCACATTTTTTAAATAGTCATCAAATTTTAGAGATAAAATTAAAAGGTTAAGAGCTAGTTAATAATAGCTAAAATTAAAAGGTTAGCAGACAGCTATTGTTTACTGAGCATGTCATATGCTCCAAGGACTGTTGTAAGTATATTGCATGTATTATCTCATTTAAAACTTACAACATTAAACATTGGGTCTCATTTTACAGATGAAAAACTGAGAGTCAGATTTCTTAAAAGCAATACCTACAATCACAGAGCTAGCAAATGTCTGAGCTAACATTTCAATCGACGTCTGTCTGATTACAAAGTTCACGCCTTAGGTACTCTGTCTGCAGTTAATTGTGTTTTTATATACTGCAGAGCGCTAAGCTACGCTTTTAAAGGGAGAAGAAATTTAAAAATTTTGTAATTTTCTTTTTGAAACCAGAGCAATCAAAACTTTTACTGCTACTGAGAGTATATAAGAAATGCTCTCACAAAGGGCAAATCAGATTTTCTTTTGATTGTCACTGTGAGGAATTTGAGGAATTTCTTAGGGGACGCAGAAACATTGTTCTTCTCCTAAATTGGTTCTACAAATTCAGCAAGTGAGTGAACACATTCAAGAACAAGGGATATGGCAGAACAGGCATTTAAATCACTTCAGCTTCAAAATGCTTCATGCTCTCTAACTCCTTTTGATCATTAAGCCAGCAGTAAGAGGATATCTAAGTTAGAACATTTGGGGGAATATTTTCCAGAAAGTTTGTAAGAAATACTGGATCTTTGAAACGAATGAATTTTCTTCAATAACGTATTTGAAAGCAGATGAACCGGTGCCCCAAGGAGATAGCCTATTGTTATGAGCGCAGTGAATCCTTTATGGAGTCTTAGAAAATAATTGGATGTGGTTAAACCCAAGGGGTAGAGAGCTAGGACTGGAGAGATATTTCGAGCTACAGAAGCAGCAACGTCTCTCAGATGAACATGTTTGTCCTAGTATCTTCTCATGTGAAAGAATGGTGTGAGCCAGCATTAACACATTTTAAAATTTCAGAAAGGGAAAAAAAGAACTATTGCCTCATCTCCCGTCCATCCACCTCTCTACATGTAAAGCAGAGGATGTACCGTTCAGTACAGCAATGTTATTCATATGCGATACTTTGTATTTGTAAAATATGTGCAAGGAAAGAGCTAGCAGAAGTACATTATATCCATCCTGTAATTCCAGCTACTTATCTCCACCTCTAGCAAAAGATGAATTTGCAGATAAAAGAAAGTGCTTCTTCTCTGAATACTCTCTTCAGATAATAAAATTTTAAATCTGTTATCAGAGTCACAACAATTTAAAATTAGGAAAGATTTTGAAATTACCTAGTCAAACTTTCCTGTTTTGCATATAGAAAAAGTAAACCCAAAGAATTGACTCTCCCATATATTGTACATTTTCAGATACTTTTTTATCAAAAAAATTGACTAAATTATTAGTCAACTAATTTACCTAAGGTAATAATAGAGCTGGTTAATGAAAGATCTGGGACTAAAAATAAAACTTTCTTATCCCTCAGGATCATTGTGGAGCAAAAGACTACCTACATATATTGGGAAATTATAATTAAGCCTTCAAGGATAACTGTGCATATTTTAGATAAATCTTGCTTTATGACATAAACAATATCCCATGGGATGAAAAATTTTTAAATTTCAAATATGACATGAGAATAACTGAGTTCTGGAAATATGTATTTTTCTCCATTTCAAAGTGAAAACATTAGTGACAAGTATAGAAAATATTCTGAAAGGACTATAAAGAAGTAATAGCTTCCTTAAGAAGTAACACATATCAAGCCATTCTATGAAAAAGGCACGCATTGGGCATTGTGTGAATATTAAAGTACTTTTTCACCAGGAAAATTATTTGAAAAGGTCCTGTAATTTAGCATTTCTGAACAAGGCTGGATTGTTCATCTGAAAGTTCCTATGGCATTTTAATTTGTTTTTAAACATTCAACTGGATTCAGAATTCTGAAAGTATATGAAATTTTATCTAATTTTAAAACCCACAAGGAATCTCATAAAAGAGTTAACACTAACAAAGTGGTATTGAGCAAAAAATTGCAGATAAAGTTATACCAAGAAGCAAACGCCAACTAAACTCTATTGTTATCATCTCTAATGCTAGTCTTTGAACTTAATAGAAATATTTTTTCTTAAAAAGACATAAATTGGCCAGGCACGGTGGCTCTCACCTGTAATCTCAGCACTTTGGGGGCTAGGGCAGGCAGATTGCTTGAGCTCAGGCCATGTTGCAGCCCGAGCAACATCGCAAAACACATCCCTACTAAAAATACAAAAAAAGAAAAACCAATGGTGGTGTGATGGCACTCCAGCAGTCCCAGCTACTTGGGAGGCTGAGGTGGGAGGATCAAGATTGAGGCTACAGTGAGCTGTGATTACACCACTATACTCCAGACTGGGTGAGAGAGCAAGACTCTACCTAAAAATATAACAATAATGACATACTTTACCATGGTATATAAAAACATTAAATTTTGTCTTTTCAAAACATCTTGTCCTGAAGATATAGAGGAGACCAAGTAATTGTTTCAAATGACTAAGTCATTTATATCTGTGTGGAAATGCATGTGGGAAATATCAAAACAGTAACAAATCTAAAGCTTAAATCTTCCAAGACATGAAGTCAAGAGGAATTCAATGTAATGGATGAATATGATCATGGCAAAAACATAAAAGAGCAGGTCTGAAGAAGCTCCTTCTGGCCAAATTTGGGATAATATGACATCAAAATAATAATCATCATAATGAATTATAATGCATTAAAATTTCTTCATTATTCAAAGTGTTAACAAGGAAAGAAAGAAAAATGAGAGAGAGGAGATAAAGCTAGTTTGTCAAACTATTAATAACTGGTAACTAAATAAAAGATATATGGAAATTCATATGTCATAATTGGAAAGCTTACATTCAATCAATTTATTGATGTTAGCTATTTCTATTTTTTAAAATATACATATATATATATATAGACAAACATGGAGTGGTCTTCTTGTTATCTATGAAAGAAGAATTTGGAGAGCCTAATTTGAGTGGTGCTGGGTTTCTACCACTTTCTGGAGGACAGGGCGTAGGACTTTTTATTAATTTGACAGTTAAACCATCATTATGAAACTGAGTATGCCAGGTCAAGCGCGGTGACTCACGCCTGTAATCCAGCACTTTGAGAGGCTGAGGAGGACACATCACTTGAGGTCAGGAGTTCAAGGCCAGCCTAGCCAACATGGTTAACCCATGTCCCTACTAAAAACACAAAAATTAGCCAGCCATGGTGGCGGGCGCCTGTAGTCCCAGCTACTTCAGTGGCTGAGGCACAAGAATTGCTTGAACCCAGGAAGCGGAGGTTGCAGTGAGCCGATATTGAGCCACTGTACTTCAGCCTGGGCGACACAGTGAGACTGTCTCAAAAAAAATTTAAAAAAAGAAAATGAGTATGCCAAGTGCCAACTCTAGTGACACAAGTTATTAAATTCTTCTGAGTCTCTGTTCATGAAGACAACTCAATAGATTTGGGTAGGCATAAGGGAGGAGAACTATGCTGAGTACTCAATATGCTCTACTTGGCAGACAAATTTTTATTGACATTCTGATTGATACATCTATTTTCTCCTGTTTTAGTAAGTATACATGGTTAAATATGTCTAGTCAACTAGGAAAAATTGTGTTTCTGAGTTTTTAGACATGCAAACATTGGCAACAGAACAAAGATATGATCAATAACATAATACTTTTTTTTTAATTAGAGCCTTTATTTTACTACCAAATATTTCTGAAGTGACCTTGAAATGTAGTAATAATAACAGTAAGAAACTGACGTCAGAGGATACAAAACAGATAGCATTTTATGTTATAAACATCTTCAGGAAAGGCAAAAGAACTTTGACACACTTTCCAATAAAAGACAATATAGACTCTTAGTTACGAGAGGTTTCAGCCGGGCGTGTGGCTCATGCCTGTAATCCCAGCACTTTCGGAGGCCAAGGTGGGAGGATCACTTGAGGTCAGGAATTGGAGACCAGTTTGGCCAACATGATGAAATCCTGTCTACTAAGAACAAAAACTAGCCAAGCGCTGTGGCAGGCGCCTGTAATCCCAGCTATTCAGGAGGCTGAGGTAGGAGAATTGCTTGAACTAGGGAGGTGGAGGTTGCAGTGAGCAGAGATCATACCACTGCACTCACTCCAGCCTGAGGGACAGAGTGAGACTCTGTCTCAATAAAAGAAGAGGAGGCTTCAACAAGACAATTTTTTCAACTCTCATCTGTGGATTTCTTTGAAGGATCTCTAATTCCTACAGATGAGTAAGTTGAAATTAATTCATTCAACCAGCATTTGTTCAGAGTCTGTTACATGTGAGGCTTCACTCTGGAGATTCAGTACTAGTCCCTACTTTCATAAATGTTTTGTTGTATATTGTTTGTAATTTATTATAAAATTCTTCAACATGGATGGCAAGGTAATATTCTTCCACAGAGGCCTTTGTCTGTCAAACCACACTCTATTTCATGTGTTATACTGGCCTAATCTTCCACAGAGGCCCTTGTCTGTCCAACCACACTCTATTTCATGTGTTACACTGGCCTAATTAATGCATCAGATTATTTCAGTTTCCAGCACAACACCAGAAGACAAACTAGGCGGACCCCATAATGACAAATCCGGGTAATGCCAAATCTAAGACAGTCTTACAACTAATCAAAATTGTCTAAAGATTATGTCATGCCAGATGTCCTAGATCCTCAGTATTTATTCTGTAACAAATATTGGCCATATAAATTGTTTCTGGGAGCAGCTACAAGACAGTGCCATAATCTGTCTGGATACCCAAGGAGAGGGTTAGTGGTAGCAGGTGGAAAGTAACAGGATATCAGCATTGGAATCTGACTAATTTGTGGGAACCTTCTCAGCACCAAATAAATATTATAGATGAAATCATCAAGATGAAATGGAAATTCTGGAATATCATGGGAAAAGTCTGGAAGGAAAAGCTTACAGTAAATGAATCAAATACACCCTTACATGGAAATACAATGAATAAAAAAAGAACAATGATTAGTATATTTACAAATGCTTAGGGGATTTTACATAACAACAAGAAACAAATAAGAAATGCAATACACTATAACAGTTGTTCCTGGATAGCCATTTTGGCACAAGCACAATGGGAATTATTTTTAAAAATTAATAGAATATGTATTATAAAGCACCCACATTGGACAGGTCAATTAGAGTTCTGAAGACAGATATCTGCTCAGCGCCTCCAAATTGTAGAAACAAAAGAAAGAATTAACATTTATTCCAACTTTTTAGAAGGAATTGTGATTTAGAAAATTAAATAGACCCAGTTGAAGAAAAAACAGTCTACGTGACAAAGAAAGCTAACTAATAAGTGTGAAATAAATGATAAGAATCATAGATATAACTATTTGCCCTGATTAGATTATTGATGCAGCCAACTCTTATCAGTTGGTGTTAAAATAAAATAACATAAATGGCTGTTGGTGACCTGAAAATTCATACAGTTCTAGACAAAAAAATTTGATCACAATCTGAGAAACGTAATTTTGCAATAGAAGAATCAGACTTATATTCCCTTGATCCTGTGGCCCAATTTAATATCACCACTGGTGGGACAATCAGACATTTATGACCGTCAATGTGATGCAATGTTAAGTGTACAACATCACCTATGATTTTAACTTTGACAAAAATGTTTAACTTGAATTTAATGCAACCTTTAGATTTGACTGCCAGATTACAGAGATTACTGGAGATGAAGAAACAAATAAAACATCACCACAAGAAAGGGATCAAACAGCATAAGATCTTCTAAAGGACAACTGGGAGGACTTCAGCAAGTTAGAGTATCATTATAAAAGGTACTTTCAAAGAATAGAAGAGACTCATGGGATTTAACAGAATGTACTCAGACTGGATCTTGATTCAGATTAAACCACTTGAAAAGGGAAAAATAGGAGAAATTTAAATATAGAGTGAGTATTACATGATACTAACAAACTAATAACTTTGTTAGGTGAGATCATGTCATTTTGGCTACTTAAGGTGTTTTCAAGGAAGCATATTGTTATATTGGGGGAAATGTTTATTTTACACAAAATAGGTCATCATAGGCAATGCAATATATACATAAGCATAGGCTTTAATCTGCAAACTATAAGCAGAATACTTATACTAAGGATAATTAGCATTTGGAAGACTATTCAAAAGCCCTTCAAGAGTAGCTTCAATTATCTCTATTTCCAGTCACCAAACCTCCATATGCACCCCCTGCATCTAAAATAAAAGTGAAAATTATTTTTAAATAAATAAATAAATATGCCACTCATACCTACGTTGTGGGAAAAGAGATATATAGAGTCTACCTACATCTAACTATTAGAAGTAGTTAACTATATAACTACCAAAGGAACCTGATTGTGAACAAGCAATGTAGTTAATGTCAGTTTGAGTTAGAGTCTAACAAACTGCAAGAGAGGTAACTTCGGGCACTCCTGTAAACACTGTGTTGAAAGCAAAAACTCACTGTGTTAGCTAAACAGGAAATTGTTCTCAAAGAGTTTACATTATGTAAAATAAAAGTAACATCTGGATATCTATTTTCAAACCAAAATTTAGTGCTTAGTTAAACTTTAACCAGTTTAATTCCCAATTCCTTGCCTTCTTATTTTCTCCACAACAGTATCACACTCCTTAAAATAGATTTTTACTATCTTTTTAACATCAAAAGTATATTTATGTTAGTTCTTTGAAGCTAATCCTAAAACATTTTAGACCTACAAGTCCCACAAAGTGAAAAAACAAAGGATGTTTCATAGGACTTTGGGTTCCATCTTATTAATTGATCATATATCATTGCTTTCCATTTACATGTTAATTCTGAATAAGGGCAAGAAAAAAAAATCTCAGGTTCTTTGTTCAAAAAAGTATTCCTCGTATTGAATCTTGTCACAGTAACTACCAGCTTTGTAGAAGCACAAAAGGAGAAAGAAGCTCCTTAATATTAGATTATTCAGGGCTTGACATTCTTGCTGAGTAAGCAACATATTTCAAAAAAATCAAAGGTCAGATGTCAAATCTTCCTGGCCAAGTGATGACCTGTTTTAAGATTCCCTAGTCACAATTTGTTAGAGCATCTGGCTTTCAATATTTCCTACTACTAAGCCTTTATGCGTGAAGTAATTTATACAAATAAACAATTTATATTTGATGCTGTTTTAATTTGGAACTAATTACATGATATTTAAATACAAATTTGCCCCCATTTTATGTAATAAGGCTACTCCTGACAAATTATCCAAACATTAAATATTTGTGGAGTATATATTTTAACTTCACCAGGAGTCCTTACTTAAAATAATAGCATCTACAATATACAATAGAAAAAATTCTTTATGTAACAGCAAAAGTAATTTATGCTAAGTTGTGGGTGCTTTTGGACAGCAACTTTATATTTGCATTTCTTTCATGTGCGCCTAAATCTATGTGTCTAAATAAGGTGACACATAGATTTTAAGTCTCATTATTCCAGCTAAACAAGTGGAAATTTAAATTTATTGACATTTCATATATAAAGGCTTGAGTCACATTTATAAATGAACCATTGTTTTATTTCTTCTTAGGACATTTGCAAAGTTAGGATTAAGGCCAGCTGAAGAAAAGTTGATATATTTCCTCTAGGACAATATCACTGTCATTGGTGTGCTTCCACCAGTGAAGGGTGGTGCTTTGAGACCTTACCATGTCGCCAAGCTTTCCTCCAGAGCTGAGAAAGAGCAGAAGTGGCTCACATGCCACCCAGTTATTCCAGTTCTATTAAAAAAATGTTTCCCTACAGAGTATACTCTATTTACTAACATTTGCAGAAACATGTAGGAAAAATTAAATATGAAGCACTCTTTCAAGAAACACAGAAAAGAGAGTATCTTAGTCTGTCTGAGCTGCTATAACAAAATATTATAAAGTGGATAACTTTAGGCCAGGCACAGTGGCTCCAACCTGTAATCCCAGCACTTTGGGAGGCCGAGGCAGGCCGATCACCTGAGGTCAGGAGTTCAAGACCAGCCTGGCCAACATGGTGAAACTCTGTCTCTTCTAAAAATACAAAAATTAGCTAGGCATGGTGGTGCATGCCTATAGTCCCAGCTACTTGGGAGGCTGAGGCAGGAGAATCGCTTGAACCCAGGTGGTGGAGGTTGCAGTGAGCCGAAATGGCAACACCGCACACCAACTTGGGCAACAGAGCAAGATTCGGTCTCAAAATAAACAAATAGGATAACGTATAAATAACAAACACTTACTTCGCACAGTTCTGGAGGCTGGAAGGTTCAAGATTAAGGTGCTGGCAGATTTGGTATCTGGTGAGGGCCTGCTTCCCTTCATGAGGGCTCGGTGCTCCAGACTTAATCATTTTCTAAAACACCCCAACTTTTAATACCACCACTTTGGGGGTTAGGATTTCAACACAGGAACTTTAGGGGACACAAATATTTAGTCTGTAACTGGACAAAGTCTTTCAAGATCACCAGCTTCAAGGTAGATAACAGACTTTGTGATCAATTTAAATTTTTTTAGGCACTTCCTTCTTCCTATTTTAATCTATTTCAACAAGACTTCTTCCTTCTGGCAGCTGATGGTGTTAACTGCACTCTTGCCTAAACTGCTTTAAGCACCATCTTGTATTTAACTGGTTTATAATCCTCAGGAGCCTCAAGTCCCCACCCAGTATTTGCCTTGAACTGGAGGCCATTATATTAAGTGAAATAACTCAGAAACAGAAAGTCAAATACCACATGTTCTCACTTAACAAACGGTAGCGAGGTAACATGTACACTTGGACATAGAGTGTGGAGTAACAGACACTGGAGACTCAGAAGGATGGGAAGGTGGGAGGGAAGTGAAGGATGAAAAGTGGCTTAATAGGTGCAATGTACGTTATTCAGAAGATGGTCACAGAAAAAGCCCCAGACTTCACCACCATTATCCAAAATATCCATGTAGCAACACTGCACTTGTAGCCCTTAAATTTATGCAAATAAAAAAATGTTTTAGATGTACCTACTTCTGATAGAAAGTAGATACAAAAATCACCCATTATTTCATAATCAAAGAGTAAGAAAATTACATTGCATGTCTTCTCAATATGTTTTTATATATGCTTTTAATTTGTTTTAAAATTTTTACCAAAAAAAGTCATATTACATAAATTTTAGCCTATTTTCCCTTAGTAGTATATTATAATATTTTCACATATCAAAAAATATTCTTCTATAATATGATTTTAAAGGAATCATAGTAATAATGGTGTTTTTAAGTAATTGAACAATATTCATCTTATGAGTACCTCCTTAGAGATAAAGCAACAGAAAGAATCCATAGCAGCAAAAGTGTATTGAGCTTTTCATTTGTTTTTACATATCAAAGCAATTTTTGCCAAATGCCTACTATTTGTCTTTTATGTACTAGGAAAACAAAGATAAGTTTTTAGAGCAGTTATAGGTAGGTTAGTCAAATATTATGTGTTGGATACTATGACAGAGATAGGCCTACATGGTACAGGAACACAGAGAAGAGGCCTCTAATTAAGAATGGGAGTTACCTGTTAAGTGACACTAAGTAAACTTTTGAAGGACAAGGGGGATGGAAATTGCAGTACAAACAGCATAAGTACAAGGAGTCCTAGAAACAGTCAAGCATTAATTCACAAATTGGCTTGATCATAAAAATCAGTAGAGACTGGCAGGCGCAGTGGCTCACACCTGTAATCCCTGAACTTTGGGAGACCGAGGCAGGTGGATCACCTGAGGTCAGGAGTTTGATACCAGCCTGGCCAACAAGATGAAACTCCATCTCAACTAAAAATAAAAAAAATTACCCGGGCGTAGTGGTGGGCACCTGTAATCCCAGCTACTCAGGAGGCTGAGACAGGAGAATCACTTGAACCCAGGAGGTGGAGGTTGCAGTGAGCCGAAATCATGCCACTGCACGCCAGCCTGGGCAACAAGAGCAAAACTCTGTCTCAAAAGGAAAAAAAAAAAAAATCAGTAGAGACATTAAAAAAGTCAGTAGAAAAATAAGCCCCACTCCTAGAGATTCCAATTTAATATGTTTAGGGTCAGGCCAAGAATCTGCATGTTTAATTATGTCCCAAGAAATTCTTACATTCAGTCAAGGTTAAAAAAAATTCTAAGTCCCTCCAACTGGAAACCTGCTTGTTTTACAATATAGCAGTAAGGAAGTAGCCATCACTGAAGCTTGGAAAGTGGCCAAAGACAGAATGCGTGGGTTAAGCCTTGAAGTTTATCCTGAAAGATAAAGGACTGAATCCAAGTTTGCAGAGCAGATTAGCATTTTAGAAGGATCACTCTGTAAGAAACGGGAGTATGACGTGTAAGGAAACCTGCTTTTGAGGAAGCTAATGCGGCAATCTAGGTGAGAAGTCATTGAGACCTTAATTTAAAAAATGGTTATGAGTTTAGGAAAGAGGAGAACAAGAGATACCAAGGAATTAGAAGCCACGGGGGTTAGGGATTGATTGAGTATAAGTGAGAGTGACCTAGGAAGACTCCCAGGGAAGTGGATTGGGTGACTGGATATGAGATATGCCATTTATGAAAATGTGCCATTCAAGTAAAGCGCAGGTTTGAAATGCATAAGTTCAATTTTAGATATACTGAATTTTATTGGAAACTCAATTGTAGGTTCCATCGCAAACTCAAAAGGAAGATTTGTCAGGAGGAAGTTTGTAATGTAACAGTGATCGAAGTTGAAGCCATGAGGAAGATAACACTTAATGTTTAAGCAGAAAAAAAGAGACCTACAATGGAGACTAAAAAGAATTATCTTTTTTCTTTTTAAGGAAAGAATAATGCCACAGAAAACAAAGGAGGACTCCAAAAGGAGAAGAACTGCTACAGATACATCAAATAAAACAAGGACAAAGCAAAGTTCTCTGAACTGTGCCATATGGAATTCAGTGGTGCAGATATCAGGAGCATCTCCTCTGCACATGTTTCTGGTGGGCTTGGCCAATCAAATGTTTCCTTCCTAGGAGCTGAATCTTAAGTGGTGACACAAGGAGGAAAGGTAGTTGAACCTTAGTAAACATACATGATTATGAATGTCCACGGTTTCATTTCAGTGATCCTGTGCTTTCTGCCCTCAGGAAGCTTGACTGTTTAGCATTTTCTTCTATTCTGCATTATACCAGTATATTTCCAACGAATACCATTTTTTTCCATAAGTTGTTCTCAATTTGTTTCTTTGGCTTTTAATTAGAGACCCAAAACTGCCAAAGTAATTTTACTTTTGCTTTCATTTTTCAATAAGACAAACTACTGTTCTGTTTATTTTCTGAAGTAAAACAGGAAAGAGGGAGATGATTGATATAATGAAGTCATTGAGTACACAGAAGAGGATGGAATCCAATCTACAGGTTGAGAAATGAGCCTCGAGTTAGATAGGCACCTTTTCCATCAGGAAGGAAAAGTACAAATGCCAATAAATAAGCGTGTAAGTAAGAGGGAGAGGAAGGTGCAGTTTTCACTTTGTGCCCTTGGCTTTTCACAATGAAATGGACAGAATCATCATCTGCTGAGTGTAAGAAGAGTTGGAGGTTTTGACAGTAAGGGAAATGTTTTGAATACCCACTGTCAGTTGATCAGAAGCACCTTCACCATAACTGAGGACTCAGCCTTGGTCAAAAAGCAACAACATACAGTGACATCAATTGGTATGGCTGTGTGATTTTTCTCCAGGAACTCTCAGCTGCTCAGTTCCAGAGTCAGAGAAACAGGATGGCTGGATTAAGAGTTGAAAGTAATATTGACAGCATAATTTAAGTAGTGGACACCAGTGTGTGGGGCTGAACAGGGAAAATGGGAAGACAGAAGGAGACTAATTGATTAGGAGAAAATGGAGGGCTCAAAGCATATGGGGTCATGAGGTCAAAGGGCAGACATAGTTCAAACAAGGACAAGAAAGTTATCAAAAATAAATGGTGGGGAAAAGCAGATGTCTTGCCTAAACATCAAGCCTGTATCTGAATCTCTCTGTGAATGGAGGGTTCACGTTTATCTGCCTTCCGACTGCTCTACTCAGCTAACAGTCAGACTTTCTAAGGATTCCTAATCTTTTTCTGACTTTCGCCCACAAGCTGGATGACCACTTGGTGGAGCTCCTGCAAAGAGAATGTCAGCCCATTGGTTAACAAGATATCCTGAAAAACTTGAGATTCTGTAAAATTATGCAGTTTACTTTAGCCCGGTCCAATAAATGGTGGACTGATTGAGAAATACTTAAAAAAAAAAAAAAAAATTGTGAGCTACCCTTTCCCTATTGCTTCCAATACAATGACAACTGACTTCTGGTGCTTGGAGCAACCAAGATTTTGGAAGTTTCTTTGATCTTAATGCAGCAATGAGTCTTCCCTCTATTACTAGCCTAAGCTTAATCTAGTCCTTCATCAGTTGTAGAAATATAATATCTTTAAGAAAGGATCGGAAAAAGAGACCATAATTAAGACACTGCTCCTTTAGGCCTAGCCTATTAATAATACCTTTAATCTATTTTACCTCACAGGTTTAAAAAAAATTCTGCATATTGCTTAGTGCCACCCATACTGCTGATGATGAACAATGATCTGTTGCATAAATTGCCACCTACCTTTTATTCTGTAGCAGCCATTCATTACAACTCTAAAGTCAGTAATTACCAGTGATGAAAGTGGCATTATCTGCCGTGACTTCCTGTTTGGTTTTACTTTGAAAGTGCCTTAGCTGGTTACCTTACTTGGATAGTGTAGACTGTTCCAGTGCCATAGACAACTTATCTCCTGTCCTGGGCATAGTCCCCAAAATAGTGCCTTCATTACTGCTAGGAGAGACTGTGGCTTAATTATACTATATTCATCTCTATGACTAGCCAGACAACTCAAACCATAAGGTTTCATTACATGGTTATTATAGTTTCATCATGGTTTATGACCAAGAGCACACACTTTCTAATGCAGCGTGAGAAAATCAAGAAGATGTAGTTAGATAAATTAATTTGCAGCAAAATACTATCTGGAGGCTCAGGAAGACCGGCAGGTGCTTACAGTTCAACTCCATGTCATAGATCAAATTTTAAAATTTCAATAAGCAGTTTATTTTCTTTTTTTTTTTTTTTTTTTTTGAGACGGAGTCTCGCTCTGTCACCCAGGCTGGAGTGCAGTGGCCGGATCTCAGCTCACTGCAAGCTCTGCCTCCCGGGTTTACGCCATTCTCCTGCCTCAGCCTCCCAAGTAGCTGGGACTGCAGGCGCCCGCCACCTCGCCCGACTAGTTTTTTGTATTTTTTTTAGTAGAGACGGGGTTTCACCGTGTTTGTCAGGATGGTCTCGATCTCCTGACCTTGTGATCCACCCGTCTCGGCCTCCCAAAGTGCTGGGATTACAGGCTTGAGCCACCACGCCCCGCCAGTTTATCTTTTTTTAATTGACAGATGTAGTGGTTACCTTTAGCTGTCATAGAATTGAATAAAAATCTGAGATAATGAGATAATACGATGTTGACATGTTTATAGGTGGCAAAAATAAACCTTAATATTGTGTCATCAATTTCTTCTTCTCTGCACCTATAATTATGCAGGCTGTGTGGATTTCGTTCTTTTCATACTGGTGGTGTTATATGATACTCGGTCACATTCCCCCTAAGATAATGAGGCTGAATTGTAGATCTGGAGCAAACTTTTGCCCTTGGATTGTTGACAGGTGCTGCAATTTAATTAAGTTGACATTTCTAGCATAAACTCCCAGAGATAGAAGACACCACAGAGAATCTTTTATCTAACCTTCTGCCCAGTATAGGAAATCTCTCCACAGCACACCCAGCAGGTTGCTTTTCCAGTCTTCCTTGATTTCATCAGCATCCCAAATTATTCACTGGGTGTTTAATCATGGTTCTGCTTTCTTCTAGGAAACATACATACACAAAGTCAAATTTTCTATCAGAGAGGACAAAAGGGAAATGAGTTGTCTATCAGAGAGAAATGGGCAAGGACAAAGGGGAAATCATTAGTGGAAAGAAAAAGGAGCACTAAAGGGCAGGATGATGAGAAACAGGGGGAAGAGATGCATGCAGTTTAAGCAGAGCAATCACTTTCACTAAGCCCTTTCCATTCTCTTGCAATACTCTCAGGGATTACAGATTGGAAGGCACTGCACTGGTGTGGAAGTAGGCTGAGAAGAAACATGGGTCGGGCACAGTGACTCATTCCTATAATCCCAGCACTTTGGGAGGCCAAGGTGGGAGGATCACTTGAACCCAGGAGTCTGAAACTGACCCTGGCAACATAGCAAGACCCTTTCTCTACAAAAAAATTTAAAAATTAGCCAGGCATGGTGGCACATGCCTGTAGTCCCAGCTTCTCAGAAGGCTGAAGTGGAAAAATCACTTGAGCCCAGTAAGTTGAGGCTGCAGTGAGTCATGACTGCACCACTACACTTCAGCCTGGACAACAGAGTGAGACCCTGTCTCAAAAAGAGAAAGAAAAGGAAAGGAAAGGAAAGGAAAGGGAAGGGAAGAGAAGGGAAGGGAAGGGAAAGGAGGGGAAAAAAGGAGAAGAGAAAAGAGGAGAAGGAAAGGGAAGGTAAGAAACATCGACTGGAGAGAAGTGTCAATGTCATTATCAGAGCCTACAGAGGCATTAATGTGGCCAGTACTGTGTCTTTGTTTGGGGGTTAAGAAGGAAGGTCTACTTAGGTCAGCATCTAAGAAAGATGCATTCCTCTATTTGTACTGCTAACTTCTAATCTGTCCCCTACCTGACCCACTAACTGTGGACCCACTAACTCTATTAACAGTAGGTATAATTGTATTAGTATAGATCTCTTTTTAAAAAGATGAAACAAGGGCTTATGTGCAAGGGATTATTTTGGGAAATGATCCTAAGTTTTAAGGAGTGAATGGACTGGAGAGAGTAAAATAGGGAAGAAAGGCAAGCAGTATCAGGGGAAGAAGGTCTCAAGCTGAACATGATCACAGATCATGATCCATTGAAAATCCTCTAAAGATCCATATAGAATGAGCCTCAAAATTCTGCAAACAAGGTACAGAAGAAGGTGGCATTTATCCACTGGGGTCTGTCCCTGATAGGTCATGATTTGCCTTAATGGTATTAACCTCTCGTATACAATGTGTGAGGCAGATCTGTTACCTACCACAGACACCCCAGTTGCCCTGTAGAGTTAGCAATGGGGCAGAAATTAAGAAAAGCCAAGTGTGGCCTGGCACAGTGGCTCACATCTATAATCCCAGCATTTTGGGCGGCCGAGGCAGGCTGATCACGTGAGGTCAGGAGTTTGACACTAGCCTGGCCAACATGGTGAAACCCCTGTCTCTATTAAAAATAAAAAATTAGCTGGGCTTGATGGCAGGTACCTGTAATCCCAGCTACTTGGGAGGCTAAGGCGGGAGAATCAGTTGAACCCATGAGGCTGAGTGCACTCTAGCATGGGCAGCACAGCAAGACTCCACCTCAAAAAAAAAAAAAAAAAAAAAAAAGGAAAAGAAAAGAAGAATTAAGAAAAGAGAAAAAAAGAAAAGAAAAGGCAAGTGTAGGCTGAATAATGGACACTTCCAGATTAAAGGAGACTAAAAAGATATAAGAAGTAAAATGCTATGTGTGATCCTGTTCAATTCTGAACCAGTAAAAGAGTCACAATTCATAAAAGACATGATTAGAAAAATTTACAAACTTGTATTAGGTGTATTGATTAAAATATTATATCAATGTCAATAGTGATGTTGATTTTTACCTAGCCAAGAACAGTGGTCTCAGTGATGATTGGTGTAAAATTAGGTCCAAGAATCTACGAGTTGGGGCACACCAGGTGCCTACACAACAATTAGCCCTAGATTTTCTTTTTAAATAAAAACTCTGAACATCACTAAAAATGGAAAAGTAATACCTTTATAGTGGAGAAATCTGGTGGACATCACCAGTGTTGGGACAAACTGACATCACATGCCTCCTAACGTGATGTATTAAGAAGAAAACAGTATTATTCTTACATGGTATTTTTACATGCTAACTTGCATAACCTGGATTGAGTCATACAAAAGCATTAAACAAACCCAAATTAATTTCCTTTCTACAAAATAAATGCCCTGAACTCTTAAAAATATCAGTATCACAAAATAAAAAGAGTAATGGACACTTCCAGATTAAAGGAGACTAAAACGATATAAGAAGTAAATGCTATGTGTGATTCTGTTCAATTCTGAATCAGCAAAAAAGTCATAATTCATAAAAGACACAATTAGAAACATTTGCAAACTTGTATTAGGTGTATTGATTAAAATATTATATCAATGTCAAATTTCCTAGGTTTGATCATTTTACTACAGTACATAGATGAATATGCTTGTTCTTAAGAAATACACACTGATGTATTTAGGAGTAAAGCAGCATGACATCTGCAGCTCACTTTCAAATGGTCCTGTATATATGTGGGCAGGGTGGGAGAAAGAAATCAAATGTGGTAAAATGTTAACAATAGTGAATCTGTGTGAAGTATATGGGTGATCTTTGCACTATTCTTGCAACTTTTCTGTAAGTTTGAAAGTATTTGAAAGTAAAAAGTTTAAAAACTGTAAGCTCTGGACCAAAGGGAATTATAGCGAGGGTTCAAAAGACCTGAGCTGTAGTCCAAAGTCATTGATGCTTGTTGTTTCTGTTTTCTCATCCACAAACTTTATAGAATTACTGTAAGAGCTAAATAAAGTGATTGATGCAAAAGACGTTTGAAAGGTTTAAAATAACACACAATTGTGTAGTACTGTTAGAAATGGGAGTCTGACATTTGAAGATGTCTTAATAGATGGGGTGTTAGACCATGTATCATCTAAGCAGTGACAGACACATACAGAGAAACAGAGGAATGTGTGGGTTTATAACTTGAAAGTAGAGAGCATTTTAGGTCATTTTCAGCTACTAACTCCTTATTCCAAACTGGTACCCTTTAACAAACTTTATCTACTGTATACTAGACATTATGTATATTGTAAGAATTGTAAGGATGAATGATTCATAGTCTCAAGGAAATTAGAGCCTATTAGGGGATAAAACTACAAAACTAAAAATCAATAATATGATCTGTTAAGAAATGACTGCAGAAACAAAAGTAAGAAAGCAGCAAATGTGAGGTTTGAGGATAGAGACAAAAGAATTTCTGACAGGAAGTAATATTTGAATTGAGCCTTGATGAATGAGAATATCACTTAGAAATAAGAAAAGGAGGACCGGGTGCAGTGGCTCACACCTGTAATCCCAGCACTTTGGGAGGTTGAAGCGGGCAGATCACCTGAGGTCAGGATTTTAAGACCAGCCTGGCCAATATGGGGAAATCCCATCGCTACTAACAATAAAAAAAGATTAGCCATGCATGGTGGTGTGCACCTGTAGTCCCAGCTACTCAGGAGGCTGAGGTACGAGAATCTTGAATCCCAGTGGCGAAGGTTGCAGTGAGCCAAGATCGTGCCACTGCATTGTAGCTTGGGCAACAGAGTGAGACTGTCTAAAAAAGAAAAAAGAAAAGGGCATTTTAGGCAAAGAGAATGGCTGAGGAAGCTATAAATATACCTTACATATTTAGTCTCTGCAATTTTTTGCCTCCTGTGTGACAGCTTCCCCACATTACCCTTCCTAACTAAATACCCATGAAGCCATGAGAATTCCCTCCATTTTTATTTCTTGTTTTGTCACCAACTTTGAAATTTTATAGTGTATTAAAATAATGGATGGTCCACCACAGTCATGAAGAATGAATGGGACCTCCTGATAAAAGTGGGTTTTGTGAGTTTTTTTAGGGATGGTTAATTTTTTAAAATCTGATTCTGGAACCCAAGAAGACTATTAAATGTTTTTAAATTAAAAAAAAAAACAAACATCTGTATACCACGCTGTTCTTCTTTGCATTGGGATTTGGGTTATTTCATAGAGCAGTTTAATTAATGGTGCAAATTAGTCTAATTACCAAATTAGCCTAAGTGAGGTCAATGGATACACATGCCATGGAAAGGCCAGACTTTTCATAAAGCCACAAAAACTATTTTTGGTTCCCAGAAGATGACTTGGTTAGTATCAAAAACAGTAAGATACACCTTCATTTAAGACACAAGTGAAAGACACTTCTGCGGTTAATAAATTTCATTTGCAGCAAGGGAGTAGAAGCCTCAAGGAGATACACTCCACTGCTTCTACAGAGAGGTAGAAGTGGAGTTTCAGTTTTAATTTTGTCCTGTCTTTCTTTGAAATGATTCTAGCTTCTGCTTTTGAACAAACTGTAACAGTTTCTCATCCTTGTTTTACTGTCATTGAATATGAAATGGAGAACTTGTTTTTGAGACAGGAAATGCTAGTGAAACTCCTCGCTCCTGACAGCACTTTCTAAGCAAAGTTAGGCACACTGCTTGCATTCTCTGTATTTAGAGATCTTCATCTTTACAAGATGCTTATTGGAATCTGGAAGTTAGAATAATCCATACTCAGGCTTCAATAGCCTAAACTGTTTTTTGTTTTGTTTTGTTTTGTTTTTTTGTTTTGTTTTGTTTGAGACGGAGTCTCTCTGTGTCACCCAGGCTGGAGTGCAGTGGTAGGATCTTGGCTCATTTCAACCTCTGCCTTGTGGGTTCAAGCGATTTTCCTGTCTCAGCCTTCCAAGTTCCAAGTAGCTGGGACTACAGGCATGCACTACCATGCCCAGCTAATTTTTGTATTTTTAGCGGAGACGGGTTTTCACCATATTGGCCAGGCTGGTCTCAAACTCCTGCACTCAAGTGATCTACCCACCGTCAGTCTCCCAAAGTGCTGGGATTACAGGCATGAGCCACTGACCCAGGCCCAATAGTTTAATCTTCATATTTCACACCTGGAAAACTAAAATTGTAGTACTGCTGACTTTTCAAACTGGTACAAAGACTTCTATTAGGCAATGTCTAAAAAGTGCTCTAATCACCTTAGAAGAAAATTATGCACTCTACAAATCACAGACTTGGGAGGTATTGTTAGAAGTAACCTGCTCCAACTCTGCAATATATGAATCAAGAATCATTTGTACGATGCAGTGAATTAAGATGGGTACCCTGGGCATTTAGTTTGAAAGGTCAACAAAATGCAACTTGTTAGAACAATTTTAGCTCTGTAGCCTATGTCTACCATTTATGCTAAAATAAGTATTTTATTATACACAGTGACAAATTCTTCCATCTCTTCAGCTCTCTTCACCAATGCAATGTGTACTGGGTAATATCTCCCTCAGTTAGTTTAGGCCATCTCTGGCTCTTCTGGAATATTCTGTCCCTCTCAGGGCTGCATTTGATATGCATTTTAAAGGTACTTTGCCTATAATTTAAAAGATAGCAGGATGGGGCTGGGCGCGGTGGCTTACGCCTGTAATCCCAACAGTTTGGGAGGCCACTGCAGGCAGATCACTTGCGGTTAGGAGTTCGAAACCAGCCTGGCCAACGTGGTGAAATCTCACCTGTAATAAAAACACAAAAATTAGTCAAGTGTGATGGCAGGCCCTTGTAATCCCAGCTATTTGGGAGGCTGTGGCACAAGAATCACTTGAATCTGGGAGGAGGAGGTTTCAGAGAGCCAAGACTGCACCACTGCACTCCAGCCTGGGTAACAAAGGGAGACTGTCTCAAAATAAATAAATAAATAAATAAGATAGCAGGATGGGCACAGTGGCTCAAGCTTATAATTCCAACACTTTGGGAGGCCAAGGTGAGAGTATCAACTGAGTTCAGGAGTTTAAGACCAGCCTGGACAACATGATAAGACCCCATCTCTATAGCAATTTAAAAAATTAGCCGAGAGTGGTGGCATAAGCCTGTGGTCCCAGCTACTCAGGAAGCTGAAGTGGAAGGATCACCTGAGCCCAAGGGGTAGAGGCTGCTGTGTTTGCACCACTCACTCTAGCCGGGGCAACAGAGTGAGACCCTGTCTCAATCAATCAGTCAGTAATAAATAAATATAAAATGATAGCAGCTAGCAGTCAGGAGAGGCAGTAAGGGAGATTTCCCAAAATATGAAGTTCTCAAGATTCTAACCTCAGGATAGATTCTGAAACCCTGAGAGATTTTAGAAATTCTCGAAAGGTAGTTTTGCTAACACACAGCCACTTAAAATCCACATTGTCTTTTCTCTGTTGGGGTGCAAGGCCTTAATTAACAATATTTAACTTAAACAGTCTCATAGTGCTACAACCAAGGGAACTCCTGAGCTACTTCCTGTTTCCAAGTCCCTGACCAAGCCACTCTTGAACTGCTCCATCCCCCAAAACAAACAAATTCTTTTAGTTAATATTTAAACTCTGTTCATTTGAGCTTTATTCCATTGACCCTAATGCTTTAACTTCTGCTAAAATAAAAATGCTCTTTGTACTATTATTAATTATTTATGCTCTACTGTGATGGAAGAATTCAAACAATTTTGATAGGTGACTGCTTAAGCCTCTGAGAGTGAATTAACTGTATTGATCTCTTTGAGAATAAATTAACTATTATTGCTCATTGCTCATTTACATGTATAAGCTCTGGACTGGATACATTTTTTAAGACACTTAATATTTTAAGGCACTTAATTATTGTGAGACTTTATATATACATATATAAATATATACATATATACACATATGTATGTATGTATGTGTTTTTAAGTCTCACAATAATTCTACCAAGTAGGCATTCTTTTTTGGAAATGGAGTCTGGCTCTGTCTCCCAGGCTGGAGTGCAGCAGCACCATCTCTGCTCACTGCAACCTCCTTCTCCCGGGTTCCAGTGATTCTCCTACCTCAGCCTCCCGAGTAGCTGGGATTACAGGTGTGTGCCACCACACCTAGCTAATTTTTGTATTTTTCATAGAGACAGGGTTTCACCATGTTGACCAGGCTGGTCTTGAACTCCTGACCTCAGGTGATCAGCCCGCCTTGGCTTCCCAAAGTGCTGGGATTATAGGTGTGAGCCACCATGCCCAGCCCAAGTAGGCATTCTTATCTCTATCTTATGAAAGAGAAAACTGAGGTTCAGAAGTTGTGAAAAGTTTACACCACCTGTAAGTGACAGCCAGAAACTAAACTCATTTGTGTCTATCGATGCCAAAGCAGGGGTCACAATTTTGCCTGGATTCAAAATGACATATGCAGGTTCTTATTCTAGATGGTAGCAGGAAGAGAGTAGATGGCTGAGAACCAGAGACCCAGGAGAAGACTGGGGCGTGGTAGAGGAAACACAAGAATAAAAGAAAACTGTGGCCAGGCATAGTGGCCATGCCTATGATCCCAGAGCTCGGGGAGGTCCAGATGGGAGGATCACTTGAGGCGAAAAGTATGAGGCCAGCCTGGGCAACATAGTGAGGCTCTGTCTCTACAAAAAATTTAGAAACTTAGTTGGGCATGGTAGCACCTGTAATCCAAGCTACTCAGGAGGCCGACATGGGAGGATTGCTTGAGCCCAGGAGTTCAAGGCTTCAATGAGCTGTGATCGGGCCACTGCACTCCAACATGGGTGACAGAGTGAGATCCTGTCTCTAAAATTAATTAATTAATTAATTAAAATGGAATGAGAGTAGCAAAACATGAGGAAAAGTACATCTACTCAGTTAAGAACATTTATTGAGTACTTAAAAGAAGACACTACTAAATCCTGGCACAAATATGTGTGTATGTATATATTAATATATCCATCTTTGTGTATATACATATATAAATATAAAAATCTTTGTGTGTGTATATATAAATATATGTTAATACTTAATATATATTTGCTATTTAAGATAAAATACATAGATGTTCTTTAAAAAATATAGACAACAAGCTGGACACAGTGGCATTAGCCTGTAGACCCCACTATTAGGGAAGCTGAGGAAAAGGGATCATTTGAGGCCAGTAGTTTGAGGCTGAGGCTGTTGCATACTATGATCATGCCTGTGAATAGCTATCATACTCCAGCCTGGGCAACATAGCAAGACCCCATCTCTAAATATAAAACTAAAAAGAGAAATGGTAGCATACAATATAAGCTGTTTATTCTACATCTTGCTTTTCTTCTTAACATTTGTTATGTTAGTAAATATAGCACTATCTCAGTCATCCCAATGTCTACATAACATTCCATTGTACTGATGTACCATAGGTTATTTAAACAGTTCCTTTTTCATGGACATTTAGGTTGTTTACAATATTTTAGGATTAGATATGTGTTGCAATGACTATCCTTGTGCACATATGATTTTGCAAGTGCAAGCCTATTTATAGGGTAAATGTAGAGATGTGGAATTGCTGAGATGAAGAATATGTACATATGTATATATTTAATTTTGACATGCATTGCCAAAATGCTCTCCATAGAGGTATTCCCAACTCACATTCCCAGCAGCAATATATGAGAGTTTCTATTTCCCCACGCAACACCATTTGAATTTAGCCATTCTGTAGGTGGAATACAGTGTTTCTACAGTTTTTATTTGAATTGCCAATATTTCAAATACAGAGTATTTCATTTAAAGAAAAGGATTTCCAACTTCTCTTGAAAAATCTGAAATGTAGCAACTCTGGATCCACTTTCCACTGCTGAATAGTGACTACTTTCCTTAGGCAAGGTATATGCAGTCAATATTGTCCTTCCTCCACACACACACAATTCCATATTCATCCTGACACTGAAGCCAAGAGCCAGTTGTTATTCATCATTTTCCAATGCAGCCCCATTTACTAATCTATATTACCTTACTCGCTTCAGATATTTGAATTTTCAGCCAGTCTGAAGAGAAATTAATAATAAAAGAGAAAACAAACGAAAAAGAAGTAGAATAGATAGAATAGTGAGTGAATATGAAAGAAAGATATGTTAACATAGTTCATGAGTAACAAATTTAAGGTTCTTCTGGTCTCCCATCCTCTTGGAATTTATCAAGTTATATCCACAAACTTAATACAACTTTGAATAACTTTATGTCTCTGGCACAAACATGCCAGAGTAATGTCTTGAGAATCTTGAGGACGACTCTGGTTGTGAATCTAATTTTAGCAATGACCTTGGCCCTGACCTTCTAGAAGGCAAATACCTTCCATATATTCAGGTAAAGAAAGCATCACATTCCTTTATTTCCTTATATCAAATTAAATTTGGAGTTATGCCCACACTCACTATGGAATTAAAACAGTAGATATTAGTTATCATGGGGAGGCAAGAGAGAAGGGTCTCCCTGGGATAGATGAATGCTGCCCTGATAACTTGGAGAAGAACTCTAGTCTGTGCTCTATCATCTTCTAAACCTGTGATGTTCATAGAAGACCAGCAGCTCATTCCCTTCATGGCGGTTATGGGCACTGGAAGCTTTCACCATGATTCTCAAAGCAACAGCATCCATGCACTTTCTGGAAGAGTCCCCCTACCTACACCCTTGGCTCCACAAGGGGTAATGTGCACCCTCAGTCACCACACCACTGGGAAGCTACCTGGTGAAGATAAGCCACATTTATCTGTTCAACTCCAAAATCCAGTTTTGGTCCTTTCCTCCTCTGAGATAATCCAGTTTACTTTTCTCCTGTCTAAGCAGAGGTGGAAAGAGAAGTTCTAACTCAGGCCTTTAAAAACAAATTGCTGGCCATTCCTCTCTTGTTTGGGGAAAGGAGATGCTTTACTCTTCCCTTTTCAATTAACAGTAGGGAAAAAACGCCGCTTTAGATTTTGTTTTCTTAATAACATTTAGTCTGCTACTTAAGAGGGAAAGTTCTGCAAATTCTGCCATTTAAGAGGAGATTAGAAAGCCAGGTATGGTGGCTCATGCCTGTAATCCCAGCACTTTGGGAGGCTGAGGATGGAGGATCATTTGGGCTAGCAGTGACCAGCCTGGGCAACATAGCAAGACCTCATCTCTACTAAAAAATAAAAGAAACAGTTTTTAAATAAAGGGCAATTAGATCTACTCTAGATTGAACCATATAAGAGATTTGCTCCTAGATTAACCAGGCCAAACTAGATAATAATTAAATTCCATAAACGAACCCAACTATTAAAATGTCTCTGAGATCTTTTTCTACACAATTACTTACAGAAATACGTCTGGTCTGGATCTGAATCCCACCATCATAGGGTATTAGCCATGTACTAATCTCTTCAATGTTGACCTGTCATTTAACCCATTTCCTCCATGAATCTGAAATGATCTCTTTGGAGTACAAAGAGAGTTATATTTATTATTCTCAAGCTTTCAGTTGAAGGGAAGGATGGAGGAGGTGAGGGAGGACAGTCAGATTCAGATTCAATTAAATTTGAAAGCAGATACGAAAGTTAGACTAAATCATCGTTCATACAGATTTACCTTATTCCCCTACTGACACACGGCCAAACAAATATGTATCTGAATATGTCTTTCTTTCTTGTAATAAACTTAGCTAGAGAGAAATAAGTACCATTGCAAAGAATAGAGACATATGAAGCAGTTTTCCTGCCTATATAAGATCTCAGCATTTCATCACAATCAGAACATTTGCTCATTGTCTGTTTCTTTCAATATTTTGTAACTTTTCTAATAAATCTGAAATGTTTAGCAGAGTGTCTTACCATGCACCTATAATCCCACCTATCTGGGGGGGCTGAGGAGTAAGGATGGCTTGAGACCAGGAGTTTGAATACAGTTTTGACAACATAGCAAGACCCTGTTTCTAAATACTTAATAATAACACTCTGAAATTTTTTAGACAAAAATAAGGTGTTTCCAGTGACTAAAAATATATAAAGTTCTACATCTAAATGAGTTTTAGTAACAAAACGAGTTGACTTGCCAAAGTCCCCCCTGTGACTGTTTAAGAGATGAATGTAGAGAGCAGGAATCCTGACTGTTTCATGTGGGAGAAGGGTCAAGCCTCTATAAAAGCTCTGTACCTTGCCCTGTCAAGTGTGTGCTTGCCTCCAGAATTCAAACTTTGGAAATACAATTAAGCAATTAGGTTGGATTTGCACTGATAGAGTTTTGTTTTGTCTTTGTTTTTCTTTATAGAAACAGGGTCTCGTTCTGTTGTGCAGGCTGCAGTGGAGTGGCATGATCATAGCTCACTGCTTCCTGGAACTCCTGGGCTCAAGTGATCCTCTCACCTCAGCCTCCCCAGTAGCTATGACTACAGGCAGATGCCACCATGCCTGGCCCCTGACAGAAACTTTCAGAAGGCATTTAGTATTATGATGAGAGGCTTTTGCACTGATTTCATGCAAAATGGCAACAGATAATTTGTACAGAGAACAGTTTTCCAGAAATAAAGTTGTTCTTAAGTGAGAATGATGTCATACTAAAGCCATATATCAAGGACAAGTGTCCAACATGTGGTCTGTGAAAATGAAGCTCATTATAGGTTTTATGTGATGAGTCACCACAGTTACAGTCACTGGACAATATCTTCAGTGTAAATTTCGAATAGACTTTCCAGTTCAGGGAAATTTTTGGCACCTTTTATACATAAAACATTGCAGATTTCTCCATGACCCAGTTTTTTGTTGTTGTTTTGTTTTGTATGGATTCAGCCCAGAGCTTCTCCAGAATTCTCCCAGAGAGAGCAGGGCTTCCCTCCACCATCCCATGCTGCTGCTTCCTCTGTTCTTTTTCTATCTTTTTGACACCATTTGCTTTCTACCTCCCATGTATTCCTCATATCTTACCTGTTTAAAAGTGAAGTTTTAAAACGAAACCAAAAGATAAAGCTTTCCAGTTATTTCAGTGAGAGCTTGCCAAGAGAGTAAGGGAGTTGCATGAGTTCAGTCCTACTTCTTGAAAATTTTCAGTGGCTCTTCATCACTTACCTGTATTTTTTAAAATTAATTTCCTCAGCTTAGTATTCAAAGTTCTTTATGCCCCATCCTAGGAGCTCACTCCAAACTTACTCCTACTACTCTCAAATCATTGTTATATAAGAAGTTGCTGGCCAGGTGCAGTGGTTCACGCCTATAATCCCAGCACTTTGGGAAGCCAAGGCAGGCTGTTCACTTCAGGCCAGGAGTTCGAGACCAGCCTGGCCAATATAATAAAATCCCATCTCTAAAAAAAAAAAAAAAAAAAAAAAAAAATATGTTATGGGTTCAATTGTATTCTTCAATAAACATATGTTGAAGTCCTAACCCCTAGTACCTCAGAATCTTCCCATGTTTGGAAATAGAGTTTTCACGGAGGTAACCAAGTTAAAATGAGGTCATTAAGGTGGAAATTTGGACACAGAGACAGACACGAACAGAAGGAAGATGATGTAAAGGTAGGAAGAACATCATGTGAAGAAGGAGGATTGAAGAGATTCATCTGCAAGCAAAGGAATGCCACAGATTGCCAGCAAACCCAGAAGGTAGGAAGAGGCAAGGAAGGATTCTTCTGAAGCCTTCAGAGGAAGCACGGCCGGGCCAACACCTTGATTTCTGATTTCTAAACTGTGAGACAATACTCTTCTACTGTTTTAAACCACCCAGCTCTCCAGTACTTTTTGTTGTTACAGCAAACTTAGGAAACTAATACAACTGCCACATTTTAAGCTTCTGTTGATGTTATTTCTTCTGCTTCTATTTCTCCCCTTTTTGCTCTTTAAAAAAAAATTCTATTCATTTTTAGAAGCCCAGTCACATCTTACTTTCCTCTGTTGCTACGTCTCTTTTAAAAACTGGGCCAGGCATGGTGGCTCACACCTGTAATCCCAGCACTTTGGGAGGCTGAGATGGGCAGATCACTTGAGGTCAGGAATTCCAGAACAGCCTGGTCAACATGGTGAAACCTTGTCTCTACTGAAAAATACAAAAAAAAAAAAAAAAAAAAAAAATTAGCTGGGAGTGGTCATGGGCACCTGTAATTCCAGCTACTCAGGAGGCTGAGGCAGGAGAATCGCTTGAACCCAGGAGGCAGAGGTTGCAGCAGTGAGCAGAGATCTAGCCACTACACTTCAGCCTAGGCAACAGAGTGAGACTCCATCTTAAAAAATAATAATAAAAAGTAAAAATAATTATTCCTTGAAATTTGAACTCCTATATCATTTTTGTATTCTTAGTATCAATAATTTGTTATATTCTGTGGGTTATGAGGTTTAAAAAGCAATACATATCCTTGTATGTATATATTCTCTTCCTCAATCTAGGCTTTAAATAAGAATATGTCTTATCTGTTGATATTTAATAGGTTAGCAATGATGTAGATATAAGTACTCAATAAATATTTTTAGTGACATTATACTGTTATCTCCTAATTGATAAATACACTTGAATAATTTAAAATAAAAAACAATAATGACTTTCATTATTAGAAAGATGATCTAATTTTAATTAATCTTAATTATATAAATAATATAGATGATGGTACAGCATTTTTCTCTCAATCATCTTTATATGTTATGAGGTTTAAAAAGCAAACTTAATCTATTCATTCAATTTCATATTCCACTTTATTTATTTATTTTTTTTGAGACGGAGTCTCGCTCTGTAGCCCAGGCTGGAGTGCAGTGGCTGGATCTCAGCTCACTGCAAGCTCCGCCTCCCGGGTTCACGCCATTCTCCTGCCTCAGCCTCCCGAGCAGCTGGGACTACAGGCGCCCGCCACCTCGCCCGGCTAGTTTTTTTGCATTTTTTAGTAGAGACGGGGTTTCACCGGGTTAGCAAGGATGGTCTCGATCTCCTGACCTCGTGATCCGCCCGTCTCGGCCTCCCAAAGTGCTGGGATTACAGGCTTGAGCCACTGCGCCCGGCCCACTTTATTGATTTAATATATGACCATAGAAATATTTTTTCTACTTTTGTATGTTTATGAGTTGTTTAATAAACAATACTGAAATCATAATATGCATTCACTATCTTGTTCCACTTTATTCATTTAATATTGTACTCTGAGAAAGTTATATATTAACCAGTTATTCAAAAGCATCATTTTATTGGTTATATAACATTTTATTCATATAGGTACACCGTAATTTATTTAACAGTTCTCTTTATGGTCATTTAAATGGTTGTAATATTTACTCTTATAATTTCATAAATATTATCTTTGCTCATATATCCTTGATAGTATCTGATATAGTTTGGATATTTGTCCCTCCAAATGTCATGTTGAAATATAATCCCCAATGTTAGAGGTGGGGCCTGGTGAGATGTGTTTGGGTCATGGGGGTGGACCCGTCATGCCATGTACTGTACTTATGATATTAAGTGAATTCTAGTGAAATACGGTTGTTTAAAAGTATGTGGCACCTCCCCAACCTCTTTCTTGCTCCCACTGTCACCATGTGAGATGCCAGCACCCCTTTGCCTTCCACAATGATTGTAAGTTTCCTGTGGACCTCACCAGAAGCAGATACTAGCACCATGCTTCTTGTATGGTCTGTAGTGTACAGTGAACCAATTAAACTTCTTTTCTTTATAAATTACCCAGTCTCAGGTAAATTTTTATAGCAATACAAAACTAATAAAATTCGTATCAAAAGTAGGGTGTTGGCTGGGTGCAGTGGCTCACACCTGTAATTCCAACACTTTGGGAGGCTGAGGCAGGTGGATCACCTGAGGTCAGCAGTTCAAGACCAGCCTGACCAACATGGTGAAACCCCATCTCTACCAAAAATACAAAAATTAGCCAGGTGTGGTGGTAGGTACCTGTAATCCCAGCTACTCGGGAAGCTAAAGCAGGAGGATTGCTTGAGACCGGGAGGCAGAGGTTGCAGTGAGCTGAGATCGTGCCACTGCACTCCAGCCTGGGTAACAGATTGAGACTCTGTCTCAAAAAAACAACAAAAAACGTATGATGTTGCTTTAAAGATACCTGAAAATGTTAAAGCAGCTTTGGAACTGGGTAACAGGCAGAGGTTGAAGATCTCAGAAGAAGACAAGAAGACAAGCGAAAGTTTGGAACTTCTTAGAGACTTGTACAGTAGTTATGACCAAAGTGCTGATAGAAATATAAACAGTGAAGACTAAGCTAACGAGGCCTCAGATGAAAATAAGGAATTTATTTGGAACTGGAATAAAGGTAACCCATGTTACTCCTTAACAAAGAACTTTGCTGCATTGTGTTCATGCCCTAGGGATCTATGGAAGTTTGAACTTAAGAGTGATGACTTAGGGTATCTGGCAGAAGAAATTTGTCAGGCCTCTGAGCCCAAGCTCAGCCATCATATCCCTTGTGACCTGCAAGCATACATCCAGATGGCCTGAAGCAACTGAAGAGCCACAAAAGAAGTGAAAATAGCCTTAACTGATGACATTCCACCATTGTGATTGGTTTCTTCCCCACCCTAACTGATCAATGTACTTTGTCATCTCCCCCACCCTTAAGAAGGTTCTTTGTAATTCTCCCAACCCTTGAGAATGAACTTCGTGAGATCCACCCCTGCCCGCAAAACATTACTCCTAACTCCACTGCCTATCCCAAAACCTGTAAGAACTAATAATAATCCACCACCCTTTGCTGACTCTCTTTTCGGACTCAGCCTGCCTGCACCCAGGAGAAATAAACGGCCTTGTTGCTCACACAAAGCATGTTTGGCGGTCTCTTCACATGGATGTGTGAGACATTTGGTGCCGAAGACCCGGGTCAGTGGGACTCTTTCGGGAGACCAGCCCCTGTCCTCACCCTCCCTCCGTGAAGAGATCCACCTACGATCTGGAGTCCTCAGACCAACCAGCCCAAGGAACATCACACTGATTTTAAATCAGGTAAGCGGCCTCTTTTTACTCTCTTCTCCAACCTGTCTCACTATCCTTCAACCACTTTCTCCTTTCAATCATGGAGCCACCCTTCAATCTCCCCCTTCTCTTAATTT
Organism: Macaca thibetana thibetana; assembly: GCF_024542745.1. Lineage (NCBI taxonomy): Eukaryota > Metazoa > Chordata > Mammalia > Primates > Cercopithecidae > Macaca > Macaca thibetana. The sequence continues at coordinate 82,535,026 of NC_065583.1, forward strand.
CAATTCCTTTCATTTTCTGGTAGAGACAAAGGAGACACATTTTATCCATGGACCCAAAACTCCAGAGCCGGTCATGCACTCAGGAAGGCAGCTTTCCCTAGGTGTTTAATCATTGTGGGGACGCCTGCCTGATTATTCACTCATGTTTCAGAGGTGTCTGACCACCGGGGATGCCTGTCTTGGTCTTTCACCCTTAGAAGTAAGCACTGCTTTTCTGCGGGGCAAGCACCCCCGACCCCTTCTCCCCGTGTCTCTACCCCTTCTCCACTTTCCTGGGGGGCAAGCACCCCCCCACCCTTTCTCTCCATATCTCCATCCCTTCTCCCCGTGTCTCTACCCCTTCTCCACTTTCCTGGGGGGCAAGTACCCCCCCACCCTTTCTCTCCATATCTCCATCCCTTCTCTCTGTGTCTCTACCCTTCTCTTTAAACTTACCTCCTTCATTATATGCAACCTTCCACCCTCCATTGCCCCTTCTTCTCCCTTATCCTGTATTCTCAAGAACTTAAAACCTCTTCAACTCTCGCCTGACCCAAAACTTAAACGCCTTATTTTCTTCTGCAATACCACTTGGCCCCAATACAAACTTGATAATGGTTCTAAATGGCCAGAAAACAGCACTTTTGATTTCTCCATCTTACAAGATCTAGATCATTTTTGTCAAAAAATAGGCAAATGGTCTGAGGTGCCTGATGTCCAGGCATTCTTTTACACATTGGTCCCTCCCTAGTCTCTGCTCCCAATGCAACTCGTCCCAAATCTTTCTTCTTTCTCTCCTGTCTGTTCCTTCAGTCTCCACCCCAAGCTCTGAGTCTTGTGAATCTTCCTTTTCTATGGACCTATTTGACTTCTCACCTCCTCCCCAGACTGCTCTTCTTCAGGTCGCTTTCCGCCAGGCTGAATCAGGCTCCAACTCTTCTTCAGCCTCTGCTCCCCCACCCTATAACCCTTCTATTATCTCCCCTCTCTACACCCGGTCTGGCTTACAGTTTCATTCCGCGACTAGCCCTCCCGCACCTGCCCAACAATTTCCTCTTAAAGAGGTGGCTGGAGCTAAAGGCATAGTCAAGGTTAATGCTCCTTTTTTCTTAATCTGACCTCTCCCAAATCAGTGAGCATTTAGGCTCTTTTTCATTAAATATACAAACCCGCCCAGTTCATGGCCCGTTTGGCAACAACCCTTACACGCTTTACTGTCCTAGACCCTAGAGGAAGGCCATCTTATTCTCAATATGCATTTTAGCATCCAGTCTGCTTCTGACATTAGAAAAAGCTCCAAAAAATTAGATTCTGGCCCTCAAACCCCACAACAGGACTTAATTAACCTCGCCTTCAAGGTGTACAGTAATAGAGTAGAGGCAGCCAAGTAGCAATGTATTTCTGAGTTGCAATTCCTTGCCTCCACTGCGAGACAAACCCCAGCCACATCTCTAGCACACAAGAACTCGAAACACCTGAACCACAGCTGCCAGGCATTCCTCCAGGACCTCTTCCCCCAGGAGCTTGCTACAAGTGCCAGAAATCTGGCCACTGGGTCAAGGAATGTCTGCAGCCCAGGATTCCTCCTAAGCCACGTCCCATCTGTGCGGGACCCCACTAGAAATCGGACTGTTCAACTCACCTAGCAGCCACTCCCAGAGCCCCTGGAGCTCTGGCCCAAAGCTCTCTGACTGACTCCTTCCCAGATCTACTCAGCTTAGTGGTTAAAGACTGATGCTGCCCCATCGCCTCAGAAGCCCCCTGGACCATCACGGATGCCGAGCTTTGGGTAACTCTTACAGTGAAGGGTAAGTCCATCCCCTTCTTAATCAATACGGTGGCTACCCACTCCTCATTACCTTCTTTTCAAGGACCTGTTTCCCTTGCCCCCATAACTGTTCTGGGTATTGATGGCCAGGCTTCTAAACCTCTTAAAAACTCCCCCACTCTGGTGCCAATTTGGACAACATTCTTTTATGCACTCTTTTTTAGTTATCCCCACCTGCTCAGCTCCCTTATCAGGTCAAGACATTTTAACTAAATATTCCTGGGCTACAGCCACACCTCATTGCCGCCTTTTGCCCCAGTTCAAAGCCTCCTTCGCATCCTCCTCTCATATCCGCCCACCTTAACCCACAAGTATAGGATACCTCTACTCCCTCTTTGGCGACAAATGATGCACCCCTTACCATCCCATTAAAACCTAATCACCCTTACCCCGCTCAACGCCAATATCCCATCCCACAGCACACTTTAAAAGGATTAAAGCCTGTTATCACTTGCCTGTTACAGCATGACCTTTTAAAGTCTATAAACTCTCCTTACAATTCCCCCATTTTACCTGTTCGAAAACCGGACAAGTCTTACAGCTTAGTTCAGGATCTGCGCCTTATCAACCAAATCGTTTTGCCTGTCCACCCTGTGGTGCCAAACCCATATACTTTCCTGTCCTCAGTACCTCCCTCCACAACCCATTGTTCTGTTCTGGATCTCAAACATGCTTTCTTCACTATTCCTTTGCAACCTTCATCCCAGTCTCTCTTCGCTTTCACTTGAACTGACCCTGACACCCATCAAGCTCAGCAAATTACCTGGGCTGTACTGATGCAAGGCTTCACAGACAGCCCCCATTACTTCAGTCAAGCCCAAATTTCTTCCTCATCTGTTACCTATCTCGGCATAATTCTCATGAAAACACACATGCTCTCCTTGCTGATTGTGTCCAGCTAATCTCCCAAACCCCAATCCCTTCTACAAAACAACAACTCCTTTCCTTCCTAGCCAGGGTTAGATACTTCCGCCTTTGGATACCTAGTTTTACCATCCTGACTAAACCATTATGTAAACTCACAAAAGCAAACCTAGCTGACCCCATAGATCCTAAACCCTTTTGCCACTCCTCTTTCTGTTCCTTAAAAACAGCCCTAGAAGCTGCCCCCATGCTGGCTCTCTCTAACTCATCCCAACCCTTTTCATTACACAGCCAAAGAACAGGGCTGTGCGGTCAAAATTCTTACACAAGAGCCAGGACCGTGCCCTGTAGCCTTTCTGTCCCAACAACTTGACCTACTGTTTTAGGCTGGCCTCCACCCCCATGACTGTATCTCTCTGATCCACCTGACATTCACTCCATTTCCCTGTATTTCCTTCTTTCATGTTCCTCACCCTGATCACACTTGGTTTATTGATGGCAGTTCCACCAGGCCTAATTGCCACACACCAGCAAAGGCAGGCTATGATATAGTATCTCCCACATCTATCATTCAGGTTACCACTCTGCCCCCCTCCACTACCTCTCAGCAAGCCGAACTCATTGCCTCAACTTGAGCCTTCACTCTTGCAAAGGAATTATGTGCCAATATTTATACTGACTCTAAATATGCCTTCCATATCCTGCACCACCATGCTGTTATATGAGCAGAAAGAAATGTCCTCACTATGCAAGGGTCTTCCATCATTAATGCCCCTTTAATAAAAACTCTTCTCAAGGCCGCTTTACTTCCAAAGGAAGCTGGAGTCATTCGCTGCAAGGGCCATCAAAAGGCATCAGATCCCATTGCTCAGAGCAACGCTTGTGCTGATAAGCCAGCCAAAAAGCAGCTAGCATTCCAACTTCTATCCCTCATGGCAGTTTTTCTCCTTCTCATCTGGCCACTCCCACCTCCTCCGCACTGAAACATCCACCTATCAATCTCTTCCCACACAAGGAAAATGGTTCTTGGACCAAGGAAAATATCTCCTTCCAGCCTCATAGGCCCTTTCTATTCTGTTTTCATTTCATAACCTCTTCCATGTAGGTTACAAGTTGCTAGCCCGCCCCTTAGAACCTCTCATTTTCTTTCCATCGTGGAAATCTATCCTCAAGGAAATCACTTCTCAGTTGTTCTATCTGCTATTCTACTACTCCTCAGGGATTGTACAGGCCCCTTCCCTACACATTAAGCTCAGGGATTTGCTCCCACCCAGGACTGGCAAATTGACTTTATGCCTCGAGTCAGGAAACTAAAATACCTCTTGGTCTGGGTAGACACTTTCACTGGATAGGTAGAGGCCTTTTCCACAGGGTCTGAGAAGGCCACCATGGTCATTTCTTCCCTTCTGTCAGACATAATTCCTCAGTTTGGCCTTCCCACCTCTATACAATCTGATAATGGACCAGCCTTTATTAGTCAAATCACCCAAGCAGTTTCTCAGGCTCTTGGTATTTAGTGGCTCCTGGTTTTACCTCAAATCGCCACCCTTAAGTCTCTCCTGAAGTGGATGGAAGATCTTCAGTGGCAAGGTACCCTCCGATATTTTCACCCTGATGAAGTCCTATTCTTTACTTTTATACTCACTCTTATTCTGGTTCTCGTTCTTATGCCACTCTCTACTTCTCCCCAGCTATCTCCACCACACTATCAATCTCACTGTCTCCTAGCCGTTTCTAATCCTTCTTTAACAAATAGTTGCTGGCTTTGCATTTCTCTTTCCTACAAAATCACCAAGGCCTCGACCTACTCACTGCTAAAAAAAAGAGGACTCTGTATATTTTTAAATGAAGAGTGTTGTCTTGGCCGGGCGCGGTGGCTCAAGCCTGTAATCCCAGCACTTTGGGAGGCCGAGACGGGCGGATCACGAGGTCAGGAGATCGAGACCATCCTGGCTAATATGGTGAAACCCCGTCTCTACTAAAAAAAAAATACAAAAAACTAGCCGGGCGAGGTGGTGGGCGCCTGTAGTCCCAGCTACTCGGGAGGCTGAGGCAGGAGAATGGCGTAAACCCGGGAGGCAGAGCTTGCAGTGAGCTGAGATCAGGCCACTGCACTCCAGCCTGGGCGACAAAGCGAGACTCCGTCTCAAAAAAAAAAAAAAAAAAAAAAAAATGAAGAGTGTTGTCTTTACCTAAATCAATCTGGCCTGCTATATGACAACATAAAAAAACTCAAGGATAGAGCCCAAAAACTTGACAACCAAGCAAACAATAACGTTGAACCCCCCTGGACACTCTCTAATTGGATGTCCTGGGTATTCCCAATTCTTAGTCCTTTAATATCTATTTTTTCTGCTTCTTTTATTCAGACCTTGTGTCTTTCATTTAGTTTCTCAATTCATACAAAACTGCATCCAGGCTGTCACCAATAATTCTATATGACAAATGCTTCTTCTAATGAAAGGACACAAAGATAGATGTGTACCCACCCCCCACCCGCTACACCCTTGTTCTGCTCTCTAATCTTTGCACATACCAGAGATTTCGTAAGTTCTGTGAGTACCTGGTTTTCTGCACGTACCAGAGATTTTGTTTTGCACATACCAGAGATTTTGTAAGTTCTGAGGCAAGGTCACAAGACGTGTTTAAGTAAGATAAACTCTTGCTGCCATAAACCTGCTCTCCCGCCTCAAAGTTTGAACCAAAATATCAGAAATGGCAGGAACCAATCATAGTTAGCCAAATCGCCTTGTTCAAACACTAGCCAATCATATATCTGATTTGTATAATAACTCTATGCCCACTTTTCTTAGACTATATAACATTGTTCGGAGCTGAGTGGGGGAGCTCTCCTGCCCGTCTCGTTTCACGAGCGAGGGAGAGTTCCAGGTTCGAACCTGTAATAAAGATCCTTGCTGCTTAGCTTTGACTCTGGACTCTGGTGGTCTTCTTCAGGGAATAAACGGTCTGGGCATAACAAATGGGGGCTCGTCCGGGATTTCCCCCAAGCCCACCAGACCCCCAAGTCAACGGATCTTAATCTGTAGGTAAGCCGGCTTTGTCACTGTCACTGTCTTTGTCTCTGTCTGTCTCCCTGAAATTTCGCGAAATCCGTAATCTGTAATCTGTATTGGTCTGTTCTGTAAGTGGCACGGTCTTGGCGGACGCGCTAGAAGACAGCCACTCGGGACTGGTGGGAGACGTTCCCCAGTGCCCATCTGGGGGCCTCCATCCTTGGTTGCCCCGTCTGACTCAGGTCGGAAGTCCGACACACGCTCGCGAATGCTCATCGTTATTACTGTCTGTCCGTTATTGTTAAGTGTTAAGTGTAAGCCCAAAACGAAACATAAAACCTTTTCTTCCCCTTCCAGGACCGGACCTGTCGGATACTCCCCTCTGCTTCACACTCATTTTCGTTCCCCCTTCTCTTTGTAGGAGCAGTCCAAAGATGGGCAACAACCAGAGCACGCCGCTCTCACTCCTTGTTACCAATTTTAAGGATGTGAAGGCTCGGGGGCGTAACTTAAGCGTAGAACTAAAGAAGGGAAAGCTAGTTACTTTCTGCCATTCGGAGTGGCCCTCTTTCGGCGTAGGGTGGCCCTCCGAAGGAACTTTCTGTCTCTCTATTATTACTAAGGTAAAAACTAAGATTTTCCTGCCAGGGCAGTCAGGACATCCTGATCAAATTCCTTATATTCTAGTGTGGCAGGATCTTGTGGAAAACCCACCACCCTGGATAACTCCATTCATCCCTGAGCCCTGCAAAGTCCTAGTAACGCGACCTACAAGACAAAAGACTCCCTCTGCTCCCTCGGCCCCTGTGCTGCCGGACAGCCAGGACCCCCTAACGTTAGAACCCACATTTCCCCCACCATATCCGCACCTTATCCCGCAGGACCCAGTCCCCCAGGGTGGTGCTTCCTTTCCCCCAGGGAAACCGAGAAGCGGAAGCAGCCGAGAGCGAAAGTAACCGGGGGGGGCCAGCTGGCCGAACACGAGGCCGCGTACAGCGGGACCAAGCTTCCCGACTCCCTGACTCCACTGTAGCCCTGCCTCTCAGAGAAATAGGATCGCTTGATGATACCGGGCTCTCCCGTCTCATGTATTGGCCTTTTTCCACCAGTGATTTATACAATTGGAAGTCCCAAAATGCTCGGTTCTCAGATAATCCCAAAGATCTAACCTCGTTGTTAGACAGTGTCATGTTTACTCACCAGCCGACCTGGGATGACTGTCAACAGCTCCTCCGAATCCTGTTCACAACGGAGGAGCGGGAAAGAATCCAAGTTGAGGCCAGAAAACTGGTTCCAGGAGATGACGGCCAGCCAACTGCAAATCCTGACCTCATTAATGCGGCTTTCCCTTTGACCCGGCCCAGATGGGACTACAACACGGCAGAAGGTAGGGGACGACTGCTCATTTATCGCCAGACTCTAATGGCGGGTCTCCGGGCTGCAGCTCGCAAGCCCACCAATTTGGCTAAAGTATATTCTGTGTTACAAGGTAAGACAGAAAGCCCCGCTGTGTATTTAGAGAGATTAATGGAAGCCTTCAGACAGTTTACCCCTATGGACCCGGAAGCACCGGAAAATCAGGCAGCGGTAGTAATGTCCTTTGTAAACCAGGCAACACCAGATATTAAAAGAAAACTCCAGAAATTAGAAGGTTTAGAGGGAAAGCAGATTCAGGACCTCCTTCAGATGGCCCAGCGAGTTTATAATAATAGGGATACTCCAGAAGAAAAACAGTTCAAGGCAACCAAAGAAATGACCAAAGTCTTAGTAGCAGCTTTCCCCCAGGCAGGAAATGGCCAAAACAGAAAGCAGAAAAAGCAAGGCCCTAGGCAAGGATTAGAAAAAGATCAGTGTGCTTATTGCAAGGAACGTGGCCACTGGATTAAGGACTGCCCAAAGAAACGGAGACCAGCTAACCCTACCTCCATACTCGTTACCCAGGACTCTGACTAGGGAGGACGGGGTTCGGACCCCCTCCCCAAACCCAGGGTAACTTTGCAAGTGGAGGGGTCCCCAGTTCGCTTCTTGGTCGATACTGGGGCGGAACGCTCAGTCCTAACCAAACCAATTGGAAAAATGTCTAAGAAAACATCCTGGGTGCACGGGGCCACAGGCATCAAAAAATACCCCTGGACAACCCAGAGGACTGTAGACTTAGGAACGGGAAAAGTCTCCCATTCCTTCCTAGTCATCCCAGAGAGCCCCTGCCCTCTACTAGGGAGGGACTTGCTGACAAAGATGGGGGCCCAAATCCACTTTGAGCCAGAAGGGCCCAAGATAACTGATTCCCAAAACAGGCCAATATCTATCCTGACTGTCACCTTAGAAGATGAGTACCGACTCCATCAAGAGCAAAAGCCCCCCGATCAGGGAATTGACTCTTGGCTCCAGCGTTTCCCTGAAGCATGGGCAGAAACTGGGGGCTTGGGTCTAGCTAAACATCGACCTGCCATATTTGTGGAAGTTAAGCCAGGGACGGACCCTGTTCGGGTTCGGCAATATCCTATGCCCCTGGAGGCAAGAGAAGGAATTACGCCCCATATCCGCCGACTCCTAGACCAGGGAGTCCTATGGGCTTACCACTCATCCTGGAATACTCCACTGTTACCTGTTCGTAAACCCAACAGTACGGACTACAGGCCAGTACAGGATTTAAGAGAAGTTAATAAAAGGGTCATGGACATACATCCCACTGTGCCCAATCCATACACCCTTCTGAGTGCCTTACATCCCAAAAAACAGTGGTATACCGTTCTTGATCTAAAAGACGCTTTCTTCAGCCTTCCTCTGGCTCCCAAAAGTCAAGAACTCTTTGCGTTTCAATGGACGGATCCTGAGAGGGGCATCAACGGTCAGCTAACATGGACCAGACTGCCACAAGGGTTCAAGAACTCGCCAACCCTGTTCGATGAAGCCCTTCATGAAGATCTGGGTGAGTACCGGCGGCAACACCCTGAAATAACTCTTTTGCAATATGTTGATGATCTCTTAATAGCGGCCAGGTCCCCGGAAACTTGTGTTCAAGGGACTGAGGACCTCCTGAAGACTCTGGGGGAGCTAGGCTACCGAGCCTCAGCAACAAAGGCTCAGATCTGCAAGTCGGAGGTAACTTATCTGGGGTACCTATTAAAAGGGGGGCAACGCTGGCTAACCAAAGCCCGAAAGGAAACAGTCCTACGCATCCCTAGACCCCAGTCAACACGGCAAGTGAGAGAATTCCTGGGGTCAGCAGGGTTCTGTAGGTTATGGATACCCGGATTTGCTGAGTTAGCCAAGCCCCTATACCAGGCAACAAAGGAACGGCAGCCCTTCAATTGGACGGAAGAGGCTGAGCTGGCCTTTCAGCAAATCAAAACTGCCTTGTTATCAGCCCCCGCGCTGGGGCTCCCTGATGTCTCCAAGCCCTTCCACTTATACGTGGATGAAAGTAAGGGTGTTGCAAAAGCCGTGTTAACACAGTACCTAGGCCCCTGGCAGAGGCCAGTTGCCTATTTATCAAAAAAATTAGATTCAGTGGCTGCTGGCTGGCCACCCTGCCTCCGGATAATCGCGGCGACCGCCCTAATGGTCCGAGACGCTGATAAACTTATCATGGGGCAAGAGTTGCGCGTTATAACCCCGCATGCCATTGAAGGCGTCCTCCGGCAGCCGCCGGACCGATGGATGAGTAACGCCCGGCTCACCCACTATCAAGGACTGCTGTTAAACCCCCTCAGAATAACTTTTCTGCCCCCAACCTCTTTAAACCCTGCTTCACTGCTGCCAAATCCAGACTTGGACGCCCCGTCCCATGAGTGCACTGAGATACTGGCTCAGGTGCATGGGGTGCGGGAGGACCTGCAAGATCGTCCGCTCCCCGACACAGAACTCACCTGGTTCACTGATGGCAGCAGCTACGTCCACCAAGGCCAGTGGTATGCAGGAGCGGCTGTAACGTCAGAGACTGAGGTAATCTGGGCGGAACCCTTGCCTCCAGGGACATCGGCCCAAAGAGCTGAACTGATAGCCCTTACACAGGCCCTCACCCTAGGGGCAGAGAAAAAACTAACAGTATACACGGATAGCCGCTATGCTTTCGCTACTGCACACATACATGGGGCCATCTACAGAGAAAGGGGACTATTAACAGCCAAAGGCAAAGAAATAAAAAACAAGCAAGAGATCCTAGCTCTATTAACTGCTTTGTGGAAACCAAAGAAATTGGCTATCGTACATTGCCCTGGGCATCAGAAACCAACTACGCCAATTGCTCGAGGCAACTTCTTAGCCGACCAAACTGCAAGGAGCATAGCAAAAGCTCCCAGTCAGCTCCTCGCGCTCCAGCTCCCCGATCCTGGCCCGCGAAATTTGCCATGTTTTCCCGACTATACCGAACAGGATCGTGAATGGATGAACACGCTTCCCCTAAAACAGGTTAAAAATGGGTGGTGGACTGATATAAATGACCAAACCATCCTACCAGAAAAATTAGGATGGCAGGTGTTGGAACACATCCACCGGACAACCCACCTGGGTGCCCGGCGAATGATGAACTTAATCAGGCACGCCAAGTTTAGAATCAGGCGCATAGCTGAACTGGCCAGCGATGTCACAACAAATTGCAAAGCCTGCCAACTAAACTACGCTTGCCCCCAAACCCAGACCACCGCAGGAATTAGGTGTAGAGGAACTAGGCCTGGTATCTATTGGGAAATAGACTTTACTGAGATAAAGCCTGGAAAATATGGGTATCAGTACTTACTTGTCTTTGTAGATACTTTTTCAGGATGGACAGAAGCGTTCCCAACTAAGAGAGAAACTGCTCAGGTTGTAGCAAAGAAAATTTTGGAAGAAATCCCCCAGGTATGGCTTTCCCGTCCAAATAGGGTCAGACAATGGACCAGCCTTCGTTGCTAAGGTAAGTCAGGATTTGGCTTCCATTCTGGGGGCAAATTGGAAATTACATTGTGCTTATAGGCCCCAAAGCTCAGGACAGGTAGAAAGGATGAATCGGACTCTGAAGGAGACCTTAACTAAATTGACCATGGAGACTGGCGCTAATTGGGTAGTACTTCTCCCCTACGCTCTGTTCCGGGCCCGAAATACCCCTTACAGACTAGGCCTCACACCATATGAAATCATGTATGGCAGACCCCCACCCCTGGTCCCCAGTCTAAAAGATGACTTACTCAAACCTGAAACTGAAAATGTCTCTGAGCTCCTGTTCTCCTTACAAGCCTTACAGAAAATTCACCAGGAAATTTGGCCCAGACTACAAGAACTGTACGAGGCAGGACCTCCGCCGACGCCTCATCCGTTCCAGCCGGGAGACTGGGTCCTAGTCAAGCGCCACCGGCAAGAAACTCTTCAACCCAGGTGGAAAGGACCACTGCAAGTACTCCTGACTACTCCCACCGCTCTCAAAGTAGAAGGCATCGCTTCGTGGATCCACTACACACACGTCAAACCAGTGGACCCAATATCCGACCTTCTCGAGCCGTCTGGAGCACCGGTTACATGGACTATAGACAAAGCTAAGAACAATCCCTTAAAGCTAACCCTGCGCCGTCATCCCCATAGCCGTAACCATGTCTAGCTTACCTATGCTTTTATGCCTTATGCATCTGACTCTCCTCACTGCTGCGCCATCTAATCCCTATGTCTGGAGGTTCTGGCTCTATGAGAACAAAACTCACCCCGGGGAAACCCCCCAAGCGGGTAAACTGCTAGCTAGCGCAGACTGCCCCCCCTCAGGGTGTAATACTATAGTTTACCTCAATTTCACTAGGTTCCAGATTGCCCAACCAGCAATACCCATGATCTGTTTTGAATATGATCAAACTGAATATAATTGTAAAAATTATTGGTGGCACCAGAGTGCAGGTTGCCCATATAGCTACTGTAAGACGCACTCTGTCCGATACTGGAGAGAACGACAAGGGTGGTATTTTTACAAAACTGAGTCTCCCGTCACTTACACTTGGATAATTAGAGACCCATGGGACTCTCGGTGGACAACCCCACAACATGGGGGAGTATATTACTCATCAACTAGTACCTGGCCCAGTAGCCATTTATATCTGTGGAGAAGTCTAGTCCAGATTCAACCCTTAATCCACACACAAATCCACAGGCAGGAAACCAAGCTATCACAAGACTTGCAGCCCTTCTCCTGGCTAACTCTATTACGGGAAGGGCTAGCATTCGCCAACCTCACTGGTTTAGGCGACCTGTCCTCTTGCTTTATGTGTGCAACCCTAGGAAGACCACCATTAACGGCTGTTCCTCTATCCTCCCCTCCCACAAACTATACAGGTTTTAACTCATCGATAGTCACGATACCCGATGTGGCCCTGTACCGTGACCCATACCAAGAGAAATACCCCTATTGTTATTCGGCATTTAGCAACAGCCTCTGTAACCAATCGGCTACATACCCTAATAGTCCCATATATGCTCCCCCTGGTGTGTTCTTCTGGTGTAATATGACTCTGTTAAAAACTCTGTCCAAAAGCATCTCTGACGGACAGTTGTGTATCCCTGTTACCCTAGTTCCCCGACTGACACTGCTAACCCCGGCAGAGTTCATAGGCTGGGCAGGGACCGCCCCAACTAAAACTGCGTGACATAGACGAGCAGTTTTTCTACCACTAATTGCCGGAATATCCTTAACCACCTCTGTCGTCGCAGCGGGGTTAGCAGGAGGGGCCCTACAACACTCCATGATAGAAAACGACAAGCTGTTACAACAATTCTCTGTTGCTATGGAAGACTCCGCCTATTCCCTAGCCTCCCTTCAGCGGCAGCTCACCTCCCTAGCACAGGTCACCCTTCAAAACCGCAGAGCCTTAGACTTACTCACGGCTGAGAAAGGAGGTACCTGTATGTTCCTCAAAGAAGAATGCTGTTTCTATATAAATGAGTCAGGGTTAGTTGAGGAAAGAGTCCAACGCCTACACGAACTAAGCTTAGAAATGAAAAAGCAACAATTCACTACAGCCACTAACAATTGGTGGAGCTCTTCAATGTTTTCCCTTCTGGCACCCCTTTTAGGCCCCCTAATGTCTTTACTACTTCTATTCACTATAGGCCCCTGTGTGGTAAATAAAATTTTACAATTTGTCAGAGAAAGGTTTGATACCATCCAACTAATGGTCCTCCGTAGCCATCACCAGCCTCTCCTGCACCCAGAAAGTGAGGCTATATTATAAGACTCTGGAAATCCAAGATTGGACATCCAGTTGCTTATGAGAAGGGGGAAATGAAAGGACACAAAGATAGATGTGTACCCGCCCCCCACCTGCTACACCCTTGTTCTGCTCTCTAATCTTTGCACATACCAGAGATTTCGTAAGTTCTGTGAGTACCTGGTTTTCTGCACGTACCAGGGATTTTGTTTTGCACATACCAGAGATTTTGTAAGTTCTGAGGCAAGGTCACAAGACATGTTTAAGTAAGATAAACTCTTGCTGCCATAAACCTGCTCTCCCGCCTCAAAGTTTGAACCAAAATATCAGAAATGGCAGGAACCAATCATAGTTAGCCAAATCGCCTTGTTCAAACACTAGCCAATCATATATCTGATTTGTATAATAACTCTATGCCCACTTTTCTTAGACTATATAACATTGTTCGGAGCTGAGTGGGGGAGCTCTCCTGCCCGTCTCGTTTCACGAGCGAGGGAGAGTTCCAGGTTCGAACTTGTAATAAAGATCCTTGCTGCTTAGCTTTGACTCTGGACTCTGGTGGTCTTCTTCGGGGAATAAACGGTCTGGGCATAACACTAACAACCTCACAATATCACCCCTTAACCCAAAATCTTCCTTCAGCTTAATCTCTTCCACTCTAGGTTCCCACATCGCCCCTAATCCCTCTTAAAGCAGCGCTGAGAAACATTGCCTGTTACCTCTCCATACAACCCCCCACAATTTTCACCATCCCAATGCTTTACCACTATTTTGTTTTATTTTTCTTATTAATATAAGAAGACAGGAATGTCATGCCTCTGAGCCCAAGCTAAGCCATCATATCCCTTGTGACCTGCATGCATATATCCAGATGGCCTGAAGCAACTGAAGATACACAAAAGAAGTGAAAATAGCCTTAATTGATGACATTCCACCATTGTGATTGGTTTCTTCCCCACCCTAACTGATCAATGTACTTTGTCATCTCCCCCACCCTTAAGAAGGTTCTTTGTAATTCTCTCCACCCTTGAGAATGTACTTTGTGAGATCCACCCCCAGCCCGCAAAACATTGCTCCTAACTCCACTGCCTATCCCAAAACTTATAAGAACTAATGATAATCCACCACCCTTCGCTGACTCTCTTTTTGGACTCAGCCTGCCTGCACCCAGGTAAAATAAACAGCCTTGTTGTTCACACAAAACCTGTTTGGAGGTCTCTTCACATGGACACATGAGATAAAATTTCTAAGTAACAAAGCATTCACAGTGTGGCCTGACTGCTTCTACCAACCTATGCTCAGATGCAGGAGCAAAGAAATGGATTAAAGTTGGGAATTATATTAATATGAAGGGGAAGCAGAGCATAAAAGTTTGGAAAATTTGTAGCCTAACCATGTAGTAGGAAAAAAAAAAAAAAACCCATTTTCAGGGCAAGAATCCAAGTGGCTGCGAGCAACCACTTGTTAGAGAGATTACTAAGACTGAAAGGGAGCCAAGTGCTAATCTGCAAGACAATGGAAAAAAGGCCTTGAAGGCATTTCAGAGACCTTCAAGGCAGCTTCTCCCACCACAGGCCACAGGGACACTGTGCAGCCTGGGGACACTGCTCCCTGCATCTAGGCAACTCCAGCTCCAATCTCTGCTCAAAGGGCCCCAAATACAGCTCGGTCCACCACATGGAGGCTGCCAAGACTTATGGCTTGCACCACCGAGAGGGTTAAAATTTAATCCCCAGTGTTGGAGATCAGGCCTGGATGGAGTTGTTTGGGTCATGGTTGTTAATCTTTTATAGCTTTGTGCTGTCCTCACAATAGTGAATGAGTTCTCGTGAGATTTGACTATTGTTGGTTTTTTGTTTGTTTGTTTCTGAGATGGAGTCACCCAGGCTGGAGTGCAGTAGCACAATCTTGACTCACTGCAGCCTCCACCTCTCCGGTTCAAGCGATTCTTGTGTTTCAGCCTCCCAAGTAGATGGGACTACAGGCATGTGCCACCATGTTCAGTTAATTTTATATTTGGTTGTTTAAAAGCATGTGGTACCTCTCCTACTTTCTTGCTCCCACTGTCACCATGTGAGATGGTGGCCACCCCTTCACCTTCAGTCATGATTGTAAGCTACCTGAGGCTCACCAAAAGCAGATGCTTGTATCATGCTTCTTGTATGGTCTGAAGAACTGTGAATCAATTAAACCTCTTCTCTTTATAAATTACCCAATCTCAGGGTTTTTTAATAGCAATGCAAAACTGACTAATACAGTATCTAAGATTATTTTCTTCAGTCAATTTTTGGGAAAGGAATTAGTAGGTCAAAGAGCATGAATATATTTATACTGACACAGGTTCTTGACATGGGTCCCCAAATTGTTCCTCACAACTGGTTATTCTTATTTGAAATCCATCAGCAGTGTATGAAAAGTACCTATCACTCATAAGCTTGAAACATTTTGATATTACATTTTCTTTCTTTTTTTTTCTTTTTTCTTTTTTTTTTTTGAGACAGGCTCTTGCTCTGTCACCCAGGCTGGAATGCAATGCATGATGTCAGCTCACTGCAACCTCCACCTCCTAGGTTCAAATTATTCTCCCACCTCAGCCTCCCAGGTAACTGAAACTACAGGCGCATACCACCACACCCAGCTAATTTTTGTATTTTTAGTAGAGATGGGATTTCACCATGTTGGCCAGGCTGGTCTTGAACTCCTGACCTCAGTTGATCTGCCACCTTGGCCTCCCAAAGTGCTGGGATTACAGGTGTCAGCCACAACACCTGGCCTTGGTATTATAAATTTTAATGGCAGTATGACATATAAAATTGTTATACTGGTGTATTTGTCTGTTTTCATGCTGCTGATAAAGGCATACCAAATACTGCTCAATTTACAAAAGAAAGAAGTTTATTGGACTCACAGTTCCATGTGGCTGGGGAGGCCTCAAAATCATGGTGGAAGGCAAGGGGTAGCAAGTCACGTCTTACATGGATGGAAGCAGGCAAAGAAAGCTTGTGCAGGAACCCTGCCCCCCCTTATAATAACCATCAGATCTCATGAGACTTACTCACTATCACAAGAATAGCACAGGAAAGACCTGCACTCTTGATTCAGTTACCTCCCACCAGGTCCCTCCCACAACATGTGGGAATTCAAGATGAGATTTGGGTGGGGACACAGTCAAACCATATCAACTGGTCCAACAATATTTTGGATTTCCTAAGATGGCAAATGTTTATTAGTGATTTGTATTTTTGTGGATTTTCTGCTTAGGATCTTTTGTCATTTTTCCATTGTTGTATTAGTATTTTTCTTACAGAATAGGGTGTTAGGTAGACTTTTCTACTCTCTTCAATCTAGGTTTAGACTTAAAGCTGAAGTCCAGAGGTTCCAAGTAACCTACATGCTAAAGAAAGACATAAAAATACCATCAAATTTGTGAACAGAGAGTTTTCCTTACCCTCAAGGTTTACAAAAATAGCCCTATAGCCTCTTCCCACCCCCATCTGCCACTCCATACAAAGTACAGGGTTAAGAAGTAAGAATAATACAATTCAGAGACTAGTTATTTTGGCAATTCAGGAACTATTTTTGTAGCATTTTTCTAATCCCTATACCCATTTCTTGAAGTCACTCCTAGTAGCCAGAAACTCAGCTTTTGGTGGTACTAGGAATGGAGAC
The DNA here is from genome assembly GCF_024542745.1 of Macaca thibetana thibetana. Taxonomy (NCBI): domain Eukaryota; kingdom Metazoa; phylum Chordata; class Mammalia; order Primates; family Cercopithecidae; genus Macaca; species Macaca thibetana. The sequence continues at coordinate 82,551,546 of NC_065583.1, forward strand.
ATGACCTGGTGGTTTGAAACTATGCAGGGCACAATTAATTAAAAAAATAACCAGCCCGGGCGCAGTGGCTCACGCCCGGGCGCAGTAATCCCAGCACTTTGGGAGGCCGAGGCGGGGGGATTACAAGGACAAGAGTTCAAGACCAGCCTGGCCAACATGGTGAAACCCCGTCTCTACTAAAAATACAAAAATTAGCTGGGCATGGTGGCAGGTGCCTGTAATCCTAGCTACTCAGGAGGCTGAGGCAGGAGAATTGCTTGAAACTGGAAGGTGGAGGTTGCAGTGAGCCCAGATCTTGCCACTGTACTCCAGCCTGGGCAACAAGAGTGAAACTCCAACTCAAAAAATAAAATAAAATAAAATAAAAAACCAGAAGATTTTGGAATCTGCCCAAGAGTGTGCTAAGGGATGAAAAAGAAATTTTGACACAGTACATTTTCAAACAATAGTTAAAAAAAAAAAGATTTCATTTCTATACCCAAACAAGTAGAAATAACTTAATGATCTATTATACTTATTAAAATAATTTAAAGTGCTATTTCTGACAGTGTTAATATGTGTTGAAATAGTTTTCTCAATTTGTCTTTTGCCTTTTATTTAAATTTGTTATTCAATATACTGTGTTACATTAAAACTATTAGCCTAACTTGCACTTTAAATGAACCTTTTACCATTCATGATTTTGTAACATCATGCTTTGAACATTTGGAAAATACTGCATTACTGAATTATTCAAACCTTCCAAGTAGTGACACATTTCATGATACGATAAAATAAAATGACAATCACTAATATCACACTAACAATATTTTTAGCATCTTAATTCTGAAGTTTTCATGCTCAGAGTACTGGATAGTTTTCCAAAACACTAACTTTTAGTTGAAAGCTTAATTTTTTTTTTTTTAATTGATAACAAAATACTGTCAGTTGTTTTCCTTGAGATGACAGGCTTACTTCATTCATTTTTGAGAAAATGTCTGCCAAATATCCAAGTCTGAATAATCCTAATTTGTCTGTCAATTGTTCTTTCAAGTAAAAATAGTGCCCCATGAAAAAAATCAGCTAGTTTGGCTCACAACTTCATCACACAAGACAAATACTGTATTTTTGTATGCAGCAAAAGTGCTATATGAATGACTTATTTGCCACACAGCATATTTAGAAGCCATGTACTAAAGAGTTAATATTTAATCAAATTAGTTGGGCATGGCAGCATTTACTTGTAGTCCCAGCTACTTGGGAAGCTGAGACAGGAGGATTCCTTGAGCCCAGGAATTCGGGTCCAGCCCGGGTAACACAGCAAGATTCCATCTCAAAAAAAAAATTAGTAAGTAATCATTTTTACTACCTCGTCAGTATATTCTTGATGTGAAACTACATTTTTTTCTGAGTCCCCAGTGGCAAAGAATCTTAGAACTCAGTACAGTTTGGTGCCCCTGCCTTGATTTGTGCTAAGGAGACAGAGGTTTGACCCAGCATTGCTTTTGCATTATCAGTATAAATGTAAACACAAAAAATGGCAAGTAATGTCTTAGTTCTGTTTTAAAAATTGTTCTGGCCTTATAGATCCCCTGAAAGGGTCTTGGAGATCCCTATGGTTTCATGGGTCATACTTGGAGAAACACTATTATGTGTGATACCATGATAGTGAGTGAAATATTCGTAGGTTAATTGATGGTGATGCTGACAGACATTTCAGACAAGTAACACAAATTTTAAAGCCAAATTTATCCAAAGTGACAGTATAGTCAAGAAAATCAACCTGCCACCAGATTGGTAACTGGTCTCCCAGGAGAATCCTGCTCTTTCAGAGGCTCAGCTAGGCTACTGGCCAGGCAAGCACTCAGCAGTGACATTAATCTGATTAGCCTTGATGAGAGTTCATGTTGTTGAACCCATGTGTAATCTCCATTCCTGTTGTCAAGGCCACTTTGTTCATAAGCCCTTGATGAAGCCCTTGTTGATGAAGCTAGAAGCTGGATGTTATGCATACAATGGGTCTTCTTGTCTAGCTGGTAACTGCAAGACTCTTCAGTCAGTGACTTTTGGTAGGAATTCACATGAGACAAATCCTCATATTCTGTTCTTATTCTGGAGGTACACACAAATACCTTTTGCCCAGATCTCCTTATCTTCATTCCTCCAATTGTGTATCTTTCAAGTCATTGAATTTCCAGTGACAATCACTAGTGACTGTCAATATGATCCATATTTTTGGCCATCTCTCCTTCCAGGCAGAGTGGGCAAGCAGACCAATATACTGCTTGAAGTCCTGCTCAGTAGAAGTATTTCATTTCCTTACTGTCATCTCAGACCACCTCTGAGTTGGGCCATAATTATGCATCAATTCACTTCCATCTGTGTCAGCATATCACTCAGAATCATATGTAAACCAGGCCTGAATTTTTTTCTTCCTCAGTCAGGGGGAACGCCCCATGAGGTCAGAAGTATGAGTTGAAGGACAGGCAGCAATGCAATAACAGTACATTTCATGAGAGCCTAAACCTCAATTCATGCAAATCACATATTCAGTATCTCTTTGAGCTCAGTCTCCTACCACTATCACTTTATAATGGGGTTTCGCTGTTGATGTCCAACTTTAGAGCTTTTGGGATCAGATACATCCAGTTCATGATACTCATCTCAGATTGCCTGGTCATTTGATGTCCCATGGTCAGATATTTAATCTCTACCAGCACTGAGTGGCAAGAAAGATGCCATTTCTAAAAAGGTGAATGAATATCTACATAGCTTTGTTTTAAAATCTTACAAGCATGTATTATCATTCTTGTATGGGGATTTGCCAGAAGCTCCATGGAACAGCCCTAAAAGTCACAGACCTGCTGATTCATATGGCCTAAATGGTAAAATAACTTGTACTGTAACCTGGACCAGCTTCAGAGTCTTCTTTTGCTCTGAGCTCCATTCAAAACTCAGTAAATGGGCAAAGCAAATCACACAAATTAGATATATGTTGGCTCCAGATCCAAAGGAGGTCCACAAAATAACCACTTGTTTAATGCTAGTGGGTGGAAGATACATCAAGTTAACTTTTACTTTGGAGGAGAGATCTCAGTATATCCCGAACCCCAGGACCTTGGGAACCCAATACATTTTCATGGGATTTATCTCCTCCCCCAGCACAAATGTGTCTTAATAAAGTTTTGCAATAGATCTATAAGCATGATTTCATATATTATGTAGCCTAGATTATGACAGACAGCCACAGAGCTGAAAGCAACAGTGAATTTTTTTTTTTTTTTGTCTTAATAATGCAACAGCAAATTGCTTCTTGGTTGGAATAGAGAGAATAAAGCATTTGCCAGAGCAATAGCTGCATACTAGGTATCAGAGATTTTGTTGTTTTGATCCAGTAAAGAGACTACATATATAAAAGCAGCAGCATTTCCTGTCACCACCTGATTAAGTTTATGAAAATTGGCTGGGCACGGTGGCTCATGCCTGTAAACCCAGCACTTTGGGAGGCCAAGGCAGGTGGGTCACTTGAGGTCAGGAGTTCAAGACCAGCCTGGCCAACATGGTGAAATCCCATCTCTACTAAAAATACAAAAATTAGCCAGGTGTGGTGGCACTCACCTGTAATCCAAGCTACTTGGGAGGCTGAGGCAGGAGAATCACTTGAACCCGGGAGGCGGAGGTTGCAGACAGCCAATATCAAGCCATGGCACTCCAGCCTGGGCAACAGGGCAAGGCTCCATCTAAAAAAAAAAAAAAAAAAAAACTTTATGAAAATCCTCTATCACTCTCCAAAAGCCTACTACCATCATCACAAGCTAAATCTACACTCTTGCATCCCTCAAGACTTTCATGGTGACATTAATCTCCACAGACCTCACAGATGCACTATTGCTTTTGATTTAACATTTCGGTTGGTCAGAGTAATTCTAGTGGTTTCTACTTGGCCCTTTTCACATTAGCCATCATTCTACAGGCAATGGAGCCAGTTTGAAGAGTCTGTTAGTTTTCAAGTGTTTTCTTGGGAACTACAAATTCAGAAATAAAGAGAATTACCATAGGGTTCTTTGTGTGGACCCACTTGGCCCACTGTGAGAAGAAATTAGACCAAAGCTCCATATAACATCTAATGTCTATAAATTTCCACTCTATTTGGCCAAAGAGCATTTGAGTTATCCAGGAATTAGCATCAACTCTAAGTCTGTCCCAGTAATCCCAGAAAAATCTGGATGTTGCCCTCTTTCCAGTACACAGATAACCTATCAAGCAGCCTCTAGTGACTTTCAGGAAGGCAAAGTGGAAAATTAACAGTATACTCTACTGGTAGAACTGTAGAATTGCTCCTCAAGGAGACGACCTTGCTCATATCTCAAAATCGGATGTCTATTCCTGCACCAGTTCCACAGTGTTTCTATTAATATAGCTTTATAATGTGTCTTCAAAACTGATGAAGTAATTGCTAATATTGTCAAAGATTATTTTGGCCATTCTTATACATTTGCTTGTCCTAATGAATTTTGGACTCCATTTGGCAAAGTACACACACACACGCATACACACACACAAATCCTATTAGCATTTTTATTGAGATTGTTTGTTTGGATTTATAAATTAATTAAGGGAACACTTAGATTTTTGTAGCACTAAGTCATCTCATCAGTGAACATGATGCACCTACTTATTTGGAAATTTTATATCTTCTATTAAATTTTGTAATGTTCTCAGTAGAGGTCTTGCACATTTTTATTAGTTTTATTTCTAATTGGTCTCATCCCCAAAAATTAAGGTTTATTATAAGCTCACATTCTCATCCATCTACTCCCTTCTCCCCTTTATAGTCAAACTTCTAGAAAAGTCCACACTACATGTTTCCATTTACTCACTTAACTTCCTCTTAAACATAATGCAATTTGGATTCAATGAGCCCCACTTCATCAAAACTGCTCAGTCACCAATGAAATGCATAACGAAAAACTCAAAAAGTCTTTTCTCAATTCTTATTTTGCTTAACTTTAAAAAAAATTTACAGATTTAAAATTTTCATAAATTCACTTATTATAATTTATATTTCTATGTATTTTGACACATTCATAGAACATCATCACAGTCATATACAAAACAGTTTCATCAGGCTAGGCACAGTGGCTCTCACCTGTAATCCCAGCACTTTAGGAGGCCAAGACGGGCAGATCACCTAAGGTCTGAAGTTCAAGACCAGCCTGGCCAACTTGGTGAAACCCCATGTCTACAAAAATTAGCTGGGAGTGGTGGCCTGCACCTGTAATCCCAGCTGCTCAGGAGGCTGAGACAGGAGAATCGCTTGAATCCAGGAGGGCAGAGGTTGCAGCGAACTGAGATCATGCTGCTGTACTCCAGCCTAGGAAACAGAGCAAGACTCCATCTCAAAAAAAAAAAAAAAGTTTCATCACTCCCCAAATTCCTTCCTGCTGCCTCTTTATGGTGAGCCTCCATCTCTACCCTACTCCTGGCAACCACTGATTTGTCTCCCATCTTAATATTTTTGCCTTCTCTAGAATGTTAAATAAGTGAAATCATACAATATAAATGTTTTGCTTCTATCTTCTTTCACTTTCACAAAATATATTTGAGATTCATTCATGTTGCTACATGAATCCATATTTCCCAACTTTTATTGCTAAGAATTCCAATGTATAGATACACCACAAATTGCTAATTCATTTATTCAAGTTTGAGTTGTTTCCAGGTTTTGACAATTACTAATAAAGCTGCAATGAACATTCATGTACAGATTTCTATGTGAACATAACCTTGCATAAATCTTGGGTAAATATCTGAGAGTCAGACTGCTGCATTATGAAAAGCATGTTCTTATATGATAGAATATATGATGGCAAATCATAAATGTTTAAATGATTAAACCTGCTTAAGTCAACAAGGTTGTCAAACTGTTTTTCAAAGTGGCTGTGACAGCAAAATATTAGGATTCCAGTTGATCTACATCCTCACCAACATTTGGTAATATCAGGAATTTTTCCCTATTCTCATAGGTATTTTGGGCATTTCACTGTGATCATACTTTGCATTTCCATAATGAGTGCCATATCTTTTCATATGCTTATTTACCATCAACATATCTTTTTGAGTTGATTTGTGTATATTTTTTGCTTTTTTAATTGTTGAATTTTGAGCATTCTTTATATATTCTGAACACAAGTTTTTGTTGTTGGTGGTGGTGGTGGTTTTTTTGGTCAGAAATGTGACTTTAAATGTTTTCTCCCAGTCTGTAGGTTTGTCTTCATTTTCCACCAGTGTCTTTTTCAGAGCAAAAGATTTTAATGTTAATTGTTGGACTTTTCAGCAGCATTTGACATACTCACCTTTCAGGTCTCAGCTTCAGAAGGCTTAGCTGAATTAGCCTTCTTCAATATTTTTATCTCACTAAATTTCTACCATGCTACCCTCTATATTTTCTTTATGGCACCTCTTACACGTTGTAATTATTTTATTCATGTATTATGTTTCTTATGTATATTCCCCACGGAGTTGTAAACTCCATGAGTATTAAGTGGCCGTGTCTGCTGTTTCACAATAGTACTCTCAGTGACTAACAGAGAATCTGGCAAATAGTTATGGGAAGGAGGAAGGGACAGTAGGTCTTGAAGGAAAGGTCAAAGGTTATTCTGAGAATTTTAGCTCAAGAAATTGGCTAATTGTTAATAATTTAAATGAAAATCGAATATAGGCAGGAAGAGATGGCTTGAGAAAAAAGTTAATACATTTATTTAAGGCCTACTAATTTTAAATACCGGGAGACATGGTGGTATCTGCCAAATTTCTCCATGTAATTATCCCTCTTTTCCCATTATTAATAAGTACGTTAGGGGAAATAATTTGAGACTATACAAATATCTTATTTTTCCTCAAACTTTTGTCCACTGATTTTGGAATCCTTCCACATATTTTACCTGCAACAATCGTGTTTGTCTAATGGAAATTTTAAAGTTTCCTCATTCTTTTCTCATATATTAATTGGATTTTTCTATAAAAAATAAACTTTCCTTTCTCTCTCAAATATTTATTCAACTATTCCAAATCATATTCCTTCTGTTCGCCTTATTTGCCAGGCAAGTGAGGATTTAGCAAAACAACAAAAGAAGAGCAAATACCGTTTAAAAAGACAAATCACAAAGAATTTTCAAATTTTTCACATTAGCCTGTCAAACCGGATGAACTGGTCAAACAACAAAAAAGTTAGATTAAGATGAGGCACACAAATACCATTGATCAAAGCAACATGAGTCCATAGAAAACAAAGTTACCACAAAAAGACAAAAGTGCTTACTGACTGTGTGTGGTGTTTTAAGATCAAAAGGTAAGTCAATGCATTTTGATAACTAATGTTCACTTTGTTCCTCTCCGACCCTTACTGGGTAGAGTTTCTATATACAAGAAGAAATTAACTGCTTTATTTCAAAATGAGTAGTGGGTTTTTTTCTCTTTTTTTTTTAATCAACTTTTATTGTATTCAAAACAATGGATAGTGGTTTTAATGGTTTATTTGAGCTGAGGCTTTTTCCCTCCAACCAAGACATCTATTATTTTTCAGAGAAAACCCAACCAATACATTGTTAGGTTGAAGCAGTATAAATACTGATACCATCAAATGTTTCTGCCTTAAGAAAGATTATTTCCATGCCTGTATCAATAATCTTTTTTTTTGGAAAATAGGTTGTCTTTGCAACAGATTGGTATACTGTGAAAAACAAACAAACAAATAAACAAACAAACAAAAAACCCACATCATTTGTCTGTAAGGAGAATAAGCATTGATTTTGGAAATAAGCCACAATTTCTTGGGTGACCTAAGAACAAGTCACCAAACTTGCCTCAACCTGATTTTCCCATCTATGAAACAGTAATAGTTTTTACCTACCTCATTAAGCGATGTCAGACATTAATTAATGTTCATAATGGGCTTGAGATCTATGATTAAAAGCTGTCATCATTGATGGAAAACAGAGCCATTCAACTGTTGAGGAGGAGTAAACAAATCGGAGAAGACGTGTAGTCCATGAGAAGAGATATTGAAGAGTGAAAAATTAGTCAGGAAAGCGGAAATGGAGACTGAGTCAAAAATCTCAACTGATCTATAAGTATTTATGATTTTTTCCCATGGAATTAAGTAATATACCTCCCTAATGTCTCAATAGGAACTAGTCTTTCCTACACTAAGATTCTTAACCTTTTAGTGCCATGGAGCCTTTAAATATTTTAGCAAAGCCTATGGACTATTCTTGTAATCATTTGTAAATGGTTTTAGAAATATGCAGGATTACGAAAGAAACCAATTTTATCAAGACACAGTTTTCAAAATGTTTTCAAATGTAATTTTAGAGTAATATGTATGCTTCTTTATTAAATTAAATGAAATCTCAGTCTGGTAACTACCATAATTTTAAAGGAGTGATGATTATAAACAACACTTTGAGATATTTGCAGCAACTCCAATGCAATATAAAAAATTCTGTGTTTTCTACTGATGACAAAGTTAGGGGAATTATTCTTAATACTGTGCTATGTTGTCTACATTTACAATTTTTTTAATGTTAGGTTTAATTAGGAGTTACTGAAAATAAAGATGTATTTTACCCCACCCAAGTTCGTGAACCCTTTAGATTTTATTCATAGGTTCTTTTGGGATATTTGGATCTCAGGTTACAAGAAACCCTATTCTATACTTATCCTAGAATTTCTAGGGTAATACTAAGAAATAAATATTATTTCTCAGTGTGTAATCAGGTAATCACAGATACAAGTGTTTATTAAAATGCAAATATGTTGGCCTTTTCCTAGACTTACTAAATCAAAACTAGGGCTGGAGAATAGCTGTGAATCCCTATTTTTAGTAAGTACCCAGCTGACTGACTTATATACTAAAGTTTGAGAATTGCTACAAAGTTGATTACCTCAATAGTCATCTTCAGTGGAATCATAGTTATCAAGCCAGAGAGTCTCAAATGTTAGTTTGAGATATTATAACACAGTAGCTCTGAAAGGGATTAAGAAATTTTAATTTTTCAACAGGCACTTCAAATATTACGAGGAATATATTCTCAATTCCATTAGGAGAAATATTCCTAACCAAAGACATTAAAAGTCCAAGTAAAAAATCTGCCTGAAAATGAGAAGTGCTGCTGAGCAGCTTCACATCAGAATCTTCATAACAGTACTCCACTCCTTTTCCTTTTCTGCACCAATTAACATTCTTTAAAAGAGTGTCCTTACATAGAAAGTTAAATACAGAATCAATGCATTATGTCACAGAAGATACAAAGGAACAGTGGCACTTTTTTCTGCATTTAAAACATCATGCACTAAACTGGTAGGCAAAAATTTGTCATCAACATGAAAAGCAATAATTATAGAGTAATAGGGTTGCAGAAGATCTAAAGATCATCTCAAGCTTTCAGTTACTACCTTTTTTGCTTCTGCCTCACAAATCTTTATCCCTATCCAGAACTCTCTGTAATTTGATTTCAGACCAGTATATCCAACCGCCTGCTAGACATCTATTCCTGAATATTACAGACAGCTACAATCCAAAACTGAAATCATCACTTTCTCTCTTATATTGTTTGTCTGGGGTTTTGGTACCCCCATCTTACAAGGCATTCAGAAGTTATCCTGGACTTCTTCCTAATTTTTTCTTTGCTAGGAGACATTGCGACACTTTTGGGGTGTCTGACCAACTTTAAAGCGTCAGCAGTGGCCTAGCATCCCTTAAGTCTGCATTTTTCTTTCTTTCTTTTTTCTTTTCTTTTTTTTTTGAGATGGAATCTCACTCTGTCACCCATGCTGGAGTGCAGTGGCACAATCTCAGCTCACTGCAACCTCTGCCTCCCGGGTTCAGGCAATTCTCCTGCCTCAGCCTCCTGATTAGCTGGGACTATAGGCACATACCACCATGCCCAGCTAATTTTTGTATTTTTAATAGAGACGGGGTTTCACCATGTTGGTCAGGCTAGTCTCAAACTCCTGACCTCAGGTGATACACCTGCCCCAGCTTCCAAAAGTTCTGGGATTACAGGCGTAAGCCACCGCACCCAGTCAAGTCTGCATTTTTAGAGTGCCAGTCTCCAATATGTCTAATGTTGTAAGATGGACATAGTGCTTGGATGCTGTGTATCCTTCTGATACAGCTTTCGTGCCCCAAACTAACTCCAAAAACACAACTACAGCCCTAGGAAAGTGTAGGAGATTATGTTTTACATGAGTTCAGATTTAGGCCTCTTTAAGAAATGCCTTTCATGCCTATGATTCATTTTTCTTTGTATTCATCTTTACTTTCCCCTCACTCCATTCAAGTCATAGGATTTCCAGATCTCAATTTAGGGTGTAGTTCTTGGTGAACACTCTTTCAGTCTGCCTCTGACATAAATAAGAGAAATCCTTGGGGGCCCACAAAGTCCTGATTGAATCACGAGTAGAGTACATTGGGATTGGAGTCCAAAGCCCAACCTAGTAGTGTATGACTCAGAAGTTGGAATTCTAGCCAGGTGCGGTGGCTCATGCCTGGAATCCCAGCAGTTTTGAGAGGCTGAAGTGGGATTGTTGAGTCCAGGAGTTCAAGACCAGCTTGAGCAACATAGTGAGACCCTGTCTCTACAAAAATAAAAAATTAGTCCAGTGTGCTGATATGTGCCTATAGCCCCAGCTACTTGGGAGGCAGAGATGGGAGGATCACTTGAGCCCAGATCATTGCACCACTGCACTCCAGCGTGGACAACAGAGCAAAACCTTGTCTCAAAAAATTTAAAAAATTTTTAAAAAGCAGAATTTGGAATTCTGATCACCAACATCTCGAGTAGTTAAACTGATCAAAGTGCATACACAGCTAAGGTTTAGGAGGTAAGATCACTAAAGAATCTTAAACTTTAAGGACTGTTGTCCTATTTATGGATAAATCCCCACAAGAAGAGAAAGGCTAATGCACAAGTATGGGATCCAGTAAGTAGACCATTGTCTTGGTGAAGACGAGGATTCAGTTCTAGGGTGTCTGGCTGACCTCAAGACAGAGCCTCAGCATGTAAACTTCTGACTTAAAAATACCAAGTACTGCTGGATTGCTCTGTGTTCTCCACTCCAAGGTCAATTTTCTTCTTCATCCTATTCCTCAGCCAGGGTTGAAGGAGTAATATTCAATGCTAGAGAAAATAGGCAAATTCCTCCTGGAACAGGAAATGGGTTGCAGAAAAGAATGCCTGCATCAGCCTGAGAAGAACAACTTTAACCAAGGTTTAGTGATTTCAACACTGAAGAAAGGTGAGATTTAGGGAATGAGACTCCGCAGAGATAACATCCTTCTCAATGAGCCCCTGTATGCACAGTGCTGGAAGAACTTGGAGCAAAGAAAGCTAGGGTTCTGCTGGGATTAAAGTAGCTCATAGTGGCCTCCGTTCACATGTTACTGAACTCATATTTAGTGGAAGATGGCCTAGAATATACCTTAGAGGAAAAGACTTAGGCTGAAACATGCCCTGGGTTAGTCCCAACAGTGGGACTGCATGGATTTAAAAGAAAATGTGCATGGTTGCAGGCAAACAGGAGGGAGATATGCAAGAGGGCCTGAGACACTGAATCTGATATTAGAGCTTTGATTTATCTGTGGGAACAGAGAATTGGCTTGATATTGGGAAAAGATATGTACTGTTAAAATGTGTAAGGTGTATACAGAAAATAACTGACATTATGTGGTGCAGACATCAAGGGCTCAGTATATACTATAGTGATTGAGAGGTGGATTTTGGAGTCAGACCATCTGGGTTTTAATACTACTTTCTCTATGGGCAAGTCTCTTAACCTCTTTTCTTCTCTTAAAAGTAGAAAAAATAATTATACCTACCCATAAATTAGTTGTGAGGATTACATGCACTGACATATGTAGAAAACATAGAATTGTGTTTAGTACATACTAGCTGTAAAAATGTTAGCTATAATCACTGTATTATAGTGTGGTAAGTTTGTTGGGCAATTAATAGCTGAGCATACTTTATTTTTATTTATTTATTTATTTATTTTTGAGATGGAGTTTCACTCTTGTCACCCAGGCTGGACTGAAATGGCATGATCTTGGCTCACTATAATCTCCGCCTCCTGGGTTCAAGCGATTCTCCTGCCTCAGCCTCCCAAGTAGCTGGGATTACAGGCATGTGCCACCACGTCCGGTTAGTTTTGTACTTTTAGTACAGATGATGTTTCACTATGTTGGTCAGGCTGGTTTCGAACTCCTGACCTCAGGTGATCCACCCACCTCGGCCTCCCAAAGTGCTGGGATTACAGGTGTGAGCCACTGTGCCTGGCCTGAGCATACTTTAAAATATGGAAAGAATCACATCTAGAGGCACATGCCAGAAAGAGTAAAAAATTTAAAAAAAGAAAAAGCAAAATAAAACAAGGATAGGAATAGAAGGAGACTGCTTTGCCTAATGCAGGCTACAAAGGAAATAGCAAGCCCACATACTTGTAGGGGACAGGTAAGTTGCACAAATATATGTAGACAATGTGTATTAGTCAGAGCCATCAGAAAGACAGATATAATAGGATATCTACATAGACATATGAAGGGATTTATTAAGGGAATTGGCTCACATAATTATGGAGGGTGGGAAGTCTCCCAACAGGCCATCTGCAAACTGGAGGCTCTGGGATGCTGGTAGCATGGCTTAAACCAAGTCTGAAGGCATCAAAATCAGGAAAGCCAATGGTGTAACTCTCAGTTGGAGGCTGAATGCCTGAGAATCTGGGAGCTGCTGGTGTTAAGTCCTGGAGTCCAAAGGCTGGAGCCTGGAGTTCTGATATCCAAGGATAGGAGAGGTCCTGGAGTTCTGATATCCAAGGATAGGAGAGGAAGAATGAAGCCCAGCTCTAGGAAATAGATGGACATATTTGTCTTTCCTCTGTTTTTGTTCTCCAGCCCTGGCAAATTGGATGGTGCCTGCCCACGTTGAGGGAGGGTCTTCCTCACCTAGTCCACTCACACTCACATGCTAATCTCTTCTGTAAACACCCTCACAGACACACCCCAAAATCATGCTTTACCAGGTTGCTATGTATTCAGTAATCCAGTCAAGTTGACACCTAAAAGTAAACATTACAAGGTGTATCGGGGAGTTCAGAGACAGGAAAATAAAGTAGCGAAACGTAGAATCTAGAAGAGGTATTTGGCTTTTGCAAATCAGAGTAAGCATGTCTATTGCCTCAGGGCATTCACATTCAGTATTTAATTATCAAAAGTGCTAACCAAATTAAACAGTTTTTGGATCATTCTAAGAGGCTAGCTCCCAGTTGGCCACATACATAGTTTTGAGTTGTCATATGTCATTTCAGTTAAAATATTGTCCTATCCTATTTCTGATGTGTCTAGGGGAAACACCAGGCCTTGAGTGGGCTATATGGCCCATCTCTGGATAATGCAAAGGAGCTGTGGTAAGGATTATAAACAGTTAGGAATTTTTTTTTTTTTTTCTTTGAGACAGGGTCTCGCTTTGTCGCCCAGGCTGGACTTCAATGGTGTGAACTGAATGGTGTGAACTGAATGGATGACTGCAACCTCCACCTCCTGGGCTCAAGTGATCCTCACACCTCAGCCCCCTAAGTAGCTGAGATTATAGGTGTGCACCACCATGTCTGGCTAATTCTTGTATATTTTCTAGTGACAGAGTTTCCCCACTTTGCCCAGTTTGGTCTTGAACCCGTGAGATCAGGCAATCTACCTGTCTTGGCCCCTCAAAGTGCTGGGGATTACAGGCATGAGCCACTGTGCCTGGCCCAGTTAGGGTATTTCTAATACTCTGATCTCATTTGAATGAAACAGCAACATCCCATGGTTGGAGTATTAAATTCATGTGGGTTAACAGGAGGACAAAATAAAAGCTATTGGCTGTACACTTGAGGGAACTCAAGGTGTTTCTTGCCTCACTTTGCCTCCAAAAGAGGATACCTACTGATAACAGAAGTAAGCAACAATGCTGGGGGCTGGAGTTTTTTATGTCACTAGTGAAAAGGTTAAAGCAGTACTTTCTCAACCTTTTTCAGTTTATGCCACAGCCTGCAGTGACTGGGATGAAATTCTTTCATCCTCCTACCTGCCCCAAAGGCACACTCTGACCCTTTTCTTTGAGAAGCACTCTTTAAAGTTCCTTGAATGCATGTGGTATTGCACCTGGCTTTTCCTCACTCAGTTTTTTTTCTATAAACCTTGCTTTCTTTATGGGTAAGTAGTAGATGGCCTTAGGGTTCCTCCTAATTGAGAAAGTGGTGTCTCCTTTTCTTTTTTCTCTTCCATTCCTAAACCTTCCCTTTTTAAAAGTTCACTTCAGAAAGAATTCAAAGAGATCTATTTGAACTTGTTGGTCTTCAAGAAAAACATATTTTCGCTTGTGATATACTTTTGCTTGTGACAGTTCTTTGTTTTTTGTTTGTTTGTTTGTTTTAAGTTCTGGGATACATGTGCAGAATGTGCAGGTTTGTTACATAGGTATACATGTGCCATAATGGTTTGCTGAACCCATCAACCCATCACCTGGTTTTAAGCCCCACATGCATTAGGTATTTGTCCTAATGCACTCCCTCCCCTTGTCCCCCAGTTCTCTTTTTTCTTAAAACTTTTATTTTAAGTTTGGGGGTACATGTGCAGGTTTGTTACACAGCTAAACTCATGTCACAGAGATTTGTTGAACAGATTATTTTATCACTCAGGAACTAAGCCTAGTACCCATTAGTTATTTTTCCTGATCCTGTGCCTCCTCCCACCCTCCACCCTCTCAGGCCCCAGTGTGTGTTGGTCCCCTATGTGTGTACACATGTTCTCATAATTTAGCTCCCACTTATAAGTGAGAATGTGCAGTATGAATTTTCTGTTCCTGAGTTAGTTTGCTAAGGATAATGGCTTCCACCTCCAAACATGTCCCTGCAAAGGACATGACCTCATTCATTTGTATGGCTGCCTAGTTTTCCATGGCATATATGTACCACACTTTCTTTATCCAGTCTATCATTGATGGAAATTTAGGTTGAGTCCACTTCTTTGCTATTGTGAACAGTGCTGCAATGAACATACACATGCATGTGTCTTTATAACAGAACGATTTATATTCCTTTGGGTATATACCCAATAATGGGATTGCTAGGTCTAATGGTATTTCTGTCTTTGAGGAATCACCACACTGTCTTCCAAAACGCCAATCTTTTACCATCTATAAGTCATTAAGAGCCCAAACTAGTGTCTGGGTTTATGAGAAAATGTTCAAGAATGACAGGTGGAGGGCCGGGCATGGTGGCTCACGCCTGTAATTCCAGCACTTTGGGAGACCGAGGTGGGCAGATCACGAGGTCAAGAGTTTAAGACCAGCCTGGCCAACATGGTGAAATCCCATCTCTACTAAGAATACAAAAATTAGCCAGGTGTGGTGGTGTGTGCCTGTAATCCCAGCTACTCGGGAGGCTGAGGCAGGAGAATCGCTTGAACCCGGGAGATGGAGGTTGCAGTGAGCCAAGATCGTGCCAAGATCGTGCCACTGTACTCCAGCCTCTGCAACAGAGCAAGACTCTGTCTCAAGAAAAACAAACAAAACAGAATGATAGGTAGAAATTAGGAAAGTGTGCAAAGTTTCTTCTGCTAAGAACTGTACAATTTTATTTAATATTCAATATACTAATATATCTCCACACCCAGGCAGATCACTTGAGGCCAGGAGTCTGAGACCAGCCTGGCCAATATGGTGAAACCCTGTTTCTACTGAAAATACAAAAATTAGCCGGGCATGGTGGCGCATGCCTGTAATCCCAGCTACTCAGGTGGCATGTATCAGTACTCCCAGCTACTTGGGAGGCTGAGGTGGTAGAATTCTTTGAGCCCAGAAATTCAAGTCCAACCTGGGCAACATAGAGAGACCCTGCCTCCAAATAAAAATAATTTTTTAAAAAATCAAATATATAAAATATCTAATGAATGTGCAATGCAGATGACTTCAGCAGACTCCAATTCTACTAGGAAACCTGTAGAGCTGAGATAGTAATTATTCATTTGTCTCTCTAATATCTCAACACAGCTTAGAAATCAAAAGATGAGGAGCAATATTAAATTTGGTATTCAACTTAAGGTTTACATTAATGCTATCAAATGACTTTTATTAATTTAATACTTATAAGATTGGTTTTTCACAGATCAATTTTCCTTTTACTATTATTCTTATTTTAAATTTTTATAGACTTAGAGTACAAGTGAATTTTTGTTCGTTTCTTTGGTTGGTTGGTTGGTTGGTTTTTTTGAGACAGGATCTTGCCTGTTGCCAGGCTGGAGTGCAGTGCTGGAGTGCACAGCTCACAGTAACTTTGAGCTCCCAGGTTCAAGCAATCTTCTCACCTTGGCCTCTTGAGTAGGTGAGACCACAAGGTGGGACCTCTTGAGTAGGTGGGATCACCACACACAGCTAATTGTTTAAAAAAAAAAAATTCTAGAGACTGGGTCTCCCTATGTTGCCCAACAGGTCTTGAACCCCTGGGCTCAAGGGATCCTCACACCTTGGCCTCCCAAAGTGCTGGGACTACAGGTGTGAGCCACTGGCCCAGCACAAGTGCCAATTTGTTACACGGATATACTGCATAGTGATGAAGTCTGGGCTTTTAATGATCCCATTATCCTAATAGTGTACATTATATTCATTAGGCAATTTCTCATCCTTCACCCTCTACTTCCACCTTCCTACCTTTCCAAGTCTCCAATATCTGTTATTCCTCTCTCTATGTCCATGTATACATATTATTTAGCTCCCACTTACTAGTGAGAACATGAAGTATTTGGCTTTCTGTTTCTGAGTTACTTCACTTAAGAAAATAGCCTCCAGTTCCATCCATTGCTATTGCATAAAACATGATTGCATGTATTTTTATGGATGAGTAGTATTCCATGGTATATATGTACCATTTTCTTTATTCAACCATCCACTGATGGACACTTAGGTTGGTTCCACATATTTGTTATTGTGAATAGTGCTGCAATAAACATGAGTGCAGGTAGATTTTGATATAATGATTTCTTTTCTTGTGGGTAGATACCCAGTAGTGGGATGTTGGATTGAATGGTAGTTCTATTTTTAGTTCTTTGAGACATCTCCATACTGTTTTTCACAGAGGCTGTACTAATTTACATCCCCACCAACAGTGTATAAGCGTCCTCTTTTCTCGCATCCTCACCAACATGTTTTGTTTTTTTTTTTTTTTCGTTTTTAATAGCAGCCATTTTTCACTCCTGTAATCTCAGCACTTTGGGAGGCTGAGGCAGGAGGATTTAGACAGAGTCTCAACATAGACAGGATCTTACTATGTTGCATAGGCTGGTCTCGAACTCCTGGGCTCCAGCCAGACTCTTGGGCTTGAGCCCAGGATATCGAGACCAGCCTGGGTAACATAGTGAAACCCTGCCTCTACAAAAAATAATAAGTTAGCTCAGCATGGTGATATGTGCCTGTAGTCCCAGCTACTTGCAAGGCTGAGGTGGGTGCATCAGTTGAGTGTGGGAGGTTGAGGCTGCAGTGAGCTGTGATCACATCACTGCACTCCGCCCTGGGTGACAGAGCAAAATTGATATGGTTAGGCCTTCTGTCACTACTCAAATCTCATCCTGAATTATAATCCCCATAATACCCATGTCTCAAGGGTGAGACCAGGTGGAAGTAAGTGAATCAAGGGGTTGGTTCCCCCATGCTGTTCTCATGATAGACAGTGAGTTCTCATGAGATCTCATGGTTTTATATGGGGCTCTTCCCTCTTCCCTCGGCACTTCTCCTTCCTGCCACCTTGTGAAGAAGGTTCCTGCTTCCCCTTTGCCTTCTGTCATGATTGTAAGTTTCCTGAGTCCTCCCCAGCCATGCTGAACTGTGAGTCAATTAAACCTGTTTCCTTTATAAATTACCCAGTCTCAGGCAGTTTTTTATAGCAGTATGAAAACAGATTAATACAAAGTCCTTGTCCCTGAAAACAAAAACAAATAAACAAAACAAAACAACAACAACAAAAACAAAATAAAACCAATCCCAGACATTCTGACTGGTGTTAGATGATATCTCATTGTGGTTTTAATTTACACTTCTTTGATGATTAGAGCATTTTTTCATATGCTCCTTGGCCATTTGTATGTCTTCTTTTGAAAAATAGCCCACTTTTTAATGGGGTTTTTTCTTTTTCTTTCTCTTTTCTTTTTCTTTTTCTTCTTTTTTTTTTTTTTTTTTTTTTTTTTTTTTTTGAGACTGAGTCTCACTCTGTCGCCAGGCTGGAGTGCAGTGGTGCAATCTCGGCTGGCTGCAACCTCCGCCTCCTGGGTTCAAGTGATTCTCCTGCCTCAGCCTCCCAAATAGCTGGGACTACAGGTGCGTGCCACCATATCCAGCTAATTTTTGTATTTTTAGTAGAGATGGGATTTCATCATGTTGGCCAGGATAGTCTCGATCTCTTGACCTCGTGATCCACCCACCTCGGCCTCCCAACGTGCTGGGATTACAGGCTTGAGCCACCATGCCCCACTGGAGTAGATTTTTTCTTGTCGAATTGTTTGAGTTTCTTATAGTTTCTGGACATTAGTCCTTTGCTGGATGCAAAGTTTGAAAATATTTTCTCCTATTCTGCAAGTTTTCAGTTCACTATGCTGACTCTTTTGCTGTACAGAAGCTTTTGAGTTTAAGTCCCATTTTTCTATTTTGTTGTTGTTGCATTAGCTTTTGAGGTCTTAGTCATGAATTCTTTGCCTAGGCCAATGTTCAGAAGAGTTTTTCCTAGGTTTTCTTCTAGAATTTTTATTGTTTCAGGTCTTACATTTAAGTCTTTAATCTATCTTGAATTAATTTTTGTATACAGTGAAATAAAGGGAGGATCGCTTGAGTCCAGGAGGTGGAGGTTGCCGCAAGCCAAGACTGCTCCACTGTACCCCAGTCTGGGCGACAGAGTGAGACCCTGTCTTAAAAAGAGAGAGAGAGAGAGACAGAGAGAGAGAGAGATACTACTAATCCAGACAGGAGATTAAGATGGTTTCAAAATGGTGAAAAGTTCTGGATTTCGGATATTTATTGAAGGTGAGTCTAAAAGAATTAGTAATTGATTGGATGTGGTTATGAAAAAAGAAAAATTAACAATTACTCCAAATTACAAATTCCTTCTTTTACTTAGACTTTACTTCAGTCAAAGATGCTTCCACCTGTCTTTCATTCTTCCTGCCTGCCTGCTTTCCTCCTCCTTTTACTCCTCTCTTTTTCACTCAGAATCAGACTTGCATTGCATTCCAGCTCCATTTTTCTCTCCTTATTTTACAACAGCATTCTTAAGAAATGAAATTGTCACTTGTTCCACATTACTGCAAAAAAAACAAAAAACAACAACAACAAAAAAAACACAGAAATTCAGTCATTTGTTCAATGAGAGGATCTTTAGAAATAATAACAACAACAATAATAGCTGCATTCATCAGGAGGGTCTAGGTTATGTTGCTATCATGGAAAAAAATTGGCTGGACACAGTGGCTCACGTGTGTAATCCCAACACTTTGGGAGGCCTAGGCGGGTGGATCATTTGGGGTCAGGAGTTCGAGACCAGCCTGGCTAACATGGTGAAACCACATCTCTACTAAAAAAAAAAAAAAAAAAAAAGCCAGGTGTGGTGGTTCATGCCTATAATCCCAGCTGCTTGGGAGGCTGAAGCAAGAGAATCGCTTGAACCCATGGCAGAGGTTGCAGTGAGCCAAGATTGTGCCACTGCACTCCAGCCTGGGCAACAGAACAAGACTCTGTCTCAGAAAAAAAAAATGCAGACAAAAATCCATTTCTTCTTTTATGCAAAGTTTGCTGCTGGTGCAGGAATTATTCTAGGGCACATGTTTTCTGTGGATTTTCCAGAGATCCAGATTACTTTGCTGTATGTTAGCTCTTTCATCTCAACTTGAGGCCTCCTTCATGACCAGTAGGCAAAGATACATGAAGAATTGTGAATGGACTTTTACTGCATCTGCCTAAAAATGATATGCATCACTTCTGCTCACATTTTTTCATCAAATCTAGTGACACAGTAGTCTTCCATGTCTCAGGAAGGGGAAGATGATGTAACATAAATAAAAACCCGAACTGTCTACCTTATTGTAGCATTGTTACTTAATGTGTAACTATATAGCATTTTCTATGTGACAGGCTATGAGATTAAGACATATCTATAACTATTTATCTAATCTTTCTATTCACTTTATTCTCACAAAGCTCCTAAGTGATAGGTAATACTAGAATCCCTTCTTTTCAAATGAAAAAAAACAAAAAACAAAATACAAAAATCCCCTGCTAATTTGATTTTTTAACACACTTATTTCAATAGATGACATAAAATCTTTTTATTTTCAATACAGTCCTTGTGGCAGTGGCAACCATGAGAGTGCGCCTCTTAGATCTTCTACAGCAGGAAGTCTAATGGGTCAAGAGCTCTTACCTCTGTGGTCTGAAATCAACTGCTAGGTTTGCACTGAAGCCAAACTTTCCAGGAGCTGCTCCATCCAGCAGGAAGGCAGGCCTGTTCCTGGGAGATGCCAGGACTCTTCTGATGGTCTGCTTTGTGTTTTTTGTTTGTTTGTTTGTTTTTGAGATGGAGCATCACTCTGTCACCCAGGCTGGAATGCGGTGGCATGATCTCGGTTCACTGCAACCTCCACCTCCCAGGTTCAAGCCTCAGCCTCCCAAGTGGCTGGGACTATAGGCGTGCACCACCACACCCAGCTAATTTTTGTATTTTTAGTAGAGATAGGGTTTCACCATGTTGGCTAGGCTGGTCTTGAACTCCTGACCTCAGGTGATCTGCCTGCCTCAGCCTCCCAAAGTGCTGGAATTACAGGTATGAGCCACCACACCCAGCCGGTCTACTTTGGTTTGAGGACCCTCCAGTGGTCTTGTAGACTTTTCCTCTGATTACACAACAGTAAAAGTTGCTTCTACCTGTCCTTCCTTTTCCCTTCCTTCCTGCCTGCCTACCTTCCTCCTTTCTTTTTTTCTTTTCTTCACTCAAAATCAGACATGCATAATAGTCCTATGGCTCTCCTAGCCTCTCCCAAATCCCCATGTTTCTTTCATCAGTATTTACCTTAATAAATATTTTTCATATTTAATCCTATCTTGGCTTCTGCTGTTTGGAGGATCTAGACTAACACAGGGCTAGTGTATTCTATATGTGATTCTGTGTGTATAGGATAATAATTTGTAATACTTTTGACTTTTAACTAATTTTAACTTGTATTAAAATAATGTATACATAGAATGTAAAAGTTCAATGGAACAGAAAAAAGCTTATAACAAATTGTAGCAAACTATAACCTTTCCCCTACCTTTCTCATCCTATTATTTAAATGCTACCACTTTCAATATTCATACATTTTGCTGAGGTGAAGGAGTTTCTAATGATACACTAATATTGTTAATTCTTGTTTTATTAGTTATATATATCATAGTAGATAAGGATATATACAACCCCATTTGTCTTTCCCTAAAATTTCTCTAAATATTTTAAATTATCACTCTTAAGAATAGTATGAATATTAAAATATAATCTACTATTGATTCACTATGTAATATAGTTTTTCATTTTGAAATGTTTTCTTGTTTCCATTTTTTCTTCTGAGATACAAATTATCAATCTCTCCAATTTACTTATTTTCTCACATACCTATCAAAAATTCTTTCCAAATTCTCAGAAAGGTCTTCAAAATATCCTCAATACTATTTTGTATATAGTTAAAATGCATCAGATTATCCATCAATCCCAGATACATAGCTGCTATCCAGGAATTCCTTTACCCTGCCTTTATTTTGGGACATCCTGGATCTCAGTGCTCATGATTTGCTTCTAATTTCCAAGATCCAGGATGATCAAAAATATGTTTGGATGCAGTAAATAATATCATTAAATAATATCTTTTTTTTTTTTTTTTTTAATTTAGGGACAAGGTCTCACTCTGTACCCAGGCTGGACTGCACTGGTGTGATCATAGTTCAACGCCTTGAACTTCTGGGCTCAAGGGCTCCCTCCCTCCTAAGCCTCCCAAAGCACTGGGGTTACAGGTGTGAGCCACCACATCTGGCTTGTAATGTAGTATCTTTTTTTTTTTTTTTTTTTGAGATGAAGTCTCATTTTGCTGCCCAGGCTGAAGTGCAGTGGCCTGGTCTCAGCTCATTGCAACCACCTGCCACCTAGGTTCATGCAATTCTCCTGCCTCAGCCTCCTGAGGATCTGGGATTACAGGGGCGCACCACCACACCTGGTAAATTTTTTTGTATTTTTAGTAGAGACGGGGTTTCATCATGTTGGCCAGGCTGGCCTTTAACTCCTGACCTCAGGTGATTCACTCGCCTTGACCTCCCAAAGTGCTGGGATTACAGGCCTGAGCCACCATGCCCGGCCATGGCTTGTAATATCTTAAGAAAGAATGGAAGGGAAGTATATTTTTTGAGACTCGCATGTTGAAAATACCTTTGGTTTTTTCTTATAACTAATGAATAGTTTGGCTGAATATAAAACTCTAGGTTGCAAATTTTTCCTTAGAATTTTGAGAGCATTGCTGCACTGTCTTCTACATGTACTTACTGCTCTTGCAGTCTGATGAGATAATCCTCCACATACTACTTTTTTTCTCTCCAGGTTAAAGAATCTTCATTTTATTCATAGCATTCTATGCCTTGTTGTTGGTCTTCATTTGCTACTATGGGCACTGAGTGGGCCCTTTAAACACATAGACTCTCGTTCTTTCTATTTGAAAAATTTTCTTTATGTTGTGTCTTTGATAACTCCCTCATTTCCATTTTCTTTATTCTTTATTTTTTTTGGAACTCTATTAATCAGATATTGAAATTCCTGAATTTTCTTTTTTTCTTTTTATCTTTTCGTAGAGATACGGCCCTAACTTTATTGTCCAAGGTGGTCTCAAACTCCTGGCCTCAAAGTGTTGGGATTATATGCATGTGTCACTGCACCTGGCCCAAATTTACTGGATTTTCTTATATTTTTTTCTTATATTCCATTGCTTTTTGTTGTTGTTGTTCTATTTTCTTAACGTTTTCATTTGTCATTTTTTTCTAAGAGGACTTTTTTGGGGGGAGGGTTCCCAAATTATTCCTTTTAAAATATAGCATCTTATTTCTCTGCTACAAAGTAACATTGTTTTTTGTTGCGAGGATGCAATATCTTCTCTTGTTTCTCTGAGAATATTACTGATTTTTTAAAAAAGATTTTCTTTTCTTCTTCTTGCCCTATCTCAATATTCTCTGGGTTCTTTTTCCATATTAGGTTGATTGAACCTGTGCCTCTCGTGTCAAGGGGTCATTTTCAAACATCTGGAGATCTTTGGCTAATCACCTATATTTCAGGTTAAGGCAGTATAAAGCTTATTGGCTAGTTTAATTCTCGATTACCTGGGTAAAAAGCTGAATTTTTGGTTGGAGGATCCCAAGACTATTAAATTTTTCCATGAAGAAATCCCCTGATCTCCTGTCCGATAGAGCATAGATCTGATTGTTGGCATTTTGGGAAAAGAACAAATGAACTCAGGGTGTCACCTTCAGTGTCTGAAGTTAACCCTCCCCCACCACCATCTGCTGAGCTGGTGTCTCCTATCCTAGAGCTTCTCCAGTTCAATATATCCAGAGACTAAACATCTAGTTCGTGGTGGGAGATAAGAAGGCATTTGTAGGGTAGTCTAGGTACGCCGAGTATAGATTTTTCGGAGTTTCCCTCTGTTTCCAGCAGTCCTGTCTTGCTCCTTATTTTAACTGTTTACCAGAGTCCTGAAACAATTCTATTTGCTTCTCTTTGGTATTCCCTTCTGTAGGCATTTAGATTGCAGCTTACTTTGCTCTACTAATGTAATTATTGCTCCTTCTCTGCTTTCCATCTTCCAAGTATTTGTTTAAATTCTTTGCCTGAAGCCAGGCATGCTGGCGTGCACCCGTAGTACCAGTCTACTCAGGAGGGTGAGGTGAAAGGACCACTTGAACCCAGGAATTCAAGGCTGCAGTGAGCTAGGATGGCACCACTGCACTTTAGCCTGGGTGACAGAGCAAGACCCTGTCTCTAAAAAATAAACAAACAAATAAATAAATTCCTTGTCTGCTACTGTCCCCTCTACCACTGTCTCCAAATCTGCCATTTTAGTCAGAATTTCCTGAGGATGTAAATGAATGTAATCCTCAGCCTCAGTTATAATCAGTTATAGTACCCACCACTACTGTGATTACTGCATGATTGTTAAACCTGATTTACCATTTTCTATTCAGTGATATCATTTATAAGGAAAAAGCCTAGTAGGGTGAGCAGATATGGAAACAATTTTAAGTTCACTCCTGTTACAGCACATTCTTATTGTAGTTGGGACCATAAGTAGACATTTTGGTAATGTTTTCTTTTTGTAAAAAGAAAAAAAATATATATTGATGCAGAGTCTCACTATGTTGCCCAGAATGGCCTTGAACTCCTGGACTTAAGCAATCCTCCTGCCTCAGCCTCCCAAATAGCTGGGGCTACAGACATGTAACACTATGCCCCATTCTTTTCCACTACTAATAATCTGAAATAGTGCCTATCATTCATTCATTCATTTACTAAACAAATATTTACTATTGCCCTGGTACTGGACTAATTTCTGGAAAAGACAAAGATGAGTGAGACCATCTCTTTAATAGCTCAGTGACCTGAAAAGACAGGCTTCTCTAGAAATAATCATCACAAAGTGAGATAAATTCCAGAATAATGATTTGGGCATGCGCTTAAAGAACAAACGATGGAGAACTATATGCCTATGAGAATTGTACAAGGATTTTCTGAAGTGACTTTTACTTTTTTTCAAATTATTTATTTTTAAAAATTGACATATAAAATTATATGTATTTAATATGTACAATATAATGTTTTGAATATATACACATTGTGGAATGATTCAATCTAGCTAATTAACAAATCTATTATTTCACAGTTATCATTTTTGTGGTGAGAACACTTAGCATTTTTAAACTCTTTTAGCATTTTTCAAGAACATAATATATCTTCATTAACTAGTCGCCATTCTGCGCATGAACTTATTCCTTCTAACTATAATTATGTATTATTTGACCAACATCTTCCCAATATCTCCTCTCTCACTCCCCACAACCCCAGCCTTTGGTAATCATCATTCTACTTTCTATTTCCATAGAATAAAATTTTTAGATTCCACATATAAGTGAGATCATGTGGTATTTGTCTTTCTGCGCCTGGCTTATTTCGCTTAACCTAATGTCCTTCAGGTTTACCCATGTTGTTGGAAATGACAAGACTTCTTTTTTTGGCTGAATAGTATTTTATTTTATGTAAGTACAATATTTTCTTTATCTTGGATGATTTCTGTATCTGGCTATTGTGAATAGTGTTGCAATAAATATGGGAGGCCAGATATCTTTTTGACATACTGATTTCATTACCTTTGGATATATACCCAGTAGTTGGATTGCTGGATCATATGCTAGCTCTACTTTTAATTTTTTTAGGGATCCCTAAATTGTTTTCTATAATAGCTATACAAATTTACATTCCCTGCAACAGTGTGCAAGGGTTCCTTTTTCTCCACATCCTCACCAACACTTGTTTATCTTTTGTCTTTTTAATGGTAGCCTTTCTAATAGGAGTGTAGGGTGATATTGTGATTTTTATTTGCATTTCTTTGATTCCTTAATGATTAATAATGTTGAGATTTTGCATACTTGTCCACTGTGTGTTTTCTTTAAAAAAAAAAAAAAGTCTATTCACATCTTTGGCCCATTTTTCAGTTGGGTAGTCTTCTTGCTGTTAGTTGTTTACATTCATTATATATTTTGAGTATTAACCTCTTAGGTGTATAGTTTGCAAATATTTTCTCCCATTCTATACATTGTTTCCTCACTGTTGATTATTTCCTTTACTATGAAGATTTTTAGTTTGATGTAATCCCATTTGTCTATGTTTGCATTTGTTGCCCTGAGGTGAATTTTGAAATGTATCTTAAACAATGAGTAGAACACTCTAAGGTAAAGAAGACTAGTGAAGAGAAAAACAGCAAACTATCAGAAATCTTCAGAGGGTTACTTATCAGGTAATCTCTCTCTAAAGCTTTTAAAGGAATAGATATAAAGAAAAGGCAAATATTCATAGTATATCTTTGGTTCCTATCTTTTAGAGCATCTTTACTGGATTCTTTCACAAATAAGGCACAGATGTCATGATGTCAAGTGTCTTTGAATTACTATTTATCTGACTTTCAGTTCGTCTTTAGTTCATGCAAGACCATGACAGACTAACAGACTGAACACTGCAGTCATGTGAGGGCTCAAGTCTGAAGTCAAATGAAAATGAGTCATGTAACAGTTAAAACCTTTAAGGCATACATATGGCCAGTTTTGGTTCCTTAAGCCTGTAATCCCAGCATTTTGGGAGGCTGAGGTGAGAGGACTGCTTGAGCCCAGGACTTCAGACCACCCTGGGCAACATAGGGAGACCCTATCTTTACAATTAATTAATTAATTAGGCATACATACAGTACCATAGTAAAAGGAAAGCAAAATAATCACGAACACAAGATTCAAAATAGTGATTACCTTGGATGCAGTGGGGGATAAAGGTGTTTTAGTCTGTTTTGTGCTGCTGTAACAGACTACTTGAGACTGGGTAATTTATAAAGAATAGCAATTTCTTTCTCATAGTTCTGGAGGCTGGAAAGTATAAGATTAAGACACTGACAGGTCAGGGCCCAGTCTCTCTGCTTCCAACATAGCACCTTGAATGCTGCATCCTTCGGAGGGAAGGAACACCGTGTCCTCCTCATATAGCAGAAGAGAGAGAAAACCTACCCTCACAAGCCCTTTTTTTTTTTTTTTTTTTTTTTTTGAGATGGAGTCTTGCTTTGTCTCCCAGGCTGCAGTTCAGTGACCCAATCTTAGCTCACTGCAACTGCCACCTCCTGGGTTCAAGTGATTCTCATGCCTCAGCCACCTAAGGACTGCAAGCATGTGCCACCATGCCCAGCTAGTTTTTTGTATTTTTAGTAGAGACAGGATTTCACCATGTTGGCCAGGCTGGCCTTGAACTCCTGACCTCAAGTGATCTCCCCACCTCGGCCTCCCAAACTGCTGGGATTACAGGTGTGAGCCACTGAGCCCAGTATCACAAGCCATTTTTATAGCAACATTAATGTATTCATGATGGTCCATCCCTCATGACCTAAACACCTCCCATTAATTAGGCCCCACATTCTAACACTGTTGTATTGAAGATTAGGTTTCTAACACAAGAATTTGGGGAAACACATTCAAATCAAAGCAGGAGGGAACAAGATAAGGAAGAACCACAGAGGTGGACGTAAATTATTGTCTGTGCTCTAGTTTTCCTGTGGTAGACTCATAAATGGTCTTTTTCTTTTTTTGCAATATATAAAATTATTAAAATAAAAGGTTTGAGCCAGGCACTGTAGCTTAGGCCTATTAATCCCAGCTATCCAGAAGGCTGAGGCAGGAGGATTTATTGAGCCCAGGAGTTTGAGACCAGCTTGAGCAATATAGCAAGACCCGTCTCTAAAAAAATAAGGCCAGGTGCAGTGGCTCACACCTGTAATCCCAGCACTTTGGGAGGTTGAGGTGGGAGGATTGCTTGAACTCAGGAGTTTGAGACCAGCCTGGGCAACATTGTGAGACCACCTCTCTACAAAAAAAAAAAAAAAAAAAAAAGAAAAAAAAAGAAAAGAAAACATTAGCTAAGTGTGGTAGCACATGTCAGTAGTCCCAGCTACTCAGGAGGCTGAGGCAGGAGGATCCTTTGAGCCCAGGAGGCTGTGGCTGCAGTGAGCCACGATGATGCCATTGCACTCCAACCTGGACAATGGAACAAGACCCTGTCTCAACAAAATAATTTTTAAAACATTTGGGGAATAGTCAGTGAATAATAAAAACAATAATAAAAAAATATTTTAAAATAAAAATAAAAAATAATAAATTGGCCAGATGTGGTGGTGCATACCTGTAGTCCCAGCTGCTCAGAAGGCTGAGGCAGAAGGATTGCTTGAACCAAAGAGATCAAGACCAGCCTGAGCAACATAGTGAGACTCTGACTACACTAATAAATTTTAAAAAATAATTATAAGGCTGGGCATGGTGGCTCACACTTGTAATCCTAGCACTTAGGGAGGTCAAGGCGGGAGAATGGTTTGAGCCCAGGAGTTCAACACCAGCCTGGGCAACAAAGTGAGACTCTCTCTCTAAAAAATAAAAACCAAAACAAAATAAAACTTAGCTGGGCATGGTGGCACATGGCTGCAGTCCTAGCTACTCTGGAGGCTGAGGTGGGAGGATTGTTGGAACCCAGAATTTCAAGGTTGCAGTGAGCTACGATTATGCCACTGCACTCCAGCCTGGGTGACAGCAAGACTCGGTTTGTAAAAAAATAAAAAATAAAGAAGGTTGGAAGGAGAGAAGGAAGGAAGCCCTGTGTGTACAAATGATGAGAGTGTGATAGTAAATAAGAATTATGAATAATTACAGTCTGTGTATCAAATGTTCAATATGAAAAAACAAAAGAAACTGAGTAATTCAAATTAGGGAGTGGAGGTAAGGCACAAAAAAAGAACAATTAGGCCCTTAATAAAGTACAACTTTCAGAATGAGAAGCCAGGTGGAGTGGGTGAGGTGGGAAGCATTAGGTTTTAATCTGGGGGTATACATATCTAACAGGGTGAGCCTGGCTGTGCTTGATGACTCAAAAGACTTACCTGGCACGGGAGTGAGGTGGAATGGGGCCAGCCAATGGAAAGCTAGAATTTGTCCTGGCAGAATACACAAGGAAAGATTGGCTCTTCTGTTCTGTAGCTAGTAGCTCTTTCTACAACTATGTGCTTTAGCTGGCTTCTAGGATCCCAGGAGTCCAGAAAGCATAAATGGAACATGCTGTCTCTCTCTCCTAGCTCTATCAGGAAAACAATCAGGATGCAACATGAGATCTATAAAGAAAGAGCCTGAATATAAGCAATGGAAAATAGGTTGGAGATATTTGAAAGAAGACGATGAGGTACTAGTCCACTAGATAATTACTGATTTGAAAGGGGCTCAGTGACCGGTTCTTAAGGTTTTTCAGGGCCCAGTGTGGTGGGCGAAGTGACGAGGTACTTTAAATTCAAGTCTCTCTTGCTACAAATTGCCTGTTATTATGGCCCTATAGCTTTTTCTTGGCCAACAACAGATTAGCCTGAAAGTACATTTTTGAGGCATGGAATCCCAAGAACTGTTTACCTGCTCTGGTGGCGGTGAAGTTGTAGGGCCAAAGAGAAAAGACAAAGTTCATGGTTTTTATAAGAACATTTTGTGTGGATAATGTTTTAGGGAAAAAAATGGCTTCTTACCTGTTTATATGGCATCATAATCCAATAAAATTTATAGATACCCACTGATTAAAGTTTCATAAAATGTTCTGGAAACTCTTTCCTAGAAGTATTGATGATATGTGAAAATAGAGCAAATTCTCAGACAATGAACTTATGTTAAAATGTTTATGTATTTAAACAAATAGTGTAATATAACCAAATACTAAACATATAGTATATTTTTTTCCTCAAACCCCCAAATTCCCAGGAAACGTCAATCCATAGAATACCTCTCTCTAAACCAATAGTATTTAATTTTTTTGAGGGATCCTAGGACACCTTATATTATGTTCAACTTTTGGATTCTTTCATTCAACATTTAGGATTTTACTCCATATGTTAAATCTTGGAAGCAGTAATAAATTACCTCTAACACAGTAGACTCATCATTTCATGGCTTTATTTTTCCTGGTCCCAATTCTCTACTTGCATTAGGCTATGGTCTCTTCACCACTTTCT
The DNA here is from genome assembly GCF_024542745.1 of Macaca thibetana thibetana. NCBI lineage: Eukaryota > Metazoa > Chordata > Mammalia > Primates > Cercopithecidae > Macaca > Macaca thibetana. The sequence goes on from NC_065583.1 coordinate 82,581,445, forward strand.
AGGAAACTCCTATCATGGCAGCAGATGTGCCTCTGCACCTAGGCAGTACAAGAAAGGATGTTGTAGGGAATAAAACTTCATCCCTTCCTCTGGCAGTTATCATTCTGTTTCACTTTTTTCGTCTGTCAATTTTTCCCCCTTGTTCATGGGGTCACTTCCTTTTTTCCCCTAAGTCTTCTAGTGATCTCTGTGCACTCAGTTTGAAGCCCAAATCCAGTGCATCCCTGAATTATGGCCTCACTAAATTTACAAATTGTACTTGTGCTTCCATGAAGTGGCTTGAGGGGAAAATGAATTCCTATAACAAGTTTCTATCAACATACTCCTTTAAAGTGTGCACCCCCAATCCTAAGAAGAATTACAGCTCTTTTGCAGGAACTAGGAGAGTTATGACATATATCATTGTATACACAGAGGCAGCTCATAGGCTCTGAAATTATTGCTCTGAAACTGTCCTCGACCAGCAACACCAGCACTTTAGGGTTAAGAGAAGATTGGGAATAAATGAACTACAGAGCTGCTTGAGAAGCTGTAAGATCTTTTCTAATATGTTCTCATTTTTGTGTACTCTGGAGTGGCACTTAGGCATGACATAGTCTGGGTTTCCTGTCCTAGACCCTAACAGATGTGGTTTTTAATGCTTGGGAATCCACCATGACCTGGATCTACAAGTGCTCTGGGGAGCCCAGTTACTCTCAGACATGTACATGAAATAAGGGAACAGGAATTATGCCTGCCAGTTTCCACCTTTATTTGTGAGTCAGAGCAGCATAGTAAGAGTTATGTGGGTGTGTCTTTAAATAAGTACCCTAAACTCCAAGGTACCCTATGTGGGTGTGTCTTTACTTAAGTACCTTAACCTTAGAGGGTTAGAGACACACCTGAGAGGGTTAGGTACTTAAATAAAGACACACCCATATAGGGTACCTAACTAAAGACACACCCACATAAACAAGCCACAATTTTCAGCAAAATCCATGCTTAGGCATAAACATTCATGAACTCTGTTCTTCTAACGTTTGGATATATTGTGTCTTGGGAAGTTGATGCTATGTGCAAAAAGATTAATTATTAAGGTATCTAAGAGATAGCCCTCCCCGGGGACATCCTCAAACTGAACAGCTAGGCAATTCTGTAGCCTCCATGAAGTTCATGAATGTTACTCACTGCCCACAAGCAGCTAGCTTTTGTACCTATTAGAACTGAAAGAAATTCAGGGCACCCAATATGGCATGGCACTATATGCAATGAAGATTCCTGTACCAGGGTAGAAACTGATATAGTTGGGATGTTTGTTGCCTCCAAATCTCATGTTCAAATGTAATTCCCAATGTTGCAGGTGGGGCCTGGTGGGAGGTGTTTGGATCATTGGGGTGAATCCCTCTTGAATGGCTTAGCACCATCCTCTTGGTGCTAGTCAGTTCTTGCTCTGAGTTCACGTGAGACCTGGTTGTTTAAAAGTGTATGACACCTTCTCCCTCTCTCTCCATGTCACATGCTGGTTCTCCTTCGCCTTCTGCCATGCTTGTAAGCTTCCTTGAGGCCCCAGAGCATCTGCTTCTGTACATACCCTATGTGGGTGTGTTCAGTTCCCGTACAGCCTGCAGAACTGTGAGTCAATGAAACTGGTTTATAAATTACCCAGTCTCAGGTATTTCTTTCTCTCTCGCTCTGTCTCTCTCCCCTTCTCCTCTCTCTCTCTCACTCTGTTCTTTTTTTTTTGAGACAGGGTCTTACTCTATCACCCAGCTGCTGGAGTGCAGTGGTGCAATCATGGGTCACTGTAATCTCCGTCTCCTGGGCTCAAGTTATCCTCCCACCTTAGCCTCCCGAGTAGCTGGGACTACAGGTGTGCACCACCAGGCTAATTTTTGTATTTTTTGTAGAGACAGGTTTTCACTGTATTGCCCAGGCTGGTTTCAAACTCCTGGGCTCTAGTGATCTGCCCCCCTCGGCCTCCCAAAATGCTGGGATTATAGGTGTGAGCCACTGTGTCTGTCTAGGTATTTCTTTATAGCAATGCAACAACAAACTAACACAGAGGCAAGGACTGAATGTAGGTTACTCCCAAATGGCAGTGGAAACTCATAAAGCAAATTTCATGAAATTATAACAAAAGTTCCAGGTGCAAATACTGTTCCAGATTAAGTTACATTGCAAACATTTGTATAAGCATAACAGTAAGGTTCAACTGTCTCCTGTCAGATGAGTAATATCCAGGAGTTTAGTATTGTAATAGGAACATTAAAGTTTAGTACTTCAGTAGGAATATTTGTTCCCATTAAATAGTTATTGTGATATTCCATGATTTCATACCAGAAGGTTTTTTTTTTTCCTCTCCTGAGTGTATCTTCCCCATTATGAGTATCTTGTTACTTCAAAAGATCTTCCATTGATCAAACAGTCCAGAGTCAATTTTGATTACTGGCAAGCCATGATTCTTCCAGAATCTTTTTTTAAAATACTGGCTTTTTATATATCCACAACTGTAAACATGTAATTTATTTTGTGCCTTACAAATTTTTATTCTTTATTCTTTACGTATCTTAGTTATGTATCTTAGTTCAGTGCTTAGCTCAGTTAGTAGCTTTGCTATGTGATCTGCTTGATGAAATATTGATTAGGGGTAAGTGTTCCCAGACCATCTTAGGGCATTCCGTTAATATGTTCTGTTCTTTCCCCCTCCTTGCTAGGATTTCACATTTCATCTTAAAGGATTCATTGGTTCACGTCTACTATGTAAAAATGTCTTTATATCTTATATTCCCATTGTTACAATAGAAGTTTATATTATAGCAGATGATATGCAAATTATGTGTTAAGCAAATTGCATATTAGATGTTTTATTCAAATGTCAAGGTACAATTTTGTCAGTTAAAACAGCTTATAACAATACCAATAAATTTCAAGTTGTCAAATTGTATGTATTGTTAAGATTTATGTCGCATTACAGGGGCAGTAATCTTTTTAAAAGCCACAGAGCATGAAAATGTTTGTCTGATAACCGAAACATATGTAGCCTTCCAGCTATGTAGCAACAGTTGCCACTTGATGTTTTCCTGCATCCTATTTTCTTTTTTCCAAGATAGATATTTTGACAGAAGTGACAAAAGTCTCATCTTTTAAAAATTAAAATGTTTAATAAAACATGTTTAATGTTATTTAGAATCAACATGATGAATTTATTCTATAACAGTGTGTGTTGTTTTGAATATTTGAAATTTTCAGCTATCGCCATTGGAAGCACACACAGTTAGATTGATAAAATATTGGTAGGTTTTTGGTTTCAGAGTAAACAAATACAATTTCTATGTGACTTTGAAATTGTGAGGTGCAGTGTGGGTCATGCCTATAATCCCAGTTACTCAGAAGGCTGAAGCAGTAGGACTGCAAAAGTGTAGGAATTTGAGATCAGCCTGAGTAACACAGAGACCTCATCTTAAAAAAAAAAAAAAAAAAAAAAAAAAAAGGCAGGTGGGGGATGGTGATGTGTGCCTGCAGTACAGAAGGCTGCAGTAAGCTATGACTAAGACAGTGTAATCCAGCCTGGATGACTTAGTGAGACCCTGTCTCTAAAAAAAACAAAACCAAAAAATACAAAACAGGTTCACATTATACTATTCTTCTTTTCTTCTTCTTTTCTCCTTATCTTTCTCCTTTCTCCTCCTCTTCCTCTTCTCCTTCTTTCTTCTTCTGCTTATCATCCTCCTCCTACCACTTCTCCTCCTCCTCCTTTTTTCTCCTCATTCTTCTTTTCTTCTTCCTTCTCCTTCTTCTTCAGCAGGGTCTCAATCTGTCACCTAGTACAGGTGCATGCCACCACATCCGGCTAATTTTTTTTTTTTTAATTTTAGTTTAATTTAAACAAACCTGCACGTTATGCACATGTACTCTAGAACTTAAAGTATAATAATAATAATTAAAAAAAAATTAGTCGGGCGTGGTGGCACACCCCTGTAGTCTCAGCTACTCTGGAAGCTGAGGCAGGAGGAAAAAAAAAAAAATTATTTTTAGAGATGGGGTCTTGATTTTTTTGCCCAGGCTGGTCTCAAACTCCTGACCCCAAGTGATACTCCCGCCTGGGCTTCCAAAAGTGTTGGAATTACAGATGTGAGCCACCATGCCTGGCCTGTACTATTCTTTATACAGTATCTATTTTTAAAAATTCTAATGCTTCTTCCTTCTTACTGTCTCATGTGTCACATCTTTTTTTTAATCTTCCCATTGACACACCTATTAAGCTAGATACCAATAACTTTAGATCAGCATAGCTACTGTAGATTTATCTCTCTGGTTATCTAAAAAATTTAGTCTCTTGCACATAATGGCTTTAAAATCTCTTAAAGTTTTCTTAGAATTTCCGAAAATTATTTTTTCATTAGACATTTTCTTATTCACTAACTTGCTATTCTTGGCCAAAGTAATAATTTCTCACAAATCCTATCTTGCTCTTTTTCTAACCTTGGCTCCTACCAAGTACACCCAGGCTAAATAAATACTTTTTAAAATTAATGACTTGGGGCCAGGGGCGGTGGCTCATGCCTATAATCCCAGCACTTTGGAAGCTGAGCCAGGTGGATCACTTGAGGTCAGGAGTTCAAGACCAGCCTGACTGACATCGTAAAACCCCATCTCTACTAAAAATACAACAATTAGCTGGGTGTGGTGGCTCATGCCTGTAATCCCAACTACTCGGGAGGCTGAGGAAGGAGAATCACTTGAACCCAGGAGGCAGAGGGAAGTTGCAGTGAGCCAACATCTTACCACTGCACTCCAGCCTGGGCAACAGAGTAAGTGAGACTCTGTCTCAAATAAATAAATTAATTAAATTAACTAAAACAAAATCAATGACTCGGGTCCATGCACTGTGGCTCATGCCTGTAATTCCAGCATTTTGGGAGGCTGAGGCAGAAGGATCACCTGAGCCCAGAAGTTTGAGACCAGCCTGGGCAACAAAGCAAGACCATGCCTTTAAAACTGGAAAAAAAAAAAAAAAAAAAAAAAAAAAAAGGTTAAAAGAAATAAAAGAGAAAAATAAATAAAATTAATGACTCTAAAATGATTCTGAGTGGTGCCAGTACACAGCTGAAAGCAAGTGATACTGCAAGGGAAAAAGGAAAACAAAGAAAAATAATATGTAATAAGCTTTTACCTTATCATGTCATGTATTCCTTTAAACAGCCCATGAGCTGGATATCATTATTCTCATTTCATACGTGAGAAACAGGCTAAAAAGTTAAGCAATTACCAAGTTCACGTAGACTGCATATGGTAAGCCAATAATCAAAGACAAGTTGACTAAAACTTCTTACCTCTTTCTCTGACCTTGTGTGGTGCCATCTGTGTTTTGAATTGGGAGTATGGGTTTCTCTGCTGAGAGAGAAGAGGGAATTCCATGCTAGGCAGAGGGAACAATATGAACAAATAGTTATGCATGTATGTGCAACGTTTAGGAAAATCCGGGTTGTTGACCATTGTTAGAACACAGTTCCACCATCCCTTCCATTGGTGAATCGGGTAGAAAGACTGGGGAACCTGCTTGTGGTCTGGAGTGGGATATCGGACTTGGGGCAGAGGGTAGAATTATCCACCAGACAGCCAGGGTAGGATGTATGTTACCAGGGTATTCTGGAGCAAGGTGAACTATCCCTTTTCTTTTCCTCAAAGGTAACCAATATTCTAACTTCTAAAATTTCATTTCTGAGTATACATTAATAGAATCATGCATTTATATTATTTGGTGTCTGGTATCTTTCAAGAAATATTATGTTTGTGGGATGCATCCACATTGTGTACATAGCTATAGTGTGTTCACTTTCACTGCTGAATGGTATTTTGTTCCATGAATATATCACATATTATTTATCTATTCTAATTCCATTGGGGTTGCTTGCAATTTATAGCTAGAATAAATAATACTGTTAACAACTTCCAGTGTAGCTTTGATATGCATGTTTGCATTCCCGGTGGGCATGTCCCTAAGATTTTAGGAGATTAAAATTTTAGCAGATTAATAATGTTTTTGCAAAGTTGTACCAATTTATAGTCCTACCAAAAGTCTGTGAGAGTTCCAGATCATCAACAAATTATCCAAATCAACTTTTTATCTTTTTCAATAGAGGCAGGGTCTCTCAGGCTGGAGTACAGTGGTGTGGTCATAGCTCACTATAACCTTGAATTTCTGGGCCAAGGAATCCTCCTACCTCTGTCTCCTGAGTAGCTAGGACTCCAGGTACATGACACTATGCCTGGTTAAACTTTTTTAAATTACGGTTTAATTTTTATGTAGAGACAGTGTCTTGCTATGTTGCCCATGCTAGTCTTGAACTCCTGGCCTCAAAGGATCCTCCTGCCTCAGTCTTCCAAAGTATTGGGATTACAGGCATGAGTCACCCCAAGTGGCCCACATCAACTCTTCGTATTGATATTCTTAACCATTCTGATCACTGGGTAGGTAATGTTAACTCTTTATAGTTTTAATTTCGATTCCCTTTTGACTAATGATGCTACATACCTTTTCATATACTGATTGATCAACTGTGTATCCCATTATATGGAGTACCAAATTAAGTTTTGGGATTTTAACTTTTTTTTTTTTTTTTTTTTAAAGACACGGTCTCACTCTGTCACCCAGATTGGAATACAGTGGCACGATCACAGTTCTCCATAGCCTCAGCTCCCTGGTCTCAGGTGATCCTCCCCACTCCACCTCCAAAGTAGCTGGGGCTACAGGTGCCTGCCACCACACTCGGATTTTTCTGTTTTTTGTAGAGACGAGGTTTTACCATGTTGTCCAGGCTGGTCTCAAACTCCTGGACTCAAGCGATCTGCCTGCCTCAGCCTCCCAAAGTGCTAGGATTGACCACACCTGGCCAATCAAGTTTCTTATCTATTTTTCTAGGTACTTCTCTTATTAATCTGTAGGATCTCTTTGCTGTACGCATTGCAAACATTTTTTTCCTATCTTGTTTTTCCAGTGTCTCAATTGTATCTTTCAAGAAACAGAAATTCTTAATTTTATCACTTTGTTATTGGCTAATCTTTTTGTTTATTGTGTTGTCTGTAATACTGATTAAGAAATCTTTGCCTACAGAAATGGTAGGTTAAATAAGAGGCGTCTCCAATTGGAAATCACTCAAGGACAGGACGAAAGCAGGAACAGAAAAAGAACAAATGAGGAGGGTCAGGTCATGCTCCTTTAGGTTCCTTGTGTGGATGTGTTAGGATGACTTCAAGCAACAAATTTGAGATGGACACTGTATCTGAGGCAAGGCTCCCTTACTAGACAAGGCTCAGTGTAACTTTTCTGGGGAAGGTCCAAGGAAAACAGATACATTTATGGGCAATTTTGAGATGGGAGCCTGGGTTGCAGCATGCCAGGTCACCAGGACACTGCTTTTACTATGTACTCTGATTTTTCCTGAAGTTGTAGGCCCTAGATGTAGAGCAAGGTGTATGTCAGTCAGGCCTGGCATGAAGAAATGAAAGAGAGCATAAGTGGGCAGGGGTAAATATAGGGAGAATACTGAAGGGTTGGTTACTTCAATGAATTACTTCAAAGAATCTCATGAAATAGTCCTCAAATTTCTCCTAGAGACAAGTGTAAATGTTTATAAAGTATGTAGAGCCATCCAGTGTTTTCAGTGTGATCTGAAAGCTTTCATGTTTGATATAGTTTTCTGTGCATCACTCCTTGCATATTGAAGGATATATTAGGAGTTTTATCAGTTTTAACAGTCAAACTGGCTTCTGAAAAAAAGTGGAAAGGGGAATTTGCTTATTTAATTTAAGGGAAAAAAAAGTTTAGGGCCAGGCGCGGTGGCTCACACCTATAATCCCAGCACTTTGGGAGTCCAAGGTGGGTGAATCACGAGGTCAGGGGTTCGAGACCAGTCTGGCCAACATGGTGAAACTCCATCTCTACTAAAAATACAAAAAAATAGCTGGGCGTGGTGGCAGGCCCCTGTAATCCCAGCTACTCAGGAGACTGAGGCAGGAGAATCGCTTGAACCCAGGAAGTGGAGAGTGTAGTGAGCTGAGTTTGTGCCACTGCACTCCAGCCCAGGTGACAATGCGAGATTCTGTCTCAAAAAAAAAAAAAAAAGAAGTTTATGATTTTAGGTATGATTAGATCCAGGTACTCAAAGACAAATAACCAGGACTCATTGTTTTTCTCAGGCTCTTACTCTCTCTCCAACTCTCTCTGAAGTGCATGTATTTATTAGTCAATATATTAGCATACATTGAGACAGTGTAGCATAGTGGTACTGAACATGGATCTAGATCTAGACTAGATCTAGCTAGTACAAATCTCAGCTTTGCCATTAGCTGTAAAACTTTAGGCAAGACATTTATTCTTATTGACCTCATCTTTAGCTTATGGATGATCAATTTGGACCCTGTTTCTAAGAATTACTGTAGAATTAAATGATCAATTGTGATTAACATATAGTAATTGCTCAATTGATATTAACTAGTCATTTCTCGGTTCTCCTTTCCTAAGCATTATCTTCAGTCTCAGATAGGCTCACTTTAGGCTCTCCACATATGATAGCAAAAGTGCAACCAGCAGCTCAAAATTTTTTAGGTTTAAACCTGTTGTAAAGAGAGCTATTCTGCCCCCAACAATTCCAACATATAGCTCAGAAATGGATTTCATGCATTTGATTTGCCTGTTTCTTGTTATACATTTATCTATGACCCAAGCACTGTGGTAAGGCTAATGAGATTCTCTGACTGGCTTACATAATTACTTCTGGAGCAAAGGTGGAGGGATCAGTCCCAACCTAACAATGTGGAATGGTAACCAAAGAGAGACAGTGCCCTAAGCAAAAATCTGGTGCATTTACCATAAGAATGACAATGTGCTGACTATGCTAAAACATTAGATGTCCAAGAGCACAGTGGATCCTGTAGGTTTTCTTAAGCATCTTATCCCACTAGCAATCAGAGGCTGGTTTTTAGAGGGGCAGGGAAGTGGGAAATTAGGGATCGAAGCTGTAATGGTAATGACTGTTGTGATTAGCTGAATGGGTAGAGCAACACACTCTGCAAATTCTATTCTAGTGAATTATACCTTGGGCCTGTATAGTATGTAGAAGTGTAAATAATCTAAGACCCAGTACAGTAATTGGCCTATGATGGTGGGTTACTGACAAATGGATACTGAGATGGAGAACTTTGAGCAGTGGCTGCTGCAAGTTTGAGGAAAAAAGTGCTCATTGGTAGGATAGCAGTGTTAGACTTTGCAGTTTTTCTTTAATTTTATTTCACAGTAGTAAGAACACTTACCGTGAGATCTACCTTTTTAACAAATGTTTAAGTGTACAGTAACAGTGTTGTTGATTACAGGCACAATGCTGTACAGCAGATCTATACAACTTGCTCATCTTGCTTAAATTAAACTTCAAATTGATTAATACCCCATTTCTCCTTCCTCCATTCCTGGAAACTACCATTCCCTCCTTGAATTTCCAGACTTGACTATTTTAGATACCTCAAATAAGTGAAATCATGCAGTATTTGTCCTTCTGTAACTGGCTTGCTTTGCTTAATGTCCTCAAGGTTGATCCATGTGGTTGCATATTGTAAAATTTCCTTCTTTTTTTAGGGCTGAATAATATTTTACCATTTGTATGTACCACACTTTAAAAAACATTCATCTTTCCATGAACATTTAGGTTATTTCCTCATCTCGGTTGTGGTGAAACAGTGCTGTAATGAACATAGCAGTGCTAACATCTTTGAGATCCTGATTTCAATTGTTTTGGATATATACACAGAAGTGGGATTGCAGGATCATACAGTAGTCCTATTTTTAAAATGTTTTGAGGAAGCTATTGTTTTCCATTGCCACTGCACCATTTTACATTCCCACTAACAGTGTACAAGGGTTCCAATTTGTCCACATTCTTGCTAATCCTTGTTTTTTGTTTCCTTTGATAGTAACCATCCTGACAGGTGTGAGGTGATATCTCATTGTCGTTTTAACTTGCATGTCCCTGATTTATGATATCAAGCATTTGTTTTTCACATATCTGTTGGCCATTTGCATGTCTTCTTTGGAAAAATCTCTGTTCAAGTCCTTAGACCATTTTTTTTTTTTAAATCTGGTTATCCATTTTCTTACTATTGAGTAATGTTTTGAGAAAATCACTGTATATTTTGGAGATTAACCCTTATCAGAATGTGGTTTGCGAATATCTTCTTCTATTGTGTAAGTTGCTTTTTCACTCTGTTGATTGCTTCCTTTGCTGTGCAGGTTTACGTACCTTGATGTAGCCCCACTTATTTTTGTTTTTGCTGCCTGTCTTTTTGGTGTCGTATATATAAAATCATTGCCAATCAATGTCATGAAGTTTTTCCCCTAAGTTTTCTTCTAGGAGTTTTACTGTTTCAAGCCTTAAAGTCTTTCATTCATTTTGAGTTGATTTTTGTATTATGTGGTTTTGTATGTACGTTTTTTATATATGTTTTGATTACTGTAGCTTTGTAATATATTTCGAAGTCAGGATGTGTGATGCTTCCAGCTTTGTTCTTTTCCAAGATTGATTTGGCTGTTCATGGTCTTTTGTGGTTCCACATGAATTTTAGAATTGTCTTTTCTATTTCTGTAAAAATGCCATTGGGATTTTGACAGGGATTGCATTAAATCTGTATTGTTTCAAATCTGTATTGTTTCGTATAGTATGAATATTTTAACAATTTTAAATCTTCCAATCCACGAATATAGTATCATTCCATTTATGCATGTCTTATTTCTTTCACCAATGTTTTATAGTTTTCAGTGTATGTCTTTTACCTCCTTAATTAAGTTATTCCTAAGTATTTTATTCTTTTTGGTGCGGTTGTAAATGGGATTGTTTTCCTAATTTTCTTTTCAGATACAAAATAATTAATCAATGTGATTTGCCACATCAACAGATCAAATCCATACAATCATTTCAATAGATGCCAAAAAAGCATTTTACGAGATTCAACATCCTTTTGTGATTTAAAAAAAGCCCACAGACTCTCTCTACTACAATTTGGGAATTGTTAAAAATTTTCTTAAAAGGAAGAGAAGGGAAGTACCTCAACATAATAAAGTATATATATGAAAAGCCAACAACTAACATCATATTAATCAGTGGAAAACTGAAAGCTTTTTCTCTAAGATCAGGAACAAGGCAAACATGCCCACCTTCACCACTTCAATTCAACAAAGTACTAGAAGTCCTAGCCAGAGCAATGTGGCAAGAAAAAGAAATAAGAAGCATCTAAATCTAAAAAGAAGAAGTTGTCCCTTTTTGTGAACAACATCTTATGTATAGAAAATCCTTTAAAAATGCGATAAAAAAAACTCTTCGAACTAATACATTCAGAGAGTTGCAGGATACAAAACCAACATATGAAAAGTTATTTGCATTTCTATACACTGAAAACAAACTATTCTGTTGTTTAAGCCACCTAATCTATGATATTCCATTATAGCATCCTGAACTGACTGAGACAATGCCTAACTAGGAAGAGACTGAAAATGTTACTTTTTGGATTCCATATTTACACTCAAAAAATATTTATTGAGCACTTATTATGTGCCAGGAAGCTTTTTAAGATGCTGTGGCTGGAGCGGTGGCTCATGCCTATAATCCCAGCACTTTGTGAGGCTGAGGCAAGCAGATCACTGAGCCCAGGAGCTTGAGACCAGCTTGGGCAACATGTGAAATTCCACCTCTACAAAAAATACAAAATTAGCTGGGTGTGGTGGCGTGCAGTTGCAATTTCAGCTTCTGAGGGGGCTGAAGTGTGAGGATCACATGAGCCTGGGAAGGCTGAGGCTGCAGTGAGCTGTGATCATGCCACTGCAATCCAGCCTGAGTGACAGAGAGACTTGGTCTTAAAAAAAAAAAAAAAAAAAAAAAAAAAAAAAAAAGCTCGAAATCACTTCTCAAAATTGAATGAATTTAAAAAGAAAAAGTAAAAAACATGCTGGGAATGTTTCTGTGAACAGTAGATAAAAATTCCTGCCCTTATGGAGCACATATTCTAGCAGGAGCAGACAGACATTAAATAAGTAAAACATACAGTATGAAAGGAAATGTCATATCTGGTATTCACTTTGAAACATTTCAGAAAAAAGCCCAAAGCAAAACAAAATGATGAGGGTAATATAAATGATGGTAAAATATTAATAATTATTGAAGCTTGGTGATGGGAACATAAGAGATTCATTATATTATTCATACACACACACTGTTGTTTATTTGTGATAAATGCTATGTAGAAGTGTAAAGCAGAACAGGAGAAGAAGGAATGCTTGGGGTAAATTATAGTGTGGTTAGGGAAGGCCTGCCGAAAGGTGACATTTGAGCAAAGACCATATGGATAGGGTCACACATTTGCTCACTATCCTTGAATGTACAACGACAATGAGGTCTTTTCATTTACTGTAACCTCTTAGGGTCCTCTGGGTACTAAGGATATAGCAGTCAACAATCTCATTTTCCTTCTTAGTTCCTCCCCTTTTGGGAGGCAAGGAAGAAAAAAATCTATATTTAACCCAGCCCAGAAAAACCTCAGCTTAATCTACTTTTTGCTTCAAAGGTAGGATGGGGGAAACTGATGAGGCAACGTGGAGACACAGAATTCTATTATCTTTATTGAACACAACCTTGTCAGTTAATTATAACATGTCTATGGCATCCAAGCATTTTCTCTAAATATTCAAGTCTGTACATTTTTTTTTTTTTTTTTTTTTTTTTTTGAGATGGAGTTTTCACTCTTGTTGCCCAGGCTGGAGTGCAATGGCACAATCTTGGCTCACTGCAACCTTCGTCTCTCGGGTTCAAGCGATTCTCCTGCCTCAGCCTCCCGAGTAGCTGGGATTACAAGCATGTGCCACCACACCCAGCTAATTTTTTATATTTTTAGTAGAGACGGGGTTTCACCATGTTGGTCAGGGTGGTCTCGAACTCCCGACCAGGTGATCCGCCCGCCTCGGCCTCCCAAAGTGCTGGGATTACAGGCATGAGCCACCACACCTGGCCGACAAGTCTGTACATTTTTATGCCTACCTCATGTTTATCATTTTCATGGTCTCATCTTTCTTGCACAACTTTCCACCTGCAGCCACCACCACCCAACCTACCACAAACACAAGTGCTCCCCAGTCTTTCCCTCAAGATGACAGTAACTAGACCACAGGTTGCTCCATCACTGGTTACCAATTGCTTCATTTTCTTACTTCTTTCTTTTTATAGTATCATTATCATAAGGAGGAATTTCATTGCCCAAGTCATCAGGAGGGACCCACACAGAGCAATGTCAGTTATAGCCAGTCCTTCTTTGGTCAAACACCAGCTGTGGTTTTAGCTTATCCTGTGCTTATCCCTGTAAGAATGTAAACATTCTGCAGTTGCCTCATCCATATCTATTTTTTTTACAATGTCTTGGTGACCTTATACTTCCCCCTGAATGCAGTGACTTCAAAACTTTCTGCTTTTAATAACCAACATCAAATAATTCTATTCTTCACTGTAAGATATTTTCCCTCTGATCAAAATCTACTCAACACCAAAAATTTGAACATTTTGATTCTTCAGGTCCTTTCCCTAAGCACGGCCCCCACCCGTACCCATCCCCAACCCTCGCCCCCAGCAGAAGCAGAATTAACTTCTTTTTCTGTCTCACCGAATTCTCCCTTTTGAAAAATCCTAGGTGGTATATATATATTTTTTAATGCACATCTCAGTTCAGTGTGCTGTGAATAGAGTATTAAAAAGAAATAAAATTGTAGTGAATATATCAAAATGCATGTTAAATTTTTGTTTCAGCGATAATGCATATGTGTGTGTGTGTACGTATATCATATTATGATTCAGTTCACATGAATGTATAATATTCGGTCTAGGTACATGTGAACTGGGTCACAATATGATGTTTCCTATTGTGGGTAGTAGTGATGTGAGAGCCTAATAGCTATCAGGCCTAGTCTTTGATGTGTTAACGCTAGCAAAAGGAGTTTGGGAAACCCTTTCATTCTCCACGTTTGCAAGACAATTCTCTTCTTAGAGAGGTCAGGAAAGTCAGCTTTGAGTCTCAAAGCTAATCAATGTCCCTTCTGGTGTCGCTTCCTTTGTGTAATAATCCTCTGGCTCCTTTTGTGTGATAAGCCTCAAACCAAGGAAAAGGAAAGCTGTGAAGATTACGTTGTATCCGTGTAATATTGTAAAATATCACCCGATTACACATGCCAATTATGAGTCTCATGCTTTCACATGAATTTGCAGTTGCTTAAGCAAGGAAGGCTGTTTTTGTTTTCGGTTTTGTTTTAATTGATCCCAAGATATGTTTGAAGAGGGTGAAGTAGCAATGGCTTACAGATCCCTTGGACAACTATGGGAGGAGATGCTGGTACAATCTGCTGGACAGTCTTTCTCCCTCTTTAACAAACTAGGTCAGCCAGGTGAGAAAGTGTAAATATTGTGGTTAGCATTCCCCTCCCTCATCTCTGAGCTTCAACAGATGCACTTATCCCACTAGAATGTAAACTCTATGAGAACAGTAATTTTTGTTGACTGCTACATCCTTAGTACCCAGAGGCTTCAGCTCCGAGTATGAGAATGATTATGATAAAATCACCTGCAGGGGTCCATAGTAGAGACAGCCAAGTCAGAATCCTACAGGATAGATAGGATTCAAGAGCCCAAACACACACCTAAATGCCAATTTGAAGTAAAAGAGACAGAGTAAGAACTCGGGATAGGTAAGGGATCAGAAACAGGGAAGTAGGGTCCAAATTGGTTTTCACAAATATCACTGGATACAGTTTCTTTTATAGGCCTAAAGGTAGGTGGTATGTGGTGAGTTACACTGAAAAACTGGGAGGATGGTTAAAGAACTAACATTGAATAGTAGGTAGCCTTTCAGACCAAAAAAGAAAATAAAATGACAAGACTTAAGTAAAGCAGTGGAAAAAGTAGATTTTACATTTCTGATTAGAATTTTCAAGACTTGGTGATCAATCATTAGTATAACATATGGGAAGATTAACAATGATTAGATCATTTACTTTGGGGGAGCTGGGCAGACAGTGACTATATTAAAACATAGAGACTACATGGGGAAGTAGTTTTGATAGCAACGAGTTTAGTTTTGGACACAATGAATTTGAAGTGTCAAAAATTCAAGGTGAGAGGTCAAATAGGCTTTGAAAATTCTTATCTAAACCTCAGAAAGTGGTTAGAATTGGAGCTAAAGATTTAGGAATCCATGTGTGTATAGGTGCTAATTAAATTCATAGGACTTACCTGAATAGAAAAGATTGTTTATAATTTTTTTAAGAGACTAGATCTCGCTATATTGCCCAGGCTTGTCTCAGACTCCTGGCCTCAACTGATTCTCCCATGTCAGCCTCACAAAACGCTGGCATTACATATGTATGCCACCACATCTGGTCTCTTTATGGAATTATAGAGAGAAAAGAGGGTAAAGAACGGAAGGATGAGGTAGTCTAACGTTCAGAAGTAAATAAATGATAATCCAATGTAAGGACTATAGATAAAATAGAACCAGTAGTATTATATGAGAAAATGAATTTAATATCCAAGCCTTGTTTTCCTGGCCTTTCTCCCATGATTATGCCACATGTGACAGGTAAAATTAATCAACTCATTCAAACTTCTTTTCTCTCCTTCCATTTCCACACACACATATTTGTAAGCAGCTGCAAGTCGGGATCCCAGGAAATAAATAGACTTTGAGATTCTGAGGTGCATGTAGGAGGTTTGTTGTGGAAAGGAGGGTTTCTCTCAGAAACATGATCTGTGAGAGGTAAGGAAGTAGGATTAGAGAGGGAGGAATTGAACTGTGATGCAGTTACAACAGAGGTCTCAGTTGACCCACGGGAGCTATGAAGCCCCTTCAGAGAAGTTCTAAATTAAAGCCAAGGGTCCAAGCCTTTGTATTCCCACATCGATAGTGGGGGTGTAAACTTAGGTGAGGCAGCTTCTTTAAGAAAAGAACAATCATAAGAATGTAGCTGCCAGCAGTCAGCAGCCAACACTCTTGGCAAACGGGCGCATGAGTGTTTTAGTCCTTAAGGGGCTGGAATTGGGGGGCGTAGTGGGGGTCATACCACATCATCCACCATAGAACCTGATTTGTAGCTTTGCAAGTGTGTCTGTGTGTGTGTGTGTGTGTGTGTGTGTGTGTGTGTGTGCGCGCGCGCGCACATGTGTGTGTATTTAGTGAATCTCTGGTTAGTCAGTAAGTGGATCATAAAAAATGATTACCGACGATCAAAGTATTCTGGTGATATAACAACTATGTTGGTAAACTGACTACACCTGCTGCTGGTGAGAATAATTCTTCAAGTCATCTCTGAGGCAGAGACAAACCGGCATGGGAAAACCAAGGTTGAGGGAACTAATCTTTTAACTAAGAGAAACAAGTACATAAAAATGTCTCTCCTCATGCTTCTGATCTTCAGTTTCCTCAGGTTATAGCATTAAAGTGAGCACTACAACATTGAGAACAAAAACAAATACATTTTTTGCCAGAAATGTTCAAAGCCTATATAAAGAATAATTTTAACAGACGTATAGATGTCATTATAACGTGCTGTAAATAATGACTTTTAGAAATTATCCAAACTTGGCCGGGCATGGTGGCTCACACCTGTAATCCCAGAACTTTCAGAGGCTTAGGCAGATGGATTACCTGAGGTCAGGAGTTTGAGACCAGCCTGACCAACATGGTGAAACCCTGTCTCTACTAAAAATACAAAAATTAGCCGGGCATAGTGGCACATGCTTGTAATCTCAGCTACTTGGGAGGCTGAGACAAGAGAATGGCTTGAACCTGGGAGGCAGAGGTTGCAGTTAGCTAAGATCACACCACTGCACACCAGCATAGGCAACAAGAGCGAAAGTTCATCTCAATAAATAAATAAATAAATAAAATAAATCATCTAAAGGTATTACTATAGTACAAAGCAAACCTAAGAGTTTTATGCAATATGCTGCTGGGTTATCTCAAATACTCTGTAAATAATTAAGATATATGTAAATATTAACATATCAAAAGGAGAAAAACAGCAAATGAGAATTAGGATATAGGATCAGGAAAGGTCATCAGGTTTGTGAATTTAGATGATGTAAATGACTTCTGAATTATGTTTTGAATTTCTAGGTAATTCTGAAGCATAAACTCTGCCATCAAGTGGCTAGGTAGTCTTGGACATGTCATGTAAGCTTTTCAGGCTTCACTTTTCTTATCTATAAAATGAGACAGTTAGACAGTTACTTAGGACCCTCTATGTTCTAAGGGTGATATCAGAGGTATAAATGATGTGTCAGCAATGACTTTAAATAGTATGTACTGGCTGGGTGCGGTGGCTTACGCCTGTAATCCCAACACTTTGGGAGGCCGAGGCAGGCAGATCATCTGAGGTCAGGAGTTCGAGACCAGCCTGGCCAACCTGGCAAAACCCTGTCTCTACTAAAAATATAAAAATCAGCCGGGCATGGTGGCACGAGCCTGTAGTCCCAGCTACTTGGGAGGCTGAGGCACGAGAATTGCTTGAACCAGGGAGGTGGAGGTTATGGTAAGCCGAAATTGTGCCACTGCACTCCAGCCTGGGCAACAGAGTGAGACTCTGTCTCAAAATAAATAAATAAATAAATAAGTACCATACGTTACTGAATGAAGTGTTTTTAAAGTAGAATTAAAGGACTTTTGCCTCTATTTTAGAATAGAATTCTTAAAAATAGTCTACGGCTGCCCTCTCTTATTAGTGATATAGTAAAGATAAGAAATAAACCAAATATAAAGAGTTTTTATTTTAAACTAATTTATAAGATCTCCTCCAACAAATATTTACTCAGAAAGAAGGAAGTATATAAAAATACGATATTTATGTACATTTGATGGAACATTGTAATTTGTTTTTTTAGAGAGATGAGGAGTTACTTCAGGCTTGAACTCCTAGGCCCAAGAGATCCTCCTGCCTCAGTCTCCCAAGTACCTTGGAATACGTGCATGTGCTGCCACCCACCCGACTAATTTAAACAATTTTTTTTTTTTTTTTGTAGAGGCAGGGTCTCGGTATGTTGCTAAGGCTGGTCTAGAACTTTTGGGTTCAAGCAAGCCTCCTGCGTCTGCCTCCCAGTATTTGGGATTACAGGTACAAGCCACTGTACCCGATTCCCAAACATTGTAAATGTTTACAGTTAATGTGTAAGCCCATGGCTCTCACCGCATTAAGAAATTGACTCAAGGGAATAATAGGCAACATATTAGGCATCGTGAATTCATGGCATTAAATGCAATACTTACAAAGCATAAAAACTTTTTTTTTTTTTTGAGATGGAGTTTTGCTCTTGTTGCCCAGGCTGGAGTGCAATGGTGAGATCTCGGCTGACCGCAATGTCTGCCTCCTGGGTTCAAGCAATTCTCCTGCCTCAGCCTCCCAAGTAGCTGGGATTACAGGCGCCCGCCACCACGTCTGGCTAGTTTTTTGTATTTTTTAGTAGATACGGGTTTTTACCATGTTGGCCAGGCTGGTCTCGATTCCTGACCTCAGGTGATTCATCCGCCTCGGCCTCCCAAAGTGCTGGTATTACAGGTGTGAACCACCACGCCCGGCACATAAAAACATTATAAAATGCCATAGAGATTTATGAGTGAAGTTGATCTAGTCACTATTTTGCCTCTGAAAAAGTAGCAAGGAAAATTCTATGTAACATCTTGCCAAAATCTTAAAAGTTCAGGAATGTGGCCAGGTGCAGTGGCTCACGCCTGTAATCCTAGCACTTTGGGAGGGTGAGATGGGCAGATCTCTTGAGCCCAGGGGTTCAAGCCAGTCTGGGCAACATGGCAAATACCCATCTGTACAAAAAATACAAAATTTAGCTGGGTGTGGCGGCACGGGCCTGTAGTCCCAGCTACTTGGGGAACTGAGGCAGAAGGACTGCTTGAGGCTGGGAGGTCAAGGCTGCAGTGAGCTGTGTTTGCACCACTGCTCTCCAGCCTGGGTGACAAAGGGAGACCTTGTTTCTTTTCATACAAACAGAGTGTCACTCTATTGTCCAGGCTTGTCTTGAACTCCTGGGCTCAAGCAATCTTCCTGCCTTGGCCTCCCAAAGTGCTGGGATTACAGGTGTGAGCCACTGTGTCCAGCCCCAATAATTAATGTCTCCTGACAACAAGTGGCAGCTTCTTTTGTTCTTTTTTATTATTATTTTTTATTTGGTTTTTGTTGTTGCTGTTGTTTTATTCTGAGTACCAGAAATTAGGATTTTAAAACTGCAACAAATTCTCTTACTTCTACATCCAGAAATATAATTAATTCATTCACTTAACAACTTAAAAAAAACAGGTACAATTCATGTACCATAAAAATTCACTCTTTTAAAGTATACAATTCAGTGGTTTTTAGCATAGTCATAAGGAACAACTATTTATTGAATACCTACTATGTGTCAAATTTCTATTCAACTTGATATTCATGAACTAGAAGTCAGAGTTTTCAAATATGGAACAATATGAACATTCCTTATTTATGTTAGATAAACTAGGCAATGTTGAAATAATTCTTGGTTGATGATAAGGGATGAATGTAGCCAATATGAAAAATGAAATTTGCTTCTAGTGTTAAAAACAATGCCAAATACAGAGTCGAGAACTATTTCCTCTTTGGCACAGCCTGGCTTGCTCATGAACTTAAATTAAATCTCTGGCATTGATTGGACAGATGTGGAGTGATTTATCACTAGTAGCACTTGAGATCATAAAGTTTTAGAGCTGGAAGACACCTCAGAGATCATCTACATCTTATACCTCCACTATACCAACCAGGGAACAAAAACCAGAGAAAGTTAACGACCAGCTACAAGTCTCAAATTCAGAACAAAGCTTTCAGATTCTTACCTGGTGCTTGCTCCTTATACCAGTTCCCAAACTCGGTTTCTTAAGGACCCAGGATTCTTGGTGAAATCTATAGGGCTTCTAGGATAATGGACGGATGGCTGAGTGGAAAAGCCTCTGCATCCCAACCCAGCTTCAACTCTAGCATCGCTATGTTTACCTCTTTGGCTTCCTAAGATTCTAAGCAAATTTTTGTTTTAAAAACAGTTCCATTACTAAAAAATATATGAACATTTTTTGAAAATACTTTATGGAGTGATTTCACATTGTCCAAAGGAGGTATGTGCCTATTACTGCACATATGGTTTAAATATTATGCCTAGAAAACTGTGCACCACCACCTGAACATTTAACAGATTTCTTAGTAAATGGTTAAGTGTTTTAAGAAGTGCTCCTCTTTTTCAGGTTTGTAGACTTTTAGAAAGTAGATTGTGCATGCTTGAAAGAAAACAAAGCGGCTGGGCACGGTGGCTCACACCTGTAATCCCAGCACTTTGGGAGGCTGAGGCAGGTGGATAACGAGGTCAGGAGATCGAGACCATCCTGGCTAACAAGGTGAAACTCCGTCTCTACTAAAAATACAAAAATTAGCTGGGCGTGGTGGTGGGCGCCTGTAGTTCCAGATACTCGGGAGGCTGAGGCAGGAGAATGGTGTGAACCCGGGAGGTGGAGCTTGCAGTGAGCTGAGACTGTGCCACTGCACTCCAGCCTGGGCAACAGAGTGAGACTCCATCTCAAAAAAAAACAAAAAAACAAAAAAAGAAAGAAAACAAAGCATTTTTACTTACCTCAAATTCAGTTACTGAAATTGCAGGAAAAAAATGATTTGGGTAGATGATTGTACTTATTAATGGAATATAAAAGTATGTACATTCAAAAACATGTTTCCATATTATCAATGGAAAATAGAGAAGCATCATCCCTAGAATCCTTGTTTTCAAAATGTTGATCCCATTATCTGATTAGAAAACTAGACAATCCCCCACCCCAGGAGGGGATGGGTATGCTTAACCCTCCTCTTGGTTATCTCCAGGGGCTCTCCAGCCCAATCCTGGTCCTTCTTGGAATTCTTCTCTTCAGGAGGCCCAGGCGACCACTGCCAAACAAAGAGCAAAGGGATAAGTTGCCGTGCTTCTGGGAGTCCAGGCAGTCAGTGAAGGACAGACAGGATGTTCACCACCTGCAGACCCAGATATGGTGCTAGTGGATCAGCACAGGGGCATGATGACTGGACTTGGCCAAATCCTGGCTTGAAGAGCTGGGTCTGCAGGCATCTCTGCAAGAAAGCCTCAATCTTCAGGCCTAGGTTGCAATCTAGTTTCATTCTGTCCCGTACTGCACTCTGATGTGAATAAGTCACTGCAGCAGGGCACTGCCTTCAAACAGAGGCCATGGGTCCTTCTCAACAAACATCAGCAGCTCCTGGGCAGCTCTGCAGACTTGTCCAGGGTAAATTTGACTCTCCAGATGTCACATTTGCTCTGGAGGCCACACTTACCTATCAGCTTTAGTTCTTGGTTGAGGGGGGATTTCTCAAAGGGTCTCCCTGTGATCACACAGGTTTTCTGACCCAGCTTGGGACCACTAGTGTGTTGACTCTGGGTGTCCATCTATGCCTCACCTAAGGGTAGGTCCTGGTTACTGCAAAAGGGGTTAGAAAAATTCATTAAAAAAAATAAAATACACCACATGTGGTGGTTCAGCCTGTAATCCCTTTGGGAGGCCAAGGCAGAAGGATTGCTTGAGCCCAGGAGTTCAAGGCTGCAGTAAGCTATGATCACACCACTGTACTCCAGCCTGGGTGACACAGTGAGGTCCTGTGTCTTAAAAAATGTAACAAAATAAAATGTTTAAAGTCAAATTATGTCAAAAAATAAAGATGCTTTGCTAAGTATTGTATTCAAATACATATTCTAGTACTCACTATACAACATCATCTAAATCAGTATTAACAGTACAAAGTTATATGTCATGTCAGTATACAACATTTATATTATGCTTTATTGTATAAATAATTTTCATTTTGGGGGTGCTGAATTTGTTTTCTTCATGAAATTAAAGAATGCCATTGAATGATGTCATAAAATGGGTTTGGTTGCAAAATATTTTTGAATATTATTGGTGTTCAATTTGTGAAATACACGATTAATCTCACAGCATATCCATTTGGAAAGACAAATGATCCACTTCAGTTTGTGTGATAGTTAATACTGAGTGTCAACTTGATTGGGTTGAAGGATACAAAGTATTGATCCTGTGTGTGTCTGTGAGGGTGTTGCCAAAGGAGATTAACATTTGAGTCTGTGGGCTGGGAAAGGCAGACTATTCTTAACCTGGGTGGGCACTATCTAATCGGCTGCCAGCAGGACTAGAATAAAAAAGCAGTCAGAAAAATGTGAAAAGATGAGACTGGCCTAGCCTCCCAGCCTACATCTTTCTCTCATGCTGGATGTTTCCTGCCCTCGAACATGGGACTCCAAGTTCTTCAGTTTTGGAACTCGGACTGGATTTCCTTGATCGTCAGCCTGCAGACGGCCTATTGTGGGAACTTGTGATCATGTGAGTTAATACTTAATAAATTCCTATATATATATATCCTATTAGTTCCGTCCCTCTAGAGAACCTTAATACAGTTTGTATACTTCATAAATGTGGAATTTCATATATCAGTAGTGCTAAATGAAAGTATACCTTTATATACATATTTTACTTCAGAAATATATTTGTTCCAGAAAAGTTACATGTAAGCTGACCTTTTAAGGACGTAGAAGTTCACATATATATTTTCTTAATTTTTAAAAGTTTTATTATATTTTTAACTGACAAATAATTGTTTATCTACTTTATTTTTTGTCTTTAATCAGCAGTGGCTATGCTCCCACTACTTCAAGTCTTTCTGTCCTTTATACTCTCTATCAAGTAACTAATGATGTGAGAATAAATGTTTAAATATCTTAGAGCTCTCCTATTATAGCCTGTGTTCATCTACATAAATATATAGGCATTCAATGCATATTTATTCATTTTCAAAAGGATAAAAGAGAGTTTATTTTATATATGTACTGTGCCAGTAAAGTAAATTATGTTCCAAAAGTGCTAATGGTATATGTCTTAGTCCATTTGTGTTGCTGTAACAAAATACCACAGACTGGGTAATTTATGCACAATAGAAATGTATTCCTCACAGTTCTGAAGGCTGGAAAGTCCGAGATCAAGGCACTGGCATTTGATGTCTGGTGAGGGCCTTCTCACATGGCAGAAGGCAGAAGGGTAAAAAAGGGAATGGATGCTGTGTCCTTGCATGGCAAAAGAGTGGGAGAGAGAAAATCCACTACCTCAACCCCTTTTATAAGGGCCTTAATTCCCTCCCAACAGCCCCACGTTTTATATTATCACATTGGCTAATAAGTTTCAACATATTAATTCGGGGTGCCATATTCACACCACAACAGCATAAAAGGTCACTGGAATTATTTTATTCTCCTGAAGTCTTGGGACTATTTACTTTCCCAATCAGTTTGCTCTTTTCCATGTTAAAAACACCCTAGGTCAAGTCACACAGAACTTTTAAGGCTAAAGATTATACTACCTAGGGAGTGGTACATTCATATTACTTGCCCCTTTCTCTCAAGGGCTCTTTTTTTTTTTTTTTTTTTTTTGAGACGGAGTCTCACTCTGTTGCCCAGGGTGGAATGCAATGGTGCAATCTCCGCTCCTCCCAAGTTCAAATGATTCTCCTGCCTCAGTCTCTGGAGTAGCTGGAATTACAAGCACCTGCCATCATACCCAGCTAATTTTTGTCATTTGTCATAGAGACGGGGTTTCACCAAGTTGGCCAGGCTGGTCTCAAACTCCTGACCTCAGGTTATCCGCCTGTCTCGGCCTCCCAAAATGTTTTGATTACAGGCATGAGCCACTGCACCCAGCTCTCAAGGGCTTTCTACATGAGTATATCTTAAACAAAAAGTAGTTCAGGTGTCACTCACCTAGCCTACTGAATCCTTCCGGAAATTCTCCCTTAAGACTGCTATTAGCTGTAACTTCTGCTTTTTACCTAGCTATCACTGTACCTTAGGAATGAGGCCAACAAAAGGCAGGGTACAGGTGGGAGGGAGCAAAGCTGTACTGCCTTTATATAACTCTGATTCCAGAGTCTTGAAGATTATTTCCTAGGGTAAACTGGTCTTTGCAGAGTCCAAAAGGCTTGCATGGTACCTACAGTGCTCAATAAATTTATTAAATGTCACCAAAATGCAGTTGGGGTAAAAAGAATCAGGTGTATTTGCTGACTCTTGATCTATGCTCTTGGGGTTATTTACATCTGTGCATTATATTTACTGTATCCCCATGGTGGGATTACTACATAATGGTGTGCTGCTGCTTATCCTCAACTGCATTCAGAGAAATCATGTTGGTAGCCTGAAACTGGCTGAAGTGGGGGAATTTTTACCACAGAAATTAGGAAACTTCTGTGAGGTGCAAATTTTTCTGGAAAAGACCATGCACTAAATAGTCAAAGCCATTTTTGTTGTTGTTGTTGTTGTATTTGTTTTTTAAACTGACATTAGAGACAGGGTCTTACTGTGTTGCCCAGGCTGGTCTTGAACTCCTGGCATTGAGTGATACTCCCATCTCAGCCTCCCAAAGTGCTCAAATTATAGGCGTGAGCCACTACTCCTGGCCCTATACCAAAGCTCTTTGGAAGTCGTTTCAATTGATTGCTTCTGCAGGAACTTTTGACACTTTGTCAGTTCACTTATTCTATCAGTCTACTAGGGCTACAATAGCAAAGTACCACAGAATAGGCAGGTGAGATGACAGAATTTTATTTTCTCACAGTTCTGGAGGCTAGAAGTCTGAGATCAAGGTATCACTAGGGTTGTTCTCTTCTGAGGCCTCTGGTCTTGGCTTGTAGATGACTGTCTTCTTGTGTTACCACAGAGTCTTACCCAAAACCTGTAAAAATTTCCTCTTCTTATAAAGACACCAGTCATACTGGATTAGAGCCCACCCTAATGACCTCATTTTAACTTAAATGACTTTATAATTTTTATTTTTTTGAGACATAGTCTCGCTTTGTCATCCAGGCTGGAGTGCAGTGGTGTGATCTCAGCTCACTGCAACCTCTGCCTCCCAGGTTCAAGTGATCTTCCCACCTGAGCCTCCCATGTAGTTGAGATTATAGGCACATGCCACCACACACAGCCAATTTTTGTATTTTTAGTAGAGACGGGGTTTCACCACACTGGCCAGGCTGCTCTCAAACTCCCTGCCTCACGTGATTCGCCTGCCTCGGCCTCCCAAAGCACTGGGAATACAGGCATGAGCCACCGTGCCTAGCCTTAAATGTCTTTTTAAAGACCCTAGGTCTAAACACACCCACATTCTGGGGTACTGTGGGTAGGCACTTCAACACATACCTCTGGAGAGTGGAAACAATGCAGCCTGTAATATCCCATACTGAAAAATGCTGCAGGTCAATGTTTAACAATCAGGTGTCCAAAAAGAAAAAGGCCCGAACTGTAGCACTCGCTAACTTCTATGGTAAAATTCCCCCACTGTAGCCAATTTCAAGCTACCAATATAATTCCTCTGAATGCAGTTGGAAAGAGATAAGCAGCAGCACACCATTATATAGTAAATCTACCATGGAGATACAATAGATACAAATAACCTCAATGCATAGATGTAAATAACCCCAATGGCATAGATTGAAAATCAGCAAACTTTCCAGCAAGCTCTTCTGGAAAAGACTAAGCAGTAAATATTTCCGAATTTGCTCAACACTGCATCGTAGTGAAAAAGGAGCCAGGCTGGGTGCAGTAGCTCATGCCTCTAATCCCAGCAATTTGGGAGGCCAAGGTGGGTGGACTGGTTGACCTCAGGAGTTCGAGACCATCCTCAGCAACATGGCAATACCCCATCTCTACAAAAAAATACAAAAATTAGTCGGGTGTGATGGTGTGTGCCTGTGGTCCCAGCTACTCAGGAAGCTGAGGTAGGAGTATTGCTTGAGCCCAGAAGGTCAAGAGTGTAGTGAGCCATAATGGCAGCACTGCACTCCAGCATGGGTGACAGAACAAGATCCTATCTCAGAAAGAAAAAAATAAAAAAAGGAGGCATAGATAATATGTAAATGAAAAAATAAAAAGAAGCTATAGGCAATATGTAAATGAACAGGTGTGAATGTGTACTGATAAAACCAGTTTTCAACTGGCCTTTGCCTAGTGACAAGAGTTGGGGATATCTAATGGGATAACTGCTCAGTCATCAACTTTCAGCCAACCCGCCTTGTTTTGGCCTTACTCTCCTTCCCCATCAAATGCTTAGACTACTAGTTGCAGGCATCTCCTGAACCTTCTCAGGTTAGATCAGTGGGGCAGTCATAGGAGGTACACCACTAATATCTCCATTTTAGATAGAACTTGCCATTCAGCTGCAATGAATACCAGTAAGCTAACTGCCTCCATCTGCAGCACTGTCAAGATCTACCACAGCACACCAGTTGAGGTAATGTCTTCCCTGGCAGCCCCCAGACAATGACTGAACATGGCAATGGTATGAGGGTCTAGTCATTTCTGCCCAAAGTTGAATTTCCCTAACAAGCAATATTTTCCCCAGAGCTCCACAATGGGTTAGCTGAGATTCTGCTAGATATTTATTTATTTTAGTCTTGCTCTGTTGCCCAGACTGGAATGCAGTGGCACAATCTCGGCTCACTGCAACCTCCGACTCCCAGGCTCAGGTGATTCTTGTGCCTCAGCCTCCTGACTAGCTGGGATTACAGGCGTGAACCACCACACCTGGCTAATTTTTGTATTTTTTAGTAGAGACGGGGTTTCACCATGTTGGCCAGGTTGGTATCGAACTCCTGACCTCAAGTGATCCACCTGCCTCGGCCTCCCAAAGTGCTGGGATTACAGGCATGAGACACCCAACCCAGCCTGATTTTTAGATCTACACCACGGTCTCTGTCTTTTTCTTCCCCATCATTTTTACAATAGACTTCTTGTACTCTTAAATTAATGTTATATTCTGCTTCCTGGAACATCCAAAGTGAACCAGTTGGTATAAGGATTAGTGGTCTGAATGTTGATGTCTCTCAATATTCCTATGGTCAAATACTAACCTCCAAGGTGATAGTATTAGGAGGTGGGTGGGGCCTTTGAGAAGTAATCAGCCCTCATGATTGGGATTAGTGCCTCAGAGAGCTAGTTTGTCCCTGAAACTATGTGAGAGTTGCAGGGCATGGTAGCTCACGCCTGTAATCCCAAGCACTTTGGGAGGCTGAGGCAGGCGGATCACCTGAGGTTGAGAGTTCAAGACCAGCCTGACGAACATGGAGAAATCCTCTCTCTACTAAAAATACAAAATTAGCTGGGCGTGGTGGCACATGCCTATAATCCCAGTTACTCGGGCGGCTGAGGTAGGAGAATCACTTGAACCTGGGAGGCGGAGATTGCAGTGAGCCGAGATCATGCCATTGCACAACAGCGTAACTCTGTCTCAAAAAAAAAAAAAAAAAAAAGCCAAAAGCAACTACGTGAGGGCACATGAGATGACACCATCTATTACGAAGTCGGCCCTCACCAGACACTAAATTTGCCAGCTCTTTGATCTTGAACTTTCCAGCCTCTGGAACTGTGAGAAATAAATTTGTTATTTATTAGCCAACCAGTTTATGTTATTTTGTTATAGCAACCCTGTAAAAAAAGAAGAAAAAAAAGAAAACAAAACATACTGTTCCCCACAACCCCACTCTCACACTCAACACAGAACACTTCTGTGAACAGATGTGTGGGGGGCTGTTCCCAAAACCAAGCAATTCTCCATTGGACACCAATTGGGTATTACATAATTGAATTCAATTCTGACACTATCTACCTGGAATAGGGTAATCCACCTGGCAATTTACCTGGAGATAACATCAGATCCCACAGTTTAAGGGTTCAGTCTCACAAGATTGCCTTCACTTCAGATTTAAGTATTAGGTTGTCACCTATACTCTGACCTGCTACAAATCAGGGTTCCCACAACCTCCTTCTAGCATTTAATTAATTTGCTAGGTTGGCTCACAGAACTCAGGTAAACAACTTATATTTGCTAGTTTATTATGAAGGATATTATAAAGGATACATATGAACAGCCAGATGAAGAGATAGACAGGATGAGGTATGGGGAGGAAAGCAGGCACAGAGCTGCCATGCCCTCTCTGGGTGTGCTAGCCTCCCAACATCTCTGTATCTTCAGCAACCCAGAAGTTCATCAAATCATGTTGTCCAAGAGTTTTTATAGAGCTTGACATCCATCCAGCCCCAGTCCCTTTCCTGGAGGTTGTTGGGTGTAGTTAAAAGTTCCAATCCTCTAATCCTGAAATCACCTGGTTTTTCTGGCAGCTGGCCTGATCCTGAGGCTATTTAGGGACCCCACCCTAAATTATCTCATTAGCATAAACTCAGATGTGATCAAGACAGGGATATTATGAATAACAAGGAAATTCCAAGGGTTTTAGCACTGTGACAGGAACTGGAGACAAAGACCAAATTATTTCATATTACACCACAAACTCAAACAAACAAGGGGCTTGGGGTTCGATCAGAAATGACCCACTGTCAATGGGATGTGTGATTGTTGGAGCATGGATAGTCCCTGGAAGAACGTGGTGGCTCAATCATTAAAACTTACAGCAGTGGCCGGGCGCAGTGGGTCACGCCTGTAATCCCAGCACTTTGGGAGGCTGAGTCGGGCGGATCACGAGGTCAGGAGATCGAGACCATCCTGGCTAACACGGTGAAACCCCGTCTCTACTAAAAATACAAAAAATTAGCTGAGCGTTGTAGCGGGCACCTGTAGTCCCAGCTACTTGGGAGACTGAGGCAGGAGAATGGCGTGAATCCGGGAGGCGGAGCTTGCAGTGGGCTGAGATCACGCCACTGCACTCCAGCCTGGGCTACAGAATGAGACTCCGTCTCAAAAAAAAAAAAAAAAAAAAACTTATAGGAGTAATTTGGGAGAATGTTCTGATACAGAGCAATGCCCTTGTTGGGGCAAAAATTCAGTGTGAGTGTGCGAGTGTGAGTGTGTGTGTGTGTAATAATATCTACAAGAACAATGGAATTGGCCAGCTATTATAAAATTACATTAAGGCCTACAAAAGGTTAATGAAAATCTGAGAGCTTGTTAACAAGTGAAAACTTACTGTGTAGGTCAGACAGCTTCTTTAGTAGCTTACAAAGAGGCCCTTATCTTTTTGCCCTGGGAAAACAGAAAAAAGCTGGAACACCAAACTCAGGACTTAACAGTCAAGAAGATTAAAATACAATTGAAGCCAAGGTTAGGTTGCTAGTTGGAAAACTTGGGACTCTGGCATACAGGATGAGGACAGCTAGGGGGATACCCCCAAAGATTTTGGCTGGCAAATCTCCTTTGAACACTCAGTCTGCAGAGGCTGCCTACCTTTCTTACTGAAAGCTAGTACTCAAAAGTAGATAGTTCCTGAATAAGGCAACAGAGTGCCTTCTTGGAAACCTACCCTATCTCTCATGACTGCCAGACCAGTAACTAGAATTAAGTCATGGCCCAAATGGGAATGTGCCAGGCCCAATGTATATCCCCAAAAGCAGCAGCAAGAATTAGAATATATTGGTAGGAAATAAATGAGTATGTGGGACTGGATGTTGAGGGTGTTTGATCAGGAAGGCTGAAACATAAGACTGGAAAAAAGTGACATTATTAACTTGGAGGTATTTTCAGGATATGAGATTTAATACTCTATCAGGGTCCCAGAGGAGGGTGCAAACTTCCGGTTAGGATGGTTACTATAAGCAATTGCCCATGTTGAGTGAAGTCAAAACACCTGAATTGCTAAAGGAAGATAGTGAAGAACAGGATTAAAAGGGATCAGGGAAATGGGTAGGCTGGAGTAGATATATTATGTGATGCCAGCAGCCCACACAAGAATTATGTTCCATGGGAGGGTCCGGAGGACACACCATTCACTAAGGTCATCAGGAATGTACCAGTAAGAGATGCACTAGCCTCACTAAAAAGTTCAGTGACAGTTCACCTTTGATAGTCAGAGCTAACGATAAAAGATACTATCACAGGGCGTGGCTTACCAAAAGGAATGGGAATGACGGGCCCCAGACGCACATTAAATGCCAGGGGGCAGGGTTTACTGCCAGAAGTCAGGGGGAGTCACAATTATGATGAGCAAAAGCAGAGTGACAGTCAAGGGAGTTCAACCCAAAATGAGTTTTAGAGTTGGCTAACAGAGTTCAGTGTCCCTACGTGCAAAACAGATGGGGAGGCAACAAGAGTACTGCCTCATATATATAATCAAAAAAAGCAAGAGTGGATGGGGAGACTAAGAGTGGTTATCACAATAAAAAACACCATGATCCCTCACTCAATTGCCAGATCTGAGCCAATTTTCAGACTGGGAACCTGTTGATAGGTGGCCAGATCCCTGGAGGGAAGGATCCCATAATCATATACTGTAATGATTCTTCTCATACTTCCCTAAAGGGATCTAGCCCTTTTCTCAGGTGACTGCACACTGGAAAGTGGGAAATATTTAGACACTTCAGAGAAGACAGACACAGGGTCTGAGTTAACATTGATACCTGCAGATCAACAGTATCATCTTGGCCTTCTTATTAGAGTAGCAGCATATAGGAGCCAGGTATTACGTTTATCCAAAAGTAATTGCGGTTTTTGTCATTACTTTTAATGGCAAAAATCACAATTACTTTTGCACCAAACTAATAATAAACTTTAGTCTTGGCCAAATCCTGGCTCATGATGGGTACTCTGGGTCCATGGGAACAGTTGATGGTCCCCAGTCCCGGAATGCTATTTGGTATAGACATGCTTGGCAGTTAGAGTAATTCCTACATTGAGTTTTAGATCATGAAGTAAGACCTATTATACTAGGGAAAGCTAAGTAGAGTTTTGGAAACTGATCCCTAGTCTACTTCAGACAAAAGAGTAAACCAAAAGCAGTATCTCACATTTTAGGTGGGGATGGAGAAGATTAGTATCAACTCTGAAGGACTTCCAGGATGCCTGTAATCCCAGCTACTTGGGAGGCTGAGGCACAAGAATTTTATGCAGTGAATATGAGAACACTGTGAAAATCTATTGGGAAGTAATAAATTTGTTACACATAGGAACAGTTGAGTATTTTAGAAGTGGAATATAGGGCTATAATATTACTTTGGGAAAACATATTGCCAATATCAGCCTAAGAAAAAGAAAAACTGATATTCTTATCTCTCCAAAATGGGCTTTGATAAATCATATTATGTATAAAATGTTCAATTTGTTTTAAGAAATCTATCTTAATAAATCTATCAGTGTTTTTGTTGTTTTTCAATAGTTTTGCAGTACTTTTAGCATGGTACTTAGCCACGCCGGACACGGTGGCTCACGCCTGTAATCCCAGCACTTCGGGAGGCCGAGACAGGTGGATCACCTGAGGTCGCGAGTTTAACACCAGCCTGACCAACATGGAGAAACCCCTTCTCTACTAAAAATACAAAATTAGCCGGGGCGGTGGTGCATGCCTATAATCCCAGCTACTAGGGAGGCTGAGGCAGGAGAATCATTTGAACCTGGGAGGCGGAGGTTACGGTGAGCCGAGATCAGGCCATTGCACTCCAGCCTGGGCAAAAAGAATGAAACTCCGTCTTAAAAAATAAAAAAAAGGCCGGGCGCGGTGGCTCAAGCCTGTAATCCCAGCACTTTGGGAGGCCGAGACGGGCGGATCACGAGGTCAGGAGATCGAGACCATCCTGGCTAACACCGTGAAACCCCGTCTCTACTAAAAATACAAAAAAAAAACTAGCCGGGCGAGGTGGCGGGCGCCTGTAGTCCCAGCTACTCCGGAGGCTGAGGCAGGAGAATGGCCTAAACCCGGGAGGCGGAGCTTGCAGTGAGCTGAGATCCGGCCACTGCACTCCAGCCCGGGCTACAGAGCAAGACTCCGTCTCAAAAAAAAAAAAAAAAAAAAAGCCACTAGGCACTTTAAAAAAACCCCAAAACTTTAAACTTATCTTTTAAGATCCCGACTTTCCTTCTAGGTCTACTCCATGTACCCTACTCCTCTATTACCCATTCTCTATATCTGGAACACCAAATATTTTTATTTTAAAATTGCTTGCATTAAAATAGCAATTTAAGATATAATTTTTTAAATGGGCTCAATTTAAGTCTAAGCTTCATCAGGTTAAAAAACTTAATAATTAAAATATGTAATTAACAAATCAAAGTGTTGAAAGGCTCACAATTAAAAAAAAAATAGCCTGCACCTCATTTCTCTTCTCCCCATCTCTGTTTTCTATTTTAAAGAGACAAACACTTTTTAGCTACTGAAAGCTGTTTATTCTGCTAGCAAGTTTCATCTTTCTAAATAATATATATTCCTAGCTACCTCTTCATTTATATATTTTAGACCTTATCTCTTGACTTATTAGTAGGATTTTATCAGTTAGGATGCCTCAACTTGTAGTAATCACAATCCCACCTAGTTTAAAAAATGAGAATTACAGTCGAGCACAGTGGCATGTGCCTGCAGTCCCAGCTACTCCGGAGGGAAGGATCACCTGAGCCCAAGTGTTCAAAAACAGCCTGGGCAATATAGGATGACACCCGTCTCTAAATAAATAAAATTTTGAAAAACTTACAAAAAAAAAAAAAAAAAAAAAAATGAGAACTGCATTTATTTTCACAATTGGAAGCACAGAGTTTATGAGAAGCCTCAGAGTCAGCTTCACCCAGCAGCTCTAGCTCCATTTCTCTGTGATTTCCTCCGTTCTCTTCTCTTCTGTGTGATGTCTTCATCTTTAGATTGGTTGCGTCTCTTGTGGGAGCAAAAGAAATGTAACAGTTCCTGGTTTCACAACAACACACTCAACACCCAGAGGCAACAAAGAAGCTCATTCTCATCTTTCACTCAAAAAAAAAAAAAAAAAAGCCCTCTCTCTGAATTCCTAAACAAACCTCTCATAACTCTTTATTCCAAATTGGGTTATATGCCCATTCCTTAACTATGCCCTATGGCCTAAGGAACGCCATGAATTTATTGGCTTAGATTTACCCATCCATAAATGTAGTAGAGTGGCAAGCAGGATGGGATTACACTAATCAATTTAAGTTAATCAGGCTGAACTCTAAAGCTGGACCATGTGGCCAATATCCTATGGGAGAAAGACAGATGGAGGTTGGATCAACAACGCCAACTTCTACTATGGGCATTCAGCACTCACATACTACCTACATCCCTACCACTCCAATAGAACTACTGTATAACACCATATTTTTTAAAATCAATAACAATATTTACTTCATGTTGACAACGGATGGTAAAAGGGTCCGATGATTTTGTTTCCTTTCTGTATAATTGTTATGTTTCACTGGTAATTTTTAATTGCTTCTTCTTAAAAATCCTACAAAATTTACTTTTAATATATCCTTAAGTTTTCCAAATGTTTCATCATATCAGTTTATCAGGGAGCTTATGTATTAGTAAGGGAGTAGACAACAGACAAGACAGGTAAAATAAAGTAACTGCAAATCATGATCATTACTATGAAGGAAATAAACAGGGGAATTAGAAAAAGTAACAGAGGAAGCCCTCTTTGGAAAATGTTTTGGAAGCCTCTCTAAGGAAGTGACATCTGGCCTCAGACCTAAAGGATGACGAATAGCCCTATGTGTGAAGAGCCAAGGAAGCATTCCAGGAACAGAGATGACCAGAACAAAAGCCTGCAAGTGGAAAAGAATTTGGCAGGCTTGAGGACAGAAAGCAAGCCAATTGGCTGGAACATAATGAGTAGGGGGGAGAATGATAGGGGATGGGACTTTGGAGAATTAGACTGAAGTGAGATCATGCAGGCTCTTGTAAGACTCAATGGAAAGGAGGTTGAATTTTTCTGAAAGAGTGTGAAGCAAGATGATTTGTTTTACGTTTTTAAAGACCCCTCTCTGATTTCTGTATGAGAGTGGCAGGCAGGGGGAAGGCACAGAAATGGAAGTATGAAAAACAGGCAGAAGTCCTACTACCATTCTCTTCCTTGCAGCAGTTCTATTGTACTGTACATTTTGGGCTATACAGATAGTTTTTTTGTTGTTGTTGTTTTTTAAGTTTGAACCCTTTTCAAAATGTCTAAATAGCTTATTTTATTAACGTATTGCCCTTGAAAACTACATGTTGATTTAACTGTGAAAACCCACAGGACATCAACATGGAGAGGTACTTGTACTTCTTTTCCCTTCCCATCAAATATGTCTATTTGTCTAGGCTAATTATTTTTGATGAGTTAGGCAGGTTCACATACTATCTCCTCGGGAAGTTTTGTTAATGGCAGTATATGAAACAACAAGTTTTGCACAGTTTTTACTTACATTTCTCTAATTAAAGTGATATTAACTAGTCAGAGGAAAAAACAGAAACATGATTCATAATAACAAATGTTAAGAAACCATAAAATCAAATTGACTGAAAAATCATTTTTTAAAAGTAAAATATTCATGCCTTATAATTGTTACACCAAGTCTAATTTCAGGTAGTTAAAAAATTAAGATGTATGGAGAACTTAAAAAATGAAAAGAAAGAGAGAAGTTTCTAGCCAAATGAGTATTTTTACTTCTTCAAATTAATGTTAATACAAAATTAGTAAAAATGAATTCAGATAAAAATTAAAAAATATTTTTTTAAATTGTTGCATGAGTGCTCACTCTATTATCAACTCTATTTCTTACTCATTTATCTCCAGCAATATCTGCCTCTTCCAGTCCTTTCCATGTCACAACCCTTTCCTACCTTAGGGTCTTTGCATTTGCTCTCCTTCCTACTTTTCCCATGGTTCTTCCTACAATCAGTTCCTTCTCATCCTTCCAGATACTGCTCAAAGAAGCCTTCTCTGACCGCCCTAACTGCTCTTCCCATGTAAATGTCTCGTTACTCTTTCTGATAGTACCCTATCTTTTCTTTACAGAAATCATCCCAATATCTTATTTATTTATTTTTTAAGACAGAAGGACTTGCTATGGTGCCTAGGTGGGCCTCCCCTAAAGCTCGTGGGATCAAGCAATCCTCCCGCTTCAGCCTCTCAAGTAGCTGGGACTACAGGCATGTACCACGGAACCCAGCTTCCGTTTGTAATCCTGTTATTTACTTATTCATCCATCTTTTTCTCCTCCAATTTCAAACTAGATTGTCAACTCCAAGTGAGAAAAACCCTTTCCTAGGCCAGGCACGGTGGCCCACTCCTATAATCCCAGCACTTTGGGAGGCCGAAGTGGGTGGATCACGAGGTCAGGAGATCGAGACCATCCTGGCTAACATGGTGAAACCCCATCTCTACTAAAAAATACAAAAACTTAGCCGGGCGTGGTGGCAGGCGCCTGTAGTCCCAGCTTCTTTGGAGGCTGAGGCAGGAGAATGGTGTGAACCCGGGAAGCAGAGCTTGCAGTGAGCCAAGATTGCGCCACAGCACTCCAGCCTGGGTGACACAGCAAGACTCTGTCTCAAAAAAAAAAAAAAAAAAAAAAAAAAGAAAAACCCTTTCCTTAACACTGTTTTCCTAGTACTTGGCCTGAGGACAGGGATAGAGACAGCTTTCAAGAAATATTTGAATTTATACTGCAATCTGTGGACTCAATACAAATTTAACTAGCTCAAATAGAGTATATACTGTATCCAGCAGGAGTATAATAGGACATAATGGGCCCTTGTAATCTTACAAGGCACAAATTAATTAAGCCACTTCCTAACCAGTTATTAGAAAATCTGGCTACACCTAGTTTGGATTCCCTTTTATAGAGTCCTTCAGGTACACTCCCAAGTGAGAGACACTGAAGTTCCTCATTTGGGGTAAGGGTACTCACTTATGGCAGGCGCACATTCCTTTGAATTGGAGACTGAAAGGTGCCCAAGAAGTTGAGATAGTCTGTGGTCTGGGTCTACTGCAGACATTGGGGTTTTATGGCATGCAACTGCTCTACTGTGAAGGATTGCTTGACAATTTTCTTTTAGGGAGATTCCTTTTGTATTTAGTTAATGCTGAAGACCTTAGTGGGTCAGCTTTCTCCTTAAGTTGTCAATTCTTCTGAACTTCTGTTTCTTAGCAACAGCTGGGACTCTGTCCATCGACATTGTTCTGTTTTAGCCTCACAAGCAAATAAGAGAATAAGTAGGCATGCCAGCTTGCCCTTTAGTCATATCCCTATACACACAGTGCATTCCGATCCTAGTTGCCATTGATAGATGGTGTGAGGTATCATCATATTTCTGTGAGGCATGAAAGGGGGTAGGCAGTAGAAAATATTCTGGAGGGGAGCTGAGGAATTAGAGTTCTTTATTATCACTTGCATCTCCTTGACAGTCTTATTCCTAATACTAAGATTTCACTTTCTGGTATTCAGTGTAAAAACTCTAGTATTAGAAAAAATGTGGCCAAAAAAAAAAAAAAAATGCTGCAATTAAACATGCCTCTCAAATAATTTGATCTGGTCTTACATTCTTAGACCATAGGCTACAGGCAGAAATGGCTTCCAATAATTGTCAAATTTGCAGAATTTGCTCCAATCTGCTTTTTTTCTGGAAAACTTGTTTAGAATGCCTCTCTTTTCCAATGTACTTTTCAAAACTCATATATAGTAACCAATATACTTGACATTTAAAAATATCTGGCTACCAAATTCTCTAATGCAACACTCAATGACTGAGTTCTAAAACACTGTTGGAGAATGTCTGGATAAAAGATTCACTGCTGCATAACACAAACTAAATTTCCATCTTAATGGTGGAAAGTCCACATTACCCCCCAATCTTACCTCGAATCAGCCAGTTTCAGTTTCTCTGAGGTTTGTTATTTGCAACCCCATTCACAGTCAAACTGAGGCAGGGCTCTTTCAGTTGCAACTGGCTGAAATCCACTCAAGCTAGATTAACCAAAGACACAAAATTTTATTTTAAGGATAAATTATTATAAATAATTCAAAGATAGGCAGCAGACCTATCTTTGCAAAGCACTAAGATCAGGAACCAGAAAGCTATCAGTAACTGAGGCAGCTACTATATCTGTGTCTGATATGTCAGCACTGCTTCATGAAAGCAGACTCTGGGGTCAAATTACTTGGGGTTTAGTATCTTTAGCACTTACTTTAAGCAAGGTTTTTAGTTTCCTTACCTGTAAGTAAGGATAACAGTACAGGTTGAGCACCCCCAATTAGAAAGCTGAATTGCTCCAAAATCTGAAACTTTTTATTATTATTCTTTAAATCAGCTGGGGTTTCACTATGTTGACCAGGCAGGTCTTAAAATCCTGGATTCAAGCAATCTTCCTCCCTCATGAAAATTTCTGAGCACCCACATGATACAGCAGGTGGAAAATTCCACACCTGACCTCGTAAAATACATCATGTGTTTCATGCACAGTATTACTGAAAACATTGTATAAAATTGCCTTCAGGCTATGCGTATAAGGCGTATATAAAGCATAAAATAGAAAGCATAACAGAATTTCATGTTTAGACTTGAGTACCCATCTCCAAATATCTAATTATGTATATGCAAATATTCCAATAACCCAAATCCTAAACACTTCTGGTCCCAACCATTTTGGATAAGGAATACTAAACCTGTACCCAAATTCATAGACTTATAGCAGTTAGAACACTGGGTGACACAGTAAGCAATCTGAGATTACTCTTGTTCTCTATCACATCTCTCAGATTCTCCACATGCTGCTTGCTACCAAACAAAGCAGCCCTGGCCTACGTTTATATTTTCCCAGTTCAAGTGATCAGCAGTCTGACAAGCTTCTCTCAATCCTAATTTTAAATTCTCAGAACAATCTGATTCATTCACATAGGGTTCTGTTGTTCAACTAGCTAAAGCCAGAAGTGTTAGGTCACCTAATACATTAATAACTGCTGAGGCCCATTCCTGAATGTGTGTGGACGTTTCTCAGTCGTGAGGGATCATGAATCAAGGCTAAAATTTTAAAAATGTTTTTTATACTTCTCTCAGCTATCTTCTGTTCTTTTACAGTCACAAAAAGTACCCAAGTGAGAGACTTACTCAATGTCATACAGCTAATGAAAGATGAAACTGTGATACAAAACCAGGTCTGAAGCTGGTCCAAAGGTAGTGAGTTATCTCAGCTGGTTGTTCAGTCTGTTCTAGATTGAACTCTTGTTCTACTCTTTCCCTCCTTCTCACTACTGCACTTGACTAGTCTTAAAAAACTAGGTCTGATTCCAAATCCAATATTCCTTTTACCAAATAATGCATTAGGTTATTTATATTTATTGAGACTATATTATGTAGTTGACCCTGTATTTAACCAAGCTTGAGACAGAAGACTTCAAGTAGTTAAGAAGCGGCTTCGCTGTTTTTCTTATATTTAATAATAAAAAAAACCCTGGAGTATAACATATATAAAGTTCACAAAAAGTCAATGTGCAGTTTGATGCACTTTCTCATACACATTCACCAGTGTAACATTCCAGATCAAGGTATACATTTCCATCACTTCGGAAGGCTCACTGTGCCCCTTCCAAGTCAATACCAACGCCAGAAAGGTCAATACCATACTGACTTCAATCATCAATTGGTTTCGTTTGTTTCTGAATTTCATACAAAATGGAATTATACAATATGAATTATTTTGTGTGTATTTCACTCAATGCAATGACTGCGAGATTTATCTATGTTATGTGTGTAGCATTTTCTTTTTTATTACCAGATAATATTCCATTTTATGAATATGCTTCACTTTGTTCCAGTTTGGGGCTATAATGAATCAAACTGCTATGAACATTGTTACACAAAAACTTTTAGTAGACACATTCATTTCTCTTGAGTATACACTGAGGAGTGAAACTGCTGAATTACAGGGTAGACATAAGTTCAGCTATAATGAATACTGCCCATCAATTTCCCAAAGTGGTTGTAACCAATTTGCACCCTTACCAGCAATAAGAGTTTGTTACGCTATAAATTGTTAACAAGAAAAATAACATTGAAATCAGTCTGTTATGCTAGTCACATTTCTTTGTTCTGCAGAATGTATTTTATTTGAGGCTCCTTTGTTACTGGTTATAAGAAAGGGTGAGTTTTGGCTAAGCTGCTAGGTAGAGAGTAGATCCTCATTCATTTGCACCCTTACCAAACCACAACTCCAATCTGTGTAAGATTTCACTGGAAAATACTACCTAGCTTGCCATCGCTTATGGCAAGTTTTTTCAACAAGGGCGCTGCTGTCATTTTGAGCCAGATAATCCTTTTGTGCAGGGGAAGAGGGGGCTGTGCCGTACACTGTAGGATTTTTAGCAGTATCCCTGGTCTCTAACTACTATATATGAATAGTGCCAACTCTGCAAAACCCACCCACTGGGATGACCAAAAAAATTTTTCCAGACTTTGGCAAATGTTTTCTCTGGGGGCAAAATTCTCCCTACTCAATGGCCATTACCGACCACTGTTTTATAAATAAGTGTCCTGTCCTCCCTACATGTCATCTAAAAAAAAAATGTTATGAGTCAACATTGTGTTAATAGGATGCTGTCAATGATTGTTCCAACAATGGCACATTAGAATCACCTAGGGGAGCTTTTAAAAAAAATGCATATGCCAAGACCCCACCTCAGAACCATGGAATAGAATTTTGAGCATTTTTAGTATACAACTCCTCAGGTAATTCTAAATTTTGGCACAGCTGAGAATTATGTATCTTCTAAACATATTACTCTTCCCAGGTGTATATGCTTTAAAACAGATTTCCATCAATGACTTTTCAAGCATTAGTAGAGGATGAAGTACAGATTTGTGGAATAGGAGGTTCTCAGTCTCAAATCACACCAATTAAGTGACCACCCACAGCCCATAACTGTAAATGATGGTATTGTTCAGTTCCTGTTTGAAAAAAACAATGAAAACATATTATCCCAAATCAGACTTTGAAGATATTAATGTATTTGTTTTTTAGATGATTAATATGTGATAATCCTTCCACCTAATTCTTACACAGCAACTGGACACTATTCACCACTCTTTCCATGAAGCACTTACTCATCTTCAATAGCACAACACCCTTCTGGTAACTGTGTAACTCCTCCTTATCCAGTTCATCTTCCTTTACCTAGTCAAAAATAAACTGAAATTCTTCATTGCACACACTTAGGCTGTCTTCCAAGTTTACTTCATGAATACTCAAGACTTTAATTTTTCCCTACACACTTCACACTTAACAGCTTTAATTTTCAGTCCAGACTTCACTTAGCTAC
The DNA here is from genome assembly GCF_024542745.1 of Macaca thibetana thibetana. NCBI lineage: Eukaryota > Metazoa > Chordata > Mammalia > Primates > Cercopithecidae > Macaca > Macaca thibetana. Next base: position 82,621,648 of record NC_065583.1, read on the forward strand.
ATCATTCTATCCAGAAACCTCCCGGGCAATTCAAAGGCATTGGAAATTCTGTAAGTCTTTTTTTTTTTTTCCCAAGACAGTATAGCTCTGTCGCTCAGGCTGGAGTGCAGTGTCGCGATCTCGGCTCACTGCAACCTCCGCCTCCCAGGTTCAAGCAATTCTCCTGTCTCAGTCTCCCAAATAGCTGGGACTACAGGTGCATGCCACCACGCCCAGCTAATTTAATTTTTAGTAGAGACAGGGTTTCAACGTGTTGGCCAGGATGGTCTCCACCTCCTGACCTCGTGATCCACCTGCTTTAGCCTCCCAAAGTGCTGGGATTACAGGCATGAGCCACCGCACTGGGCCCAATTCTGTCTTAAACCAAATGTAATGATCTCCCTATCTACACATCTGTAAATACATTACTATATAAGTGAATGTCATTCACCAGCAAATGACTAACATCCCTCCTCCCCCTAACCCTGCCTGAATCCAATCCCATCAAGTTTTGTCATTCTTCCCAATTTTACTTCTCTCCACCTCCATTACACTATCCTAGTCTATCGTATCATTTCTAACCTCTCTTATCTGCCAAAGACTCCTGACTCTATTAGGAATACTGTATCTACTTCAACTCACATCTAATCCTTCCCTGGGATTTACACCTAAAGTAAAAACTTTCAATTTGTCAATCCCATCAAGCTACCACCCAGTTTCAAATCCTTCAGTAGCTTCCTCATTGTCTTGAAAAACATACTTCACTTAGCCTTTGGGCCTAGCGTCTATGTAGCCTCATCTTGTCCAGCTGCTGTTTGCTCCGGCAGTAACAAGCCTCTTAAGAGTTCCTTACAAATAGGGTGGTCATGCAATTTCCTATCCAAACCTGAACACTTCTGAAAGTGAATACAGCCTGTTCTTGGCAAATTGGCAAATGCATTGACGTGATCTCTCTGACCCCAGAATCTTTGTCCATGTTGTTTCTTTCACCCAGAAAGCAGCTCTTACTTCCCTTTCTTGCCTAATTCATGTTAATTCTTCAGGTCTAGATTAAGTCGATCACGTAACTTTCTTGAGACTTTCCTGACTAGGGTTCTTTATCATGGATTCTCACAGCACTGTATGTCTCTTCATACTATTTTTCTAAGCTGTGATTTTATAGTGTGACTGTGTCCTGAACTGGGCTTTAACTTTGGAAGTGTTAGTTTTTGCTGTATTATAATCCCTCCCTACCCTCAGCAGAATGTCTGGTATGTAATACATTGTATTGAATGAATATCAATACAATGCACTGGGACACAGTCTCTTTGCTCAAGGACCTCACAATGTAGTATGGAAACAAATGTTATATTGTGATACAATGACATGTTGCACTTACAGAATACTCAATTCCATGTCCTAAAAGGGAGGTCAGAGAGTTGTCTGACAAGTCTCAGAGGCTGACAGCACAGTTGTGTCAGGGTACTCAAGAGCTCTTGAGCATTTACTTAAACGAACCTATGAAAGATTGACCCATAAGATAAATGGGCTATATCCACTTACAATGAGAGATACCTTTCCAGTGACCTGCAGAAGTGTCTAGAGTACCAAGCGTTCGTGAGGAATGATGGGAGGCAATCCTGAGATTGGTCTGTGAAAAAATTAACTAAAATACTAGGAATATATGATATGTACATATATATTTATATATGTTTAGTTTACAAATATATGTGGTATATAAGCAGGGGACTGATTTAATTAGGTTTCAAGTTTGAAGGAAACCTAAAGGATAAGCTGAAGGGAAAGATGTAGAGAAAATAGAGGCCTAAACTAAGCCTGGTAGTGGGATTTAAAAAGAAAGGATGAATACAAAATTTCTGCATTAAAATGAGTGGTACAGTTTGTCCCTCAGTATCTTCATGGAATTAGTTCCAGGACCCCCATTTACCAAAACCTGGGGATGCTCAAGTCCTTTATAGTTGAGCCTCTGTACCTGCAAATTCCTGCAGGTACAGAGGACCAACCGTATTTGGACAGCAGTGAGTAAAGCATCTGGGTGAGGGCCAGGCGTGGTGGCTCATGCCTGTAATCCCAGCACTTTAGGAGGCTGAGGCAGGCGGATCATCCAAGGTCAGGTGTTTGACACCAGCCTTGCCAACATGGTGAAACCCAGTCTCTACTAAAAGTACAAAAAATTAGCTGGGTGTGGTGGCACCTGCCTGTAGTCCCAGCTACTTGGGAGGCTGAGGCATGAGAATCACTTGAACCCAGGAGACTGAGGTGGCAGTGAACTGAGATCTTAACACTGCACCCCAGTCTGGGTGACAGAGACTGTCAAAAAAAAAAAAAAAAAAAAAGAAAGAAGGAAAGAAGGAAGGAAGGAAGGACAGACAAAGAAAGAAAGAAAAGAAAGAAAGAAAGAAAGAAAGAAAGAAAGAAAGAAAGAAAAGAAAAGAAAAGAAAAGAAAAGAAAGAGAGAAAGAGAGAAAGAAAGAAAGAGAGAATCTGGGCAAGGAAAGGAGTGATACAGCATCAATGCAACTATTTTTTAATATTTTTGAGGTTGGCTACTGAACCTTCTTTCTTACTCCGCGTGCACACAATTTTTGCAGCAGAGGATGGAATCTTTGTATCTTCTTCAATGCCTATTAGATTTTATACATACTTGCCTCTTAGTATCACCTCTAAGAATTTTGTTTGAAATTTAGCTTTTAGTGATTCAAGAATTTATCAGTCAAAATCCCCAAACACAGTGACCATAAAGAAGGTGAATGAGCCACTGGTGGACATCACAATAATCTGGGAAACTTCCCAAATACTACCTAGAACCTAGAAATTCTGCATATCAGAAGAGGGGAAGAATAGGAAGGTCAGGCACATGTAGTTTCTGAACTTTACAGGTGACTGAGTCCTGTCCCTTGCCCAACACTGGGAACTAAACTCCCCTAATTTCTTATTAGGAAAACAGAAAATGTACAGTACATCTTCACTAGACGATGACTTAGGATTTCATGGGTTCTATTCAGAGAACTTTGTAAATTTAAGAATCATATTGGAAAGACTCCCTCTGGTTTGGCAAGGACATGGGAAATACTGTCATAGGTTGAGATTCTAGGGTATTTTCATACTGTCCTGATTGTTTTTGTGGTTTCTCATATGCAAATCCTCCAGGCAACAAGAAGATAATTATGGAATTAAAATCTCAACCCTGGCATCCAAAAAGCTAACAAAGGAGCAAGTCATCCTGTTTACGTTACATATTTCAAATTCTGGATATGTGGTTCCCAGTCTATCCCCACCTAAGGATACTCATTTAGTACTTCGCCTAGTAAAGCATATCACAATTAAGGACCCACAAAATGCTGTCTTAGATTCTGGAAAATAACATTCTTTCCAAAGAATATGAAATTTAAAAAATGGGAAATTAAATAGTAAAAAAAAACTCCTGGTTAATGTTAATTATGTGGAATTTTTCGTTAGTCATGTGAGATTATCAACTGTTGGATACTGTTTTAGTACCAGTAAGTAGAGATAAAGCCAGTTTATTCAGATAAAGTGACACTGTAAATTTAACTACGTTGATAAATCACCCAAAAGGTATCTTTGGATTGCCTACACGCTTTTTAAAAAATAAACCGGCAAGATTGTTGCAAGTTTCCACCTACTGTCTACTTCTGTGAAGCAATAAAGTATGATTTTACTCGAAATCTAAATCTCCAATGTTCAATATTTTATTATATATTGGGCAAGATATTTTTTCGAATAGCATGTTTGATGGCACAATATGGCAGAATAGCATATTTGATGGCACAATTAGTAGTTAAAACCAAAAAAACAGTCTGATGTGCTTCCAGAAAACGTAAAATAGACTGTATTATACAGTAATTATTTTCATAAGACAATGACAAAATGTCAGAGTTGTAATTGAGGACTTTATTAACTGAACTACACTTCTGATTACAACATTCTTTATATATGTTAATCATTAGCTTCTCTGGAGAAATTAGAGGCACAGGAAGTTCCTATCATTAAGGATATTAACATAAAGCTTAATATGAAAAATTAGCACTCAGTTCGTAATACTCTAGGGACTTCAGAAATGAAGATTTGTATGATCCTTTTATCCCTCACAGCCCAGTGTTAAAACTAATATTGCAAAGGACGGTAGTGTTCCATTTCGTTTTGCTATTCAATTATTGCTGATAGATACATGTTTTCAAAAAGGCCATGGGCATCTGTTTGCTTTTCCCTACTCCTCCAGGTGAATATACCCTTCAATATGCAGTAAATACATATGTGGAGTTATGTTTTGAGATTTTTTTTGAAGGATTTGAACCAAATTGTTTAAACAGCTGGTAGTCTAAAACTCTGGAATATTTCCCACAAGAGAAAAATTATTTGGGGAATGCATGTTACCACAGACTCATTTGACTAGGAAAGTGGGCCTTTACACCTAATCAAATAACTGAACAATGGAATTAGAAACTTTTAAATATTATTAACCTTGGCCGCTGGGTGCCGTGGCTCACGCCTGTAATTCCAACACTTTGGAAGGCAGAGGCAGGAGGATCGCTGGAGCTCAGGAGTTCAAGACCAACCTAGCAACATGACAAAACCCCGCCTCTATAAAAATAAGTAAAAAACAAAAATCATTAACCTTGAGTGAGTCAAGTCCATCTGCAGACTGAAAAAAATAACGTGTAACAGAATTCTGATTTAAAAAACAATGCTTTCAAAAAAGCATTTCAAAATGCTTTACGTATGTTTCAAAAACACACTTAAAAAAGATGTTTCCAACACATTGAAGGGATTTAACTAAGGCCCACAATTACAGTTACGATACAAACTGTCAACTAAAAGGCAGCAAGTTAAGCTGAGACAGTTACATCCCTCGAGTAGCGTTTTTTGTTGCGATTCGGTGCCGCACCCTTCACCCCGCCCTCTGGGGAGGAACCTAGAAAGGAAGGGTTGGTACATGTCTAAACCAGGCCACCAACACACACATCAAGCGGCATCACAGGCTGTCAACGACCGGGTCTCTATTTTCACTCCTCAGGCGCCCCGCCTGTGCGGGACATCAGCTCCCGAGGGAGCGTCAGTCGCAGATCGCCCAAACGTAAGAGGTGGCGAGAGGCCACCACGGTTGCCCAACAGTTGCGTTCCCAGGCTGCCTGGTGTGACGCAGCAGCCCCCGCCCGGACCCTGAGGCCTGGCGCTCCGACGGGGCCGAGGCCTGTGCTACCCGACACTCCTTGCGACCCGGCCCTTTAGGCTTATTCGGCGCGGCCGTTCCCGGCTTCCCGAGTACCATCGCACTCTCTCCCCACCCCCGTTCCTCCCCGGTTCCTTGTCAGTCTCCGCCGCGACGTCTTTGCGCAACCATCCCGAGTGACATTAGCGCCCATACCCGCACGGAGCGAGCCTGAAGCTCCCATTTCCCGGAATTCAACGCCGCGCCGCTAAGGGCGGGCACCCAAGCGAAGATCAGCGGACTAAGGCCGCGACCAGAGTCCGGCGGCCTCCCCGCAGTCAGAGTCCGGCGGCCTCCGCGCAGCCAGCGTGCGCACTCCCATTCGTGCGCGTGCGCGCACTCGCCCTCCGCCCCGCCCCAGTACCAATCGCTTTTTTCCTACGCCCACGACTCTTGAACGTAGAACCTCCCGCAGCCCGCGCGCGAGCCGAAAGGGTTCGGCGTGCGCGCACTCGCCCGCTCGCCTGCCCGCGTCGCGCTCTGTCGAGAAGGGGAGTGAGCAGAGGCGCTTACGTCGCGCGGGAGGCGGAGGCGACGGCGACCTCGGTGGCGGCGGCGGCGACGACGGAGACGGTTGCGCTCGCTCGCTCTCTCGGCGTCATGGCGGCTGCCGGGGGCAGATAAGCGGCGGGAGCGGGAGCGCGCGCGCGCGGCGGCGGCGGCGACGACTCGTTACTTCTAGCTCTTGCTTCCCTCGCCGTTGGTGCTTCAATAATGAATTGTTAGCTCCACTCCGCAGGGGATCGCGCGTTGGTGCTGCGGGCCAGGGCTTCCCCCTTCCCCTCCGCGTCTGTCCCCTTCCCCCTCCCCCGCACGGACTCTTCCTTACCCGGAGACGCCGGAGCTCTAGGACCTTGGCGGCGGAGATCCCGGGCCTGGGCGCGGGGGAGGCCGTCGACTGGAGTCGGCTCCCTCCGCCCCGCCAAGCCCGCCGGTAAGAAAGGGGGCGGCGGGCGGGTCAGGATGTGGCGGGGAGGACAGGAGCCGGCCGGGTGGAGGGCAGGCGCGGCGCGGTGCCCAGGCGGCGGCCCAGCGGCGGGGCGAAGGCCGGCTGTCTCTGAGTGCCGGTGGCGGTGTACGGGCCCGGCGCGCAGGGGGCGTGTGAGCGGCGAGTACAGGCCGGCGGCCGCAGAACGCGTCCTTACGCCGGTCTGGCGGCCCTGCCCCGGCCTCTTCAGCTTGGTGCGGACCGGGCCGCGAGAGGAGACCCGCGAATGGCTGGCTCTTAGCCGGTGCGTGGGTCCCGCCGCGACCCGGGCTCCCAGCACGTGGGGAGCGGCGGGAGGGGGAGGGGGCGGCGGCTCGGGCGAGCCTGGGAGGGCGCGGGGCGGGTCTGCGGGAAGTTTGAGGCGGGAAGAGGGACTCCCGGACCGGGATGGAGGCCCTGGGAGAGGGGGGCAGGTCCGCAAGGGAGGCTGATTGGAGCGCATTGAATGGATGAGCAAGGAGGATGATTTCCAAACCTCTTTCGAGTGCAGCTCTAAAAACTTAACAGGAGCAAAGCAACTGTTAAAAGACAGGGGACTGAAGACGTTTGATAACTTAGGATAGTCCTCATGGAGACACTTGAGAGGACAGAGCACTGTGTGCGCTTGGAGCTTCAGAACTTAAGGTTGTGAAAGGGTTTCAGAGGACTTTTTCGGGTAAGGGAGGTGGGGGAGAAAGGAAGTTAAAAATGTACAGAGAAAGCCATTTTGAGGGACGAAAGGAAAGTGAAAAGGAAAGAACGAAAAGGGGAGTGAACTTTTTAAAGGAAGAAACGGGAAAGGTAGTTTGTTAACATCGATTTTTTAAGACTTAATTGTTCAGTAAGGCTGTTTGACTAGGGTGAGATTAATATTTAACATTAGGAATAAATGTTGAGTAGAACGGTTACTTTTTAGATAACCTGTGCTTGCAGAGTTTTCTGGACTGTAGTCTAGAGAATTAACATCCTGATCCAGATGCAGACTTTGCTATCATTGAGTTGGTAACAGTCTGTTTCCCTCCCTCTTTTGTGGAAGGGAAATAATCGTAGGAGTGAATTCTCTTTGCTGAGGTCGGAGGACAGCTCTGCTCTCAGTTGGCTGTCTCGGTACTTTCTGGCTGGGGAAGGATCTGACGTCTCCTTCCCCCGCTTCTTCCTCTCCCTCCCCTGCCAGAGATCTCCTTTGTTTATTCGTGGATGGCTTGTAGGTGATTCTTCAGTGTTGTACTGAAATCTCTAAAGGTGGAAATGGTGTGTCTTGGTTCATTATTCTTGCCCCAATTTTTTTATGTAAAAAAATCAGATATAGTGGATATTCTATTACCTTTTTAATTTTTTTCACAAAATAAAAACCAAGTGCAAACTGGTTATTATTTAAATGTTACCCCACTATCCGTTTACCTGTTAAAGAACACATTTATTTTGATCTGTGCATTTTTGTTGAGATTATATGATATCTTTTATTTGCCTGTTCCTCCCATGGGAGCGTTTTCAAAACTTTCTCACTCAAGTGTATGAAGTTCTTGGTGGGAGGAATGAGAGCTTGATTAAAGGTAACCTCCCCCTGCCCCCCACTTCATTTGTTCGACCAAGTTATCTAATAAGACTCCGTTATCTACTCTTGGGATGTATGCATATGTTACATCGTATCACCTTGCTTTAGGAGTCTATACAAACATTGTTAGATAGTTGCAGTTTCAGTTAGTCTCTCAAAATCATATCACTCCGCAAATATTTTAATTCTTCTGTCCGAAGTATACTAGCAGTAGCATACTAAATTCCAGTTAGTAGTCAGGAGTGTGGTTACTAGAAGTCTAGGTATTTTAAGTATTTAATAAAAGGCCTCCACTTCTTCCTTACTACCTCTAGTCTAATTGGCCTACGTAGATTTGTATGTTTTAAACAGGGCTTATTTACCTTTTTTCTGTAGGAAATTTTCTTAATTTGTTAATATATTTTCTTTAGGTGAATGAAAGGAGAGTCCCAGAAAACCTGTGACTGTTGAAGAAAATTTATCTGTGAATTTTTATATTCAAGGAGTCAGTATTTATAGTCATCTTTTAAACTGGGAAGATTTATATTTTACTTTAAAACTTCTTGATAATAATTTACAATGAATGGACACAGTGATGAAGAAAGTGTTAGAAACAGTAGTGGAGAATCAAGGTAAGTAAGCACTTTGTTATCATTTGTTTACTATGAAGAGAGTTGAAAACTTCGCTCTCTTTTTTCTTTATTATTGTTGTTGTTTAGTTTTCCTCATAGGTAGCAGAGTTTTCAGGGTTTCCTTTTAGCTATCCAAAATACTAAAAAAATTGTGATATATGAACCTTTTCTCATAATACAGGTTTTAATTTTTTTCATTCAAATACACAGTAGGTCTTAAATATAGAAAGTTTTTGTTTACCTAAATCTATTTGGAAGTTTATATTTGAGCTAATAATTAAGCTGGAGCGTGTAAAATAGATTTAAATTGTTTTGACTGTTAGTGAAATTTCTAGATGAAGGCAGTAAAAATTTTTTCACTCATCTTTTTCTGGCATTTTGTCTTCTATACCTGTACTGTTCAGTATGGTTACCACTATTCACATGTGGCTATTTAAACTTCAATTACAAAATATTCAGAATTTACTTAGTCGTACTAGATACATTTCAAGTACTGAATAATCATATGTGGCTAGTGGCTACCATATTGGACAGTACATAGAAAAGTTCTATCACTGGAGAAAGTTTTAGACAGTGCTGAGCCAAACATTTGTTGAAATATTACTGCGCCCTGTTTTTTTTTCAGATTGGAGTTTTAATTATCTGTGAAGGAGTTAAGAGTTCTTGCTTGGGCCAAGTGTTTGCAAAGAAGATTCTTCAAATTCTGTAGCTCCCCAATTTTGAGTTATCTGCACATTAATTTACAGTCCATGTAGTTATATGCATTATCATATTTAGAAATTAGAAATGTGGAGTCAAACTGTTCACTTATTCCATTTCTGTCTCTTATTAGTTGTGTGAATTAGGGCAAATTAATCTCTGAAGCTCTGATTTTTGCCCCATAAAGAGAGGATTACACTATTATCTTATTTAAAGTTCATGGCTAGGTTTGGTGGATCATGCTTGTAATCCCAGCACTTCGAGAGGCTGAGGCAGGAGGATCACTTGAACTCAGGAGTTGGAGACCAGCTTAGGCAGCATAGTGAGACTTTGTCTCTAATTTATAAAAAATAAAATTAAAAAAATTTTGAGGATTGACATGCTTCATGTAAAGGGCTTAAAATATTTTCTGAGATAATGAGCACTGAATATTTGCTTATTGTAACCAGCATGTTTTGTGTAACACAGGATACTATATAACAAAAACATTAATTACAGTGATGGCGACATGGGGGTAGACAAGAAACGGGAAAGTTTTGGCAATTAAGAAGATTAAGAAAAATGTTAGATAGAAAACTAAAATTAAGTAGTGGTATTTGTATTTAATCTGAAACTTGGACTTTTCTTTTTCTTTTTTTTTGAGACAGAATCTCACTCTGACGCCCAGGCTGGAGTGCAGTGGTGCGATCCTGGCTCTCTGCAACCTCCGTCTCCCAGGCTCAAGTGATTCTCTTACCTCAGCCTCCAGAGTAGCTGGGATTACAGGCGCAGGCCACCACTCCCAGCTAATTTTTGTATTTTTTTTTGTAGAGGTAGGGTTTCACCACGTTGGCCAAGCTGGTCTCAAACTCCTGTGCTCAAGTGATCCACCTGCCTTGGCCTCCCAAAGTGCTGGGATTACAGGCGTGAGCCACCACGCCCGACCTGACACATGGAATTTTCTGACCTAACTAGTTATACTTTAGTTTATCAGCTTTCATAGGTACCGTTTGGATGAACAAGAATATCATATAGAATAAAATAAGGAACAGTTATGGAAAGCAGCGTTATTGAACAAGTATAGTCTAGGAGTTATAAAACCTGAGTTGATGCTATCTCTGCATTAATTAGAACTCATATGATTGCCTCCACTCTAAGGATTGAACTGATATTGAAGTTTCACCTTAATTAATTACAAAGTGCATTGTAAAGTTTCAAACAGTAAAGTTTTACTAGAACCACTAGAGTTGAGGTTTAATTAAAAGACTTAAATCTCAGCTTTGATTCAAATCTCTGTAGGTATGCTGACTACTGACTACAGTTAAGTGAATAGAAGAGTCATATTGTCCACCCACAATTTTTTTTTTTCCGAGACAGGTCCTCACTCTGTCACCCGGGCTGGTGTACAGTTGTGTAGTCTCGGCTCACTGTAGCCTCTGCCTCCACCTCCTGGGCTCAAAACGGTTCTCCCACCTCAGCATCCTGACAGGCGTGCATGCCACCACATTCAGCTAATTTTAAAATTTTTTGTAGAGATGAGGTCTCACCATATTGCCTCAGCTGGTCTTGAACTCATGGGCTCAAGCAGTCCTCCCACCTTGGCCTCCCAAAGTGTTGGGATTACAGGTGTGAGCCACCATACCCGGCCTCACATTTTCTTATTCATAGTTGCAATGAAATGTTTAGTAGGTAGAAATATCTAGAGGAAACACAGGAACCAAACTACTCATAAAATAGGAAATAAGACTCTTGGGAGTAAATCCTCTAGTTGGATCTGTCTAGCAGACAGATCATGTGCTGGTATATTCTGACTACTTACCTGTTCCAATATTTTATTTATTTTTCTGCCATATCTAAAGTGAGGAGGAGTAATTGGTCTAATTTGATACTACAGGTGAAAAAAAATTAAATCTTGTGGCCCGGCGCGGTGGCTCACGCCTGTAATCCCAGCATTTTGGGAGACTGAGGCAGGCGTACTAAGGCTGGGAGTTCGAGACCACCGTGACCAACATGGAGAAACCCTGTCTCTACTAAAAATACAAAATTAGCTGGGTGTGGTAGCCTGTAATCCCAGCTGCTCGGGAGACTGAGGCAGAATTGCTTGAACCCAGGAGGTGGAGGTTGTGGTGAGCCGGAGATCGCGCGATTGCACTCCAGCCTGGGCCACAAGAGCAAAACTCCTTCTCAAAAAAAAAAAATTAAACCTTGTGAAATCTAATTTAAGGAATCTTTTACAATGCATACTCATCTTAAATAATTGCAAAGCATATTTCTTTAATTATTCAGAGTTGTTAATTTTGTGTGCTTCTGAAAAGTGTGGTTATCTAGCTTTTACAACTGCCTTGGAGTTTATCAGGAGAGAGACCTTCTTTTTTGCCTTCATTTTCTTTCTTACTGCTGCTATAGCTATGCTCTACAGTCATTAACACTCTATTCCCACTCCTTTCCCCAGAAGCGTTTGTCATAAGACATTACGAAGAAGGGAGATTGTACCTTGTTAAAAGACTGAGGAGGTGAACTTTAGAGGTAGAGGGATTTTCTTGCAAAAAAACAAAAGCTTCTATAACTATGAATATTAATATAGAGTAATTTTTTTTCTTTTTTTTGAGCTGGAGTCTTGCTCTGTCGCCCAGGCTGGAGTGCAGTGGTGTGACCTCAGCTCACTGCATCCTCCACCTACCGAGTTCAAGCAGTCCTCCTGCCTCAGCCTCCCGAGTAGCTGGGACTACAGGCATACACCACTGCATCCAGCTAATTTTTGTATTTTTAGCAGAGACAGGGTTTTGTCATGTTGGCCAGGCTGGTCTCAAACTCCTGACCTCAAGTGATCTGCCCACCTTGGCCTCCCAAAGCACTGGGGATTACAGGCATGAGCCACCGTGCCTGGGCCCCTAATACAATTAGATGAGAAATATACTTTGTTTTTAAAGTTGATATTCATTGTAAGTAGCTTTCTAAAGTAAATTTTGATTTTTTAGTGGCTAGAATTCTATAATGTATTTTTGCTTCAAAATTTCCTTCTTCCTTTGTGAAAGTTTATTAAACAGAATAGAATTAAGAAAGAATTCATTTGGCATTGGCAGGTTACAGTTAGCTTTCTATTGAAAAAAAATTTTTTTAAGTGTTCTGTCTGGAGAGCTCTCTGTAACTATTCACTGAAAGGAAGAATACACAGGAAAATACGTCTCTTTGGCTATGCTATTGCTGACAGTCTTGAAATTTATTTACTAAGAAATGTGGGCCAGGATGCACCTGTATAACAGTTATAGCTCAACACAAAGTTTTATATAACTGAAGTTAAGCTTTTTAAAGATAATGCTGGAAGATTTCAAAGCATCAGTTTGCAGCTGTGTGGATTTGTGGTGGTATTTGCAAGCAAATTTTTCAAATCCTGGCAGACTTTTTTTAAATTTTTTTGTTTGTTTGTTTGTTTGAGATGTAGTCTCACTCTGTTGCCCAGGCTGGAGTGCAGTGGCATGATCTTGGCTCACTGTGACCTCTGTCTCTTGGGTTCAAGCAATTTTCTGCCTCTGCCTCCTGAGTAGCTGGGATTATAGGCGCCTGCCACCACGCCCTGCTAATTTTTGTATTTTTGATAGAGATGGGGTTTCACCATCTTGGGTAGGCTGGTCTTGAACTCCTGACCTCATGATCCACCCACCTCGGCCTCCCAAAGTGCTGGGATTACAAGCGTGAGCCACTGTGCCTAACCGACTTTTTAGTTTTAAATAAGTTATCTTGAGTGATGATTTACTTCAGGAATGGCTATACGGTTAAAGATCAGAATGGTATATGAGTTAACTTTCAAAGATACTACTTTTCTGTATATAGTCATAATAAGATAATGTGTGGGCAAACATTAATGTGATGTTATCCCTTTTACTCTGCTTAAGTGATTGCTTATTTAAGATGTTGATGACTGATGGGTTATATGTGGTGCAGTTTTGTGTTTTAAAATGAATATTACGTTATGATAAATGGAGAAAATGTTTAAACTTTTTTTAAAATGGGGAATATTTAAAACTACAGAAATAGAAAAGTTGCTCCAGTTATGGTCCATGGACCAGCAGTGTTGGCATCACTTGGGAGCTTATTATAACTGTAGAACTTTGTGCCTTGCCCCAGACCTACTGAATCAGAATCTTCATTTTAACAAGATTCCCAAGTGATTCTTACGTATTAAGTTCATACACATTTATATGAAGCTATTCATCTGGAGTCATAGCATCTTGCCACTTTTTTTGTTATTGATGTTGTTATATATGGTTTTCATTTTCTGGGAACGTCCAATGAACTGTGTCTTGAGCAAGACCAGCAAGAGGCTAGGTAAGTTTCATTTCTTCGGAAACAGTAACAATGGCAACCGATGATTGTTGAGCTCTTACTGTGCCTTAACCTAGCATGATGCACATGGGGCGTTGTGCATTACTTGAATTATCACAGTGCATCCTCACAAAACTTCTGTGAAGTATAGTGTTATTATTCCCACTTTCCAGATGGGGAAACAAGATTTACAGCCATTTTATATATTTTTTAGTTCTTTTTTAAAAAACTATTACCTAAACTCTATACTTTACTTGGATTTCATTGATTTTTCCATTAACTCCCTCTTTTCTGTTGTAGGATTAAATCCAGAGTACCACATTGCGTTTAGTTGTCAAATCTCCCCAGTCGTCTTTGATCTGTGAGAGTTTCTAAGTCTTTCCTTAGTTTTCGTGATCTAAACCATCTTGAAAAATACTGGCCAGGTATCCTGTAGAATGTCTTTGAAATCTAGATTTGTCTGTTTTTGGTTGTTTTTTTTTTTTTTTTTTTTTTTTTGAGACGGTGTCTTGCTCTCTTGCCCGGGATGGTGTGCAATGGCGCGATCTCTGCTCACTGCAACTGCCGTCTCCTGGGTTCAAACGATTCTCCTGCCACAGCCTCCTGAGTGATGGACTACAGGTGTGCGCCACCATGCCTGGCTAATTTTTGTATTTTTAGTAGAGATAGGGTTTCTCCATGTCGGGCAGGCTGATCTTGAACTCTTGACCTCAGGTAATTCACCTGCCTTGGCCTCCCAGAATGTTGGGATTACAGGTGTAAGCCACCATACCTGGCCTTGTCTATTATTCTTAGGATAAACTAGGGTTATTGGTTTTTAGAAGAATACCACAAAGATAAAGTGTGCTAGTCACATCATGGGAAACATGTTATCCTCATGACATTACTGGTGGTGTTAACCTCCATCACTTGGTCAAGGTAGTATTTGCAAGTTTCTCTACTATAAAGTTCCCTTTCCATAATATATTCTTTGGAAGCGAGTCACTGTGTCTAGCCTACTTTCAGGAAGGTTGGGTAGGAATTAAATTCCATCCTCTGGTGGGGGGGAGTATTTACATATATTAAATGGAATTTCTATAAGGAAATTTATGAATCGTTTATATATGTGTGGATTTATATGTGTGCTTATATGGATTTAGTGGATTATATGTAATCCACTAAACTAGCTTACAACTCTATAAAATACATATTTGTGTATAATATTTATGTGTTTATGTATAATAGGTACTTTTATGTACCTAATGTATAATAGTTGACTTTTTTGTTACTTAAATTGATCTAGCCTTGGCTCTTGGAAGCTTTCTTAGTTTGGCTTGTATGTTTCTTTTACATACTCCCTTACTTTCACCCTAGAATCAGCCACTCTCCAAGGAGCCTTGGTTCCATTTTTGTGGAGAATGGTATTAGAAACCAAGATTTGGGTATTGGGTATGCTTCTTGATATTCAAGTGTCACTGCTTTTATTTCCTCTCAGTGAACGAAGTGGACAGAGCTAGGTAATATATATAGATACACTATGTATACCTACATATCTGTAGTAATTTCTGTATCTTTCCATCTATATACATACCAGCTCATACATAAACATGAGTTCATACCAATGGCTCCAACTCTAATCCTGTACTATAGGGTTCATTCTAACCTTTGTTTCTTATTCCTTTGTAACTTCCTTATTCAACAGTGAGAAACCTGGCTCTCACCATCCACCATTTATGTGCTTATATATTCATTCCTAATATACATGTAAAGCAGTTTTAGAATTTTTAGATATACTTTATCAGGAGAAACTAATTTCCCAACTAAAATATGGTGTTTATGTACAGTACACTTTAATATTTAGCCTTTAAGTTTCTAGTCAAAACACTGTTTTCTGATGTTGGTCAAGTTCATTTTTCCCTCACCCATTTGAGTGTAATTATGTGATAAATTTGTAATAAAATTAGACTCATTTGTCACAATATGCATTCCATCCTGTGATCCTCATCATACCGGTTGATTTTTAAAATTTGTGTATATTAATACTTATTCCATGAGGCACTGTTCTGTGGGTTTTGACAAGTGCATAGAATCATTTATTCTCTATTCCAGTACTGTACAGAACCATTCCTTCATCTTAAAAGGTCCCAGATCTACGGAACCAGAATTTCCATTTTGGCAAGATTCCCAGGAGAATTGTATTCATGTTAAATTCATATGCATGTATATGAAGCTGTTCACCTATAATCATTCAGCATCTTGCCATGTTTTAAAGTTATAAATTAATTTCAAGAAAGACTGTTATAATCTAGGGGTGATAATGGAATAGCCAGTTTAAATATACAATTGAGTATATTCAAATTTGTGGGACCAAATGGGCATGAAAGTGAGGTAAAAAGAAAATGAAGGGTAAATTACTGAAGTCATTTAATGAGCTAGTTGGAAAGTTTTCATAGCATGCTTTAACTTTTGTAATTTCAATAATGATGAGAAATGCAGTTTGAAAAGAAAGGAAGAACAAATAATATATATTCAAAAAAGTGTTAGAGGGGAAGTTTTTTTGTTTTTTTTTTAAGACAGAGTTTTGCTCTGTCGCCAGGCTGGAGTGCTGTAGCATGATCTCAGCTCACTGCAGCCTCTGACAAGTGATTCTCCTGCCTCAGCCTCTCGAGTAGCTGGAGTAACAGGCACATGCTACCACACCCAGCTAATTTTTGTATTTTTCGTAGAGATGGGGTTTCACCATGTTGGCCAGGATAGTCACGATCTCCTGACCTCGTGATCCGCCCACCTTGACTTCTCAAAAGTGCTGGGATTACAGGCGTGAGCTACCGCACCTGGCTCAGGAAGATTTTTATAGAAGTCATAGTCCCCCAATAAAGAAGTGTGCAAATCCCCTAATAAGGAGAATATGTTTGACATCTAGCTTTGCAGTTCTTTACCTGAGGTTTATTCATTGTTAAAAGTTTTTGGCCAGGCGCGGTGGCTCACGCCTGTAATCCCAGCTCTTTTGGGAGGCTGAGGCGGGTGGATCACGAGGTCAGGAGATCGAGACCATCCTGGCTAACACGGTGAAAACCTCTTCTCTACTACAAATACAAAAAAATTAGCCAGGCGTGGTGGCAGGCACCTGTGGTCCCAGCTACTCGAGAGGCTGAGGTGGGAGAATGGCATGAACCCAGGAGGCGGAGCTTGCAGTGAGCCGAGATCGCACCACTGCATTCCAGCCTGGGTGACAGAGTGAGACTCCGTCTCAAAAAAAAAAAAGTTTTTGTGTGGGTTAGTTCCAGGTGAAGGAAGGAAAAGGAAGCATAGCAGAAAAAACACTACCCATGGGGAGTGTATTCCCCATGTGAATGGGTTGGAACCACTAGTTTTAGGGAGAAATTCCGGGAATCTTGTTCCAAAATCAACTTGTATATGTGACTGAGAAAATTAGTGTTTATGATTGAAAATATATTATCTATCACTATGGTATGAGGTGACTGTTGAGTCAGAAGTCAACTTTAAATGTTAAATTGTGCTCAGAAGTTTCTTTGGTGTAGATAGATTGAGATCTAAGTTATTGATATTAAAATATGTAGAGACAAAGCTGGAGATGTGCAAAGTTCTATTCAAACAGTACTGACTTCTGGAATTCAGTGTCTACAGTATCTCTCAGAACTGAGGCATAAGACACAAGAATAGTGGGTTAGTCTTAATGAGAATGACTCCGAATAGCTATTTCTCAGTTCTACTGTTGTTGCTTTCAGAAATACAAGTGTTTGTTTTCTGATAGTTATTTAGATGATTGAGCAATTACTGTGTGGTAGATATCATGGGATTCTAAAATTTGAGTTCCTTTAAAGCTTATAATCAAGAAAGAGATAAAAGTCTTCAAAAATACATGTATATATCAGGTGAATACCATAAATGCAGAGAGATACCAAAATCTGTGGCCGTTCAAATGTAGGAGTGTGGTTTGATCATAAGGACAAGTATCAAGCCCAATATTAAAATGAAGAGGATTTGTTGTTGTTGTTTTTTTTTTTTTTTTTTTTTTTTTTTAGTTTCTTTGTTTTTGGAGGGATTGACTTAAACCATGATAATCTTAAATTTCACATATGTTAAAAATGTCCTGGTAATGTGACTTTGGTGATAAGGCATTTTGACAGGATTAAGCAAAAAGCAGAGTGACTTAATTTTTATACTAAGGAAAAGTATGTTAGTAAAAGATCGTGAGTCTTAGGATCAAAAGTTTTTATGTCAAGGCATGGGGCCTTTGGAAAAGAGTGAAGTAACAGTCTAAATTCCTAGAAGCCTAAAACAAGAAAGAGTCTTTTTGTTTTTGTGCTTGATACTGATTATTATTACTTCTGTAATACTGTTTTCACAGTTCTAAATGGTTCAGTCCTCAGTTACATTAGTAAACGGCAGAGGTTTGATATGAAAGGAAAATTTATAGTAAAAGAATCAGAATTAGTTGTATATGGGGTACCGAAATTCCTAATCATCTTTTATCTATTCCAGTTTTAGAATGTATTTTATAGTGAAGGATTAACCTAGTGTCCAACCTAGTATCTGATACATACTACATTGTTTATTTCACTTTTTTTAATCAAATGACTCACAGTAAAAGAAGTTTTTTCTTAGGTGCAGTACAGACCTATAGGTATATGCAGACAGATGAAATACCACATAACAAATAATTTTGTTTAAAATTATATATTGCTGGTAACTTCATTTTTTTGTGGTAGTATTCGTTAAAGTAATATAAAAGCATATAAATATTTTAAAACCCTTTTTTTTTTTTTTTTTGGCGGTAGAGTTTTGCTCTTGTTGCCCAGGCTGGAGTGCAATGGTGCAATCTCAGCTCACCACAACCTCCGCCTCCTGGGTTCAAGAGATTCTCTTGCCTCAGCCTCCCAAGTAGCTGGGATTATAGGCATGCACCGCCACACCTGGCTAATTTTGTATTTTTAGTAGAAACAGGATTTCTCCGTGGTGGTCAGGCTGGTCTCGAACTGCCGACCTCAGATGATCCGCCCGCTTTGGCCTCCCAAAGTGCCAGGATTACAGGCGTGGGCCACCGTGCCCTGCCAAAACCTTTTTAAAAAAGCAGACTAAGTATCAATAATCTCTTTAAAATTGAACTTTATTTATTTATTTATTTTATTTTATTTTTGAGACGGAGTTTTGCTCTTGTTGTCTAGGCTGGAGTACAATGGCACAGTCTCAGCTCACTGAAACTTTCACCTCCTGGGATCAAGCGATTCTTGTGCCTCAGCCTCCCAAGTAACTGGGATTACAGGCATGTGCCACCATGCCTGGCTAATTTTTTGTATTTAGTAGAGGTGGGGTTTCACCATGTTGGTCGGACTGGTCTTGAACTCCTGACTTCAGGTGATTGACCCACCTCAGCCTCCTAAAGTACTGGGATTTTGGGTGTGAGCCACTGCGCCCAGCCAAAATTGAACTTTTAAATGTAGGCATTATTTGTGTTAACTGAAATATTATTATTAATAATTTGAAGTTTATGTTAAAGTAGTGACAGTAGTAAAATGAGCCCCATGTACACACCATACAGCTTCAACATATTTCGATTCATAGCCAATCTAATTTAATCTCTTAACTCCTATTACTCTCTCCAACCTCACTTGATTTTTTGGAAACATAATTTCTGTGTGTGTTAGACTTCTACCTGAGAGATAATACTAAAGGGGGGAAAATCATTAAGGTTTGCCTGCTTGTTATAACTATAAATTAAAGATTTAGAGATTTTCATTCATGTCATAATATTGTAATAAATTTTGTATGTATGTTAGGAAACTATTTTTCAATGACTTTTCAATGTATATATCCATAGCCCTTATTTCTCATCTGATCATTCTCTGCTTACTAGAAAATACTTTCTCTTTTTTTTTTTTTGAGAAGGAGTCTGGCTCTGTCGCCCGGGCTGGAGTGCAGTGGCCAGATCTCAGCTCACTGCAAGCTCTGCCTTCCGGGTTTACGCCGTTCTCCTGCCTCAGCCTCCCGAGTAGCTGGGAACACAGACGTTCGCCACCTCGCCCGGCTAGTTTTTTGTATTTTTTAGTAGAGACGGGGTTTCACCGTGTTAGCCAGGATGGTCTCAATCTCCTGACCTCGTGATCCGCCCGTCTCGGCCTCCCAAAGTGCTGGGACTACAGGCTTGAGCCACCGCGCCCGGCAGAAAATACTTTCTCTTGAGTTTATCCCAGGTTCAACACAACTAAGTAATCATCTTTGAAATCAGTCATGTTAAAAGTTATTCTTCCTAGTATCGCTCCACTTTCAGCAGTTTTAAATTTCTTCAGTTAGAAACTTTAAGGAGATAGAATCATATTGTACTTTAAGAAGAGTTTATAGTACAATTTTGTCTTGGATTTGTAGTTTAGAATGCTGAAAGGAACTGTTGTTTTTGCTGGTCAGTGTTTAACAAAGCAGTGAAACTACCTGGTTTTCAGAGTTGTACAGATGAGAAGATGTTTTCCAGGTCTTCTGAAACCTTTTACAGTTTTTATTTGTACTATGTCATCAAACTTTTTATTTGTGTTTATGTGTGTGTATACTCCATCATGATGTAAAATGTATTATATAGGTCATGGTCCAAAAAGTTGGAAAGCCATTGCTTGACTTTGGCCACTATTCTTTTTTGTTGTTGTTAATGCTTAGCATTTAGTCGTTGCCTACTACTTTCCAGATTCTTTCTGCAGTCATGCTAAAGTGGACAGTGGTCTATAAAATAACTAAAATTAAGGTCCTGACTGAATGATCTTCAAGACCTAGTTAGCAGAGAGATATATGTATACAAATAATTGTAATATTGTGAAGGAATTGTTAGTAACTTGAGCACAGTATTGTGGGAACATGAGCTAGAGCAGTGATGTGTGCCTGGGGAAATCAGGGAATGGCTACCTAGAGGACATAGTTTTGAATAGTCGTGGTTTTGAATAGTCTTGAAGAGTGAAAAGTTTTATTGATTGCTTTGGAGAGAAAGCATTCTCCAGACAGAGGGAAAAGTATAGAGAAAGATACTGATGCTGAGTCCTAAAATCACTCCCCATAAAACTATGCGTGTGATTTCATTTCCCCTATTTTCAGTTCCTCAGTCAGGAATTGGACCAGTTGTATTTTATCTTTTTACTTTCACATAAAGTTTTTTTTTTTTTTTCCTATGGCATTTTGTTCCCAATAGAAACTCTAGCTCAATACTCATTAGTTGAGGATATGAGCAGGTGAGTTAAAATTGTGTATGTATAAAACATGTTCTTTCCAAAATGTTTATTTCACAAAGTTAGTACAGCTGTTAGGCTAGAGAAACAGTTAGGGTACTGTATTAGAGAACTAAAAACACAGAGGCTTAAATATAACTACTTCTCTTTCACTCCCAGGTAAGGGAGTTCAAACCTTTGGGCAGCCTTACTTTTGTTAATGTATGGCTTCCAATACTAGTGGTTACCCTTTTCAGCTAGCAGGGAGAAGATGCAAAGGGGGAGGATTTAAGGCAAGCCACTTCATATTTAAGGCTATGATGTAGAAATCACACATCACCATCACCTCTAGCTGTATCTCATTGGCCACAGCCTACTCACATGACTACACTGAGCTATGGAAGATACTGAGAAAGCTAATCTTTAGCGGGGTGGGTATGTGTCAACCAAAACTGGGGGGATGGTTATTAATACTAGAGGACAAGCAAAATGGATACTGGGTGGATAGGTTGGGGCACATTTTCTGCCACAAACATTAAGGAATTTTTTTAAAAATAAACTACTCCTCTCATCCTAAGAAATTAGGGACTTTTATTTTTCTGAACTTCCTTTTAGTTCTCCATAGATATTCATAATTTGTACCCTTGTTATTACAATGTTGGCATTTATTTACACAGCCTTCTCTGATCCTTAATTTATTTGTCTGTATTATGAAAATAAAAGGATTAAATAAGAACCTAATATCTGGCACATAGCACCAACTAACAAATAACATCATATTTTCCTTTTTTAATTAAATAATTAAATAATTAGTTCTATGTGGCAGAAACCTGAGGCTCATCTAACCAGTGTACAGATATAAATACAACTAGAAGGAGAAGAAAGGGCTAGAGAGCTAGAGGAAAATAATTTGTGGTTGAACTTCAGAACATCAAGTTAGTCCAGAATTTACCCTGTAAGTGTGTGTCCAAAAATTCTTCCAAGAATTCCTTAAAAGAAGGCCGCCTCCCCTTTTTTTAAGAGTTAGGGTCTGGCTGTTGTCCCTGCTAAAGTGCAGTGGTACAGTTGATAGTTCATTGCAGCCTCGAACCCTTGGGTTAAATGATCCTCCTACCTTAGCCTCCTGAGTAGCTAGGACTGAAGGCATATGCCACCTCGCCCGGCTAAGTTTGTATTTTTTTTTTTTTTTTTTGGAGAGACGGGATCTCATTATGTTGTCCAGGCTGATCTCGAACTCCTGGCCTCAAGTGATCTTCCTGCCTCAGCTTCCCAAAGTGTTGGGATTACAGGTGTGAGCCACCATGCCTAGCAAGAAGCTCTTTCAAATGACATTGACACTTAAGCAGTAGCTATAGGTGGAAGGGAACAAGAGGCATAGGATGAGAATGTAGTGCACTATGCTCTATTCTTTAGTAAATAAAATTCTTTGATTTCTTTATTTATAGCTCTCTTTGTCAAGCACACCATCCTCCATTATAATTCTGTGGAAAATTAGTTTACCTTCTGTCAGGGTTTCCCCAACACCCCCAACTGGAATCTAATTCATCTAATCACTGTTAACTGATAAAAAAAAAAAAAAAGGAAATAAAAAGTAGGGAAATTATATATACAAGAAAGAAAATCTTTATGTGCTAAGAATAGAAGTAAATAAATATATGTTATTTAATGTAATTGAAAATAGATCTAAGGCTTTTGACATATAATGTTTAAATACACATAAACAGTCTATTCTGTAGTGCTACTAGCAGTTTCTGAGGTGGCTATTGTATACATTTGACTTTGCCTTCTTTATTTTATTTTATTTTTTTGAGATGGAGTCTTGCCCTGTCACCCAGGCTGGAATACCATGGCTCAATCTTGGCTCACTGCAACCTCTGCCTCCTGGGTTCTAGTGATTCTCATGCCTTAGCCTCCTGAGTAGCTGGGAACACAAGCATGTGCCACCACACCTGGCTAATTTTTGTATTTTTAGTAGAGATGGGGTCTCACCATGTTGGGCAGGCTTGTCTTGAACTCCTGGTCTCAAATGATACACCAGCTTCATCCTCCCACAAAGTGCTGGGTTATAGGCATGAGCCACCCTGCCCAGTTTGACATTTGCCTCTTTAATGTTCATTTTTATCTTTTCAGATTTTTTAAAAAGAAGTTTTGTTATTTTATTTCTACTGGCCTAGTTTGGCCAATTTATTGATACATTATACATTAGATAATTGTATTTCCATTTTTCTTACATTGAATGTTTAGTTGCCTGTTATGTTCACTTTACTTCTGTGACTTTTAAATTTTTGCTTCATTGTACATTTTTACTACCTGCAAAGAAGATTTCATAATCATGGATGTTAATGAAGAAAACTTGTGATATAGTAGGTTGCAAAAATCACACCTCTTACACTTCAGTATATATATATATATATATATATTTTTTTTTTTTTTTTTTTTTCTTTTAAACCATTCTCCATAACAGTCAGTACATATTTTAGAATAAAAAAAGTATTCTTTTACTTAAGGCCTGTATTGTTTATTAAGTTCAGGAAAATTTACACTAATACAGTACTTGGATTTTCAGCCTGCATTCCAGTTTGGTCAATCATCTTTCAGTACAGAGATTACATATTGCATTTGACTGTAGTATCTCTTTAATCTCCTTTAATCTGGACAGTTCCTCTTTCTTTGTCTTTCATGACATTGGCATTTTGAAAGACTATAAGCTAGTTATTTTATGGAATATATTTCTCAATTTGGGTTTTTCTGGTATTCACTTATCATTATATCCAAGTTATGTGTTCCTTACTCTGCATACCTGGCTGGAGAACTGTATAGGTAATGATACATCTTCTCAAGTGTTTCACAGCTGGAGCTCACATTGTTTGTCTGCCCCTATTAGTGATGCTACATTCAGTCACCAGGACATGGTGTCCAGTTTCTCCACTGTGATTTCTAATTCATTTGTTAACAGCTAAGAAGCAATTTGTGAGAAGACACTTTGAGTCTATGTAAATTATTCTACTCAGCAAACTCTTCCCCTAGATTTAGTATTCATTGATGATTTTTTGCCCGAATCAGCATTTTCTTGGATGATTGCATAATTATGGTTTTCTAAGACTAATATCCTGTCCATATTTACCAGTTGACATTCTGAGCTCTATCAGAGCCCTCCTCTGTGTGTCTGTTTCTGTCATCAGCACCGACTCAAGGGTTCCTGTTTTATTTACTGAGTAGTGATCCTTAACTGTCTTTATTTTTATACTCAAATCAGATTTGGTCAATGGAAGCCCCTTCAAGTTGGCTCCCATGTCCTTTTGTTTTTCCTCTGTACTTTTTGACATTCCTCCATATATATGCATTTTTTTTCATTTTGGCACAGGAAGGTGGTTAGACTCATCTTGTATCTTCCCTGTTGCAGCCTTAGAACCTGCCGTTTCTCAAAGGAGCTGTAGTTTATTTAAGTGTGGAGTAGTATTTAGAAGTCAGAATCTAGGTACTAGGTGATTGTAAATTTAAAACTTCAGAAAGGATGAGTTTACATTGGTTGATAAATAGCACATCAAAAGATACACTTGTAAATAAAAAAGATATCTGCAGAGGGCCATTTTTTTTTTTTTGTATCACTATTTGTGGAATCAAAGAACTGAAAACAACATGTACATCCTTGAGGGACATGAAACTATGGTGCATCTACAAAATGGAGTATATGCAGTTGCACAAATATGTCTACTACTACAGAATGATCTCCTGGATATAATGTGTATATAATCTGCTACCATTTATTTAAGAGTAAAATATGTTAATGATTATTTATGAAAGGGGAAATATAAACATTCTTATTCATAATTTGCTTATGTTAAAAAAGGGGAAAATAAAAAATTTTAAATGGTTACTATACGGGAAGAGAGGACGTAGTGTACAGGAGTCAGGAATGGAAGCTGAACTTCTGACCATAACTTGTTCTGTAGCTCCAAAGTTGGATCCAAGTAAATAAAGCAACATAAAAATCAAAAGTAGTAAGAAAGCACAGTCTCTATTTAAAAAAGCAAATGGTCCTAACTGTGCCAAATTGGTGGTCACACAGAGATAAATTATTTTACCTGACTTTATAGCAGTCATTTGACTGTAGAAGTGAGTATTCCTGAAAACAAAAAGAATTGCATAGTCATTTTAACTTGAATAATCATACTGTTTATAATGTATTATTTTGAAACTATTAAAAATAAAATAAAGCAAATAATTAGTGCCATTTGCAACCAACTCAGCCTGAGTGACGACATGAATATACAATCGAAGTAAAAAGCCTGCAGTTTTGAATTACATGAATTCTTAATGTATTTTCTCTAAATAAATACGCGCATCCTAGCTCATTCCATTGAAACATCCTAAATAAGGCAACCAGTCCAGTAGTATTGCAGCTTAGTTTCTAATTTATTATAAATAGAAGGGCTTTTTGATAAAATGACTGGGTTATAGCCCCAGGCAACAAATACACAAGATGAGCCTGGTACATCCTGTCATACTAGAAAGGCAGTTAGGTTATCAAAGACTACTTCAGGTCTTGTCAGAAGGACTTAGGTGCTAATAAAGGGTTTCTTGTTGGCAAAAGGTGGGAGTTTGGACATCAAGGATGCTGACAGTGGATTAAAATTTATAAAATAAATTGAAATCCACGAGTTCATAATGGGACTTAAAAAATTATTGGTCAACTTTAAAAGATGCTGGCGATTTAACTCATTTTGAAAACTGGTAAATAAGGAAAAGAAATAAAATCCCTTCATGAACTATATACCTCAGAGTTAACAAATACAATGAGGGAGAAGTTTCTCTTTATAGAAGTATTCTACCTAATAATGAAGAAAAGATGTTTTGAGTAACTGATGAATGATGTCACCACTTTACTGCCTCTAATTAATGGAAGAAAACATATGATCATCAATGGCTACTAAAAAATACTAGGTATGAAGTGATGGGGAGCTTTATAATGGATGGATAAGGCTGGCAGTACCTGAGTCCACAGATTTTTACTAAGTCTCACACAAAAGGAAACAACAGAACATTAAATGCCATCTGGTAGAAGTCCACAACACCACATATAAACTATTCTTGTCAAGAACAGAACTTGAATCTGATCAAGCCTCTAGATATAATAGCCAGTTTATAAGAAATACAAGGGATAGAAAAATATATTAAATGATAACACGGGTGCACTTAGCAAAATCTAGAAAGCAGAATGGAAGAAACAATTATGAGACTAAAAGTATAGCCTGATGTGGGTATTTAATATTCAGTATACTTAATTTAAATGTTTAATAATATTAAATCTTTAATATTAAAGAAGTGATCTTTTAAGATATATTGGTATTGCAAATGTTTACAAATAGTTTCTTAGTTG
Organism: Macaca thibetana thibetana; assembly: GCF_024542745.1. Taxonomy (NCBI): domain Eukaryota; kingdom Metazoa; phylum Chordata; class Mammalia; order Primates; family Cercopithecidae; genus Macaca; species Macaca thibetana. The sequence continues at coordinate 82,647,558 of NC_065583.1, forward strand.
AATCAAGATTGATATGAGTTGCTAATTGTGGAGCTGGGTGATAGATTCATGATAATTCATATTACTCTACAGTTTATATTTGAAATTGTATATAAAAATAAACTTGAAAAGACACTTTAATTTGAATTACTATTTTATCTTTTAAATGTGGTATTTCTCCTTAATTTACCCTAAGAAAACACTAAAATTTTATCACAGTACCTATTAATGGTGGTTTTTCTTCTGTGAATTAAGTGAGGAAAAGAATTCAATGGGTTTATTTATTTATTTATTCCATGGGTGTATTATCTGAATTAAGAATTCAGTGTTTTTAGTAATCTACCTACCACTTTAATAGTATTGTGCTAGTGAGATTTAATATACTTTAAGGATAACTCTTAAGTGTTGTACAGATATTTCAGTTTTATAAAAGATTAGTAATACTGGTTGTTACCTAAAATAAAATATTAATTGGAGATCAGAGATTTAGTAGCCAAATTTGTGAGTTTTACATAAAATATGTAAAACTGTCCCCTGTATCTCTTTGATTTACTTTATTTAGTCATTCATCTACCTGTGAAACATTGTACTCTTCATTTAATGCTTGACATAAGAGCAGCAATAAGCCAATCCCAGCACTCAAGGAACGTAAAGTCTTAGATGGGGTACCTGAAAACAAAAACACTACAGTGATTATTACATCGTTTGCTCGTAACCAAGATAGAGGTATATATTCAAGAAGTTTTGGGAGTGCTGAGGAAGGATACCTGATTTAACATTGGGTTGAGATAGAGTTGGCAGAGATTTGTTGGAGGAGTAGCTGTGAGGTGGGACTCAAGTTAAAAAATTACATAATAAAAAGAAAAGAGAAGGAATGATACAAAGGCAGGAAGTGGAAAGAGTAAGTGGCTTTCAGAGAATTACATGTAGCTTGCCATAGCTTGAACTTAGGGATTTAAGTGAGCAACCAGTTGAAAATAGATTGGAGAATTAGAGATTCCTGAAAGGTCTCATAGATGTTTGTTGAACTTTGTTACAGAACAGAAGACTTAAAAAAGAAAGGCCACGATCGGCTTTTTATTTTAGAAAGAGCATTTGCAGCAATAGGTGGAAATAAAATTTCTTAATTAGGGAGAGGCTTTTGACCTATTTTAGCTCAGAGTTTTCAGTCTATAATTTTTTTTTCTGGCCCCATATATATTTTTCTTTCATTTTTAAAATCTCTTTTTAAAAAAATCATGCAAAACATTTACATAATTCTAAAACTGAAGACTCATTTCAGTTGCTGTTCCTTCTGCTCTTCCCTCCCTCTGTCTTTAGGTGATCATTTTTTAATTAGTTGGGTTATTCTGCCATTGTTGCTTTTCAAAAAATAGAAGCGAATATATATAAATATTTTTCTTATGCAAAAGAGACATTCTGTAAACTTTTTTTTTTTCACTTAAACTGTATCTTAGATCATTCTATAGCAGTAAATAAGATATTCCTTACTCTTTTTGCATCTTGTTTTTTTGTTTGTTTTTTTTGAGATGTTTTGCTCTTGTTGCCCAGACTGGAGTGCAGTGGCATGATCCTGGCTCACCACAACCTCCACCTCCAGGGTTCAAGCGATTCTCCTGCCTCAGCCTCCCAAGTAGCTGGGATTACAGGCATGCGCCACCACACCCGGCCAGTTTTGTATTTTTAGTAGAGATGAGGTTTCTCCATGTTGGTCAGGCTGGTCTCGTACTTCCAACCTCAGGTGATCTAGCCGCCTCTGCCTTCCAAAGTGCTGGAATTACAGGTGTGAGCCCCCGCTCCTGGCTCTTTTTGCATATTCTTTATCCTACTAAAGAACAACTCAATAAAATACTTTATTCAGTATTTCTAATACCCAAGGTAAAGGCATTCTAACAATAAACCTGTGCGATTAGAGTAGCCTAGCCTCGGGTTGTTGCTTTTATCTCCAGTCAGTACTACTGCCTAAAGAATGTGAAAGGAAAGATTTCTATATTCATTTTAGAATTTTAATTTGTTAACAATTTGTATTAGCTATGCATCTGGAGTGACTAATGACTAATAAGAATTACAGGCCCACAATAGCCCCCACAATTCAGTCATTCATCTATCTACTGTTCACATATTTATTGAGCACACATCTGTGTGAGGCACTGTGCTAGGTACTCTGGAAAAAAAATGAGTTTCATAAATATCCGTTGTATCATAGATAGAAATTTAAGACCTCTTGAGGTCTGTTAACCTTACTGTGTATGATCTCTACTTTCAAGATCTTCAAAGGAGATACTTTATTGCTACTAGCAGAATAATTTAATAGAACTCAGATTCCTCAAAAGAAAGAGATACACTTTCTTTCTTTGCTGAAGAATTCATTTAGCAGCACTTACCTTCTAAGTGTTTTCTGACTACTGTACCAAACTTGGTTGTATCTTTAGTGCTCCCCACACATGTGGATCAGTTGTTTTAAACATAGCGAAGAATGATATTTATCCATTTATATGACTGTCTCAAGGTTAAATAGTTCTTTTAATGGTAAGGACTTCGTCTCATCTCAGTCTGTCCCCAGTGCCTAACATATGATAGTTCTCAATAAAGTGTATTGAGTAAATGAAATATTTTGCTTACCTACTGTTTTAAGGGAAAAATAAAGTTGTATATCAGGAAAAAAATTCTAATATCCTTGCTAAAATTTCTTGCAAGAGATGCAAGTAAAATATGGCCTTAAAAATTAAAATTTAATACGATGTTTTTGGACCTCAAAACTATGTGACCAGAGAGTAGACATGATGGCAAAAATGATGTTCATAACATAAGCCTTTAAGAAGCAAATTTTAATTTACCGTTTCTGTAAATATAACATTTATTCCATTAGATTTAAAAACACAATAATGCTTATTCATACTTTAAGCATTTATATATCTCACCTGTAGAATCAAAATTCTTCCTGCAAACTTTTATTTCTGTTTTCATGCAGAAATTATTAAATTCTTGCTCTGGAAAAAGAGAATTACTGTGTTGTCTTAGAGTAAATACCTCCATCTGGTGGCATTTTAGAAAATTACAGAAGAGGACAGGAAGCTTGTATTTTCTTTTTTTTTTTTTTTTTTTTTTTTTTGAGAGGGAGTCTGGCCCAGGCTGGAGTGCAGTGGCCGGATCTCAGCTCACTGCAAGCTCCGCCTCCCGGGTTTGCGCCATTCTCCTGCCTCAGCCTCCGGAGTAGCTGGGACTACAGGCGCCCGCCACCTCGCCCGGCTATTTTTTTGTATTTTTTAGTAGAGACGGGGTTTCACTGTGTTAGCCAGGATGGTCTCGATCTCCTGACCTCGTGATCCGCCCGTCTCGGCCTCCCAAAGTGCTGGGATTACAGGCTTGAGCCACCGCACCCGGCCGGAAGCTTGTATTTTCTTGTGTATCTGTAAACTATGTTACCTGTGGTTTCTCATAAAGCCAAATGAAATTACATCAAAATCTGATTGTACCGTATGTACCAGAAATTTAATGCCCTAGTTTTCAACATATAAACAAATGACCGGCCGGGCGCGGTGGCTCAAGCCTGTAATCCCAGCACTTTGGGAGGCCGAGACGGGCGGATCACGAGGTCGGGAGATCGAGACCATCCTGGCTAACACGGTGAAACCCCGTCTCTACTAAAAAAATACAAAAAACTAGCCGGGCGAGGTGGTGGGCGCCTGTAGTCCCAGCTACTCGGGAGGCTGAGGCAGGAGAATGGCGTGAACCCGGGAGGCGGAGCTTGCAGTGAGCTGACATCCGGCCACTGCACTCCAGCCTGGGCGACAGAGCGAGACTCTGTCTCAAAAAAAAAAAAAAAACCAAATGACCTTGGGGATAATTATATAATGAACTGTTTAGTCCAGACCATTTCTGCTCTATCTTGGACTAAAAATTAGAAATGGAAAAAAAGATAGTTTATGAAATGTTAATTGCTTTTGTATGTATGTGTATGCATGTTAGGAAATACGAGAATTTGCTGTTTCAGATTTATTGCTACAGATCCACGAAGAACTATTAAGCGTTACTGATTTTTTAAAATAAATTCTATTTTATCATAGCTCGATTATAATAAACTACATTCTCCTGGAGTGATAGAGATGGAAACTTGAAAACAGGCAGAAACTACAAATAAATTTCTGCTTATTACTGTTAAGAGTTTTTTTAAACACATTTAATCTTTTCTTCGCACATTGCTTACTTTATAATTGCTAGAACTTTATAAAGGTAGGTATCATGGCTTCAACTTCTTGACTTCTCAAGGTTTCTAACCCAGGATCTTGTACTTAGTGGATTTTGCATTTTGTCTTAGAAGAAGATTACAATCTTGTTGCTTATGTTTTAGCCATAAAAATCTATAAAATATGTCATAAATCTATCAAGTATGTAATATATCACGTATAAATTATCAAGTATGGCAGTTGTTACTATAGATTAAGTCAATTTATTTTTCTATTTTGTTGGCCAAAGATAGTTGAAATATTAAGTATGAAGTGAAGTTAATGATTTGGGGCTTTCTGCTGACGTCTAAGAAAAATTAAATTCCTAATGAATTTTGTTTGAAATTGTTTATTTTCAAATTATAGCCAGTCGGATGATGATTCTGGGTCAGCTTCAGGCTCTGGATCTGGTTCGAGTTCTGGAAGCAGTAGTGATGGAAGCAGTAGCCAGTCAGGTAGCAGTGACTCTGACTCCGGATCTGAATCAGGCAGTCAGTCAGAGTCTGAGTCAGACACTTCCCGAGAAAACAAAGTTCAAGCAAAACCACCGAAAGTTGATGGAGCTGAGGTAATCAATAAAATACCCAATGAAAGGTAGATTGCTTGTATTACTTTGGGAAAATTTAGAGGATTGGTTTATACCATTCTTAATCTAGCTTTTAGACAAGACAGCGTTTTAAATTAAAATTTACTTTTAGTGATCCTCACATTCGTGGTGGTACACGTGTGGACTAATTGGCTTGGAATAGATGCATTTTCGAACTAGAAAACACAAAGTGTAAATCACATGCAGGCAAATAAAACGTTTTCTGCCTCTTACGCAGAAATTGAGTTTCATAAATATCCATTGTGTCATAGATACAAATTTAAGACATCCTGAGATCTACTTGTTAACCTTACTGTGTATGATCTCTACTTTCAAGATCTTCAAAGGAAATACTTTATTGCTACTAGCAGAATAATTTGATGGAACTCAGATTCCTCAAAGATAATGATAGAATAGGATAAGGGGCTATTCTGTTTGAAAAAAACTACTACAAGAGATACAAAAGTTGCCTATACCTCATGGTAGTGTACAGTGTTACTCAGAGTACCTGTCTGTGATGAGATAAGATGCTTGAGGGCCAGAATATAAATCGACACACGCTTCCTTCATAGAAAAAAATGTTACTACTGCCCCCCACCAAATCTGAACTAAAACAATGGGCCTAGTGACATCGTTGGTGTATATTCTGACTCAGCCTCTTCACCTCACACTGATAAAATAGGTAACCACTCTATGAGTTGCACTAATAAAGCGTATTATCACTTAGATGCTCTTAACATCAAGAAGATATTGATTAACATTGTCTGTGGAACTCAACACACCATTTTTTTTATACATAACTAAAACTCAGCATTTTAATTATATTGCGATGATAATCGTGTTACATATAGGTAAGGAAAATAGTCTTTATTACTTTGAGGCAGTAAAGATGGTGGTACAGTTTTTCAATAAATTAACCTTTTTTGCAATTTTCTTAATACTTCATCGTTCACTGGTTTATATTTCTATTATAGTTTTGGAAATCTAGTCCTAGTATTCTGGCCGTTCAGAGATCTGCAATGCTCAGGAAGCAGCAGCAGCAGCAGCAACAGCAACAACAGCAACATCAAGCCTCATCTAATAGCGGATCAGAAGAGGTGCATTTTCGTCATGAGCTTTTATTTTAAAAGTGGACATGCTGCTGAATCACTTAACTAGTATTTGGTGAAATTATTAAAAATAATAGGTGCTTTGAAAGAATAAGTAGGAAATACTTTAAGTGTATATATCAAGAATGTTGAAATGCACCTTTTGCATTATCCAATAATTCCAATTTTAGGGATTAATCCAAAATAAGCAGTGGGACATTTGTGTGCATTTGCTCATCACAGCAAAGTTAGAAATAAACTAAATGTGAACTCCGTGGGAAATAATTAAATTTGATATGCACCTACACACATATATCCATATACATGTATGAATGAAGGAATATTATACCATTAAATCATATTTGTACAAAATAATAACAGAATTCTCAACATAATATTTTTGAAAGAGTAACTTGTTTCAACAATGTAGTTTTTGTGTGTGTGCAAGCTTGCATACATGTATGTTTGCACAAAAACATTCAGGAAAAATTATAACAAAAAGTAATAGTAATGGTGAAGAAAAAAGTTCAAAATTTGGCATGCCGGCACCTAGGATTTCTTGTTTTGGCTATACTAGGCAACAATAATGGTCTCCAGAGAGGGTAGATTTTAAGGTTTTATACAAAATGCTGACATTTTGCTGTTTACTTAATTTCACTGGCTATATTAATTTGCAATAAAAATGTTACTAATTCCTTTCAGCTAGTTAATATAAATAAAACTACATTAAAAAAGGCTTCACAAGTGCTGTTATTCATAAAGTGAATGTTAAATAGTATAGCAAGTAAAATTTTGATATGGTTACATTCTAATCATTAGTGGATGATACTGACTTTATTTTTTTTCTGCAGGATTCTTCTAGCAGTGAAGATTCCGATGACTCATCAAGTGAGGTCAAAAGGAAAAAGCATAGAGAGTATGTCATTTTGTTCAACTGACTTCTTCATTTTAGAAAAATCTTAATGATTTCATATTTCTTTCTTTATGAAAATTGTTGCCAAAAGGAAAGTCTTCTAAATTCTTAGTTCTTGGCATTTTATAAAGTTAATTTACACCATTACACCATTTAAAGATAAATCTTATCTTTAACATTTATCTTTCTGTGACTACCCGAGGGTATTGTGCCATTTCTTTATCTCCTATAACTCCCCCTATATATTTTTAAACTTTAATGATCTCCTTAGTTGTAATGTCAGAAAATCTTAATAACTTGGGAATATAGGAGTATAGGGATGACAGGATGACTGATTTGGGATGATTCTTATAATTATGTTAATAGCTATCCTTACTATTCAGCTGCATGTGAAATTTACTTCATACTGTAGAACTCATTCTAGAAACTCACTGTATTTTCCTAAAGATCTTGACCCAGCAAGTATTAAGAATACTTCAAAATATCAATCCATGTTTATTTTAATGGTTTGGAAACATTCCATTTTCTTGACTTTTATTTTCCTATTTGCCTTTGATATTCTGCCTATTAGAGTGGTTACTTGCTTTTCCCAAAAGATTCAGGCATTTTTAATGTGAAGACTCATATCTTTTATTTGTCTGTTCTATCTTTTATTCTGAAAGGTCAATCATTTATCTTTGGATTTTTTTTTCCTTTCTCTTTCTACAAATCTCTCTGATCCTCCTATTAATAGATGTATATTGGATCATCCATTTTTTTTTTCCGTTATAAAAATATTAAATGGAGACTTCTTGGCATGCAAGCCCTGAAAAGATCTCAAAGTAAAAAATTTGCTTCTATTATGTTTTTATCATAAGCAGATATGATCATATACGCTTGTTTATGTAGCCTTCATCATAGTTAAAATTGGTGCAAAAGATACAGAGCAATGAAGCAGAAGCATAGCTGAAATAGGATATAGTGTATTTATAAGAAATCAGTATGTGCCTTTCATTTGAACTTCTTATGATAGCAAAATATTAACATCCATTATTTTTCTCTACATGTTGATTGGAATGAAGTAGACTTAATAGGCTAAAAATAATAAAAGTAAGGTACTCAGATTGAATGTTTGAGATGGTACTAATGTTGCTTTTGTTTTGTTTTTACATTTTTCTGTAAGCTTTTCTTAGTGAACGGGCACTATTTAAAAAATCAGTTTAAAAAGATGTTTTTCAAAGTCACAGCCTCTAGAGAATTCAAATGGCATGGATTAGTATCTCTTTTTTGAGAGGGCAAGTAGAATAATTTTACAAGATTTTCATCTATAGTGAAAATTAAAATATCATTTATTTGCTGTTCATTGACGTATAACTGATAAACAAAACTAGACTTGTGAGAAGTCTATGAAGAATATTATCCAGAGTGTGTTTATTCTGTAAATGCTTCATCATTTTTAGCATGAGTAAAAGCAACAGTATTTTTGATAATAACTGGAATATAGTTTAGTTGATTTGATCATCTTTGTATTAGGGATAAAATTTGCTGTATAAGTACAAATAAAAATACTTTATAAATTTTGTCTACAGTGAAGATTGGCAAATGTCTGGGTCAGGATCTCCGTCTCAGTCTGGTTCAGATTCAGAATCTGAAGAAGAGAGAGATAAAAGCAGTTGTGATGAAACAGAATCTGATTATGAGCCAAAAAACAAAGTCAAAAGCAGAAAACCTCAAAATAGGTATGGTCTCAGTTTGGTGGTGAAAATTGATTGTAGAAGGTGTTCATTCTTTGTGTATATAGTTTTTCAAATCTTCTTGTCCTTTCCTAGATCTAAGTCAAAAAATGGAAAGAAGATTCTTGGACAAAAAAAGAGACAGATTGATTCGTCTGAGGAGGAGGAGGATGAAGAAGATTATGATAATGATAAAAGAAGTTCTCGTCGCCAAGCAACTGTTAATGTTAGCTATAAGGAGGATGAAGAAATGAAAACAGATTCTGATGACCTATTGGAAGTCTGCGGAGAGGATGTTCCTCAACCTGAGGAAGAGGAATTTGAAACCATAGAAAGATTTATGGATTGTCGGATTGGGAGAAAAGGAGGTAGTTTTTTAAAAACCATTTATTGTTTGCTTATTTAAATAATATTTACAAGAGTAAAGGACCGGACGCGGTGGGTCACCCCTGTAATCCCAACACTTTGGGAGGCCGAGACGGGTGGATCAACTGAGGTCAGAAGTTCTAGACCAGCCTGGCCAACATGACAAAACCCCGTCTCTACTAAAAATACAAAAATTAGCTGGGTGAGGTCGTGCGCACCTGTAGACCCAGCTACTTGGGAAGCCGAGGCAAGGGAATTGCTTGAACCCACGAGGCTGAGGTTGCAGTGAGCTGAGATCGCGCCACTGCACTCCAGCCTGGGTGACAGAGCGAAACTCCATCTCAAAAAAAAAAAAAAAGAGTAAACTGTTAAAGATGTTTCAACAGTGTTGAAAGCTAAGAGGGTGGATTTGTTGTTGTTTTACTTATGTTTTATAAAAGCATGCTTTGCTTAGCCTGAGTATCTTTTTAATAACCACCTGACCACATTTTTTTTTTTTTTTTTTTTTTTTTTTTGAGACGGATTCTCACTCTGTCGCCCAGGCTGGAGTGCAGTGGCGCAATCTTGGCTCACTGCAACCTCCACCTCCCGGGTTCGTGCCATTCTCCTGCCTCAGCCTCCCGAGTAGCTGGTACTACAGGCGCCTGCCACCACGCCTGGCTAATTTTTTGTATTTTTAGTAGAGACGGCGTTTCACCGTGTTAGCCAGGATGGTCTCCATCTCTTGCCCTCATGATCCGCCACCTGCCTTGGCCTCCCAAAGTGCTGGGATTACAGGTGTGAGCCACCGCGCTGGGCCTCCACCTGACCACATTTCCTATATTGTGGATAATTATAGAATAATGCTGTGGGATCTCAGGTGGACCTCTGTCTTTTTATTTTTTCTAATTTGAAAAAGGAGGGGATTATATTAGATAATTCTGAAATTCTTAGTTTTATTTATGAGCAATAGAGTTTCCCATAAGTTTCTATACCCCCGATACTTTAAGAGTATTATGTTTTTGTGTTCGTATTTTTGAAATTTTGAGCTGAAATATAATCCTACAACAGAATTGATTACATGGAAGGATCTTATGCTTTTGTTTTCAGCTACTGGTGCTACTACAACCATCTATGCAGTTGAAGCAGATGGTGACCCAAATGCAGGCTTTGAAAAAAACAAAGAACCAGGAGAGATTCAGTATTTAATTAAATGGAAAGGATGGTCCCATATCCACAACACTTGGGAGACAGAAGAAACCCTCAAGCAGCAGAATGTTAGAGGAATGAAAAAATTGGATAATTATAAGAAAAAAGATCAGGAAACAAAAAGATGGTAAGTATGCTGTATGTCATACTTTTTTTTAATAGTTCAAAGATTACTAAGCCTTTATGTTAATAAAGAATACATAGTAACATCAAATGATAGCCTAAAATAACTATAGACTTTATAATACAGTTGGCTGTCTTTGTCCACAGTTTTTCTATCCTTGGTTTCAACCCACCATGGATTGAAAGTATTCGGAGGGAAAAAAAAAACAACAATCAGCAATACAAATTAAAAACAATACAATGTAACAACTATTTACACTGTAAATGTAAAATTAGGTATTTTAAGAACATCTAGAGGTGATTTAAAGTATAGGGGAGGATGTGTGTGGGTTATATTGCAAGTGCCATGCCATTTCATGTAAGGGACTTGAGCATCCTCAGATTCTGGTATCTGTAGAGGATCCTGAACCAATCCCCTGCAGGTACTGAGGGATGATTTTATTCCATCTCAAGGTAAAACTCCTAGGGGTGTACCTATCTAAACCTGTCCGTGGTAACAGTCACATAGAGTGTCTCATATATTATAAATTACAAATTTTTAGTTAAAAATTAATGATGCCTTATTCCTGTTAGTTTCTTTATTACTGAAACTTGGCCCACACGGTGGCAAAATGGAAGATTCTGTGCTACAAATAGTGTTGGGGTTGGGGGAGTGACAGGTTATTTATGGGAGATTTTTAAGTCTATTCCCGGATTAATAATTTTTCAGGTTGAAAAATGCTTCTCCAGAAGATGTGGAATATTATAATTGCCAGCAAGAACTTACAGATGATCTACATAAACAGTATCAAATAGTGGAACGTATAATTGGTTAGTGATAAATGATTCTGGTTAAAAAAACTTTATCTTTTTATGCTTGAAATAATCTGAAAAAAGTCATAAATTTGCCACTTACACATCAAACACAGTAGCTTGCTCTTACTAAAACAGTATTGTAAACTAGATAGCTAAATTTTACTCGTGTAGCCTTTACTAAGAATTGTGCATTTGATGATTAAATGTAAAAAAAAAAAAATAAGTAAATGCCTGATTATCTCACAGCTCATTCCAATCAAAAGTCAGCGGCTGGTTATCCTGATTATTACTGCAAATGGCAGGGCCTTCCATACTCAGAGTGCAGCTGGGAAGATGGAGCTCTCATTTCCAAAAAGTTTCAAGCGTGCATTGATGAGTATTTTAGCAGGAACCAATCAAAAACCACTCCTTTTAAAGATTGCAAAGTGAGTATTGTCTAACATTTTAAATTATTAAAAATATATTTATGCATTATAAATATTTACAAGCCTAAATACAGCAGTTGGATCCTGATTTCAGATAGACTAAGGGAGAATAGTTCTTGGTTAATTGGTCTTACAGGAAGTGAACTTGCTGCAATTGTTGTGTGTTTTTGTTTTTTAGTTTTAGTTTTATAATTTTTTATTTGAAACTTTCTCTTTTAAAAAAATTGTAAACGATGTTTTGGTCAGTATATCTTCTTAAATGTTGTACTGTCTTTTATCTTGTTGAGCATCGCTATGTCAGAAAGATAAGTTGGTTATGTCGATTGTTGGAAAGGGTTGGGAAACTAAATAGAAAAAAGCTCTTGGAAACTAGAGATATGCTCAATATTAAAGATAGTGGATATTTTCTTAGAAGGTAGAGAAAGAGGAGAGGGAGGGATATAGGAAAGTATCCAGAACTACCTTGCACAATACTTTCTGAATCCTTGTAACTTACCCAAAGTTACTAGTGATAGTGTTGAGATCTGTATAGTACTAGACTTTCTTTCCTTTTTAAAAGAATTACATTCTTCATAGGGATAACTTGGAATTCAGAAATTGAATGGTAAGCTAAGCCAGTTTTATGGTTTATTTGTAGCTTAAGGCTGGAGCAATGGTTGTGAACAATTTAACATAGGTTTTGCATGTGATATACATGAGACTCATATTTTGGCAGGAACTTAATTTTCTCTATAAATTTTTGTTTAAAAAAGAAGGCAAAATATTTCACTTTTCATTTTTGTTAGAATAGTAGAAAACAGTATTGACTGAATCCTCAGATACATTTTGAGTAATGGAATATCTGAGCTTGATGATGAGAGATGAAATTTAAGAATTTATGGTAAAGCTGAGGCTTTCATCTTTTAGTATAATTTCTTATATTTAATAATTCTACATAATTTTATTTCTGCTGAAGGTATTAAAACAAAGGCCAAGATTTGTAGCCCTGAAGAAGCAGCCATCCTATATTGGAGGACATGAGGGCTTAGAATTAAGAGATTATCAACTGAATGGTTTAAATTGGCTTGCTCATTCTTGGTGCAAGTAAGTGTATCTTGAATCATCTATTTAATTTGACAGAGTAAGAATTTTACCAATACAGAATTCAGAAAAGATTTCCGTTTACATAAAGGATAAGACTTTGGCAGTTGATATGCTACTCTTTGTATTTCCTAGTTTATATAAACAATATTTATTACATACTAGGAAGAAAATCCAGTGGAGTTTGAGTTTAACTTGATTGTTGCCTTTTTAAAATACGTTTTTATTCTGTTTAAAAATCAAAATGCATATCCATTCTCATCCCATGCTGTTCCTGGAATATTCTCTTTTTTCCTAGTTATTTTAATATCCATTTAGTCTTCTACATTTTTTTTCTGTCCTCTGTGGCCCCCAGTCTACTTTTTGACTCTCAGTTGCAATTTAGCTGTAGATTTTTTCTTTTAATCTATGTTCTTCCTATATGCTTTTTACTTATTTAATACTTAATATATCTGGACTCTACTAGTAGTAGATGAATTGCATTATTGTCTTTATAATTGATTAAACATAATACTATTAATCTTTAAGCCTCTTCTGGCCTAAAGTGGTCATCTACTTTTACTTTTCTTACAACATTAGTGATTGAGTACCCAAATACCTTTACATTTATTATTTGTGTTAATAAAAGTGATATATTCTGTATAATACCTATCAGATTAATTTTATTTAACTTCATATAAACATATACACATGATATAAAAAGGTTTCTTTGTATATTTGAATATTTTCTTCCATGCTAATTTTTTTTTAACTTTGTAGAGGAAATAGTTGCATACTCGCTGATGAAATGGGCCTTGGAAAAACAATACAGACGATCTCATTTCTGAATTATTTGTTTCATGAACATCAATTATATGGACCTTTTCTATTGGTAGTACCGCTCTCCACTCTTACTTCCTGGCAAAGGGAAATTCAGACATGGGCTTCTCAAATGAATGCTGTGGTTTATTTAGGTGACATTAACAGCAGAAACATGGTAAGTTGTTTCCCTGTAAACGTAGAAATAAAAATGTACTTGTCTTTGGGATCGAGCGTTTTTTTTTGTTGTTGTTGTTGTTGTTGTTGTTTTGAGATGGGGTTTCACTCTGTCTCCCAGGCTGGAGTGCAGTGGTATGATCTTGGCTCATTGCAACTGGGACCACAGGAGCACACCACCACACTCAGCTAATTTTTTATATTTTTTAGTGGAGACAGGGTTTTGCTGTGTTGCCCAGTCTGGTCTTGAACTCCTGAGCTCAAGTGATCTGCCTCCCTTGGCCTCCCAAAGTGCTGGAATTACAGGCATGAGCCACCGTTCTTGGCCTAATAAGGATGAAGGGTTTTGTTTTGTTTTGGTCTTTATAAAAATCTTTGTTTCTGGCATAGAACTTGCAACAAATAAGTTCTCAGTACATGTTTAATTGACTATAACAAAGTCAATTTTGGTTTAGTGTTACTTCATATATATATTTGACTGGTTTTGTGTGGTTTTTTTTTTTTTTTTTTTTTTTTTCTTTTTACTCTGTCATCCAGGCTGCAGTACAGTGGTACGATCTCGGCTCATTGCAACCTCTGCCTCCCAGGTTCAAGTGATACTCCTGCATCAGCCTTCCAAGTAGCTGGCATTACAAGTGCCTGCCACCACGCCCGGCTAATTTTTGTATTTTTAGTAGAGATGGGGTTTCGCTATGTTGCCCAGGCTGGTCTCAGACTCCTGACCTCAAGTGATCCACCCACCTTGGCCTCCCAAAGTGCTGGGGGGATTTACAGGCATGGGCCACCACACCCCCATATTTTACATTTTTAATGGAAAATTTCAAATATACATGAGAGAAGACAGAAGAATGTAATAAACCCTCATGTTCTCATCTTCAGTTTCACAAATTTACTGATAGTTTTGTTTTATCTATACCTCTTCACACTACTTTCCTAGTTACTGTGAAGCAAACCCCAGACATCATATTTCCTCCATAAACATTACATTATTAAATGAATTAATCACTAATGTTTTCTTAAATAAGACCTTTTCTTTTGTGAAAGATGTGCTTTAAAATTGTGTTTACTTCATTTTTTAACAAATGCTGTGGTATTTATGCTTTATTTATAAGATTTACATAGCATTTTGGACTATATAAAGAATAACTCAGGCCAGGCGCGCTGGCTCATGCCTGTAATCCCGGCACTTTGGGAGGCCAAGGTGGGTGGATCATCTGAGGTCGGGAATTCGAGACCAGCCTGACCAACATGGAGAAACCCCGTCTCTACTAAAAATACAAAATTAGCTGGGTGTGGTGGTGCATTCCTGTAATTCTAGCTACTTGGGAGGCTGAGGCAGTAGAATCGCTTGAACCCGGGAGGCAGAGATTGTGGTGAGCCAAGATCATGCCATTGCACTCCAGCCTGAGCAACAAGAGCAAAACTCTGTCTCAAAAAAACCACAAAAACTCTTTTATTACATAAACATATATTAATAGTCATTTACATATTTGAATGGATTTTTATTTTTAGATATGTAAGTAAAAGTATAATTTGCTTGATGTTTGTCTTAAAATTGTCCTTCAAATTTCTTGATAGATAAGAACTCATGAATGGACACATCATCAGACCAAACGGTTAAAATTTAATATACTGTTAACAACTTATGAAATTTTATTAAAGGATAAGGTATGTATTTATTTCTCATGTGTTTTTGTCTCTTGTATATCAGTTTTTTCTTTATCATATGCTGTGGCCAAGATGAGAGAATAGCCTAAATCATGAGTCAGCAAACTATAGCCTGTGGTCTTATTTTTTCAATGGTGCTTGAACTAAGAGTGGTTTTTACCTTTTTGAAAGGTTACATTTAAAGGGTCGTAGAAAGAATATGTAACAGAGACCATATACTTATCTGCAAAGTCTGAAATATTTACTATCTGGCTCTTTTTAGAAAAACCTTGCCAACTCGGTCTAATGAAACTGGTTTGTTATAGTGTGTATTGATTTGTAAGCTCTTTAAAGAAGAGGAAGATAACTAATAGGATTAAGCTACCACTGTGTGAAGCAATGAAGGCTTTATGGATACTGCCTTACTTAATTCCTCCATCTACTTTATATTCGCTTTCTCTACTTTATGGAAAAGCAAACGGGACTCAACAGTGTCTCAAAGAATGTAATGAACTTGCCTATGGTAACACAACTCTTAAGTAGTGGAATCAGGCTTGCTGTAACTTGGAGACCTAAGTTTAAGAGATTTCTACAGTTCATAAAAGTTGTACAAAGAATTGTACCTACACTTGGAATAAGACGCTGTTCTGAATTTGTGTCTTAGTTTTTTTTCATATTGACATTAATAGAGGCTTCTATTGGGCTTAGGCTAAAAATCTTCTGTAAAAATTTTCAATGACACTGCTGATTTTTCTCTGTTAATTATGTTTATAAGCTAATAAAAACTTTAGCTTGATATTACGTTCTAGTGGTTAAATTTGTCATAGAAGGAATATGTGCTGAGTTACTTGTGTATTGTAATCTTGAAATTACAATTTTTTATTTGAAAATTAGACAAAGCGTGTTTTTAATTTTTATTTCATTTTAATAATAGAGTTCAGATTTAATGGTAAGGCTAAATCTGAATTCCATTTTTCTCTCAAAATATTGTTTTTCTATTTTAAGGCATTCCTTGGAGGTCTAAATTGGGCATTTATAGGTGTTGATGAAGCACACCGATTAAAGAATGATGACTCCCTTCTCTATAAAACTTTAATAGATTTTAAATCCAATCATCGTCTCCTTATCACTGGAACTCCTCTACAGAATTCCCTCAAAGAGCTCTGGTCTTTGCTACATTTCATTATGCCAGAAAAGTAAGACAAATTTACAATTTTAATCATAGTTTTGTGTGGTTATGTTTAGTGGGAAGAAACCCAGGTAATAAGGTCAGTAAGAGTTTTTATTGCCCTAAAAGATTAGATCACAGATCACTAAGAATTTTTAAAAAAGGAAAATGAGGTCAGGTAGTTTGTAATACCATTTCAATTTTTCAATTTTGTTAGTAAACTTAAGCCATGTGTTATAAATCACAACAGTTGATTTTGCATATGTTCAAAATATACCTTGCTTGAAAAACTAACATAGTAACATTCTTTGTGTTTAATAGTAGGAGTAACAACAATGAGGTGCTGGCAATCCTTTTTTCTAAATGAGGAAAACTAGACTAGACTAGGCTAAATAAGTTCCCTAAGGTCACTACTTGTGCTTTTTCAGTAGGTCCAGAACTTTAAAAGTATTTTTTTTTGAGAAATATTTTAGTGATAATTACTCCCATACCTCAAAATACTTCATATTCACTTGATTCAAGAATCATAACTTATAAAACAACTAATTATATTTCATCATGCATCTTCTTGGGAGGGAAATTTTTAGAAGTAACTAAGTTTTTTTTTTTTTTTTTTTTTTTGAGATGGAGTCTCGCTCTGTCGCCCAGGCTGGAGTGCGGTGGTGCGATCTTGGCTCACTGCAAGCTTGCAAGCTCTGCCTCCTGGGTTCACGCCGTTCTCCTGCCTCAGTCTCCAGAGTAGCTGGGACTGAAGACGCCCGCCACCACACCTGGCTGATTTTTTTGTATTTTTAGTAGAGACGGGGTTTCACCATGTTAGCCAGGATGGTCTCGATCTCCTGACCTCGTGATCCACCCATCTCGGCCTCCCAGAGTGCTGGGATTACAGGCGTGAGCCATCGTGCCCGGCCAGTAACTAAGTTTTTAGCTAATTTTTTATTCTAAAAATCTGTAGTATTTTGTTTATAAATGACTCCCCTAAAAAAAAAAAAAAAAAAAAAAAAACAAAAAAAAAAAACTCATATGCAGTTTGACTTTTTCTAGTGATTGTTCCAATTTCTTAAATTTTAAAGGTTTTCTTCCTGGGAAGATTTTGAAGAAGAACATGGCAAAGGAAGAGAATATGGTTATGCAAGCCTTCACAAGGAGCTTGAGCCGTTTCTGTTACGCCGAGTTAAGAAAGATGTGGAAAAATCTCTTCCTGCCAAGGTTGAGCAGATTTTAAGAATGGAAATGAGTGCTTTACAGAAACAATATTACAAGTAAGCTGTACACAGAGCACATGTTCTGAACTTTTAATTCTGAATAACTTCCATGTCTATGTCCTGCTCTTGGTGCCCCCACCTTCTCTACAATAGTGTCGTAGAGCAGTTGCAATTCTTGAGTTTTAGAATAAGTTTATTCTGTGTCGTTAGGAGGCAAAAGGAGATTTAATGACATGTCCAAAATGATGAGTAACAAGACTAATTTATCTTCTAACACATTATTAATTGCTTTCCTGTATATCATACTGTTACATTATAAAAAGTTTAAGTGTTAGGATTTCCACGATATGAAGGTATTATTTGATTATGACAGTTAACAGATAGAGGCCAAAAAAAGAAACTTAGAACAAAATTTTAGGCCCTGCTGCTTTTTGAAGAGTATTAACAGATCATAGCTGGTATAAATTTTGTATGTCAAGATCTATACAGTAGGACTTTTCAAAGAGTCAGAAAGGAAAATCTGTTCTAATATCTATTTAAACATTTAATTGCATAAAAGGAAATACATTGCTACATGCATTTGGAGTTTCAGAAACATTTATATTTTATGGTAAATCTATAGGTGCCACACATTTGAAAGAATATACTTACTGCATAATTATTTTTGTTATGGAAAATTTCAGACATGTACAAAAATAGGATAATTTAATGAACTCTTATACCCGTGACTCAGCTTTACTTTTGTTTGTTTGTTTGTTTTTTTGAGATGGAGTCTCCCTCTGTACTCCAGGCTAGAGTACAGTGGCACGATCTTGGCTCACTGCAACCTCCGCCTTCCGGTTTCAAATGATTCTGGTGCCTCAGCCTCCCGAGCGGCTGGGTTTACAGGTGTGCCCCACAATGCCCTGCTAATTTTTTTATTTTTAGTAGAGACAGGGTTTTGTCATGTTGGCCAGGCTGGTCCTGAACTCCTGACCTCAAGCGATCCACCCGCCTCAGCCTTCCAAAGTGCTGGGATTATAGGTGTGAGCTTCTGTGCCCAGCCCCAGCTTCACTTTCCTCTCAAGCCAGTCTTTTTATGTATCTCTGATCATCCCCATTTCCCTCAGTAACTATCCTTTTGAAGCAGATCAGACATTTTTCCATAAATATTTTTCTATGTATTTCTAATAATTGACTTTTAAAAATACTAGTATCACCTGGGCATGGTGGCTCATGCCTATAATCCCAGCACTTTGGAGAGGCTGAGGGGGGCAGATCACTTGAGCCTCAAGAGTTTGAGACCAGCCAGGGCAACATGGCAAAACCCTGTCTCTACCCAAGATACAAAAAAATTAGCCAGGAGTGGTGGTGGGTGCATGTGGTCCCAGCTACTTGGGAGGCTGAGGTGGGAGGATCGCTTGAAGCCCATGAGGCAGAGGTTGCAGTGAACCGAGGTCATGCCACTGCACTCCAGCCTGGGTGACAGTGAGACCCCATCATAAATAACCCACTTTAAAATTTTCACAATTTAGGAAATTATTGCTCTCTCAACAGAATCAAGTAATTTCTTGATGCCAGTATTCAGTATCTGTTCAGATTTTCTCTGTCTCAAAAAATTTTTTTACGTTTACTCAAATCAGGATTGAGTTAGGTTCATATATGGCAATTGATTTGTCTCTGAGTTTATCCATAGGTACTTCTTTTTTGTTAAAATATATACGATGAGGAAAACAGTTGTTCTGTAGAATTTTTCTACAATCTAGATTTTGCATAGTACTTCCCTCTAAAATAGTTTAACAGTATCCCCTGTATTCCCTATAGATCGGTAGTTAGATCTAGGTGTTTGATAATATTCAAATTAATAATTATGATAAGAGTATATTTTGTAGTACACAATGGCGATTATCTGATTTTGTTATAGGGTTCTTTTTAAAAAAGTAATGCATTTTGTAGAATATCTGGGAAGAAAAGTCAAAGTAGGAAGAAGATACATTCACCTGTAATTCTCTCAGTGCTAGTCATATATCATGAATATTGAACTTAAACTCTTCAGGGTACTTTTTGGCAACTAAGGTAATAAGATACTGCCATAAATTTCTGGAAAAATTCTTAGAATTATTACCTCTAGAGAAATTAATAATAAACTTTTTCTGGATAAGGAAAAATAATTCTTTATTCTTGATTACCTCTTACGGCATTGAGCATTGTCCATGGGTTTTGTTTTGCTTTTCATTCCAGTTTTGGGGAACTGCCTGTATAACTAGTGGTAAAGAATGGTAATAAAAGAGTATGTACACTAGATATTTGAGACTTTGAAGTCCCTTCAAAAACTGACCTTGTTAAAAGGAGGAAAATAAAAGGTGGAAAAGGTCGTGGTGAGAGGAAATTTTTCTTTTCTTTTTAAAATTCAGCTTTTATTTTAGATGCTGGAGGTGTATGTGCAGGTTTGTTACATGGGTAATATTGCATCCAGGTAGTGAGCATGGTATGCAGTAGGTAGTTTTCAACCCATGTTCTCCTCATTCCCCCCTCTAGTAGTCCACAGTGTTACATGTTTATGTCCATGTGTGCGCAGTGTGTAACTTGCACTTATAAGTGAGAACATGCGATGTTTGGTTTTCTGTTTCTGTGTTAATTCACTTAGAATTATGGTCTACAACTATATCCATGGACATTATTTTATTTGAAGGACATCATTTCATCCTTTTTTTTCTGTGGCTGTGTAGTATTCATGGTATATATATACAAAAAATATGGAGGGTTCGTGGATTTGCTTGTCATCCTTGTACAGGGACCATGCTAATCTCTGTATCGGTCCAGTTTTAGTATAAGTGCTGCCGAAGTGAGCACAGGAATTGTTACATATAGTTAGGAGCAGTAAAATAGCACCAAGGTGTTTTCTGTAAGTTGCATATGTATTGTGTAATTGCAATCTAGAGAAGACAGTTGTGGCTAAAACCAGGTATCCTCAGGTTTCTTTTAGGTCCATGTAGAAGATTCAATTTCATTAGATGTCTAATGCAGTGAAAGTTGTAAGAAGATTAAGATAAGTAATGCAGGCGACCATCTTTTTAGCAAATTTGAGGGGAAAAGGATTAATACTCTGTAATAATTATGTTACATTAGCCTGTTCTGTGTGTAGCTAATGGTTCGGAAAACAAGTTGTGTTCTCGTGAGTATTATGAAAGAGGCTTGGTCCATCATATATCCAGTTGTGAATTTCATAATGGTACAGTTTTACTTTGGTACTACCTTTTGCCTTTTTTTTTTTTTAAGCTTTTAGAATTTATCCTGGTAATTGTTCTGCTAAATGTCATTTTCATAATTTTTTTTTTTAAGATGGATTTTAACTAGGAATTACAAAGCCCTCAGCAAAGGTTCCAAGGGCAGTACCTCAGGCTTTTTGAACATTATGATGGAACTAAAGAAATGTTGTAACCATTGCTACCTCATTAAACCACCAGATAATAATGAATTCTATAATAAACAGGAGGCCTTACAAGTAAGAATTTTTAAATGTTGTTACTTTATGATAAAGTTCTAGAAATGTTGATTTCACTTACAATCGAAAATAGCTCAGTGCTTTAATATATTGGTTAAAAGTTCTCTTTAGTTAATGGTGCCTTTATATAATGGTCTCAATTATTAATCTTTGTAGAAAAGATTTTAAAATTCTAATTTATGTAATTATTTTGATGAATTTTCTAAAAATATGTCTCTCAAACCATAGACTATAATGACTTATCCAGCAAAAAAATCCCACAGTATGTTCATAATTATGAAAAAAATCATTAATAGTAATTGTGCTGCATTAGTGATTTGGTAGATGGTAGTCTAAAGGACATCTTGACCTCACATCTTAATTAACCCTTCCTGGTACTTCTGGAAGATAAGTTAGAAGTGTGAAGGCACAACTGCAGTCCAGCCACTGTAGTGCCTTGAAGGGCTGGGATCAGCATCTAGAATTAATACATTAGAATGCATTTGCTTACTCCTTTTAAACCTTTGGTTGCTTAGTTGCTGCTGCTTCCAGTGTAATTGTTCTTCAGCTAAGATTTTTGGAGAAACACTGTGGTGTAGTAACTAGCAAACAGAGTGAACAGTACTTTTTTCCTCCCTGACAATACAACAAAAACCTAGGTGTGATATGGCAAGGAATATTTTAGCTTAAGTCGTAGTGAAATGGTAAAGGTCTTAGAAAATTTTGAAAAGTGAAACAAGTTGTTTTCTAACATGAAAATTAAAAATCTCAATTTAAAAGAATTCAAGCAACTAAAGTGTTATGTGGACAACTTATTTACGTCTTTTAACATATAACGACTTGAATTTATTGTTTCTGTAGCACTTAATTCGTAGTAGCGGAAAATTGATTCTTCTTGACAAGCTCTTAATTCGCCTAAGAGAACGAGGCAATCGAGTTCTTATTTTTTCGCAAATGGTGCGGATGTTAGATATACTTGCAGAATATTTGAAATATCGTCAATTCCCCTTTCAAGTAAGCATTTAATTGTATTTGTTGTTTTAAATTTTATCTAATTCCTGTGCATATTTTACAGTATTACCTTTGAAATTATTTTATAAGTGTTTAGGTTTTTATATAAACTGCACTTTCTTTAAAAAGATATATCTGCTTTAAAAAATGTTTGTCATTCCGTTTTTTCTTCTTGACTTTACATATTGCAACAAAACAATTTTTCTTCCTTTCCTCTAATTTTTATTTTCTTTTAATTCTGCCTTTTTCTTCTGTGCTTGCTTTAGATTTTAAAAATTGAACTAAGACAGAGTTTTCTTGATTGGATAGATCTAAAAGCAGGGGAGCCTTTAGTCTTTAATCTGAATGAGGAAAACAGCCAGCAGCCTCTGAATGTGAATGCTGCCAAGATTCTGATGATTGGTGTGCTCATAGTTATCTGACACAGTGTTCGCTGAGTAAAACTGGACAACTTTAGAGAAGAAACTAAAAACCAAAATTCCCTTCCATCTATTCAAAATTTATGTTGAAGTTCATTCAGTATAACTAAAGCTAATATTATTGATGAGTGTTTAAAGTCGGGTGCTATTTTTAGTACTTTTCATCTAATTATTTAATCCTTGAAGCAATTTTATGAACAGTGCTAGGAACATAGCAGACATTATGTAGATACAGCTAGCAAATGATGTATATTTAGTGTAGATAGTAAAATAGCAGTAAAGTTATAATAATGGGACTCAACACACATTCCCTGCTTGGTCAGAGCTTATAATCTTTTACAGGAGACAAACATCAAGCAGGTGATTGCAAATAAATGTAACATTACAATTCTGGTAAGTGTTGTGAAGAAGGACAGGTATTTGGTGATATGAATATCATTGAGAAATAATTACAATCATTTAGGGGAAAACGTAGAAGAGTACCATTAGTTGAGGGTTTTGAAAACACTTTTACTGATATGTAATTCCCATATCATACAATTTACTCATTTAAAGTATACAATTCAGTGGTTTTTACTATGTTCACAGATATGTGTAATTGTCAGACAGGTGGTTTTAGAACATTTTCATCGGAAAGCAACTTGTACCCTTTAGCTATTCCTCCTGTCCTTCCATTTGCTTTCTTCTCCTGCCTTGTGTTGATTTGTTTTTAAACAAATTATTGTGTACCTGGTCAAACAAAAAATTAGTTTGACTAATTTTGAGTGTTTATAAGCACCACTTCTCTGCCGCTAATGCCTTCTTGTTCCTAGGTCGCTTCCTGGAGAGAATCATTTTTAATTTTATTTGGTTTAGGTCATGCCACAGTAATGAGATGCCACTATTCTTAATATTTGTACTAGTTTGTATTTTAGTGGAAAAGAAACATTATTTTTTTTAAAACCTTAATAGACATCTGTTTTCCTACTTTGTGTAGGTGATAATTAAGAGCATTTCACTTAAACCACTTAGAATACATCATTTAAAATGTATATATTTTTCTTCTCAGAGTTAAAATTCATACAGTAACAAAGCAAAGGTAGGCATATGGCTTCCCAAAATACTAGTTTAATACATCGGTTAAATGCATGGATCACAGTAGACAAGTTATTTCTAGTCTATAACCAGGTAATAATTACAAAATCATTGCCATTCAGAAAGTGAAATAGTAGCTAATGTTTAATAAGCATTCAGTATGTGTAGGCACTGTGCTACGTGTTTTCCTATGTTCTCTCACTGAGTTCTCTATAGTCTACGAAAGAGGGACTACTATTACGTCTGTTTTACTTAAAGCAGAACTGACATGGAGAAAAAGTTTGTGTAGGAAAGTCAAATCACTTGCTCAAGATACCCAGTGAATAAAATACTCATTTGCAGGATGTTGACTAGAGCCCATGATGCTTCACATCAATAATTTTCGAACTTTAGTGTGCATCAGAATTAATTGGATGGCCTTTGCTAAACCCCTTCAGTAGGTCTGGGGTAGGGCTGAATAATTTGCCTATCTATGTTCTCAAGTGACACTAATGCTGTTCTAGTAACCACACTGTACTTAATTGTAACCTGATAGTGGATCTGTGAATCAGTTTAATGGGTTACACCAACATTTTGAAAGTAAAATGATAAAACATGAGAATATAACACAGTATGTCATGGCATGATATGAAACTTGTTTCAGGTGTTTGTAAACAGCTGTGTACTCAATCACATACCTTTAGAATGGGACTGAGGCAGAATAGTATGACAGCCTATGCTGTATTTACTCTTGAGGGTGCAGTCTTAGTGATTTGGAGCACAGACCAAAGACGGAATGCCTGAGCATTATTTTACCGTCTAGTAGGTACCTTCTATTATAGTTTTAGCAAGACATGCTTCATATTTCTACTTAATTTTATAATTGCTTTGTAACATTTCGATTCTGTTATATGCAGTATTTTAATATGTTTTATTCTAGAGATTAGATGGATCAATAAAAGGAGAACTGAGGAAACAAGCTCTGGATCATTTTAATGCTGAGGGATCAGAGGTATGTATTAATGCTTTTTAAATTATAAATAATTTTGATTTAGTATCAGTATATTACATTATTATATTCAGACATTTTTAATCTTCATATCTAGTTTGATAAAAAAGGAGTAGTGTTAGCCACCTTTGATCAGCAAACAAGGTTTTAAAGTCACTATTCTAGTTTAAACCTAAGAATTGCACTCTTTGAGACAGAGTCTAGCTCTGTTGCTCAGGCTAGAGTGCAGTGGCATGATCTCAGCTCACTGCAACCTCTGCCTCTTGGGTTCAAGCTATTCTCCTGCTTCAGCCTCACAAGTCGCTGGGATTACAGGCGCATGCCACCGTGCCTGGCTAGTTTTTGTAGTTTTAGTAGAGATGGGGCTTCACCATGTTGGCTAGGCTGGTCTTGAACTCCTGGCCTCAGGTGATTCACCTGCCTCGGCTTCCCAAAGTGCTAGGATTGCAGGTGTGAGCCACCATGCCCAGCCAAGAATTTTACCATTTATTATCAATACTGTTTCAGCATGGAACAGTTACTTTAATTTGCTTCAAAATAAATTAGGCAGATTGGGCACGGTAGCTCACACCTGTAATCCCAGCACTTTGGGAGGCCAATGCAGGAGAATCGCTTCAGGCCAGGAGTTTGAGACCACCCTGGGAAACAGTGAGACTGCTGTCTGTACAAAAAAAAAAAAAAAAAAAGTAAAAAAGTAAAAAAATAAACTGGGCATGGTGGCACTCCCTTATAGTCCCAGTTACTTGGGAGGCTGAGTTAAGTGGATCAGTTAGCTCAGGAGTTTGAGGCTGCGGTGAGCTATGCTCATGCCACTAGACTCTAGCCCAGGCAATAGAGGTGAGACTCTGTCTCAAAAAAAGTAAAGACAAGACCCCAAAACAGCAAATTATCGCACTTTGCTTTAAAATTTTTTTTTATTTCCATAGATTTTTGGGAAACGGGTGATATTTGGTTAAATGAGTAAGTTCTGTAGTGGTGGTTTGTGAGATTTTGGTGCACCCTTCACCAGTATACACTGAACCAAATTTGTAGTCTTTTATTGCTCACCCCCTCCTACCCTTTCCCTCTGAGTCCCCAAAGTCCTTTGTATCATTTCTTATTACTTTGCATCCTCATAGCTTAGTTCCCTCTTATGAGCGAGAACATACAATGTTTGGTTTTCCATTCCTGAGTTACTTCACTCAGAATAGTAGTCTCCAGGCTGGGCGTGGTGGGTTACACTTGTAATCCCAGCACTTTGGGATGCTGAAGCAGGTTGATCACTTGCGGTCAGGAGTTCGAGGCCAGGCTGGCCAACATGGTGAAACCCCATCTCTACTAAAAATACAAAAATTAGCTGGGTGTGGTAGTGCCATACCTGTAATCCCAGCTACTTGGGAGGCTGAGGCAGGAGAATTGCTTGAACCTGGGAGGCGGAGGTTACAGTGAGGCAAAATGAAAAGAGTGAGACTCTATCTCAAAAAAAAAAAAAAAAAAAAAAAAAAAAACGAATATAGTCTCCAATCCCATCCAGGTTGCTGCGAATGCCATTATTTCATTCCTCTTTATGTCTGAGTAGTATTCCATTGTATATGTATACCACAGTTTATCTTCTTGTTGATTGATGGGCATTTGGGCTGGTTGCACATTGTTGCAGTTGCAAATTTGTGCTGCTATAATCATGTATATACAGGTATCTTTTCATGTAATGACTTTTTTCCTCTGGGCAGATACTCAGTAGTGGGATTACTGGATCAAATGGTAGTTCTACTTTTAGTTCCTTTAAGGAATTTCCACACTATTTTCCATAGAGTTCTTTTTTTTTGGTATGTGCCTTTTATTTTTTAAGGAAATAAAATTTACAGTTCGAGTTGAAGCATCATTCCTTTCCTATTCCATTTTCTTTTTTTTTTTTCAACAGAAGTAAACACTATATTGAATTTGGTATTAATAACATATATATTTGATTTTGGAGTCTTTTTGTTGGTTGGTCTTGCTAGATGTTTATGTATTAGTTTTAAAAACTGCCTTTTTGTTTAATTAGTAACATGCTGTTTAAGTTCAGAAAATTAACTGAAAAATTTTCATTTTGATTATTTAATTTCTTACAGGATTTTTGCTTTTTGCTGTCTACAAGAGCTGGAGGTCTAGGGATTAATTTAGCCTCTGCTGACACTGTTGTTATATTTGATTCCGATTGGAATCCACAGAATGATCTTCAGGCACAGGCTAGAGCCCATCGAATTGGGCAAAAGAAACAGGTATTTTTAATTTTAATTTGTATTATGTTGCTGTTTTAGAATTCTTTTTTGGGGGGGAATGGTTTCAGTGTATCTTCTAGAGGGTAAGATCACTGCAACAGTCATACTACTATTTAACAGATAGGATGCTAAGGAACTTGGTTTACCAAAATCACCTGGAGAATATGACAGAATTGAGGTAACTATGCATAAATAGGATCATGTATGCTGTTTTTATCCTGTGTTCTAGTCATAACTATAAAATGCAGTGTTTTCCAATTATAATAAAAGTCTACTTGATTGTTTTAACTTTGAAAGAGTTTGAGTAGCATATGCTGCCTTTCTGTTAGTGTATATTTTGTCCATGTGCTTCCAAGATTCTCCACATATAATATGTGACCCCATTTTTATAATTGTAACAAAATACCCTTAAATGGTGGTACTGAACCTTTACCTAGAGAAATAGGGAAAATTTACTACACCAATTTTTTTTCAATTTTGAAGAGTTTGTTTTATGGTGGGCTTCTTATTAATTAACTTGGGGAGTGGTTCATAGAATTTTGCATTATATAGAGTGATGAAACATTAGAATCAAGGCAGCGAGTATAATAAGGCTGTCAGAAGTTTATGTGCCCCCCCCATTTTCCCCAGCTAAATCATAACTTACAAATTACTGTCTTTCCTTTAAAAAAAAAAAGCAAAAATAAGCAAATGCAATCTCCTTGCCAAAATGTTAAGAAGGAAGGAAGGATATATTTCAAAATAGTTTGAGTTGAGGAACTCTAGCTTTAAACATGTTTTTTAAATTTTCATTTTGCTTTTAACCCGTGAAAACTTCATGTAGTGTAGAATGAGCTTCAATTTGTGTGCCAATGTTTAGGCACTTGAAGTTAGCAAAACAAATCCTTTATGCTGCAATTTGTTTCCTCGTGTGTGTTTTTACAGGTGAATATTTATCGTCTAGTTACAAAGGGATCAGTTGAAGAAGATATTCTTGAAAGGGCCAAAAAGAAGATGGTTTTAGATCATCTTGTAATTCAAAGAATGGACACAACTGGGAAGACAGTACTACATACAGGTTCTGCCCCATCAAGGTGGTTACTTTATTATTTAAAAAATGTCATTTTAGAGTCAGGAAACTCATTTTTTTGATATGTTACATCACTATAGATCATTGAGGAAATGTATTCAGTGTTGTACTTTTTATATTTTGGAAGATTTTTGACTAATTTCTAGTTAGAAGACATACTTCAATACCTGGTTTCATCGCTATAGATTTGTAATTTTAGGGGTAATCTCTTTAACTTCTGTGCTTCAAGTTCCTTATTTTAAAGTAAATATACTGCCCTAGACAACATGGTGAAACCCCACCTCTACAAAAAATAAAAAACTTGATGGGCATGGTGACACACGACTGTAGTCCCAGCTACTGAGGAGGCTGAGACAGAAGGATCAGTTGAGCTTGGTAGGCGGAGGTTGCAATGAGCTAAGATTGTGCCAGTGTACTTCAGCCTGGGTGACAGAGTGAGAGACTGTCTCAAAAAAAAAAAAAAAAAAGGATACTAATACTTGATTCATCTAACTTCCTCATGTAACTTTTGTAAAGGTGAAAATGTCAGTAATTAATAAAAGTGCTGTGTAAATATTTTTAACTGTTAATGTTAAGCATTTTTGTTTTTCCTCTTTTAGTTCTACTCCTTTCAATAAAGAAGAGTTATCAGCCATTTTAAAGTTTGGTGCTGAGGAACTTTTTAAGGAACCTGAGGGAGAAGAACAAGAGCCCCAGGTAAAAAAACAAAACAAAACAAAACAACAAACCCGCTTCAGAATATGTGTCATCTGTTTGGTAGGATGAAAGGATTCAAGTATATTTAAATATTGTTTTTCTAATTATAGGAAATGGATATAGATGAAATCTTGAAGAGAGCTGAAACTCATGAAAATGAACCAGGTCCTTTAACTGTAGGAGACGAATTGCTTTCCCAGTTCAAGGTAGATTTAAACAAAATTTTCCTTGTAATTACATAAATTGAGAGGAATTGAATTATTGTCATTTAGTGGTTTGTTAATCTTTCTTTAAGCATAATCAGGAAGATTGCTATGTTGTATAAAAACTACTCTCCCTTGTTCAGACAAACCGGTAGCAAACTGATTTGGAAGAGACAAGATCCATTTATGGAGTTACATGTTGTTGGGTGGAAAGAGCTGTTGTTTGCTAATTAGCAACTAGAATAGTGCTTGGCAAATAGCATGTCCTTAAATACTTGGGTAAATAAATGAATTAATGTGATATCTTACTTAGATTTCCATGACTGAAAGCTTTCGGCTGATTTTTTTTGAAGCAGTTTTTGACATTAACTTATCACAAATAAGAAAACTCAAGTAAATCAGTCAAAGTAAGCAATAAGCTACTATATATTGATACTTAATATCCCTGGTTTTTTGAGGGCCAGTGAGTTGAAAGGAGTCCTAAAACAACATAAGTCAACTGACCTCATGGAGTAAGTTAAGTGCCATTTGTTTAAAGAAACAGGCTTCTCTACATCTTAGCTATTTTCTATGAACTGCAGTTTTTAAGGGTCAGTTCATTTCATGTGTTCATTTGACAAGTATTTATAGAACATCTGCATGTACCCCACACAGTGAATAAAAAACTTTTGTAATTTTAATATCACTCTGGCTGCTATGTGGATGACTGACTGTAGTGAGACAAGAGCTATAGCAGGGAGATAAGATAGAAGACTGTTGAGTAATCCTGGTTAAGAGGTGGTTTCTGGGATTACAGGCGTGAGCCACTTCGCCCGGCTGTGATAGTTAGCCTTAATGGGTGCTTTCTGTATACCAGACCTTGCATAGTACCTTAAATGTGCTATCTTATATAATCCTCCCAGAAGAGCTCTGTGTCTCTGCCAGTAGCTCTTTGCTGCCAGTAGCTCTTTAGATTGTGTTTTTGTGATCATAAAAATGATATTAGATTGTTCTACAATACTTGATCCATGGACTGGTCTGAGAATTTCTGCAGATTATTTAGCATGTTAATAGTATAAATTACTTTTTTTTTTGTTAACTGCTTTTAGTTCTGAGATGCTACTAATTTTTTTGAGCAGTAGGGCAAAAGAAAATCTTTCCTAGAGGATTATTAGATGTCATTTGTTTGATCTGCTTTGCCCTAGTGAGGTAATGAATCTAGGTTGTTTGAAGTTATTTTTGGTTTAGTCCACAGTCATATTCATTATCCTAAGGATATTTAGGCATGTCAGTTTCTTCCCTTTAAAAAAAAAATTAAGGATCAATTTTTCTATAACAGTTACTCTTAAAATTCTGAAATTTATCAGGTTGCCAACTTCTCAAATATGGATGAGGATGACATTGAGTTGGAACCTGAAAGAAATTCAAAGAATTGGGAGGAAATTATTCCCGAAGATCAAAGAAGACGATTAGAAGAAGAAGAAAGACAAAAGGAACTTGAAGAAATTTATATGCTCCCAAGAATGAGAAATTGTGCAAAACAGGTGATTTTGCAATTTTACACATGTTTCTATAAAGTAGAGTATTCAACCTGGACCGATTTTGTTTGTTTCTATGAGGTATCAGTCCATAGTTTTCTTTTCTTGTAATGTCCTTGATTTGATAATGTTTGCCTCATGAAATGAGAAGTGTTTACTCCTCTTGTATTTTATTCATCTTTTCAAAGAACCAGCTCCTGGTTTCATTGATTTTTTGTGTGTTTTTAATTTCATGAGTTTCTGCAATTTATTATTTCTTCCTTTCTGCTTTTGATTTAATTTGCTCTTTTCTTTTTTTTTTTTTTTTTTTTTCTTTGGGACAGCATCTTGCTCTGTTGCCAAGGCTGGAGTGCAGTGGTACAATTCTGGCTCACTGCAACCTTAACCTCATGGCCTTAGATGATCCTCCCACAGGTGTGCCCCACTACACCCAGCTGATTTTTGTATGCTTTCTGTAGAGATGGGGTTTTGCCACGTTGTCCAGGCTAGTCTGGAATTTCTGGGCTTCAGTGATCCATCCGCCTTGGCCTACCAAAATGTTGGGACTATAGGTGTGAGCCACTGCACCTGGCCTCTTTTATTCAGTTTCTTAAGGTGCAAGCTTAGATATAGAAATGTAATCTCTCTTTTCTAATATCGGCATTTAATGCTACAAATTTTTCTTTAAGCATTGCTTTTTCTGAATCTTCCAAATCTATCTTTATATTTTCCTTAATTTAAAAATATTTTAAAATTTCCCATGTGAGTTCTCTTTGACCCATAGGTTTTTTTAGAAGTATGTTTTAAAATGTTCAGGTATTTAGGAGATTTTTCAACTATCTTTGTTAATTATTGGTAATTTAATTCTGCCATGTTCAGAAAGCATACTTTATGTAATTTTAGTTTTTAAACATTTGGTATTTATTCAGTGGCCTAAGTAAACAAATATCAGATTTTTAAATAACTGTAATAGTGCCATGCCAAGCTATATTGCCAAAAAGGAAAAAATTCTAAGACTAATTTCTTTTTCTATTATCCTTTGGTTTTTAGGATATTATAAAATTATTTGTCTTGATTACTGAGTTTTTTGGTGTTTCCTTAAATTTTAAGCCTGGGGCAAATGAGGGGCTTGCCCCACTCTAGTCCCTGCCCTGCTACCATTCCCCCAAGGGTAGAGTTTTTTGTTTTTTATTTTCTTGCAACCATATTAGATCTTATTCTGTGCCCTCAGTTGAGCAGATGAGAAGGGTCTGGCAAGGCTTCCTTCCTGTTTCCACAAAGGTGACCACTCACTTTCTCTAAGGCTGTACCATGGAGAAAAGTTTTGTCCAGTCTTCTACCATGCTGCTTTCTCATGATCACCTAGTGGAAGTTTGTGGCAGAGTGCCTGAGAATGGGTGCAGGTCCTCCGAGTTTTGGCTGTTAGGTCCTATGATCTCACAATAGCCTGTACTCAGCCATTAGCAGATTTTAGCTGATACCGTCTTGTATGGTACTTGATTTCTGTCACCTATGCTGTCCACAGATGAGCCACTGTTCGAGTCCTATATCTTTTTCTCTTTTTGCAATCTCCTGTATTTCCTTACATTTAGATGTATAGGTTGCCCTGAAATTTCATCTCTCTGATGTTAAACAGAAGAATTAGGATCTTGTAGATCAGATTTGTTGTTAGAGTAGGAGCAGTGCCCCTACCAAGTTTCTACATAACAGCCAGAAGTGGAGCCAAAAATAATGTTTTTGGCCTAAAAGTAACCGTGTATGTTATTTCTTGTTTCTGTTTATTTCTTCAAACCCCTAAGTAGTTTTGTTTTAGAGTGTGTGAGAATGCAGCATTACATTAGATCTTGTGAAAGGATCAAGGGAGGTTAGAAAAAATAAGGTCTAAATACCATTTTTTACTTCATTTAAGTTTCAGCATATTAGAGGTTCAGAATATGTGCCAAAGCTTTGGAAAAACTCCCAAGACTTACAGAATGTATGTTTTGATGTATCCCATTAAAATTAATGGATGTTACAAATAGTCTTTTATGTGGGTTCAACTGGCATTTTTTTCTTTCAAATATCTGACTTGTCTAGTTAGAATAGCAATATGTGGATATTAAGCAGAACGGAAAAAAAGGGACAGTTAATCCGTTCCCTCAGAGATAACGACTAATATTATCACAGTGTACATCATTCCAGTTTTTAAAAATTCATTATCATTTGCCAAATTAAATTGTGGAGTCGTATTAATTTGGAACTTTTTCTTCTTTTTGACAGTATGTCATGAATGTTAATTATTCTACAACCCCATTTTTAATGGTCTCTTAGCATTCTATCATATAGATTTGTCTGGTCTCTCTTTGATGAGTATTTAGATTATTTGCTTTTTGTTTTTGAGGCAGGATCTCACTGTGTTGCTCAGGCTGAAATGCAGTGGTACAATCATGGCTCACTGCAGCCTCAACTTCCTGGGGTCAAGTGATCTCCCACCTCAGCCTCTCAAGTAGCTCCAAAAATGCCTCGCTAATATTTTAAATTTTTGGTAGAGACAAGGTGTCACTATATTGCCTAAGCTGGTCTTGTACTCCTGGGCTCAAGTTATCTTCCTGCCTTGGCCTCCCAGTCACGCTGGGATTACAGGCATGAGCTGCTGCGCTCAGCCACATTTTTCTTTTATGATGTAAATAACTTTATTGATCAGTGTTTCTTCACAGTTTTGATCTCCTCAGGAAAAATGCCTAGAAGTTATGTTGCTGGGTCAGTAGAATAACTTTTGAGGCTTTTGATGTAACATTGTCTCATTACCCTTTAAGTCAAAATACCCACCAGATGTATATATTCTTCTGTTTGCTTTTTAATTTTGTTTATGGAATGTTTTTGATACTTTGAATAACATTTTTAAGATTCTGACCATCTTTTATAATGGCTTTTGCTCCTAAGATAAAAGCTGTTTTTACACTAAGGTTGGGTAAATATTTATTTTCCAATTCCAGATTAGTTTCAATGGAAGTGAAGGGAGGCGCAGTAGAAGTAGGAGATACTCTGGATCTGATAGTGATTCCATCTCAGAAGGGAAAAGGCCAAAGAAACGGGGAAGACCACGGACTATTCCTCGCGAGAATATTAAAGGATTTAGTGATGCAGAAATTAGGCGGTAAGATGATACAAGACAATCGTTTCAACTTAGTTTTAGTAGAGTGTGAAACTAAAATATAAAAATTTCATAATTTTCAAAAATTGTGATGAAGTTTTAGAAGAGGCAAATGTATGTTATTTGAGTAGGAATTGGGTGGTTCTGCTTTTGGGTATTATAACTAACAAGTTTAGTGTCTTACCTTTGCGTGTTATTTATTTATTGCTAAACTACTTAGGCTGCAAAAATTTTTTTATTAATTTGACTCAGAATAGTGATCCTTTTGAATAATAAAAGTGTTTATGATACATTTGGTTTTTTATTAAAAATTCTCACTGCATTTAGGACTCCCAGTTACTAATATTTTGTAGAAGTTCTGTATTTTTCTAGTTTCTTAACACCAAGGTAATTTCCTTTTTGAAAATAACCCTGTTATAAAACCTTTTCTGATATGTTGAAGTAGGAATTGAGGTGAGGTAAGATTGACCATGCAGGATAAATTGTAATGTCCATTCAGAATGTTTATATATACACATTTATTTAAGGGGAATGGGATAACGGCTTACTTTTGTTTGTGTAATAGTTTTGGATATGAGATTTATTAAAATCTTGTTCAGTTTTGTATTCTGAAAGTTTGTTTCTTGCAAGCCATTGTAACTTTTTTCTTTTAAATCTTAGACCTGACAAAATTCTTCCTCATTCTTTCTACCAGAAAACTTAATACATTGTTAGCCTTTTTTAAAGGTACTGACCACCTGAATTTCTGGACTTTTCATCTTTAGTTGAGGAAGCATTTCGACTTCTACTTTACCTGGATATTTTTCCTCATTTATTAACCACTTATGTAGCTTTCTTAAGTAAAATTTTAATTTTTCGTTGTTGTAATACCATGCATCTGAATTAAAGCCGTTCAGTAAATTTTTATCAGCACTTGGAATGTGAGGAAGTGTAATATAATTAATAATTATTATGGAGACACTTCCTATGGTAGCTTCAGACCTTTTTTGGTCTTATGAAAATAATAAAGTAATTTTTAAAACAAAATTTAGCTTCTATTGTTTTATTTATACTGATATCTCTAAACATCATCCTGGGTGTTAAAATATGCCTTGTCTTACCTGCTGTATCTTAATGTTTTAACATTTTTGTTTTTAGCATAGTTGATTCATTCTTCTTAGATAACAGTGCCTTGAATTAATTTTTATACTAACAAGTACCTTCTTATATCTGTAAATATTAGAAATACCTATATTTTTAGTGAATACTGAAGCTCACATTTACCAAACAATTATTTTCTCTTAGGTTTATCAAGAGCTATAAGAAATTTGGTGGTCCTCTGGAAAGGTAAATACATTTATTATTCTCATAGAATAATGGAATGTGTTACATGCTGTCAGCTTTGTTTGTGTTAACATTCAGTTTAGCTACTTTGTTAAATTTGCTTTTAATCAGCATTTACAAAATTAATGTACAAGACAAATTTCAGATTGATTTTTAAAAATGTTTTTATACTATCTTTAATTTCTAGACTCAAATTTCTTTCCTGTAAATGAAGTTATTTATACAATACATGTTTAAATTGCACTTTTATGACTGTAAGACACTTTTTACAGTCTTTATCTCATTTTTCATCAGTAACTTAAAAGTAGCATAAGCAGATTTATCCATAGAAGGGCTGAGTTGCTAATCCAGTCTTTTTTTTTTTTTTTTTAATGGAGTCTCACTCTGTCTGCCAGGCTGGAGTGCAGTGGCGCGATCTCGGCTCACTGCAACCTCCGCCTCCTGGGTTTATGTGATTCTCCTCCTTCAGCCTCTCAAGCAGCTGGGACTACAGGAGTGTGCCACCACATCCAGCTAATTTTTTTTTTTTATGTAGAAACAGTGTTTCATCATGTGGTCCAGGTTAGTCTAGAACTCCTGACCTCAGGTGATCTGCCCGCCTCAGCCTCCCAAAGGCTAACACAGCCTTTTAACCAGCTCTGCTTTCCCTAACTAGAGATATTTTCTTAATTTTCTCGAATTCATTCTCTTATTATACAAACTGTATTGAAATTCAAATTAAGACAGTTTTTTGAAGTTATCAAATAATCTCACTAAGTATTGTGATTTGGATATTCTTTGCCCTTTGTTGTGGTCAACCCACTGTTTGAATATAGACCAGCAAAGACTCAAATTAGTTTATTTTTTATCTAAAAAATCCCTTCAAAAATAGACATATTTTCTGTTTCATTTTGAGATGGCATACTTAAAATATAACAAAATACTTGCATAATTATTTTAGATGAACAAAAGTCTTGAATATTAATCATTCATATTATTTGGTGCAGAGGAATAAAAAGTTACAGAACTTTACTCAGCTTTTTTGTTTACAATTATAAAACTTCACCACTTCATTTTGAACATCTTAAAATTTGATCAGTTATTAAAAGCTTTTACAGAATTGGTATGTAACCTTCCATTTGCTCTATAATTAAGTAAACTTATTGAATATATAAATGAATTGTTTCTCTGCCACATTGTCCTGGTTTTTATGTGCTTCCTGCCATTTATATGAACAAGAATATATAGAGCATGCAGTAGAGTAGCATTCAGATCTTGAAATAGAGTGAAACTTAGTTTATCTTAAATGGCACCACTTCATTTAACATATTTACCTGAAAATGGGATTATTTTGTTACAGATTAGATGCAATTGCTCGAGATGCTGAATTAGTTGATAAGTCGGAAACAGACCTTAGACGACTGGGGGAATTGGTACATAATGGTTGCATTAAAGCTTTAAAGGACAGTTCTTCAGGAACAGAACGAACAGGTAACATTAAAATGAGAGTGATTTGAAAGAGAAGTAAATGAAAGTTTCAAAACATGCTTTGTTGAGCTAGATATTATATCTTAAATTATCTATTCATCAGTCTCAAAAGATTATTTATGAAACAAAGTAAAGCCATTCTGGATAATAGGAAATGGAGAACAGAATTGCAATTTGAAGGCAGTAGAATCTGTTTCTAATTCTGCTGACATTTTCTGTCTGAGAGGTAAGGTCAGAAATTACTGTTTTATATCAGTTATATATATATGTGTGTGTGTGTATGCATATATGTATATGTATACATACACGTATATACACATATATACATTCATAGCTATATGTGTATATACACACACAATACAATATGTATAGTATCTATAGGGTTTTTTAGTATAGATGACTGGGAAAATATAATGCAAATATACATATATGATATTGGTTTGGTACATAATTATTTTATTATTATGCTTATTTTACAGTTCATTTACCTGAATAAAAATATTTAGATAAGATTTAATAAGCAGGCCAGTCATAGTGGCTCATACCTGTAATCCCAGCACTTGGGGAGGCTGAGATGGGGGTTTAGCTTGAACCCAGGAGTTTGAGACCAGCCTGGGCAACGTAATGAGACCCCGTGTCTAAGAAAAATGAAAAAATAAAAATTAGCAGGGTGTGATTGTGCATGCTTGTATTCTCAGTTACTTGTGAATTGAGGTGGGAGGGTTGCTTTAGCCCAGGAGGTCGAGGCTGCAGTGAGCAATGATTGCACCACTGCACTTCCAGCCTGGGTGACAGAGCGAGACCCTGAGTCATCATCCTATAA
Organism: Macaca thibetana thibetana; assembly: GCF_024542745.1. Taxonomy (NCBI): domain Eukaryota; kingdom Metazoa; phylum Chordata; class Mammalia; order Primates; family Cercopithecidae; genus Macaca; species Macaca thibetana. The sequence continues at coordinate 82,684,439 of NC_065583.1, forward strand.
TTCTTTATTTAGAGGTTGATGGTATGAATAGATTGATCCATCTTATGTAATTGGTAAAACACTTAGATAAATACTTTTCGTGAATCTACATCTGCTAGATGATAATCACTAGTTCATATGTAATGAAATTTAAGGTTTTCCAGTAATCTCTTAATAACATAAATAAAGAATACTTATTGTTAAATAACATAAGTAATAGCATCAGTTGCTTGGTGTTTTATAGAATTATGTTTTATACTTTTAAAAATACTCTTTTTTAAAAAAAAATCAAGGTGGTAGACTCGGAAAAGTGAAGGGTCCAACATTCCGAATATCAGGAGTACAGGTGAATGCCAAGCTAGTCATCTCCCATGAAGAAGAATTAATACCTTTGCACAAATCCATTCCTTCTGATCCAGAAGAAAGAAAGCAGTGAGTTACTTATTTTCTCCATTGTAAGATTTTTCTTAGTCAATAATTACAAAATGAATGTGCTTAATTTTTATGGTGTTATTGGCTAGTTATGAAACAAAAAATCAAAGAAATAAAGTATAGTATTTTAAAGTTCTAATGACTCACGTTTTTCAAAATTAATTTTTCAGTAAGGCAATTACAAACTTACCATTAGTTATTAACTTTAATGCCAGGTATACTATCCCATGCCACACAAAGGCAGCTCATTTTGATATAGACTGGGGCAAAGAAGATGATTCCAATTTGTTAATTGGCATCTATGAATATGGATATGGAAGCTGGGAAATGATTAAAATGGATCCTGACCTCAGTCTAACACACAAGGTACTTCTATTTCTTGATTCTGTTGACCATTCATGTTGAATTTAATTTATTCTAATTCTTACTTTTAAATTATGTTGGAAATAATGGAAATATGTAAACCAAGGCTCTAGCTAGTTGTGTGACCTTGGTGTATTTAGAAGATGCCTTGCATGAAAAGATGAAATTTAAATGATTTCTGAGATTTTGCGTTACTGTGAAATTATATGTTATTAAGGCATTAGGTGTATTATTTTTCAGATTATTAGGTTAAAAGTTTTATTCTACCAAAAATTTTTTGATGCATAGTAGATGTACATATTTTCGGAGGCGTGTGATAATTCGATACAATCATATAATATGTAGAGATGAAATCAGGGTAACTGGGACATTATCACCTTAAATATTTATCTTTACACTAGGAACATTCGAATGATTCTTTTCTAGCTATTTTATAATGTATAGATTATTGCTAACTATAGTCACCCTACTCATCTATCAAACACTAGGTCTTATTTCTTCCATCTAACTATATATTTGTACCCATTCATCATTAATTTTATTATTCCAGTAAGACAAAATCATTAAAATCTTTTATATATATTTTTAAAAACATCGTATTTTAGTATTTTTGGTCATTTGATTGCACTGTGCTAGCTGAAATCTTTTTTTTTTTTTTTTTTTTTTTTTTACCTAAAACGGGAAACACTGGGAGAACTTCCTTATTGTTTATACTTATGTGTTGGGAACCTTTAGATACTGGTGCTTTGTTACTGTGAAGAAAAAATTAAGTAGTCTAGATTCCCCTATAAAACTTTCCTCCCAGTGTATGCTTTAGGTCTTCTTCTAGAAAGATGACATCTTGTATTCTAGGAATTTTTGTGTACACTATATATAAATACACTTTTACTGAGAAGGGAAGGCATTTAAGGATTATATAACATGGAATAACAGTGGATGTTAAGTACACTTTTGTATATTTGAAGGAAATTTACAACCTCATACTTTCTATTTTCATTTTGAAAGATAATATGAGGGTATTTAAAGTATATTTAGAATTCATTCTCAGAAAAATTAAATCTTTGGCTCTGGCATAGGTATAAAAAATGTATTTTGCATTGAGTTTATTCCTACAAATACTAATAATTGAAACTTGGTGAACTATATGTGTATATATATATTTAAATGGTTAAGCATGTTTTACCCAATAAGTTTCTCATGTTATTTATTAAGACAATGTGAAAACGTTAATTGCTTTTTCAGATTCTTCCAGATGATCCTGATAAAAAACCACAAGCAAAACAGTTGCAGACCCGTGCAGACTACCTCATCAAATTACTTAGTAGAGATCTTGCAAAAAAAGAAGCTCTTTCTGGTGCGGTAAGTTAAGGCCCACATGCCTAAGACCAGTTTACTTTTTAGTAAGATAAATTTCATTTACTTGACCATGCTAAACATCTGAAGTCAATATGAGCTTATATAAATAGGTTTTTCTATAATTAAGTAGTTTTATTTGATGTTGCCATATTCAAATTTTACCTTAAATTATCTCGGCATACATGTTAAAACTGGTGAATCATAGCTTTTAGAAGTAGGATTGTTTTTTTTCTAGTTTTAGAGAGGGATAAAGAAAATTCGTTTAGAGTGTAGAGTGCTTTTTGAGAAGTCAAGCCTACATAGCCTACATGACTGTTTTACTTGAAGTCATTAGAGTGCTTAAGGGACAGCATCATAGCTTGCCGAGCTTACTGAAAAAGAACGAAACAGACACCAAAAAGGAGGTGATTGGAAACTTAGAGCAACCATTAGAAGTTTACCTATGACCATAATGTCAGTAACTACCTGTAGCATTAAAAATCATTCCTAATGCTGTCTCTTGTGCTATTGAATTAAGCTGAAGGTGATAATAATCTCAGAGGACAAAAAATTGTTTCTACTTCTCTCTGACTCTTTTTTTAAAGGAATAATAATTGGCTAGTATTTTTTATTTACATTAATATTATATTTGACTCATTAAGTTATAGCACCTTTTTTGAGTTTCTAATGTTGGTACAGCTTATTACCAATAGACTAAGGATCAGGTAGGTATATGTATTCTAGCCACTGGATTTAATGTTTATGAAGTTTTTAAAAATGAAATCTGTAGAATTGGTTAAAATTAAAATAATGATTTTTAGGGAAGTTCAAAGAGGAGAAAAGCAAGAGCTAAGAAGAATAAAGCAATGAAGTCTATAAAAGTGAAAGAGGAAATAAAGAGTGATTCTTCTCCTTTGCCTTCAGAGAAGTCTGATGAAGATGATGATAAAGTAAGAATGTGTTTTAGAACAACAACCTTTTCTATGGAAAGGGAATTATGGCATGTTTTTGTGTATTTTACATTTAAAATTTGAACTAGTCCCTTAAAATTTGTATTTTAGGTACTGAAGTCTGTGTGTGTGTGTGTGCGCGCGCGCGCTTATGGTTCATGACATAGTCTCATTTATAGAACAGAATTCTAACTATCCAGTAGATATTATATAGCACTAGAGGCATAGAGCAAAGGTCCTTCCTTTTCAAACAATTGCCAGTTCGATGAGCTTCTGTCTCCTTTAATTGTATTATGAACCTGAACGGGACTGGCTTTATAGGAAGGTAAACATTGCATGTATAATTATTAGGGGGATTCTGGGCTGTCTTTCAGAATCCACATACATGCAATCTGTAGTCATGTGAAAAAAAAATTAGTCATTGTTAAAATTTGGTTAGTAATACATTGGCCATACTTGCACTTTTCAGGATGAGATCAGTTCTGTGAAACATCCAAATAAAAAAATTAAAACAGAAAGAGACAGTGAAGAAAAACCTGAGCCAGATGTTTTTATAAAGAAGGAACCAGAAGAAAAGAGGGAAGCAAAAGAAAAGGAGAATAAAAAAGAACTTAAAAGGGAGATAAAAGAAAAAGAGGATAAGAAAGATATAAAGGAAAAAGATTTTAAAGAAAAAAGAGAAAACAAAGTAAAAGAAGCTATACAGAAAGAAAAAGACATAAAGGAAGAAAAGGTACGCAAATCATAATAAAAAATAGAAAGTAAAAACAATCAGCATATTTATATTTTAGGAGACTAAATTGCATATCAGCCGATACTAGTCTCAGTAATTGAGTTCTTCAGAAGCATGTGTGGGTATGCAGTAGAGGAGAAGAATAGGTCTGAACACTCTTTCATGTTTTACCTTCAGAGTAACATTACAGAGTAGCTTTGGTTGTTTCCCCAAATGAAATTGGGGAAAAAAAATTAAAATAGATGAGGATATTCAATGAGAATGAGCACTTGTAGAATAAAATGAGACAGTAATTATTTTCTGGAAGTGTTAGTCATTTTGCCTTTGTTGCTATTGGGGTTTTGTTTTTGTTTTCTTTTCACTTTTTCTTTAGTTGAGCGAATCCAAGTCTGATGGTAGGGAAAGATCCAAGAAATCTTCAGTGTCAGATGCTCCAGTTCATATCACAGCAAGTGGTGAACCAGTTCCCATTTCTGAAGAATCTGAAGAGCTGGATCAGAAGACATTCAGCATTGTAAGCCTTTGACTTTCTGATTATTAGTACTAAATCATATAACATTTAAGTTGAAGTTTGTCATTTATAGCTTTTAATTTAGAACTGCATTTGAATTTATTGTAGATTAGATTGATAAAAGCAATATATTTAAAATTTGAAGGCTTTTTTTTTTTTTTTTTTTTTTTTTTTTTTTTTTTTTTTTTTTTTTTTTTTTTGAGTTAGCATCTTACTCTGTCACCCATGCTGGAGTGCAGTGGTGTAGTCACAGCCGATTGCAGGCTCACCCTTCTGGGCTCAAGTGCTCCTCCTGCCTCAGCCTCTCAAGTAGCTGGGACTAGAGACATGTGCCATACACCCAGCTAATTTTTAGTTTTTTTGTAAAGATGGGGATTTTTTTATATCACCCAGGCTTGTCTTGAATTCCTTGGTGAAAAAGGGAGATAAGCCTGGGTGTGGTGGCTCACACCTGTAAGCACTTTGGGAGGCTGAGGCGGTGGATCACCTGAGGTCAGGAGTTTGAGACCAACCTGGCCAACATGATGAAACTCTAAATACAAAACTCTAATACAAAATTAGCTGGGCGTGGTGGTGGGCGCCTGTAATCTCAGCTACTCTGGAGGCTGAGGCAGGAGAATTGCTGGAACCCAGAAGGCTAAGGTTGCTGTGAGCTGAGATTGCACCATTGCACCTCAGATGACTACGTGCCCGGGCCAGCAACAGTGAGACTCTATCTCAAAAAAAAAAAACAAAAAAACAAAAAAACCAAGGGAGATAAAAGGAGGCCAAGGTGGGCCCAGGTACTGGGATTACAGGCTTGAGCTATCATGCCCAGCTGGTGTCTTAAATTTAGAAGCAATTCAGAGAGACTTTTTAAAAAGACTTTAAGAAGAGGGGTTTGACAAGTACTTTGAGTGTATTTGTTTTCCTCCAGCTCATATTTCAAATTTTTAAATTTCCGAATGCCATTAAAAAATAAATATGTGTATATATACACACACATATATGTAATTGTGCTTGTTATCTATGGTGAAGGACTAGTTTTTTTCCCAGTCTTTTGCAGACCAATATTTTTTTAAAAAAATACAATAAGAGTGAAATGTTTCACTAGAAAAGTAAAATAAGAAAAAATTATGTACAAAATATGAGCCTAATGTTTTGTTAGTAGATGCAGTAGCTGTAAAGTTGCATTGTCAAATTATACGAGTATCTAAACAGGCTCAATTTTTGTACCTATGTTGTTTTGGACTGGCAATATCTCTTGTCTAAAATATACTGATTCTGCATGTTGTCATGCCTTTGTGTTCCTCAAAGTGAGGGAGAAACTATCTGTGCCTTTTCTAAAGATTTTATTTACTGAAGATATTTATAATTTATGTATTTATTTATAATTTACTCAATGTATATATTCATAATTTATTTACTGAATATTATTGTATACTTATGTAATTACATAATATAATAGTATGTATGTGGTTAATAGTACTGACTCTTGAGGCAGAATGCTGCTATTTGGAAAGTAAGTATGAAGATTAAATGAATTGGTACATGTAAAGTTTGCAGATCAGTGCTGTCTTCAGAAAAGCTCAGAAATTGATAGTGATTGTGAGACTAAAAAGTCCAATTGCAGAGCAAAACCAGGAAGGAATAATAATTTTAGAGAAAAAAGCCAAGTGGTATGAGACAGATATGTAGTTTGGCCTTAACTAGGACTAGGAAACGTTTCCTTACAGGCCACAACTGAAGGTAACATTTGTAGTCTAATAAATGTATCATGTTTATATATAGTTACAATATATACAAATTTATATATAAATATATATTCCTATATTTCCTTTTTAGAGAATGCATGACAACATGCATGATATGCGTGACAACATGCATTTCTAGAATCTGAATCTTTTGTACTAGTTGGAGCAGTTAACGTACTTCAGTCACTTGTTAGACTTGGTTGTTAGTTTTATCACTAGTATTAATCAAATGCTATACTTCAAAGATGGGAAATTTCACCTTCTAAAATTATATTTGTTTTTGACCCATTATGTCCTTCTAGATCCCCAGCTTACCCTCTTGTCCTGCTTTCTCTTCTTTTGCACGATGACTAGACAGTGCTGATTTAATGAACCCACTAATGTATTTCCTACTGATTCCACAACATGCCCTAATATAGTTCAAATATTGTTCATGCCCTTTAAATATATTGGTTCTTACCAGTCTTCTTGTTCTCCCTACTTTGAGCTGTTGACATTCTTCCAGTCACTGAGAATATTGGAGACATTCAAAGCTGCTGTGGCTCCTATCTTCCATTTTATTTATTTGAGCCATATGTTTTATCTCTGGACTTTTATTTTTATCTCCTCTTCAGATTCACAGATTGGGATTTCTTCTCTCTTTTTCAAGGGTAACTGTTTTTTTGTTTTTGTTTTTTGTCTACTGTGTATTGGGTGGGACTCGGGGGAGGTGGTATTCTTTTGCTTTTTTGAGGTGAAAATATTAAACTCTTCACTTGAGCTACTTCCCCTTCTCTCTGTGGTCCACTAATGAATTAGGTGAGATTGTGCCTTTTGCCACTTTTTTTCCCCTACATTTCTTTTTTAGTCTTCTGACTTTTTCATGTAACTGCTGGAATGGAAAAATTCCTACTGTGCACAATGCATGAATTTTCTCTCCATTGATCTTAAATGATATTGTGTGTATCATGGAAATGAAGACTGGAATAGTTCTTAAACATGGACTCCGGAGCCAGACTTTCTGGCTTGTATAGGATTTTACCTCTAAATAAGAAATTCCATTGTATTTGGGAATAGCTCTAAATAATTATGAAATTCAATGGCCTTTTCTAGGTCATCACTCTCTAAACATATTTGCTTCATTTGGCACCTTGGTTTTCCTTATCTTTTACTGGTTGTCTTCCTAAGTGACAGTATAATTTAGCAGTCAAGAAAGAGCACAGAGTCTGAGGTCAGTTAGAGCTGGATTTGACAGATGTCATTTTATTCTAAGTTTCAGTTTCTTCTATAAAATAGATTAAATACTACTGCAAAGGACTATTGTCAGGGTCTATTCTTATTGCTTCCATCCTGCTCATACCTCCGTTGGTACTCCACATAGCAACCAGAGTAATCATGACTTAGAGGGAGAATAAAGTCCCACCATTATATTTCTGTGCTTAAAACACTCCAATGGCTTTCTATCTCATGTAGGAGAAAAGATTCTTAGCCTGAAACCAACCTCATAGCATCTAGTCACCTCCCGTCATTGCCAGCCACTTCTCTCACTTACTTGGTTCCAGCGACACTGGTGTTCATACTTTTTTTTAAAACATGTCAAGCAAGTTTTAGGGCATTCATGTTTGTTTTTTCCTCTACTTGAAATGGCTTACTCCTTCATTTTCTTTAGATGTCCTCTCAAACATTGCCCTTCTCTGAAATCTTGTATAAGATAGGAAGCTCCCTGCTCTTTATTGCTTTTTCTTTATCACAGTTGTTGTCACCTGACACACTATTTCTTCTTTATTTATTGGCTCTCTAGTGTTATACTAGATTCCAGGTTCCATAAAGGCAGGATCTGTTTTACTTACAGCTCTATTTCCTGGGTCTAGAACAATATCTAGAACACAGTATGTACTAAACTGACATATGTTGGATAAATTATTTTCTAACAGAATATAAACTGCCAAAGTTGAACAAAAAATAGGAAACATAAAGAACAGCAGTGAATAAACTAAAAGTTAGAAAGGAAATTAAAGATTTTCTTAAAGCATCAGATCTGACTGAATTTTAATTTTCTTTATAATAAGAGAGGTCCTTCAGAGCAGTGGTGTGAGGATTTATTATTTTATTTTTTTGAGATACAGTCTCACTCTTGCCCAGGCTGTAGTGCCAGTGGCATGATCACAGCTCATTGCAGTCTCCTGGGTTCAAGCAGTCCTCCCACCTTGACCTCTTGAGTAGCTGGGACCACTTGTGTGTGCCACCATGCTTGGCTAATTTTTTTTTTTTTTTTTTTTTTTTTTTTGGTATAGAATCAGAGTCTCACTGTTGCCCAGACTGATCTCAAACTCCTGGACTCAAGTGATCCTCCCGCTTCAGCCTCCCAAAGTGCTGGGGTTACAGGCATGAGCCACCACACCTGGCCCGATTTCTTAATAAATGATGTTGGATTATCTAAATGTATTGTCTGATGTTGACCCATCATCCTTATATTCCTAGAACTAAACCAGCTTGCTTTCTGTGAATATAATGTTAATTTTTAATTCGTTTTTGCATTTACAAATTTTATCTGAAGGTTCCCCTGTTAGTAATATTTTTATTTTGATTTTGGTAGAAGGTTGTAGTTCCTATTGCTACAATAAAACATGCAGTTCTTAATATGTCAGCCTTTTATAAGCATGTCAGGAATGTACAGGCCAAGGAAAAAGTTACCCTTTGACCCTGTATTCCCCAACCACCCAAAATATGAAGAGCAAGTCATTATTGCCACCTTCTGTTGTTGCAAAAGTTTGGAAGAATAGACAGTTTATATATCTAGCTATATTGATTTTAATAGTTTTGCTAAAATCATTTTACCCTGTATTTAGTGGATAGTAGGGTATATTAAGTTATACTCTGAAATATTTTTACTCTCTCTCTTTTAATATTCTATATTTAAGACTCCTTATAATAGTGTGCTACAGTATAAAAAATAACCATTTATGTAGAAGCTAAGTAAAATCCAAAACTTTTACTTACTCAAATACTAATTTTAAATGATAACAGAAAGGCTTACTTTCCTAAAAAAAATCTAAAGGGGAAAGAACCCTGATGTATAAGATTTGTGAAGTGAGATTTAATTGCTTATTTTGCTATCAAACAGTGTTATAATATTCATGTAAATATCATTGAAGGAGGTAGATCCTGTTGACTTTAGGTTTTTAATACATGTGTTTATATTCTTGTTTTCTCATTTTAAAGTGTAAAGAAAGAATGAGGCCTGTTAAAGCAGCTTTGAAACAACTTGATAGGCCTGAGAAAGGCCTTTCAGAAAGAGAACAACTAGAACATACTAGACAATGTTTAATAAAAATTGGAGACCATATCACAGAATGTCTAAAAGAGTATACAAATCCTGAACAAATTAAGCAATGGAGAAAGTAAGTGATACACTTTTCAGGAAGTGTTAAATTTGTATTATGTAACTGTCTTTTGTTTTTCTGTTTTCTTTCCTGATTCTGAAGTTTAGGGAACAAGATAATTTTTAAAGAGGTAACCTGCAGATGATTGTTTTAATTTTTCTCCCTTTAACGTTAAAGTTTTTTATTTATGGGTGGTTACTTAGGTATCATGGTATGTAACAAGTGGCATCTCTGCCTTTAAAGAAATAGTGACAGCTGTTTCATTAAAATTCAGATTGCATTTATTTGAAAAAGTCTTTGCAATTTACCAAATTATTATCGGTAATATCTTTTGAAGTTGATGTTCCCACAAAGTTTATTGTTGCTTGAATTTAGCAGTTTACATCCTGGATACATGTATGAAGTTGTAAAAATTAACATCCTCAAGCAATGTAAAATGCAAAAATTAGGAAAATAAAAGTAATGTAGTGCATTATTCTTAAAGCTAAATTTAGCTAATCTAAAGGATTACATTTAATTTCTTCTCTACTTTTTTTAGTGTAAAAATGCTTGGCTTCTATCTTTTACATTTAACCAGAAATACAAAATTTGAAAGCCTGGCAACTTCTCATTTAAGTAATACCTTTTACCAAGAATGGGTTATCATTTTTGGAGGACCACTGAATGAAAATATTTAGTTGTATCTTACACACCAATATTTGAATCCTTGTAATTAGGGCTTAGATTTTTGAGGTTCAAAGAGTTAGAATATCTACTTTTTCTGCGTTCTAGATGAGAATAAGGAACATCTTACTGAAATTACACAGTGAATTTGGTTGAAAGTAAATTTAAAAATGAGCAAAGAATTAAAGAATTTGAAATAAAATTTTAAGTAAAATAAAAAAATTACACAGCGACTAATACAAATAGGTACCATTTCAAATTCGGTTTGTTATTAGGAAAGAGTGGGGAAACCTTTGGAAGAAGAGAGACTTAATTCAGGAGACTTAACTTTTTCATTGTGTTCTGTCACTTTACATCCTAAGGCTATGCTCTCACCTCACTTTTCTTCATTCAGTTGGGCAGATTACCTTTTTGGTTTTCCCGTTTGGGTCTCAGTTACTTTGATTTCGTATACCTTATTGTTCATTCCTGCTGCCTGTGTCTCTGGTTAAACCAAATTCCCTTAAGAGGGAGATGGGGAAGGAAAGAGGGAAATATCCCATGAAGCAAAATAGCTTTTGCTCTCTTGGAGAAATTGTATTTTTATTTATTCATTTTTTTGAGATGGAATCTCGCTCTGTTGCCCAGGTTGGAGTGCAGTGGCAGATATCGGCTCACTGCATCCTCTGCCTCCTGGGCTCAAGCTATCCTTCCACCTCAGTCTCCCTGGTAGTGTGGGATTACAGGCCCAGGCTACCAGGCCTGGCTAATTCTTGTATTTTTTGTAGAGACGGGTTTCACCATGTTGGCCAGCCTTGTGTTGAACTCCTGACCTCAAGCGGTCTGCCTGCCTTGGCCTCCCAAAGTGCTGGGGGGAATTTTTTTTTAATACACAAGAAAAAAAAAGTACCTTATATTGAGACCTATTATTGGCTGACCCCATCCCCTCAACAACAGTCATTGTGGGCCAGGTGCGGTGGCTCATGCCTGTAATCCCAGCACTTTGGGAGGCCAAGGCGGGCAGATCACGAGGTCAGGAGATCGAGACCATCCTGACTAAGACGGTGAAACCCCCTTTCTACTAAAAATACAAAAAAAAAAAAAAAATTAGCCGGGCATGGTGGCACGTGCCTGTAGACCCAGCTACTCGGGAGGCTGAGGCAAGAGAATCACTTGAACCAAGGAGGCAGAAGTCGCAGCTGTTTTGCTTTATGAGATATTTCCATCTTTCCTTCCCCATCTGGGGAATTGTACAGAATGAAAGAAGATAGAAATCTAAAGATTACAGAACGGTTGGCATTAAGCAAGTGTTACAGTAGTTACCATAATGATCTTTTTGTTTTTTGCTTACAATTTTTTTCAATATATTTTTTGACCAAATTTCTTAAAAACAACTGAAATGCAACACTAGTTTTTATTTAAAGATCACTGTAATAAAGTGATGGCCAAAATAGAATGTATATTTGTATTTTATTTGTCTATCAAATATGCCTCATTCTAGCTGATCCTTTTAATAGTATTACTTGTAGGAAATATGAACAGATATTTACTATTCCATTTTACAGAAGGAAAAAAATGGATTCAGTTGAAAAGCATTTTAGGGCTGGAACTGGAGAATGACAGAGGAAACACTAGGACCTGAACTCTAAAAGAGGCACTAATTCTTAGGTTTGTGTAAGTGCTGATGCTTGCCTCAGCTCTGGTGCTTTGTTCAAGATCAGATAGTCATTTGGATGATATAATTAAGACCAGAATCTGGTTCCTGACTAGATTTTTTGGGGGAAAATATGTATATGTATGTGTGTGTGTGTATATATATATATTTTTTTTTTTTTAATTTTTTTAAATTTTTTTTAATTTTTTTTTTTTTTTTTTTTTTTTGAGACGGAGTCTCGCTCTGTTGCTCAGGCTGGAGTGCAGTGGTGCGATCTCCACTCACTGCAAGCTGTGCCTCCCAGGTTCATGCCATTCTCCTGCCTCAGCCTCCCGAGTAGCTGGGACCACAGGTGCCCGCCACCACGCCCAGCTAATTTTTTTGTATTTTTAGTAGAGACGGGGTTTCACAGTGTTCGCCAGGTTGGCCTCGATCTCCTGACCTCGTGATCCGCCTGCCTCGGCCTCCCAAAGTGTTGGGATTACAGGCGTGAGCCACCGCGCCCGGCCGGAAAATATGTTTTTACAAGGAATTTACTTAGGAACAAAAAGGTACTTTATTAAATTCCCACCTTTTACCCTTATGAAGTTAACCTTAGAATGTAGGTATGTTCGAGATAGTCTGTGACTTTATGTAAAGGCTAGATGAATTTTCCCCCTTCTGTGGATTTCAGTTCAGTAAGGTACCATTCAATATATTCTCTTAAGTTCATTTTAAAAATATATTTCAAAGTAAATATTTTACCTCTAGGGTACATTTGAATCTTCTAGGGACTACCACCCTCCCTTAGAACTTAACATTCCTTTTCTTTTTGGAGGTATATTTAACAATTACAGTTCTTATATATTTAAGGTATACAGTTTGATGATTTGATATACACATGCATTATGAAATAATCACCACAGTTTCTGATTAATTACTGATGCCTCTGTTGGAATGGCAAGAGATACCAAGCTGTACCTTATTTATGGTGTTTGATCATGTTAACTCTTGGGACCATTACATTACTATTATTAAGTGACAGTTACTTTTTAATGCATTAAGACAATTCTTTACAAGCATAATCCGTATTACCTGATGGTATTTCCACTCCCAATTATTAACATACCTGTCCCTTATATGCATAATCAGGATCACAGTATGAATCTGAATCACTTCCTGATTTAATTTATATCTTTGGTGCATTTCAAATTAGGATTGTTTACTGCTTTTCAGTCTAAAGACTATAAAATGAAGTGATCTGGAAGAGAAGTAAAATATAATGTTTAGTTTCACTGGAGTCTTATATGAAGTTTTGAAAAAATACATAGAATTAATATCCTTAAGAGTTTGTTCCATAGAGGGTTGTGTATGTGTGTATGTGTTTCTGTTTGGAGGGAAGGAGTTCCATGAAAAAAACTAAATATTTTCCACCAGACTAATGTAATTTGCCTTTTTTTAAATTCTTCTAGAAACCTATGGATTTTTGTATCTAAGTTTACTGAATTTGATGCAAGAAAATTACATAAATTATATAAGCATGCTATTAAAAAACGGCAGGAATCTCAGGTAAACTTGCCATCATATTTTTTTCCCTTAATTTATATAATTAAAACCATGAGACATTCTTTTTACAAAGCAATTTGATTAATAAATACAGAATGAATAAGATAAATTTTAAAAATCACCATTGAACACCACAGTAATAATTGTTGCAGGCAAGATTCACAGAAGGGAGGTAAAGTTAATGGGCAAGAAAATAGGATATTGACAGATCTCTGAAATGTTTATTAATTATAAAGGGAAAATAATAACTTTATAATAGAGAAACTTGCCTGACCCACCTTAAACAAGTGATCAAGGTTAATGTCACCAGTGGTAAGACACATCAGCATTATGAACCCTCTGATACTGAGAAAGGCACATCACTTATGTGGAATTCTTGCCAAAAATATATAAGTGTTATGTGAAAATATCAGACAAGCCCTTCTTGAGGGATATTCTATAAAATAACTGCTACTCTCCAGAAGTATTAACAGCATGCAGTAGACTAAGGAGCTGCCCCAGAGGAAGACATGACAACTTAGTGTAATATGGGCTTCCAAATCGAATCCCCGAGCAGATAAAGAACATGAGTGGAAAAATGTGAAATCTGAATGAAGTCTGTTCTTCAGTTAATAGTGTTATACCAATGTTAATTATTTGGTTTTGAACTTTATACTATGTTTATATAAGATATTAACATTAGGAGAAGCTAGATGAAGGGTATGTGAGAACTCAGTATTTTTGCAACTTTTCTGTTAAGTCAGTTTATTTCAAAGTGAAAAAATATCTTTAAGTCATGGGACAAGTAGTTCATACTTTAAAAATGGAGATCTATAAATGTCATACATGTATATATACACACATATATACATATATGTACACACATAAACATTCTAATACCTTGTTTGAAGACTTAAGTATCAGTATTTTCTAAGAATTATCCTTTTTTGTAAGTTTGTGAAGTCACCTAAAGATTCTTACACATGTGTGCATTTATTTTAGCAAAACAATGATCAAAACAGCAACTTGAATCCTCATGTGATTAGAAATCCAGGTATGTAAGCCTTACTGATTGGGAAAATAAATTTTAAAAAAAAATTTTTTTTTAAATATTTGTTTTAAATAAACTAAATGTTAAAAAAGTTCTTACCTTGTTTTTATTTACAAGTACCTTTATATTAAGAAGATACGGTAATTCTGATACATACCTACATTATTATATAAAATGTATTCTCTTAAGCTATCGTTCTTTTTAGTTGATTATCCTTTTAATCATCTTTTTCCCAGTTTCTAGAAATTGTAGAATAACTGTTAAAATGAACAAATATTCTTTTTTATGTAATTTGGAATAGTAATGCATTCTTTCTGTATGACAGCCACAAAAGTATAGTCTGAGAAAGGAATGGGTCCCATATTTTTTAGTTTTTGTCACATTTCAGAATCAAGTGACCCTTTTAAAATAATCCTTAGTACTGCTTTTATACACCATTTATAAATGCTTCAACTGCTTGTATTTGGGAACCAATTTTATTTTGGCAAGGGTTGAAACGAGTTCTTGTTATCTATCAACTTAAGTTTTTTTTGCCACATACTATTTTTAAGGTCGTTAATAAAAGTTGTACTTATCTAACAGATGTGGAAAGATTAAAAGAGAATACAAATCACGATGATAGCAGCAGGGACAGTTATTCCTCTGATAGACACTTAACTCAGTACCATGATCATCATAAAGACCGACATCAGGGAGATTCTTACAAAAAAAGTGAATCCAGGAAAAGACCCTATTCTTCTTTTAGTAATGGTAAAGACCATCGTGATTGGGATCACTACAAGCAAGACAGCAGGTAAACTTGGCAGTCACTTTAGAAATTTTGCTTATGCATGTCTTTCTCCTTATCATGATGTTCCTGTATTTAACCTATCAACTAATTCAGTCTTCATGCAGTCAAAACAAATCTTGTGAAATAAAGGTGTTGTATATAATTAAGAAAAATTTATATATTTTAAGAACTGAATTTCTCTATAAAATGGCTTTTGAATCATAAAATTGAGATCAAAATATGTAGTAAGAAAGTTAATGTAGGGAGTTGCATAATTATAAATTGTGTGGGATTCATTGTTGGTTTTGGAGAATATTGGCTCAAATACTCTTTAAAATATAATAAATGGGATGAAATAAAAACTTGATGTAATAGTGGTTCAGGTTTGGCTTAGGAAATTTTGTATTCCATATTTTTAAAAAGTCATGAGGGGAAAAATTAATATATGCAAACACATCTCGTTGAGGTTAAACTTCATCTCAGCAATCTGGAATATTCTTGGAACCAGGAGGGTTTTTTGTTTATTGTTGTTTTTTGAAGCCTTTGAACAGTAAGCAACCTCAGTGTAATAACATAGAATACTTTTTATTCCTTTATTGATAAAGAAGTATTGTCAGTAGTTAATGATCATTACTAAAAGTAAACTTGAAAACAGATTTATGGTATTTATGCTTTTATAGTAAGTAGAAGCAGCAAATTAGAAGACATTCTTTGTATTTTAGTTGTGTTCACTACAATAATTTCTTTGAGAACTTCTGTCAACACTATGAACACATCAGTTGTAAATGTCTATTATTAGAAAGCATCAAATAATTAAAAAGGCAGATTTGTAATATATATTTCACAGGCCTATACAATATAGTTGTTTGTAGTAAGGTCAACAAAAAAGGAACACATTATCTTCAGTGTGTGTCACTTTGGAATAGGCAGTCATTTTAATGAATACTTCTCATTAAACTGCCACATTTATTTTTTGTCAAGCTGTCACATGTTTGTGGAGTAAATTTCTTAATGATTCATGTGTCACGTCTTACTAACTAGTCAAACTTGAGGAAGCTTGTAATAGGCATCAGCAACCAATGAAAAATTTTTTCACATTATTTCGTAGACTGCATTCTAGCATTTTAAAACTTTTTCCTGCTTAGTGGTTGATAAAAGTCTCTGGTCTCAGGAGTGTTTCAGATAGTTGTAATAGTCTTAATTTCAACTTTCAGACAATTAAGATGCAGTCATATAAATGATTTGTAAAATAAAAAGCAGCTAATTATCTAAAATAGCCATGTGAAATTAGATGCTATTTTAAGGACTTTGTATGGTTCACTTTAGTTTTATGAATCAAATAGTTCTTCCAAAGAGATATTTCCAGTGATTTTTGAGTTAATTTAGTAAGTTTTATAATGAAACACTGAGCTTGTATACAGTTAAAAACATGTTTTAAGGTATTTTTATGTTTTTTAGTAATCTTTTATTTGGAAACATTTTAATTTGCATTATTTATCTAAAATTCTCAATTTTTCTTTATTAGATATTACGGTGACAGAGAGAAACACAGAAAACTGGATGATCACAGGAGTAGAGATCACAGGTCAAATTTGGAAGGAAATTTAAAAGATAGATCTCATTCTGATCATCGTTCTCATTCAGATCATCGGTTACATTCAGACCACCGATCAAGTTCTGAATATACGCACCATAAATCTTCCAGGGATTATAGGTATCACTCAGATTGGCAAATGGACCACAGAGCTTCCAGCAGTGGCCCTAGGTCACCACTAGATCAGAGATCTCCTTATGGCTCCAGATCTCCATTTGAACATTCAGTTGAACACAAAAGTACACCGGAGCATACCTGGAGTAGTCGGAAAACATAACAAAAACTGCTATTTCGTCTTTCTGGACTTTTAGCCATATATCATAAACCAACACAGTAATTGCCTTACATGACTTGAAAGATATAAACAGATCTTCTATCAGTAGCAGTATTGTTACTTCTTTCCAGGATGCAAGGTCTATTATCCCAACAGAAGAGAAAATATTTTTATATTTAAGGATTATGCTGCACTGTACTACAAATGTTGTAGTACTTTTTTTTTGTTTGTTTCTTTTTTAAAGAAATGGAAAATGTTTACTATTACAGGGACCTCAACACTGCCCTCCCATACAGGCTGGATAAAACTGTTTTTAAGTCAGTGATTTTAGACTGACCTCCATTTAAATTATGTTTATATATGAACTTTACTCTGACCTGTGATCATGTTTCAGGAAGGAATGAAAGAGAGTTCTTTCTTAATAAAGAAAAACACTCAAGGACTTTGTTCATTTCCAAAGCTACTTGTTTACATTGTACACTGCGACCACCTTGCCGCTTTTCATCACAAGCTTGAATATTTAAATTCTGTACTTATATCTGTAAAATAGCCAGGAATTTCCTGTTTGTGATCTATTATTATGCCTTTTTACAAAAAAGAAATGGCTGTAAATTACTGTAAATATTAAAGGAACTTTCCTTACTTCCTTCCCTTTCTCAGGCTTTTTTTGACTGTTCCTTTCCCTACCAACTCAGGCCTTCTTATTAAAAAAAAAATCAGTGTAATAACACTTTTTAATGATTTGTCTTGATGGAATCATTGTTTAGAATGTAAAAATGGGGAAAGGGGCCACTTTAATTCCATTAGTCCTCTTTTTATACTGAATATTTTATTAGATACATGTTATTTCTTCCCCCTTTTTTTTCCTTTTTTAGTCAATATTGTGTTTGTAGTTTTAAAATGGCGAGATGATATGTAAAATCTTAAACTGCATGCTCTGGAAACATTTTTTTCAGATGCATCTGGTTTAAAAGGGTAGGTGTATAAACACTTCTCAGAATCCAAAACGGCCAAAAGTTATTGTAAATCTGTTTGTTTTCCCGTTTCATGTGGGCAATAATGTCAAATGTGCTATGCAGCCAGGTTAACATTTTAGATAAACTTGATTGACTTTTAATATAAACTGTTACAATGCACACTGATTGTATATAAAAACCTTATATATGACAAATTAAATTTAAGAAAAAGGATATGTGGGCTCCTGTAATTTTCTGCTGCATTCTTACTCCCTCAAGCACTTAACACCCCCCGTACTCCCTTTTTAAGTAACGTTTTGCCGCCAGAAAACGTATTTTGGTAAGCAGTTGAATATTTGTAATGTGTAGCATTACAACTAAATCTTTTGGAGAATATATGAATATTCCTATGAAGTAAGACTTAGGCCATAGACATTTTTGTTGGCCCCTTTTGGCTTCCTGCAGATATTATTATGGGATGCTTTATATTCATAGATTTTTATGTTGTTTTATATTCAGTGGGATTTTTTAAAGTCATGTGGCACATTCTAGCATGTATGCTTTGATGTAACAAATTTGAATCTTAACTTTGACAAACATAAGTATGTGGACATAATTTCTATAATATTCCTCTGTGTGTCAGTTGGCTGTGGGAGCAACCTACAGATACCTGTCCATAGATTTATTTTTTTTAATTTTCCTTTGTCCAATTAGGTCTATGTGCATAAAAGCTTGTGGGTTTTTCTGCTTTTTGTTTTGTTTTGCAGTAATTTCTCTTTCTAATACAGTTACCCTGAAGAATAATGATGGTTTATTTCTTTTCTGGTATATGAGATAACATGGGAGGAAATGGCTCAGTTTTTTAAACATCTAATTTATATTTAAATATAAAAGTAATGAATGTAGTCCTGGCACACATTTTTGAAACTTTTACCACTTTTCTCTACATTTAGTATGATTATTTTATTCCACAAGCTAGCATTTGACTAATTCATGATGCTTAAGTCATAAGATCATGGCTGGCATTTTTTAATTTATTGCTTTGTAGTTGAGATACTTGCATAATATTCTATTGTGCAAATTTCACAGAACAATGTTGCATTTTCTGAGACAAGGGAATGGGCTCTAATTTTTAAAATAATGCTACATTTAGTTGAAAGTTTCAGTCAGCTGAGTTGAATGAAAAATATAGAACTGTATGTACATTTATCAAATGACAAAATATGTTCATTTTTTGTAAGAGATCAGTAGAAAAGACAATGGAGAAGAACAGTACATAAATATAGCAGAACATTCTCTATAAAATTTGCTTATTTTTTGTCTTTCACATGCTCATTCTGCTTTGTTATTTTTATCCAGTTATGTTTAATTTTTCAAGGGTGAGAGATTATGCATAGTACTGTACCAATTAACCTTTCACTCTTACACAATAAATGATTCTTACTAAAAGCAATAGCCTGTTTGCTTATAAAGATATTCTTTGTTTAGAGTATGTTAGAAATTAATGTTCAGACTATGGAAAATGAGTTTGAATAATTTATTTTCAGAGTGAGTAGCTTAATGAGAACCTTTTTAATTTTATGTAATGTAGATTGTATATATAATTTCTCTTTTTGTAATTAATATGAAAAGGTTGAGTAGGTTATTCATTTTCATGAAGTTTATCAAGAATATGCTCTAGGGGTAAATGGCATGATTTGTATTTCTACCCCACTACTATCTCTAACTAGAAAATGATCTTTGCACCCCAAATTAGCTGTCATAGCTTTATAAATACAACAGCTTTAAAAAGGGATAGGGATTTGGAAGAGCAACTAATATTTAAATACAGGATTTTTTTAAAAAGACTTTCAGCTTCATAGGAAACTGCAAAAATGTTTTAAAATATTTCTGAGTTAATATGTAAAAGCACATTAATATAGATGCCTCTATTAAATACACATTACTCAAAATGCAAACGAAACTTAGATTTTAGCACTGTACAATAATTGTAATGAATGGAGGATGTTATAGAGGACACAATTAGATAGTAATGCAACAACAAATATTTTGAGATAGTGTCAAAATGTGTTAAAAATTTCTAAGACATTCAATTATAGATATTTTGAAGAAAATTTGAGATTATATTTTCTGACAATAGTAATTGATTTTGTGGAACACTTCATGCTAATTTTCATAACTCAAAAAAAATTAGGACCTAATAGGTTGACTCCATTACAGAAATTCCTTGAATTCTGATAGGAAGATCTTGGAATAGGAAATCTTAGCTATGGTGTAAAAGGATGAAAGATGAGATTACTGGAGAAAGTAGGATTAATAAAAAATGTTAAAAGATTGTTACAAGTACCTATACAAATTCTCTAATGGGGCTTCATGCACTGGATTTTCTACACTAAAAGGCCACTAACCACTCTGTCCTTTAGCTTAAAAAAAAAAACAATTTTTTAGAGTATGTTAGAAATTAATGTTCAGACTATGGAAAATTTTTTTTTCATAAAATTGTTTTTAAAAACAATTTTTTTAAGGTGTAAAAAACAATTACACCTATATTTGAAACAAAATTTGTAGTAGAAACTCCATTCAAATGAATGAAATAATTTTAATTCCATGTTCTACTCCACATTTGAGTCCTGATCTAAAGATGAAACTAAAGAGGTAAGAACAGTCTAAAACTCCTAACGATTCTGTTAAAGGAGCTAATGATATTGTTTGCGTTGGTCATACAAAAACTTTATGTGACTGAAAAATGATGTATTGTCATTTCATTATTGTAGACTACTATTCATTAGATTTCAAATTTAGAATGAGCTATGGAACTGCCACTACTTGTTACTTTTTTTATTTCTTCTGTTTACTTTTCAAATCTTTGCTTTGTCTCTAGTGTTCTGCAGGCTGACTATATTAAGTCCTGTGGTGGTTTTATTATTATTATTATTTTAATTTCTTTTTTGATCAGCTGTTGCCTCTTACCCACTTCTTTTTACTTTCTGGAATCCAATGTCATTGTTATGATAAGACTTAATTTCTGATTTATTTCTCAACAGCTGTACTATTTTTTTTTTTCCTGTTTCTAGTGCTGACTATCTTTAGCTTCAACCACTACCCTGAAGTCATCTCCACTTAGACAGCTAACAATATGTAATTTTAAAATATGTAAAACCAAACTCAACCCTTTTACACTAATGACTAAAAGTTTTAAAAACTACGAGGCTGGGTGCAGTGGCTCACTCCTGTAATTTCAGCACTTCGGGAGGCCGAGGCAGGCAGATCACTTGAGATCAGGAGTCTGAAACCAGCCTGGTTAACCCGGTGAGACCCTATCTCTACTAAAAACACAAAAATCAGCTGGACATGGTGGTATGCGCCTGTAATCCTCACTACTCGGGAGGCTGAGGCAGGAGAATTGCTTGAACCCAGAAGGCAGAAGTTGCAGTGAGCCAAGATCACGCCCCTACAGCGTGGGCGACAGAGTGAGACTGCCTCAAAAAAAGAAAGTTTTAAAAACTAGGGTCTTTGATAAATGCATTCACGGCTTTCTGCCTAAGGCACTTTCTACTTACCTATTTCTGTTCTTTTTGCTTCACTTCAGTCACTCCTCTCAATACAAAGAAAATACTTCTTGATCTTTGCATTGTTGTCCATCTATTAAAAATGCTTATTTGTGATTTGTACAAAACTTGTTTCCTCAATTCAGGTTTCTTTCAGCTCAAATGTCATTTCAAGTCTTGAAATTAGTACCCTGCCCCATCGTTTTAAAAAATCCCTTATCTTGCATCTTCTAGCATTACCACTGCTTATATATTTGGTTCATTTGCCATTGACTGCTTCCCCACTAGAAGATAAGTTCCATTAGGGCAGGGACTTTATTTTGTTCACTGCTATATTCTCAGTACTTAATGCCTTGTATCAATTACATTGTTTTCATTTTTTTAGTGTCCTTCCCAGAAATGCTATGCCCTATAAATGGCCAGCATTACCAAACTTTTTGTCTTACCATTGTTAACCTGATTTGTTAGTATTGGAAACTATCGTATGCTTTACTGTTTCATGGATTACTTGAGTCTGTTTACTACCAGTTTTTAAACTTGACATAAAAATCACCAGAGGTACTTGAGAAACATAGAAAAACGTAAGCCTCATCTCTTGGAATTAAAACGGCAGGGAAATGCTCCAAGTAATGGGGTTTTAATATCTCTTTCATTGACCTGAATAATTCAGAGGTTAATTCCACTGTTATAAATAATACACTAATGCTTAAATGAAAACCTGGTTTCTGTAACTATATGGCTACTTAGGAAATATAATAGATACTTTGCAAAGAGATATGCAGAGACGTGGTATATATAAAATAGGAAAATGTAAAACATTTTGATTTGTCTATTGCTTTACCTTTCTTCTTCATTATTTTTAAAATTAGAAGTGGAGTCTTGCTATATTGCTCCAGACTGGTATCGAACTCCTGGGATCAAGGCAATCTTGCTGCCTCAGCCTCCCAAGTAGCTGGGATTACAGACACAAGCCACAATGACTGGGTTGTCTATTCCCTTATCTTTCGAAAAGAAATATATTTTTAGATAGTATCATGAGACACTATCTTTTTTAACGCACAAGAGCACAACTTGTAAAAACACTAAGAGAAATATGTTGTATTTCCAATGTTTTTAAAGTAAAATTGCAAAAACAAAAAACATCCCCTCTCTTGCTGTTACTTGCTATATTTTTCCCATTAAGAAATTTACATCATGTTTACCCAAGTTAAATTCACCTTCTCTAGGCATACATCATGATGAGTTTTGACAGATTATGCAGTTGTTGTAACCATCAGCGTACTTGAGATATAAAGTATTTCCATCTTATCAAGTAAGTTCTCTTTTGCTCCTTTCCCCTATACCAAGCCCTTGGCAATCACTGATTTGTTCCTATAGTTTTATTTTTCTCATAATGTCATATAAATGGAATCATATGTATGTTGCCCTTTGAGTTTGCCTTTTGCTTAGCAGGATGCTTTTGTAATTATCCATGATTTTGCATCTATCAGTAGTTCATTTCCTTTTATTGCTGAGTGATCCTCCTTTCCCAGGTTGGAGTGCAGTGGCACAATCATGGCTCACTGCAGCCTTGACCTTTTAAGTATGTCTGTGATTCATTTTGAGTTGATGTTTTCTATATTGTGTGGAACACAAAGAGTTGTGGGTTCTGTTACTATTTAAATATTATATATCCAATTTTTTCAGCACCATTTGTTAATAAGACTATCCTTTTTTCCACTACATTTCTTTCTTTTTATTTATTTATTTATTTATTTATTTATTTATTTATTTATTTATTTATTTCGAGACAGGGTCTCACTATATTGCCAGGCTGGTCTCAAACACCCATGCTCCAAGCCATCCTCCCACCTCAATCTTTCAAGTAGCTGGGACTACAGATGAATGCCACCTTGCCTGGCTTATTTGATTTTTATTGAAAATAAGCTGTCCATACATGTGTGAGTCTGTTTCTGGGCTTTCTATTCTGTCTCATTAATTTATATTTCTGTCCTTATGCCAACACCACACTATGGTGATTACTATAGTTTATAGTAAGCCATAAAATCAGGTAGTCGTGAATCCTATTTTGCTTTTTCAAAATTGTTTTGGCTTTCTGTTTATTTAATATTTTAAAAATTGGATCCCAGACCCGGCATGGTGGTTCATGACTGTAATCCCAGCACTTTGGGAGGCCGAGGCAGGCGGGTTGCAAGGTCAGGAGTTCGAGACCAGCCTGGTCAACATGGTGAAACCCCGTCTCTACTAAAAAAATACAAAAATTAGCCGGGCATGGTGGTGTGCGCATGTAATCCCAGCTACTCAGGAGGATGAGGCAGGAGACTTGCTTGAACCCGGGAGGCAGAGGTTGCAGTGAGCTGAGATCACGCCACTGCACTCCAGCCTGGGCGACAGCAAGACTCCAACTCAAAAAAAAAAAAAAAAAAAAAAAAAGGATCTTAATGAACTGCAATGTTTTGTTCTAAATTAGAAAACATGCTGGGATTTTGAGATTGCATTGTTTACATAATCAATTTGGGAAATAC
The DNA here is from genome assembly GCF_024542745.1 of Macaca thibetana thibetana. Lineage (NCBI taxonomy): Eukaryota > Metazoa > Chordata > Mammalia > Primates > Cercopithecidae > Macaca > Macaca thibetana. The sequence continues at coordinate 82,708,374 of NC_065583.1, forward strand.
TGACAATTTAACAATATTGGGACTTTCAGCCCACGAACACAAAATATGTCTACATTATTTAGGTATTTTAATTTTTCTCATCAGCATATAGCAGTTTTTCAGTGTATACAATCTTGTAACATATATTGTTACATTTATCTTTGGTAAATTATATTTTTGTGCTATTTAAATTTTTTTTTTTTATTTTCAGTTTTTAAGTGCTCATGTTTTGGATTTGACCTTGTGTCCTTTGACCTTGTGTCCTCTGACCTTGTGTCCTCTGATCATGCTCACTGACTCATTGGGTCTAATAGTTTTGTTCCAGATTCTTTAAGATTTTCTGCATAAATGATCATGTCTTTAGTGAAAAGTTTTATTTGTACCTTAGATTCTTCTATGCACATGATCATGTCTGCAAATAAAAACAGCTTTACTTCCTCTTTGCAATCTGTATACTTTTTTTTCCTTGCTTTACTGCACTAGGTATGACCTCTTATACCATGTTGACATGGGGCAGAGGTGGAGAGTGGATATCCTGGCTTATCCTTTATCTTACAGTGGAAGCATTTAGCCTTTCTTCATTATTATCTTAGCATTAAGTTTTTTTAAATAGATGCCTTTTATCAGGCTTTGTAATTTACCTTGTATTCTTGGTTTTTAGAGAAGCTTTATCATAAATGTTGTCTACTGAGGTGATATGTTCTTTCACCTTAACTTTTAAATGTCTGTATGTTCCATAGTGATCTTTCCTTTTTTTTTTTGTTTCTGATATTAATTGTTTATCTTTTTTTCTTATTCAGCATAACTAGAGGTTTGCCAATTTTGTTGATAGTTTTAAAACCAGCTTTTGGTTTTTTTATTGCTTGTCTTTTTATAAAAATGTATTTTTAAAGGCTTATTTATTGAGAGATAGAGTCTTGCTTTGTTGCCCAGGCTGGAGTGTAGTGGTGCCATCATGGCTCACTGTAACCTTGAACTCCCGGGCTCAAGGGATCCTCCTACCTCAGCCTCCTAAGTAGCCAGGACTACAGGTATGCACCACCATGCCCAGCTAATTTTTTGTAGAGAAGGGGTCTCACATATTTCCCAGACTGGCTTTAACTCCTGGCCTCAAGCGATCCTCCTGCCTCAGCTTCCCAAACTGCTGGGATTATAGGCATAAGCCACTGTGCTCAGCCTAAAAGGCTTTATTTTTTTTAGAACAGTGTTAGGTTCATGGCAAAATTGAGAGGAAGGTACAGACATATACTCTCTAGTCTCCACACATATAACCTCCCCATAAGCAGAGTGCTACATTTGCTTACAATTGATGAATCTGTATTGACACATCATCACCCAAAGTCAGTAGTTCACTCTTGGTGGTGTATATTCTGTGGATTTGGTGTATAATGACATGTATCCTTCATTATAGTATCATACAGAGTATTTCCACTGCCCTAAAAATTCTGTGTCCCTCCTATTCATTCCTCTCTCCCTCAATCCCCTAACTTATGATAACCACTGATCCTTTTACTGTCTCCATAGTTTTTACCTTTCCAAGTGTCACAGTTAGAATCCTATGGCATGTAGCTAGCCTTTTCAGATTGGCTTCTTTCACTTAGTTATATGCATTTAAGTTTCCTCCATGTTTTTCATAACTTGGTAGCCCATTTTTTTCTTAGCACTGAGTAATATTCTGTTGTCTGGATGTACCATAGTTTTATATATCCCTTCACATACTGAAGGACAGATATCTCGACTGTCTTCAAGTTTTGGCAATTATGAATAAAGCTGCTATGAGCATCCATGTGCATATTTTTGTGGAGACATAAATTTTCAATTCGTTCGGGTAAATACCAAGGAGGGCAATTAGTGGATTACATGCTAAGAGTATGTTGACTTACGGAAGAACCTCTCAAACTGTCTTCCAAGTGGCTGTACTATTTTGCTTCCCACCAGCAGTAAATGAGAGTTTCTGTTCCACGTGTTTGTCAGAATTTTATGTTGTTAGTGTGCTGGACTATAGACATTCTAATGGGTGTTTAGTGTTATCTCACTTGTTTTGATATGCATTTCCTTGATGACATATAATATGGAACATCTTTTCATATGCTTACTTGCCATGTGTATATTTTCTTTGGTGAGGTGTTTGTTCAGGTCTTTAATCCCCCCTTTTTAAAAAATTGGGTATGTTTTCTTACTGTTGAGTTTTAAGCATTCTTTGAATATTTTGAATAACAGTCTTTTATCACATATGTCTTCAGCAAATATTTTCTCCTAGTCTGTGTCTTGTCTTCTCATTCTCTCGACAATGTCTTTCACAGAGTAAAAAAAAATAATAATAAAAAATAAACTAATTTTAATGAAGTCCAGTTTATTTTTTCTTTCATGGATTGTGCCTTTGGTGTCCTATAAAAAGGCCTTACCCTGTACAATACTGATAGATGCAGGAGGCAGATAAGGGTGCACAGGGCCTTGTCTGGGCATGACTGCAACAGACTGGGGGCCTGCATGTGCACTGGGAGAATGGGGTGGAGCCACCAGGGATTCACACCTTATGCAGGTGATGGAGCCTGCCGTTTCAGCTTGTGTGTGGTGGCCTGGTATTCAATCTGTGAGGTGGAGGCCTGTCGGCAGGACCACCTCTTTATTTGCCGAGAGCTTTCTTTTTGCCTACTCCTCACCCTTCAGTGTGCCTGTGTGCCTAATTTTTCCTCTTTGTAAGACAAGAACCCAGATTTTAGCTGAACTAAGGAACAAAAATTCTGCCTCATTTTGGTGGCCTGCTTGGAACTATGAGAAATGGTGAGTAAAATGTGGACAAAAAAATTTATTTCCCTGTCATTTCTGAGCCTTCTTGTCCTAAGACTTCTTCTGAAGGTAGAGGAAACTCTGCCCCCTAACCCCCGAGCCCTTGTTGCTCTTGGGGATCAGGAATATTGGTCTCGGTCCAACCCAGCCTTTTCTATGGCATTTCCCTTCTTTTCTGGGGGGACTGTAATGTCACCTATCTTTTCTTTTACAATATTGGGGGTGTTCCACTCCCACCCCAATGGCCACAGGTGCACGTGTGGGACAAATGGGTGAGTGGCGGCTCCCTGCCCCACTTCCCTCCCAGCTGGGGTGCATGGCAGTGTCCATTGCATGTGCATGCCATGTCCAGTGGCCATGGAGGGCAGGAATAAGCCACCAACACCGCCCAGCCCAAGGTGGCCTTGGAGGCCAGGGCCCTGTGTGGCCATCAGGACAGCATTTCTTGCTAAGTGCCCACAGAGTCTTCCCTTCCCCCATTCCCCCAGCCAAGGGCTCCAGCTTGGTCTAAGCTCCAGCTTGGTCTAAGCCCCAGGGAAGAAACAGCAATGAAAAGTTTCTCTTGGTTGGGTGTGGTGACTCATGCCTGTAATCCCAGCACTTTGGGAGGCCAAGGGAGGTGGATCACCTGAGCTCAGGAGTTGAAGACCAGCCTGGTCCACCTGGGGAAACCCAGTCTCTACTAAAAATACAAAAACTTAGCTGGGCGTGGTGGCCTGTGCCTGTAATCCCAGCCACTGGGGAGGCTGAGGCAGGAGAATTGCTTGAACCTGGGAGGCAGAGGTTGCAGTGAGCCAAGATCACACCATTGCACTCCAGCCTAGGCAACAAGAGTGAAACTCCGTCTCAAAAAAAAAAAAAAAAAAAATTATCTCCCTGTTGGAGAAACCTATTTGCATAAGAATAAGAGGTTCTTCCTTCAGGCATCTTTCCAGCCCTGCATTTAAGCTGTTTTTTTTTTTTTCTTTTCTCCACCCTGTCAGGAGTTAACAGTTTTTTGTTTTTGTTTTTCCTTTTAGAAGACGTTTTACAGGACCTCAATTCACAAGACATCCTTTTGTCTCCCTTGTTGGAGGAGGACTCAATTCTACAGCTTCACCTTAGCATTCAGCTTATGATAAGGAGTCCATGCAACCCCCTGAGGCAGGTCTTTTGTCCCAAACTCAATTCCAAGCTTCGACTTGAAGCCCTAGGAAAGAAAACGGTATCTGAGGGATTCAGAGGCAGACAATGACTGAAGTTAAAAGGCACAGTGCAGGTGAGCATGACTAATTGCTGCTGATTAAGCCAAGTCTCCCATTTCATGGATAAAGGTCATGCTAGTATCCCATGGCATAAATGAGGTCTAGGGAACTCAAGCTACTGACAGCAGGGGAGATAGGACATACATGGGTAAGAGAGGATAATCCTATCACCTAGGTCCCACTGTTAACATGGGTGAAAGCTGCTTTGACACTCATGGGCAGCACCCATGTGCTGGTGACCACCTGGTGGTGTGGTCACTGGGACTCAGGGATAAAAATAAAGAAAGAAGGATGCCTCCCTTTCTCTACCTCATGTACCTCAGGTATTCACTAGGAAGAGAAGGGAATCAGGGATGCCTCTCTCCCCTCTTTCTAGATGCACAGCCATTCATTTTCAGTCTGCACCTCTTTCAAATGCATACTGAGTCCTGGGGTTGCTTTGAAAAAATGCTGCCTTTTTCCTCCTCTGTCCTTTCTTTACAGATGGGTGGTTGTGTCCCCATGCTACAGGGCACTCCCCTCAGCTGTATCCTCCAAACTGGGAAAAGTTAATTTCCCAAGCCTTAAACTGGTTGGCTTGGGATTGAACTTGAGGGGTTGGAAGCCAGAAGCCTGACATGCTAGAAAAAGGATAAGAGTTTTTTTAAACCAGTCAGGCTTTTGGCCTCCCTGTCCCTGTGCAAATCAGTAAAGAGAATGATAAGGATCACTGTTTATATTCTCTTTAAAGTTTTAATTATGAAAAAGTATTTGTGAGGTTGGTCTTAAGCTGTAGCCAATCTGGTGTGCTTGGCATGTCTCTCTGTATGATTCTGTCAGAAATAGGGGTACCATAGGATGCAATGTGGGCCTAGGACTCCATAGGCCCACTGTTCAACGCAGTCTAGCAAACCGGTCAGTGGCAAACTTTGCTGCAGGTCTCCATCTTGTTTTACTTCCTTGAAAGGATGACCTGTAACCACATGGCAGTGCTTTCTTTTAGACTCTGCCATTTTACAACAGTGGCCTGGGTTCAATCCTGGCTTAGGTAAAGGGTCCTTTCTAGTTTGATATCTGCATGGCCTTTACCATTTGTTGATTCGCTCCCCCTTCATGAACCACCTTCAATTTTCCTTTCTCTGAGCACCTAGGAGATTACCTTTGGTAAAGTTCAAAAGCCAGAAATATTGGCTGCTTGGCATGGGCAAAGTCAGGTAATAAGGGATTTAAAAGGATTTTCTTAAAGAGCACTCAGCTTAATTAAAAGTGGATATCCAAGTTATAGGTATATTAGACCTTTATGTTTTTCTCCTCTTGGATCTTATTTTGTTGGAAAAAAGTTGTTTTCTCAGTTGACTAAATTCTTTTTCTCCATTTTTTTCTTGCCACCCTTAATGTATGCATGGGAGGCCCTAAGATAATTTTTGATGGCCTGGTAAAAACAGAAAAGGTGCCACTGCTTCCACTTTTGGAGAGACCTCTGTTTTCCTCATGGAGCTCCAGGAATTAGAGGCAGATGGATCCCTTTCAAAATCTGCTTTTGTCTTCCAGCTATACCTGTTTATTAGGTCTTAGAAACTGCATGCTTTCCTAGCCTTGCTCTTAAAGGGCCCCACTTAGAGGCCAATAGTCCAATAAGGAGATTGGTGAACAGAAAATCTTTTTTTTTTTTTTTTTTTTTTTTTGAGACAGAATCTCGCTCTGTCACCCTGGCTGGAGTGCAATGGCAAGATCTTGGCTCGCTGCAACCTCTACCTCCCAGGTTCAAGCAATTCTTCTGTCTCAGTCTCCTGAGTAGCTGGGACTACAGGCGCCCACCACCACGTCCAACTAATTTTTGTATTTTTAGTAGAGATGAGGTTTCACCATATTGGTCAGGCTGGTCTCAGACTCCTGACCTCAGGTGATTCACCCCCCTCAGCTTCCCAAAGTGCTGGGATTACAGGCGTGAGCCACCGCGCCTGGCTGGTAAACAGAAAATCTTGTAACTACTGGATCTGCTTCTGTTTGTCTGTGTGGTTATGTACGTGTTGCGTGTGATGTCTATAAAAAAGAGAGCTCTAATTAATTGGCATAAAGGAAAATGAGTACTTAGATCAAATATTTTTGAAAGAAAAATAAAAGCTATAATGCCTTTTAGTTCATGTGACATTAATCTTTGAGTAATGAAAACAGTCTTGGCTGGGCACAGTGGCTCACGCCTGTGATCCCAGCACTTTGGGAGGCCGAGGCGAGCGGATCACGAGGTTAGGAGATTGAGACCATCCTGGCTAACACGGTGAAACCCGATCTCTACTAAAAACACAAAAAATTAGCCGGCCGTGGTGGTGGGTGCCTGCAGTCCCAGTTACTCTGGAGGCTGGGGCAGCAGAGTGGCATAAACCTGGGAGGCGGAGCTTGCAGTTAGCCGAGATTGCACCACTGCACTCCAACCTGGGCAGCAGAGTGAGACTCTGTCTCAAAAAAAAAAAAAGTCTTAAAGATTATTGGTAAAATGCAGATGTAGTTAAAATGGAAGTAGGTGGTCTAAATTATGTGGGTCAGATACTAGATTTGCTAAATGTTTTAAAGTTGTAAACTGTTTCTTTGGCCTTTGAGAACTTGCCTGTTTTACAACATGGTAAGTCCTGCGTACATAGGCCTTAATCTCAGTAAATATTCATTAATCATGTAATCTTAGTAAAATATTATAAGAAGGCATGGAAATCTAAATTTTTGCCTATGGTAAAAGGATTGCTTTAAATTAGTTAAAATAAAGCTAAAGGTTTAAGAAAATTATGGAAGGATTGTAAAAATCTTGCAAAAGAAATTCTATGTGTAAACATTGACTAAATTCAGTAGTGTATTATATTGTTTTTCTGTAAATTCAGCATTGAAATAAAAGCATAACAAATTTCCCTTACGGCACGAATCTGCTCTTTAGCAAAATTTGTAAAGGGTTATAAAAGGTTATAAGAATCTTACCTCGTGGTCAAACTGCTTAAGATTGGATAGAATTGTCTAACTTTTCATTAGAAAATTGGGGTTGACATTAACAGTAAACTAATGTAAGGGCAAAATTTGGCTTTCTCTCCCATGTACAAGATTTTTGTGTAATAGTAAAGGATAATGAAAGATTTCTGTTTGCCTTGTGGATAGGCTGCCAAGGAAAAGAAAGAGAAAGCAGGAGACAAATTACTTGGAAAGCTAAATTTTCCCTCTTAATCAGTAAAGGTTTTTGCTTTGTTTTAAAATTTTTGAGTCATCATTTTGGCAAAATAAATAACTTCCATATGGTAATATGGAATTCTATTTCATAACATTAACGGGCTTCCCAAAATCAAATTTCAGCCTCAAGACTGTCTTTCCTGACCCCTACCTTTTCAGTGGTACAGAGGGCCCCTGGAACATTCAAAAGAGAGGTAAGCAGGATTATTTGACATGTTTAGGTATGTGTGATTGCCAATATGATGTTTAATCTTCTTCAGATTGTACTTTAGGAAATAATATTAACATTTGTTTCAGAATTGTATGAGATTTCTAAAATTCAATGACTGAGTATATGCTATCAATCACAATTAAGATTATTATGTTATTAGAAACCACAGAGATAACCAAATTTCTTTGTCAGTCATGTTTTGAGAGTAACTACCCTGGACATTTTGTTATTCACAGACAATTATTATCTTGTTTTGATCCTCTTCAAAACACAGTTTATAATCAGCTATAGAACCTGACAGGTGCTCTCAAATGCAAGTTTCTGATAACTTTGGGGAATGTGACAATGGAATAAAAAGAAGTACAGGACTCATGAAGAGCTGAAGTGTTCATGAATATCAAGCAAAGCAAGAGTAAACTGAATGGACTGACCTCATAGAAAACTGAAGTACTATTTTTTCATACCTTTGCTTGGAACATTCCTGATCCTTGTTTTGTTTTTCAGAGTCAAGGATATGTATTTTGAGCTATTTATGGCCTTTAATAATTGAGTAACGTATACTCCTGTGAACAAAATTTGGAGCATATTTGTTTTTTTCTCTGACTGGCTTCTTCAGGATTTGGAAACTTGTTATGAGTATTCTTGACTTATGGCAGTATAGTTGTTTGCATCAGTGCAGTAAGAATCCATTTTCTTTTGCAACAGGATGCAACTAGAGAAACTGGTTGTTTTACCAAGGCTTTGACTGGAAGGGTGTGCTTCCCTTTAAGGAATCAAGCTTGACTTGCAGAGCCGATAAAAGCCCCTTGGGAAAACTGACCTCATACCTTGTCTACACAGTCCCTGTACAGGGTTCCTAACCTATGGTGAGTAAAGAATGTCACTTTCTAACAGGTTGTGGAATGCCATGTTCTTGGGACCTCAAGAAGAATGGAGTTTACCCAACTCATAGATATTTGAGTGTACAAAGCCATGGCTGGGCTTGGCTTTCGAAAGTCCTATCTGAGATTCCTTGTGGAACAGAATTCCATCAAAGCCTATGTAGGCTGAGGCAGGAGAACAGGAGAATCGCTTGAACCTGGGAGGCAGAGGTTGCAGTAAGGCAAGGTCACACCACTGCATTCCAGCCTGGGCGACAAGAGCAAAACTCTGTCTCAAAAAAAAAAAAAAAAAAAAAAAAAAAAAAAAAAAAAAGGCCTATGTAAAAACAATTATTCTTGTTGCACTTTATGCAAGTAATCAAGCCAAGTATTAAGACTAAACTCTATTTTGCAAACAGCTCAGGCTTATCATGATTTGCTTTTAACTAATTGAAGATTGGAGAGAGAGAAATTATGTTTCGAAATTTATCATACATTTGTCATTAAATTCTAAACTCATTAGTTGTTTTTAAGTTTTTGCCTACATTTTAGACTAACCCTACTTGTTGCTGTGGACCAACCAGCAATCTCCGGCTGCAGCTCAGAAGGAACAAAAGGGATGGGTAATGTAAAAATCTAGATTAATATTTTAATTCTGAGTAATTATCCTGCAAATCCTACCAGGTGATGGGAGTAAATAGGTGCTCCTAACCTGGAGGTTTCTTTTTGGGAAAATAAGACCTATGGAGCTCACCAAAGCCAAGTCTCATGCACCCAAATCTTACCAGGCATGACTGTAGCCACCAGTTATCTGGGAGTGTTGGAAGTCTTGGGATTTTTGAGCTGTCTTTACCCTTTTTTGTTTAATTTTGCTACATGTTTTCTAATAACACAGTTTGTCTCTTCTTACCTTCAGGCCACTGAACTCCAAACGATCATGTAACGGGAACCTTAAACAATAGCCCCCTTTTACCAAGGACCCTTAGATAGGCCTCTGAGGGAGATCTGATTGCTGTCTTCCCAAAACAGTGCCCTCTGTCAGCAGGAAGCAGTTAAGATTGGTCTTTGTCCTTATCCTTATTCTAATGGCAGTTGAATGTACTTCTTTAGAGGAGGGAATGATCCATGAAGAAAGCAGATAAGGGAACCTGCCCAGGGCCTTGTCTAGGCATGCCCACGACAGACTGGGGCCCCGCTTGTGCGGGGTGAAGCCAATGGGGATTTGCACCTTATGCAGGGGGAGGAGCCTGGCCTCCTCAGCTCATGTGTGGTGGCCTAGTATTCAATCTGTGAGGTGGGAGCCTGTTGGCAGGACTCCCTTTTTGTTTGCTGAGAGCTTTCTTTTTGCCTAATAAATCAGCTCTCCTCTACCTTCAATGTGTCCTTGTGCCTAATTTTTTCCTGGTCATGAGATAAGAACTTGGATTTTAGCTGAACTAAGAAGCAAAAATCCTGCATCAATATGACAGACAAAAGAAAGCAAATTTTAAAAAAAAGCCAGGTGCAGTGGCTCATGCCTCTAATCCCACCACTTTGGGAGGCTGAGATGGGCAAATCACCTGAGGTCAGGAGTTTGAGATCAGCCTGGCCAACATGGTGAGACCCTGTCTCTACTAAAAATTAGCCGGGCAAGGTTAGCTGGGCAAGGTGGTGTGTGCCTGTAATCCCAGCTATTCAGGCAGCTGAAGCAGGAGAATCACTTGAACCTAGGAGGCAGAGGTTGCAGCGAGTGAAGATTGCTCACAAAAAAATGCATTTATCTCATTTATGTTTATTAAAAGAACAGATATGTTTAGTCTTCATCTTATTTTTTATTTATAATGCTTTATATTCTCTTTTACTTTATATATTATCTTTGATTTGCTCTCTTTTTCTCTGTGTATTTTTTTCTGATATCTGAAAGGTCTGTTTTTAGTTTTTATATCAGTTATTTTAATAAATTTTATACTTTTTAACTCTTTCTTGATTTATAAAATTCACATAGTGTCTAATGACTCTTTTTTATGAAATATAAAACATTTAGTAAACTATTCTCTGTCCCTCTCCCATATTTTCCCTCCTGATATTTTATTAACTAGCTTATATTGTTAATTTGTAAAGTTTTGCAACACATACATTGTATTCTACAATCAAAATGTCTACATTGGTAAATTTATTTCTATACATTTATTCAATATTCCCATTTTATCAAGATTTCTGTTTTTTTTTTTTTTTTTTTTTAATCTTTGAAATAATTTGTTTACTTTTGAACACATGCATTGGGAGAACAAGGCTAATCCAGCCTGAGGCCTGCTTCCTGCTGCAACATTTCCAGGCCCTAAGAGTAGGCCAAGGCAAGGACATGAGCGCATCTTTCCATGTTAAGTAGTGGGAGATTCCCTAAGTAAAAGGCGATTCCTCAAGTAGGACACATGCAGTCTCCAGCAACAGTGCTGGGGGTTGGGGGTTCTGGGGCCTTCAGGCCAGGGCACTCCCATGACTTGGGAGAAGCCACCTGGTGTTCCAGGCCCTGTCAGGTGAGGCTCCTGCAGCTCAGGCCAGACTCTTCTCAAATTTGGTTTAAAAAAGCAATCCGTGGTCTTGAAAGGAATGAGGCACATCCCCCATATATCTCCCAACTTCCTGAGCCCAGCACAAACACATTCCTCCATATTTCTTTCAAACTTCAGAAAAACATCACCTGGGAGATCTCCGATAAGGAATGCTAAATGTAGAATGTTAACCAATTGTAATGCTGTAACCGAGAAAATTACCTTGTTCCCTATAACTTTACATATCCTGTTTACATCGGGCTATAAAAAGCAAGCACTCGCATTGTTCCAGGCCCTCCTGTATGCTGTGGAATGGAGGGACCAAGTTCGAACTTGTAGTAAAGATCCTTGCCACTTGGCTTTGACTCTGGACTCTGGTGGTCTTCTTTGGGGAACAAACGGTCTGGGCATAACAGTCTCTTTGGAGGCTTGCTTCTTGCAGCAGCCACAGCACAGTTGGACACACACCTGTTGCCCTTTGGGTTACTGAGAGACACGACTAGCTGGATTTCCTAGGCCAAGAATCCCTAAGCCTAGCTGGGAAGGCGACCACATCCACCTATAAACAGGGGGCTTGCAACTTAGCTCACAGCTGACCAATCAGGTAGTAAAGAGAGCTCACTAAAATGCTAATTAGGCAAAAACAGGAGGTAAAGAAATAGCCAATCACCTATCGCCTGAGAGCACAGAGGGAGGGACAATGATTGGGATATAAACCCCAGACATTCAAACAGGGAGGGGCAACCCCCTTTGGGTCCCCTCCCATTGTATGGGAGCTCTATTTTCACTCTATTAAATCTTGCAACTACACACTCTTCTGGTCCATGTTTGTTAGGGCTCAAGGTGAGCTTTTGCTTACCATCCACCACTGCTGTGTGCAGTGGCAGACCCACTGCTGACTTCCATCCCTCCAGATCCAGCAGTGTGTCTGCTGCTTCCTGATCCAGTGAGGTGCCCATGGCCACTCCCTATCGGGCTAAAGGCTTGCCATTGTTCCCGCAGGGCTAAGTGCCCAGGTTGGTCCTAATGGAGCTGAACACTAATCAGTGGGTTCCATGGTTCTCTTCTGTGGCCCACGGCTTCTAATAGAGCTGTAACACTCACCACATGGCCCAAGATTCCATTCTTTGAAATTGGTGAGGCCAAGAATCCCAGGTCAGAGAACAAGAGGCTTGCCGCCATCTTGGAAGCAGCCCACCACCATTTTGGGAGCTCTAAGAAGAAGGACCCACACCCCCTCTCCCCTTCCCCGTGTAACATTTCCACATTGGTCAGACTTTGCATATTTTAGCTCCAGATAGGGTAGAAGGTCTTGTGGCAGATCCCCAGCTGCTTCTTTGCTTGTTCTTGGACAGGACGTCTGTGCAGCACTCCACCTCCTGGGTCTGCTTGTTGCACGCACCCACCTTCTCCTTGCTCACCTCCCTGGGCCCTGGCCCGAGGTAGGGCTGGCAGATCCAGGGGAAGGGCAAGTCGCTGGCTGTCTTCGCTACCTCCTGCCTGGATATTTCCTCCTGACACCACAGCTTCAACTCCTGGCTCACGCAGCGACCTCCTCCAGGGTCTTCACCTTGGCCAGCTCCTCTGGCAGCTGCTGATGTACCTGCAGTGCACGGCGCCACAGCTTGAAGAGGTGGGCCCCCACGCAGGACAGTGGCCAGGGGTGCTCCTGCAGGATGTCCAGGTACTCCCTGGCCAGCTCCCACACCACAGGGCTCCGGCCCTCAAATAGGGCGAGGTTGTACGGGTTACCCTCGGCTCTCATGAGTCCCTGCACGCGTGTGTCCTAAATGTAGCCCTCCACATTCCACACGCACTGGATATTTCCGTTTGCAAACACAAGGATGGCCACAGCCTTCCACACTGCTCACAGGACGCTGCAGCCGACAGGGGCCCCACCTGCTTCTTGGCACGCCCATGCAAGGTCAGCAACTGGCAGCTGGCCTTCTCCAGGATCTGGACGTACCTCATAGTCTTGTCAATCTCTGGGAAGACACGAATTTTGCATGTGACCGGAACAGAGTTTCTCGTGTGTCAGCTCAATCATTCTTTGGAGCAGGTCCCACTCGTCTGGCAGGTAGGCGCCACAGTGACCTCTCTTGGCTATCACCTGTAGGCGGCCCAAGTTCAGGTTGATGGCGTCACAGTAATCCTGAGCCAGGAGAGCTGTCTGAACTAACACCTCAGGGTCATTGGCACAGAACTGGAGGATGAGGGGCCCGGTCCTTAGGGTACACCTCGCAGTACAGGTTTTCCTTTCAGTAGTTGGTGTTGTGGCTGAATACCTGGGTGTGCAGCGTGGGTGTGTAGCACAGCTGTGCCCCATGGCGGCGGTTCAGCAGCCTCCAGGCCAGCTTGCTCTGGTCACCATGGGGGCCACCACATGGCGCGGCCCTGCCCCAGGGTGCAACTCCAGAACTCGAAGCCCTGCTGCTTTGGCATGGTCTCCAGGTGCCCAAGGGTCCCGTCTTGTCAGCTGCGCACCGTTGGCTACGGAGGCGTCGGGTGCCGGGCGCCAGGTGCCGGGTTCCCAGGCCAGCCTGGATCCCGCCCAGCCGCCTCCCGGGGTCCCTGCCAGTGCTCGGGCCTAAGCGAACACCTGCACCGCGCGGGGGCTGCTGCCCGGCCCAGGGCTCCAAGTTGCCACCCAAAATTTCTACTTTAATCTCGAGGTTGAGTCGGTTCTGTCATCCAATAGATTTTGCAGAGACTTCAGTGTTTTCACAGTTCAGTGAGGTCTTAGGACACCTGCCTTTCATCTGTGTATCCCCTTGACTGAATATCATGCCCAGAGGTCGAACTTTGTTTCCCTCAGCCTTTTGTAGCTATTGCTACGTCGCGTGCTGTTAACAGCCTTTTTCCTCATGTAGTTAGTTGTTTTGTAAGGAAACACGAAGAACTTCTTATTCTTAATTTCAGTAACTTAACCAGAATATGTGTTTATGTTGATAATCTGTATACTTTTTCACACTGCAGATTGCATTACTTCTTCCATTTATGAAAGTTGTTTTAAGAAAATAGTATCTATGAATATATTTTCTGTTTCATTGTCCTCTTTTTCTATAATCTTCTATATAATTTCTTCAATCTATTTTTTTTTTTTTTTTTGAGACAGAGTCTGACTCTGTCACCCAGGCTGGTGTGCAGTGGCATGATCTCTGCTCACTGCAACCTCCGCCTCCTGGATTCAAGCGATTCTCCTGCCTCAGCCTCCCGAGTAGCTGGGATTACAGGCATGCACCACCATGCCCGGCTAATTTTTGTATTTTTAGTAGAGACGGGGTTTCATCATGATGGCCAGGCTGGTCTTGAACTCCTGACCTCAGGTGATCTGTCCGCCTTGGCCTCCCAAAGTGCTGGGATTACAGGTGTGAGCCGCCGCGCCCGGCCTCAATCTGTTTTTCTTATTTTGCATCTGCAGTCATTCTCTTATGTCTTTCTCTCTAGGCCGCTGATTTGATTTTCAGCTGCGGTTGTTTTGCCCCATGCTGTTTCTAATTTCTTTATAATTTTTAACAGTGGTGTTTTGGTTTTTAATATTTACTTTGGTTTCATAAATCTCCCCATTCTTTTATTTTGACTGTATAGTTCTCCATTCAGCTTTCCAGTTTAGCTAACTTCCTATTACTACGAACAACCCTGAGATTAATATCCTTGCATATGTCCGCTTATAGGCTGAGTCTGTGTAAGAAAATTCTCGCATATGTACCCAAGAATAGGATTACTCAGTCACAGGGTCTGTTTTACTTTATTATTCCATTTGACAAACTGTTACCAAATTGCTCTCCAAAGGGTCTGCACCGGTCTGCACTCCCATTTGTAGATTCTGTAGTCCCTTATTCATGTCAATGATTGACATTATCAGACTTTCTTTTTTTTCCCCAATCTTATAGTATAAAGTAGCATCATCTTGCTTTATTTTAAAAATTCTCCCTTTTATTTTCACTTGTATTTCTCTCGATTAACAATGAGTTTGACATCTTTTCATATATTTTATACTCTTTTGAGTTATTTTCTTCTATGGATTGCCTGCTCATATCATTTACCAATTTTTATATTGATTTTCCTTTTACGTGTTAATTATTGTTCCTTTGGGATACTAAAAATTAGTTCCTTATTGATTCAAAATATTGTAAATATCTCTTCCCAACCAATTATCTGTCATTAACTTTTTCTTGTTTCCCAAAGCTGATATTGTATTTAGACTTGTTTAATACATTGTCTTGTTTGTTCATTGTATATTTTGGCCTTCAGATTTTAAAATTAACTTGTACAAATTAAAAAATATACACAGGGCAGGGCACAGTGGCTCATGTCTGTAATTCCAGTATTTTGGGAGGCAGAGGCAGGCGAATCGCCTGAGGTCAGGAGTTTGAGACCAGCCTGGCCAACACGGTGAAACCTCATCTCTACTAAAAATACAAAAAAATTAGCCAGGCGTGGTGGTGGGCGCCTGTAATCCCAGCTACTCAGGAGGCTGAGACAGGGGACTCACTTGTACCGACATGATGCCACTGCACTCTAGTCTGGGCAACAAAGTATGACTCTGTGTCAAAACAAACAACAACAACACAGAAAAATATTCTGTGATACATTTGATGCAAAATTTTTCTGGTTGGATTTATATTTTTTAGTTTATGCAAATAATTATAAAGTAGTTCATGCCTCTGTTATAATGATATATTTGCAATATATTTGTGCAAATGTATAAATATTTTATGTATAAGTATTTTTATGTTCTAAATTGTTTTATTCTGTACTCCTAAAGTATTAAATAATACTGGAATTAAATACATGAATACATTCAGAAATATATATAGAATCAAGTTGGAAGTTAATCTTAGAATTTGCTTTATTTATCTCACTTTGTAAATAAGAAAATAGAGACACAAAGAGGTAAATTGACCTAAGTGGATACAGGTTAATTATTGACTTCATTAATCTCATTTAACATATACGTGTATTTCTTAACTTTGACCTTTGTATATAGTACTGATGTCTATGGTTTATTCACTGCTGAGTCTTTCATTCACTATAACACAGAAAAACATGTTTGTTAAAATAGATTTTTCATATATTAGACAATTCTTGTTCACATTACCTTGATCATGCATAACCTTCATTATTGGTCTTCTAGGGCAGAGATAATATTTATTCTTGATAAATTTGGCAAAATTGAGACTAGGATATGGTACTTTGGCAAAGGTGTTCTGCTATCATAACAAGTAGCATATGTCTGTAAAGCAATTGTCTTCAGAATGGACATCTCTCACTATCTGCATATTCAAGAAAGTTCAGGATACAGTTCAGAGACGATAAGTGCTCTCTTATTTATAACATTTAATTAAAATAGTAAGATGCTGAGCAGATGCAAATATTTTGCAAAACAGATGCCACTAAAAGGCTTTGGTAAGCATGCATCTAAATATGTAAATGTTTTTTCCAAAGACTGTCCTATTAGATTAAGAAAAAGAAACACCATGATAACAATAGACTCCATTTATTTCATGAGAACCTGGCAAGTTTTGGTGAATTTTTAGTGTGTCAACTTGGCTAGTCTACATTACACTTCCCAGAATTTACTGTCCTGTGTGTTGCCAGTTACAGTGAGCCACCAGGGACATTTTTGTGGGAGATTCAGAGGGCAAAAGTGAAGATGCAGCCATTTTATGGCCTAGACAGCTCGTTGCTTGTCTGTTGGATCACCTCCTGGCATGAGTCAGTGACCAGGCCTGCACCTGTTCTACCCTCCCCTGGAGTCAGTGTCTCTGACTCCTGGGCCAGGTGTGTGTGTTTAACACCTTGATGAAAGGCCCTTGTTTCTGCAGGGCTTGTATTTCCTTAAGGTGAGAAGAAACAAGAAATGACATATTGGTCAGTGTGTTCTCAGGGGCTCCAATTGTGCTTATGGGTTTGAGACTGTTCTTGGTCTTCCTCACTTTAGACCCATCTTCTTTCCCGACTGTCTACTGTATGGACTTAAGAGTTTCAGCTTCAGGTGCAAAGTCTACAGCCTTACAGAGACTGCTTAACCAGCTCCCAAAGTTGATAAGGTCAAATCCCTGTACCGAATCCCCTTTATCTATCTATCTATCTATCTATCTATCTATCTATCTATCTATCTATCTATCTAGTCATCATGATCATCTGTCTCCTAATAGTTCTTTTCTGATTAAACCTTACTTGATATATTTCTTCATTTATTTGAAATATGACTAAAATGTCCTTTTAAGCTATATGTGTTATACATAGCACATATGTATTAAAATCAAATGAAGGATTTTGAGTTTTTCACTTTCTATTTGGACCTAAACCAAGAATGACTCTTCTCTTCTTCTTCAACTATCAGGAACATTTGATAAGGTTAAGCTGACTCTTCTTAACTCTGGCTGCATTTTACATATTAATGTGCACTTTGGGCTGCAGAAAATCCTTACTAGACTGATTTAAACACCAAGGAAAAGTTATCTTCCATAGTCCTGAAGTATTTTGTCTCAAGGGTAACTCATCAACAATTTAATGATGTGATTGAGGACCCAGGTCCTTTCCATTTTCTACTCTGCCATCTTGAGATCGTTTTCTTCAGTACCACAAGATGGCTGCTGCAGTTCCAAGAGGAACAACAGCCAGAAGAAGGGGAACTTCATTTCTCATGTGTCTTTCAGCAGCGAAACTCTCTCCGAGAAGTCTCTACAGCGGGTTTTCTCTCACAATGCATGAGCCAGAACTACTGTGTGTATATATATATAAACGTATACACAATTATATATAACATATACAAATATATACATGCATATATTATATAGAGAGATATGCAGGCCAATCTATGACAAGACGAAGGGAGTACAATGATCAGCTTAGGTAAATTAGGATTTACCCCTGGAGCTGGGAGTAGCTCACCCTTCCCAGAGTGAAGTGGGCAAAATAGAATAAATTGGGATTGGCAGAGCAAAAATAAAAGAGAAAAATGAATGAAAGGGAAACATGCTCCTGAGAGGCCAAGTAGTGCAGCTGCATAATAGTGGATGTTTCCCCTCCCTTAAATCAGATCTCTTTTTTCTGTCTGTTGGAAATCCTTAAAAATGTACCAAGCTCTCTGATATGGTTTGCCTGTGTCCCTACCTAAATCTCATCTTGAATTGTAGCTTCCATAATCGGCATGTGTCCTGGGAGGGACTTGGTGGGAGGTAATTGAATCATAGGGGTGAGTATTTTCTATGCTGTTCTCATGATAGTGAATAAGTCTCATGAGATTTGGTGGTTTTATAACGGGCAGATTCCCTGCATACCCTCTCTTGTCTGCTGCCGTGTAAGACATGCTTTTCCTTCTCCTTCACCTTTCACCATGATAGTGAGGCCTCCCCAGCTATGTGGAACTGTGAGTTCACTAAACCTCTTTTTCTTTATAAATTACCCAGTCTCAGATATTTCTTCACAGCAGTATGAAAAAGGACTAATACACTCTCTTTTGTTCTTTTTACACATTCTTCCTTGGCAATACCATCTACTTTCATGGCTTTAATTATTATGTTTCAGTAGATAATTTTTACATCATTGCCAGTGGTGACCTCTCCCGAACTCTAGAGTGCTGTTTTCAGAGGCCCATTGGACATTTTTATCTGGTTGTCTTCTCTACCTCAAACTCTGCTTAATTTTTTAGCAACCCTTTTTCCTTCTTCAAACCATTTTCCCTCACCTCAGTTTCTGTATAACCTATTTTCTGATCTGTAGAATTCCGGTTAATTTTGGTTTTGCTCTGGCTGCAAATTGTGAAAACAAGACATGCACATACAAACAGAAATAAGACACTGCATTTCATGTATACTTTAGGAATTTAGCATTAGGGTGAATAAATATTTTATTACTACTGTGGTATTCAAGATTGCCCTATACTGGTCTAGAAAGAAAATGGCAAGAGTAAGAGTTTACTAGTGGCTAGCTGCTGTCAGAAAGTGAGGTCAGACTCCCTCCTACTCTTTGCCTTGGATCTTTCACCTCTTTGCTCCATTCCAATGAACTTTTCTTCTATATGGTCTATCTTTTTGAAAGTGTCACCTCTTCTTTCACTTCCAGAATGCAGAGGATTCCAGAGTGCCTTTTCTACTTTTTAATTTTTTAAATTCCCCCAATTTGTGTGTGTCAACCGTTTAGTGAACTTTTCCACTTGAAAAAATGCAGTAGAAAACCAGACACCATGTTTCACTATCTCAGTTAATAGTCACAGTTACAGCAGCTACAACTCAGGATACAATATCACCAGTGCTGCTCAAAGTCAGTTTATACTGAAATTAAGCTCTTTACATCAAGTAAATCACTGTCCACAACCACTGGCTAGTTTACATATGAACTAAAAATTCTAGATTTGGAGAGAAATGAATGCTGCTCTGATCGTCTGCTCTGCTGCTTCTGTTCCCCAATTCATGCTTAGAAACCTTTTGTGTTACTCTTGGTTTTATCAGTTTGCTTGTCTGTGGGAGTTTGGGCCTGCTGACCCTGCCCACTGGAAGAGGCTGCTTGCTGTGCTACTTTTTGCTTTTACATTATCCAATCAAATGTGTAGTCATATTGGTGGTTCAGGGTCCTGAAAAGAATGAGGAATAGCTGCTTCAGATGGGAGCTATAGTTGCTATCTGAGTTGAAGTACGTGAAGTCTGCAGGAAACCCCTTACATAAAACTGCAACAAGAGTGAACATCTTCTTTTCACTAATCTTTTTATATTTTTGTTTCTTTGTTGCAGACTTTAGCCCTTGCCTATTTTTAAAATTTTATAATTTTTAATTTTTATTTTTGTAAAGATGGTGTCCTGCTACGTTTTCCAGGCTGATCTCAAACTCCTGGGCTCAAGCGATCCTCTGACCTTAGCCTCCTACAGTGCAGAGATAACAAGCGTAAGCCACCTCGACCAGTCCCTTTTCTATTTTAGTTCTAGCCACCGAAGCTATAAAACGTCAATATGAATAGTCAAATTATGTAAGGAAGTGATTGAAATTTTAACTATATTACGAATATTAATTTGTATTTGAGTTTATAATGTACTATAATAAATAGTATTAATTTAAAATATGCTAATCTTTTCTTTTTGAGACAGAGTCTTGCTCTGTCGCCTAGGCTAGAGTGCAGTAGCGCAATCGCCGCTTACTACAAGCTCGGCCTCCTGGGTTCACGCCATTCTCCTGCCTTAGCCTCCTGAGTAGCTGGGACTACAGGTGCCCCCCACCATGCCCGGCTAATTTTCTTTTGTAGTTTTAGTAGAGACGGGGTTTCACCGTATTAGCCAGGATGGTCCCAATCTCCTGACCTTGTGATCCACCCGCCTTGGCCTCCCAAAGTGCTGGGATTATAGGCATGAGCCACCGTGCCTGGCTGCTAATCTTTTAATTAAACTTTTTTTGTGTGTGTGGAGATGGAGGTTTCACTATGTTGCCCAGGCTGGTCCTGACCTCTTGGCCTAAAGTGATCCTTCCATCTCAGTCTCAGAATTACAGACCTGAGCCCCCATGCCCAGCCCCTAATCATTTTTTCATTTTTCCAATGAATCCTTTTCTATTTAAGTTACTTTGAGTGAGTTTGTATTATTTACTACCAAGTCATCAAGGTATCACCAGTATATCATTTTCACATACCACATTAAAAAGAAATTTAAGTGGTCAACTGTCAAAAGCTGCTAAGGAGTTAGTTAACGTAAGAGCAGAAAAGGTTTCAATGAATGTAGTATCAGGGAATTAATTTCTGACCTTGACAAGAGAAGCCTCAGCTGAGTGGAAGAAAATTATTCCAAATGGATAGTACTGAGGGAAGCATGTGAGGTGAGGAAATAGAAAGTGGGACTATAGGCAACTCTTTCAAGAAATTTAATATAGACAACACTTTCAATAAGTTTAAAAACAAATGTATTTTCAATAGAGACAGGAGTTTTACTATGTTGCCCAGGCTGGTCTGGAACCCCTGGCCTCAAGCTGTCCTCTCACCTCAGCCTCCCAAAGTATTGAGATTACAGGTGTGAGACACTGGACCCAGCCCCAAGAAGTTTAATGGTGAAGAGAAACAGAGAAATAGGTCATTAGCTTCAAGATTATGTGAAGTTAAGAAGGATTTTGAGGAATGAGGTAGGGGTGGGGATTGTTTTCAAGAGAAACAGATACTTGAGGATATTTTGGGTGGATGAAAATGATCCAGTAGAGGGGGAAAAATGACAGTAGGTAGTTCTGATTTTAGTTCTTTAAGGAACGCACAGAAGAGCAGATAATTGCAAGGATGAAGCCTTTGATAAAAGTTACAGGGGTCAAGTGTCAGAGCAGTCAGGGAGGAGCAATCATATGGGTATGATTGCTCAAAGTCTGGTTGTTGTGGGTGCTGGATATTTTTTCCTAATACAAACCTGATAAAAGAAGAAGGGAGGAAGTTCAATGGAAATATTTATGTCAGAGAATGGGAAAGAAAACCCTTAGAAGATGGCACTATCATGACCAAATAAGTAGAAATGACTAAGCTACTTTAAGGGACTCCTTGCAATTATATTCTGTATCCTCTAAATGGACAGAGCTACTTATCTTTCAAGCATATAATGTAGCAATAACGACAATTGGTTGCTATTATTGAGCACCTTACTTACATACTTTTATAATTTTACAAGGTACCTGTGAAGCTAGAATTTCTTTCTTTCTTTCTTTCTTTTTTTTTTTGAGATGGAGTCTCACTCTGTTGCCCAGGCTGGAGTGCAGGGGCACAATCTCGGCTCACTGGAAGCTCCGCCTCACGGGTTCATGCCATTATCCTGCCTCAGCCTCCCGAGTAGCTGGGACTACAGGTGTCCGCCACCACGCCCAGCTAAGTTTTTGTATTTTTAGTAGAGATGGGGTCTCACCGTGTTAGCCAGGATGTTCTTGATCTCCTGACCTCATGATTCGCCTGCCTCGGCCTCTCAAAGTGCTGGGATTACAGGCATGACCCACTGCAGCTGGCCAGGGCTAGAAGTTTTAAATTACTTATTAGTTATACTTTATTTTATTTTTGAAAAACATTTATTTTCAATTCAGGGGTACATGTGCAGGTTTCTTACATAGGTAAACTTGTGTCATGGGGCTTTGTTTTACAGATTACTTCATCACTCAGGTATTAAGCTTTGTACCCATTAGTTATTTTTTCTGATCCTCTCCCTCCTCCCACCCTCCCCCCTCTGCTAGACCCCAGTTTCTGTTGTTCCCCTCTATGTGTCCATGTGTCCTCATCATTTAGCCTCCACTTACAAGTGAGAACATGCAGTATTTTGTTTTCCGTTCCTGTGTTAGTTTGTTAAGGATAATGGCCTCCAGTTCCATCCATGTTCCTGCAAAGGACATGATTTCATTCTTTTTTATGGGTGCATAGTATTCCATGGTACTTATGTACCACATTTTCTTTATCCAGTCTACCATTGATGGGTATTTAGGTTGATTCCATGTCTTTGCTATTGTGAATAGTGCTGCAATGAACATAGGCATGCATGTGTCTTTATCACAGAACGATTTATATTCTTTTGGGTATATACCTAGTAATGGGATTGCTGGGTTAAATGGTAGTTCTGATTTTCATTCTTTAAGGAATCACCACACTACTTTCCTACCAATAGTGCAAAAGTGTTCTCTTTTCTCCACAACCTCACCAGCACCTGTTATTTGTTTTTTTGACTCTTTAGTAATAGCCATTCTGACTCATGCGAGATGGTATCTAATTGTAGTTTTGATTTGCGTTTCTCTAATAGTCAGTGATATTGAGCTTTTTTGCATATGCTTGTTGGCCTCATGTATGTCTTCTTTTGAAAAGTGTCTGTTCATGTCTTTTGCCCACTTTTTAATGGGATTGTTTTTTTCTTACAATTTTGTTTCAGTTCCTTTACAGATGCTGGATATTAGACCTTTGTTGGATACATAGTTTGCAGAAATTTTCTTCCATTCTGTAGGTTGTCTGTTGATAGTCTGTTTATTCTGTTGATAGTTCTTTTTGCTGTGCAAAAGCCCTTAGTTTAATTAGATCCTGCTTGTCAATTTTGGCTTTTGTTGTAATTGCTTTTTGTATCTTTGTCATGAAATCTTTTCATGTTCCTATGTCCAGACTGGTATTGCCTAGGTTGTCTTTCAGGGATTTTATAGGTTTGCACTTTACATTTAAGTCTTTAATCCATCTTGAGTTGATTTTTGTATATGGTGTAAAGAGGGGGTCCAGTTTCAATCTTATATCTATGGCTAGCCAATTATCCTAGCACCATTTATTGAATAGGGAGTCCTTTCCCCACTGTTTGTTTTTGTTGACTTTGTCAAAGATCAGGTAGCTGTAGGTGTGTGGCTTTGTTTCTGAGCTCTCTATTCTGTTCCATTGGTATATGCGTCTGTTTTTATACTAGTACCAGGCTGTTTGGTTATAGAAGCCCTATAGTATAGTTTGAAGTTGGGTAGTGTGATGCCTCCAGCTTTGTTCTTTCTGCTTGGGATTTCCTTGGCTATTTAGGCTCTTTTGGCGTCATATAAATTTAAAAATAAAAAGTATTATTTTTGGAGATGGAGGCTCACTCTGTCACCCAGGCTAGAGTGCGGTGGTGCAGTCTTGGCTCACTGCAAACTCCCCCTCCTGGGTTCAAACAATTTACCTACCTCAGTCTCCCAAGTAGCTAGGACTACAGGTGTGTGCTACCACACCTGGCTAATTTTTGTATTTTTAGTAGAGATGGGATTTCACCATGTTGGCCAGGCTGGTCTCGAACTCTTGACCTCAAGTTATCCATCCACCTCGGCCTCCCAAAATGCTGGGATTACAGGCATGAACCACCGTGCCTGGCTGTTATGGGAAGACAGGGATCCCGAATGGAGGGACAGGCTGGAGCCATGGCAGCGGAACATAAATTGGGAAGATTTCATCTTACCATGGACTTTTATCAGTTCTCAAATGATACTTTTATACTTTCTTATGCCTGTCTTTAATCTTTTAATCCTGTTATTTTCATAAACTGAGGATGTACATCACCTCAGGACCACTGTGATAACTGTGTTAACTGTACAAATTTATTGTAAAACATGTGTGTTTGAACAATATGAAATCAGTGCACCTTGAAAAAGAATAGAATAATAGTGATTTTTAGGGAACAAGAGAAGACAACCATAAAGTCTGACTGCCTGCGGGGTAGGGCAAAAAGAGCCATATTTTCTTCTTGCAGAGAGCCTATAAACGGACATGCAAGTAGGAAACATATCGCTAAATTATTTTCCTAGCAAGGAATATTACTATTAATACCCTGGGAAAAGAATGCGTTCCTTGGGGGAGATCTATAAACGGCCAGTCTGGGAATGTCTGTCTTGTACAGTTGAGATAAGGACTGAGATAAGCCCTGGTCTCCTGAAGAAACCTCAGGCTTACTAGGGTTGGGAAAACTCAGCCCTGGGAAATTTGTGGTCAGACCGGTTCTCTGCTCTTGAACCCTGTTTTCTGTTGTTTAAAATGTTTATCAAGACAATACATGCACCGCTGAACATAGACCCTTATCAGTGGTTCTGCTTTTGCCCTTCGCCTCGTGATCTTTGTTGAACCCTTATCAGTGGTTCTGCTTTTTGCCCTTTGAAGCATGTGATCTTTATACCTACTCCCTGTTCTTACATCCCCTCCCCTTTTGAAACCCTTAATAAAAACTTGCTGGTCTGAGACTCAGGCAGGCATCACAGTCCTACCAATATGTGATGTCACCCCTGGTGGCCCAGCTGTAAAATTCTTCTCTTTGTACTGTCTCTCTTTATTTCTCAGCTGACTGACACTTATGGAAAATAGAACCTATGTTGAAATATTGGCGGGGGGGTGCTCCCAATACCGGGCCTCTTTTTTGGTTCCATATGAATTTTAAGGTAGTGTTTTTTCTAGTTCTGTGAAGAATGTCAGTGGTAGTTTAATAAGTATAGCATTGAATCTATAAATTTCTTTGGGAAATATGGCCATTTTAACAATATTGATTTTTCCTATCCATGAACATAAAATTGTCTTCATTTTTTGTGTCATCTCTGATTTCTTTGAGCAGTTTTTTGTAGTTCTCTTTGTAGAGAGGTGAAAGCACCTCCATAGTTAACTGTATTCTTAGGTATTCTTTTTTTGTGGCAGCTGTGAATGAGATTGTATTCCTAGTTTGGCTCTTTGCTCGACTGTTGTTGGTAAATAGGAATGCTAGTAATTTTTGTACATTGCTTTTGTATCCTGAGGCTTTGTTGTTAATCATCTTAAGGAGCTTTTGGGCCAAGACTATAGGGTTTTCTAGATACAGGATCATGTTGTCTGCAAACAGAGATGGTTTGACTTCCTCTCTTTTGGCTTGGATGCTCTTTATTTCTTTCTCTTGCCTGACTGCATTGGCCAGGACTCCTATGTTGAACAGGAATAGTAAGAAGAGGACATCCTTGTCTTGTGCTGGTTTTCAAGGGGAATGCTCCAAGCTTTTGCCCATTCAATATGATGTTGGCTGTGGGTTTGTCATATATGGCAAACAATTTGAGGTATGTTCCTTCAACACCTAGTTTATTGAGAGTGTTTAACATGAAGCAGTGTTTAATTTTATTGAAAGTCTTTTCTGCATCTATTAAGATAATCTGTGGTTTTTGTCTTTAGTTCTGTTTATGCAATGAATCACATTTATTGATTTGCATATGTTGAGCCAACCTTACATCCCAGGGGTAAAGCTTACTTTATTGTGGTGGATAAGCTTTTTGATGTGCTTTTGGATTTGGTTGCCAGTATATTGTTGAAGATTTTTGCATTGATGTTCATCAAGGATATTGGCCTGAAATTTTCTTTTTTTGTTGTGTGTCTGCCAGGTTTTGGTATCAGGATGATGCTGGCCTCATAAAATGAGTTAGGGAGGAGTTCATCTTCCTCAATTTTTTGGGGTGGTTTCAGTAGGAATGGTACTAGCTTTTCTTTGTATATCTGGTAGAATTCAGCTGTAAATCTGTCTGGCTCTGGGCTTATTTTTTTTGGATGGTAGGCTATTTATTACTGCCTCAATTTCAGAACTCATTATTGGTCTGTGTTATGGTTAATGTTAAAGGTCAACTTGATTGCTTTGAAAGATGCAAAGTAGTGTTCCCAGGTATGTCTGTGAGTGTGTTGCCAAAAAAGTTTGATTCAGTGGACTGGGAGAGGCAGACCCACCTCAATGTGGGTCAGCACCATTCAATCAACTACCAGGGCAGCTAGAATAAACTAGGCAGCAGAAGATGGGAGACGCTGACTTGCTGAGTCTTACAGCCTTCATCTTTTTCCCGTGCTGCATGCTTCCTGCCCTCAAACATCAGACTAAGTTCTTCAGCTTTTGGACTCTTGGACCACATCAGTGATTTGCCAGGGGCTCATGGGCATTTGGCCACAGACTGAAGGCTGCATTGTTAGCTTCCCTAATTTTAAGATTTTAGTACTTTTACTGGCTTCCTTGCTCCTCAGCTTGCAGATGGCATATTGTGGGACTTCACCTTGGGATTGTGCGAGTCAGTACTCCTTAATAAACTCCCCTTCATACATACATCTATCCTATTAGTTCTGTCCCTCTAGAGAACCCTGACTAATAGTCTGTTCAGGGATTCAAGTTCTTCCTGATTCAGTCTTGGGAGGATGTATGTTTCCAGGAATATATCCATTTCTTCCAGATTTTCTAGTTTATGTGCATAGAGGTGTTCATAATATTCACTGATGGTTATTTGTATTTCTGTGGGGTCCAGTGGTAATATCCCTTTATCATTTCTGATTGTGTTTATTTGAATCTTCTCTCTTTTCTTCTTTATTAGTCTAGCTAGTGGTATATTTTATTATTTTTTTCAGAAGACCAGCTCCTGGATTTGTTGATCTGTTGAATGGTTTTTGGTGTCTCTATTCCCTTCAGTTCAGCTCTGATTTTGGTTATTTCATGTCTTCTGTTGGCATTGGGATTTGTTTGCTCTTGGTTCTCTATTTCTTTTAGTTGGGATGTTAAGTTGTTAAATTGAGATCTTCCTAATTTTTTGATGTGGGCATTTAGTGCTATAAATTTCCTTCTTAACACTGCCTTAGCTGTATCCCAGAGATTCTGGTACACTGTATCTTTGTTCTCATTCGTTTCAAAGAACTTCTTGATTTCTGCCTTAATTTCATTATTTACCCCCAAATCATTCAGGAACAGGTTATTTAATTTCCATGGAGTTATATGGTTTTGAGTGAATTTCTTAGTCTTGACTTCTAATTTGATTGTGCTGTGGTCTGAGAGTGGTTGTTATCAGTTCTTTTGCATTTGCTGAGCAAAGTTTTGTATTTGATTATGTAATCAGTTTTAGAGTATGTGCCATGTGGTGGTGAGAAGAATGTATATGTCGTTGCTTTTGGGTGGAGAGCTCTGTAGGTATCTATCAGATCCATTTGATCCAGTGCTGAGTTCAGGTCCTGAATGTCTTTGTTAATTTTCTGCCTCAATGATCTGACTAATATTGTCAGTAGGATGTTAAAGTCTCCCACTGTTATTGTTTGAGAGTCTAAGTCTCCTTGGAGATCTCTAAAAACTTGCTTTATGAATCTAGGTGCTCCTATGTTGGGTGTATATATATTTAGGATAGATAGGTCTTCTTGTTGAATTGAACCCTTACCATTATGTAATGCCCTTCTTTGTCTTTTTTGATCTTTGTTGGTTTAAAGTCTGTTTCGTCAGCAATTAGGAATGCAACTCCTGCTTACTTCTGTTTTTCATTTTTTTGGTAGATTTTTCTCCATTGCTTTATTTTGAGCCTGCAAGTGTCATTGCATGTGAGATGGGTCTCTTGAAGGCACCATACTAATGGTCTTTGTTTTTTTATCCAGATTGCACTCTGTGCCTTTTCACTGGGGGCATTTAGCTCACTTACATTCAGCTTTAGTATTGATATGTGTAGATTTGATCCTGTCATCATGATGTTAGCTGGTTATTTTGCAGACTTGTTTATGTGGTTGTTTTATAGTGTCACTGGCCTATAACACACTATGTGTGTTTTTGTAGTAGCTGATAATGATCTTTCCTTTCCATATTTAGTGTTTCCTTCAGGAGCTCTTGTAAGGCAGGTCTGGTGGTAACAAATTCCCTCAGCATTTCTTGTCTGAAAGCAATCTTATTTCTCCTCTGCTTATGAAGCTTAGTTTGGCTGAATATGAAATTTTGGGTTGAAATTTCTTTTCTTTAAGAATTAAGGCTGAATATTGGCCTCCAATCTCTTCTGGCTTATAGAGTTTCTGCTGAGAGGTCCTCTGTTAGTATAATGGGCTTCCCTTCATAGGTGACCTAACCTTTCTAACTGCCTTTAACATTTTTTCTTTCATTTCAACCTCGGATAATCTGATGGTTACCTATCTTGGGGATGATCTTCTTGTGAATTATCTTACTGGAGTTTTCTGCATTTCCTGAATTTGAATGTTGGCCTTTCTGGCTAGGCTGGGAAAGTTCTCATGGATAATGTCCTGATGTATGTTTTTCAAATTGGTGCTATTCTCCTCATCTCTTTCAGGTATACCTGTCATTCATAGATTTGTTCTCTTAACATAGTCCCATATTGCTTAAAGGTTTTGTTATTTTCTTTTCATTCTTTTTTCTCTATTCTTGTCTGCCTGTTTTATTTCGGAAAGACAGTCTTCAAGCTCTGAGATTGCTTGTTCTATTCTACTATTAATACTTGTGATTGCACTCCAAAATTCTTGTAGTGTGTTTTTCAGCTCTATCAGGTTAGTAATATTCTTTTCTATACTGGCTATATTGTTTGTCAGCTCCTGTATTGTTTTACTGTGATTTTTAGCTTCTTTGGATTGGGTTTCAATGTACTTCTGCATCTCAATGATCTTTGTTTTTAGCCATATTCTGAATTATATTTCTGTCATTTTAGCCATCTCAGCCTGGTTCAGAACCCCTCCTGGAGAGGTGGTATGGTCATTTAGAAGAAAGAAGGCACTCTGGCCTTTTGAGTTGTCAGAGTTCTTGCGTTGGTTCTTTCTCATCTTTTTGGTTGAAAATTTCTTCAATCTTTTAAGTTGCTAACCTTTGGATTTTTTTCCCTTTTATCCTATTCAATCATCTTGAGGGTTTGATTGTGATATAAGGTGGATTCCGCTGACTGGTTTCATTTCTGGAAGATTTTAGGAGACCATTGGTCAGCTCTTAACTCCTAGACTGCATGCTTTAACTAAGGGGGACTTGTATTGAGGCTCAGTGTTGTTCTCTGTCTCCTCGAGATTAGAAATCCACTGTGCTGTAGGAGGAGGCCCAAGGTGCTCCCAGACTGCTGGTCACTACACTCTGATTGGTGGTGTCAGTCAAAGCATTTCATAGTGCAGTGGCAGCATGATTCATTCTCATCTGCATGTGCCAGCAGCAGCGCTGTGGGGCATATGTTCCATCAGCTGTAGCAGGGTGCTAGTGGGTGCTGGGATGCCGGCCTCCATGGGGGCACACCACAGTGGCAGAGGCAACACACATGCTAGAATTTTAACCATTTTATTATTGTGGAAATTGGCCTAAATAAGTTAATTCTTCCAAGATCACAGTTAGGGATAGACGGGGATAAAATTCAGATATCTAGTCTTTCTCAAATTTCATCATTCCCTACTCATACCACTAAGCTGTGCTTTCTCCATAATGTGCGTTCTTGTTACTGACAGTGTCACACCATGGAATCCTTGGGGACAGTGATGGGTAAGGAGAAAAGACGCTATGGGGACGCTTATACAAAGGCAAACCTCCACAGTTACACAGAGAACACAGTGAACCTATAGGTGCATTCAGTTAATTGAATGTCTTCATCGTGTCTCTGAATATGATGCTGACATTGTATTGTTTGGATCTCTCTGGAAAGCAAAAATTTTCTTGCTTGGTTCACACCCAATCACAATATTAAAGGCAGATAAGTTGTTTTTCTGTGGTCCACTTTGTTCTCAAATCCTAGTTTTCAAAATCCTTTTACTATATCCAGATTTCACAAAACTTGTTATTTGTTTAATGCAACAAAAGGAAATGAAATTCCTGTGTCTCCAAAATGCCACAGGTCCAAATTTGTATCTCATGTGTTTTTGACCATCTTAACCACTAGAGGGGAGTATGAGTCCACCCATTAAACTGAACCACAGAAACATTTACTTTTAACAGGTGTTTGGTATGAAATGCTTGGTCTCAGACTTCCTAAAATAATTTCAAAAATTATGAATCCCATGAAACAGTTTAAGTTGATATCTAAAATTGTTCAAGATAAGACATAATTTTTGTGTGTTATAATAAAGCATATCATTTCTAGTGCATTTTAAATATTGGAATTTGTGATGGTTAATACTGTCAACTTGATTGGCTTGAAGGATGCAAAGTGTTGTTCCTGGCTGTGTCTGTGAGGGTGCTGCCAAAGGAGATTACCATTTGAGTCAGTGGGCTAGGAGAGGCAGACCTACCCTCAATCCGGATGGGCACAATCTAATCAGCTGCCAGAGCAGCCAGAAAAAAAGCAGGCAGAAGTACATGGGAAGACTAGACTGGCTTAGCCTCCCAGCCTCTATCTTTCTCCCGTGGTGCTGGATGCTTCCTTCTCTTGAACATTGGACTGCAAGTGCTTCAGCTTTGGGAGTTGGACTGACTTCCTTGCTCCTCAGCTTGCAGATGGCCTATTGTGGGACCTTGTGATCATATAAGTCAGTACTCCTTAATAAACTTCCTTTTATATATACATCTATGCTATTGGTTCTGTACCTCTAGAGAACCCTAATACAGCATTTTAAAATAAAATAGTACATTTTTCATGTATCTGAAGGAATCTAAATAACTTAGCGGTTTTATAGTCATCACTATCCGTTTAAAAATTATATGGTGTGGTGTTGGGGAGGGACTTGTGATTTCTGTGGGTGGTGCCCCTCTCCCAGCCCTGCCTAGACTCATCCTTGTATTCAAATAAAGAAGTCGTTTTTTAATTGATAGATAAGTTCTCTCTCTCTCTGTCTCTCTCTCTCTCTATATATATATATGGATATTTATATATAAATGATTTAAAACATACTTTTAAAACATACTTTTAAAAGTAACTAGTTAAAACTATTAACTATTTAAAACATACTTTTCTGTTTTTATTGAAATTAATCATTCACGTAATATAAAGACAGAAATACCTCCACAAAGCTTTTATGAAAAAGAGCAGTCCCTTGCCTCCCCCAACTCACCCCCAGCATTGTCTACTTCCCTTCTTAACTCTCTTGATTGATTCTTGTGGTTGTAACTGACTTAAATCTCTATAAAAGGTGTGTATTTCTACTTCTCAATATTACCGTTTTCAGCATTAACTATTAACTTTCTGTTATGAAAGGATTTAGTTCAATTTTATCTCCAGCTTCCCCCCAACAGCATTCACATACCGCATCTTTCCGGTATAGATATAACTTTAATAAGAACAATGTTCTGGCAGGCATAGTGGTTCATGCCTAATCCCAGCACTTTAGGATGCTGAGGCAGGAGGATCACTTGAACCCAGGAGTTGGAAACCAGCCTGAGCAACATGATGAGACCCCGTCTCTACAAAAAATACAAACTTTAACTGGATGTGCAATTGCACGCACCTGTAGTCCCAGCTACTAGGAAGGCTGAGGTGTGAGGATTGCTTGACCCTAGAAGGCGGAGGTTGCAGTGAGCCGAGATCATGCAACTACACTCTAGCCTGGGAGACAGAGTGAGACTGTCTAAAAAAAAAAAGAGAAATGTTCAGTGTTGACATTATGATGACCATGTAAACAGTTTGTTGATGAACCATGCAGTATATTGTGGTTACTCTTTTTGTTTTTGCTAGCACAATATTTTATCTTCCTTGGAATTTTTAAATGTCTTGTCAATTTACTTGTTCTTTTTATGTACTTAATTTAGTCCCAAACTCTCCCTTAATTGTGTAAATCTTCAGTTATGATGTTCAAACACATTAGATACTCTATCAACTTCATCTCTTTCAGAAGTCTCTTCCAAAACTTTCTAACCTTTCCCCTTCAGGACTGGTGTGCTTCTACCCTGCTGTAACTATAGCCTTGGGATTTTTCTTCATTCCATAAATAGGGGTTCTCTTGGCCTCCCTCCTGTGTTGTATTCCCTGGATCCTGGATCTCCTATTTTCCTCTTTGGTTTTTCTCTTATTTTGTGGAGTGTGTTCTCCAGTAGCATTCTAAGAAAGGATAAACAGGAATTAAGTTTTTGAGAGTCTATTTCTAAAAATGTGGTTTTTTTCTAATCTCCCACTTAATTGATAATTGGGCAGACTTTAAAATTCTAGGTTGGAAATAATTTTTCTTTTTTTCTAATCAATGTGCAGTTTTCATGAAGGTAGTAGTGAGGTTCCATATCCAGGCAGTTTTTATCTTGTGATTATTTCAATTGAGCTAGAACATTACATTTGTGCATCACTGAGAATGGGAGCAACTATTTGATAACCATCAGTTTTCCATGTTTGTGTTGAAAATGAACCTAAAGTTAAAGAGTGATTGCTCACTGATAATGACTTTAGTTACTTTCTTGGACACGGTGTGGATGAGTTATCACATTAAAATAACAACAGCCACCAAAGCAACCTATAAGGTTGGATTGGGCACAGTGGCTCATGCCTATAATCCCAGCACTTTGGGAGACCAAGACGAGAGGATTGCTTGAGCCCAAGAATTCGAGAACAGCCTGGGCACCGTGGCAAGACAGAAATACTCTTTATAAAACACTCTCTAAACAAAATTTTAAAATTAGATTGGCCTGGTGGTGCATGCCTGTAGTCCCAGCTACTCGGGACACTGAGGCAGGAGGATTGCTTGAGTCCAGGAGTTCAAGGCTGCAGAAGGTATGATTGTGCTACTGCATTCCAGCCTGGGTGACAGAGCGAGACCCCAACTAAAAACAAAAAGGAACCTATAAGGTTGATTGCTTTGACATATGAGGTTAAACTTGTAGGTTTCGTGTAGTTCTGGATAATTTCTTCATGTTCTGTTTCAGCATTTGTGGGGTTGGGTACTTAAAGTCTGTACAATAATATATCATTGATTTAATTCTCTGAAAAATGAAAAAATATTAAGTGCTTAAAAAGAGTAACACTCAGCAATGGAATAATTTGAGCCACAATTTTGTCTTCTGATGAAAATTTATATCTTATTTTCAACTTATAAACTTGTGAGATTTTGGTCTTGAAGTATTAGATTCTGGCTATTCGCTAGAGTAACAAAACATGAAACTAAAAATATCATCTTTCCTGGCATTTTCAGCATCATGATGAAGTGTTTTAATTTCATCTCTCCTTTCCAAAAGTCATGTGAGCAACTTTCCTTTCAAAATCTCAGTAACTGTAGTATGAAAAAGCACAGTCATTTACTTACTCATTATTCCTTCATATAACATGAAGGAGTTATAGTAATTACCACAATTTAATTATCTTAATAATTTTTACAATTTCACCTAGTGCTGAATCATTCATGGTAAGGTGTCATATTTTTCTTCATAACTCTTTTCTGTGAATAAAGTAGTATATACATTGGCATTAATGTATAAACTATTTCATTTACAATTTACCTCTTTTCTTTCCTGCATATTCAATTGGAGCATATAAGTCGCCCATTTGTATCCTATGTCAGGGGCTGGTAAACGTTTTTGGCAAAAAGCCAGGGAGTTAATATTTGAGGCTTTGTAGGCCCCATGGCCTCAGTTGAAACTACTTGGCCATTGTACCATAAAAGCAGCCATAAACAATACATAAACAAACAAATGTGCCTGTGTTTAAAAAAATAGCATTGTATTTATGGATAATGAAATATTAATTTCACAAAATTTTCATATATAAGGGAATATTGCTTTTTATTTTTAAAACCCTTTAAAAATATAAGTCTGTTCTTAGCTGGAGGGCTAATAGGTGGTGGGCCAGATTTGATCTGTGGGCCATAGTTTGTCAACTCCTGGCCTATATCTGTTCTCATGTAGTCTGGGTTTTCAGTGATAAACAAAACAAATAAAAATAATCAAATACGTTATATGTATTACATATATGCCTAAATCTAAATCATACATTTACCATTGGTAGTAATTTAACAGTAAAGTGAATGATCTGCTAACACGAAGAAAATTATTGCTGTTACACTTTTATACCGCTTATATTATATCTAACAGTGTCATTTGAAAAATGAATTTTACCAGTAACTTAATTTTTTTTTTATTTGTTCACTGGCAGGCGGATATGATTTTTTGTTGTTGTTGTTATGGTAGCCTGAACAGACTAAGACATTGATATATTTTAATATTTCTATGTTTCTATTTATTTTTTTACAGTTCATGTAAGGCATTCAGAAAGAAAAGCCAGCATAAACATGAGAAGGAACCCACTCTTGTCAGAAAAATCCTTGGTGGGAGCAAAACTGGAATTTTGAAACTTGGGAAGATAAAATACCTAGAAGTTTTAAAAAACAAGGCCCTCAGTGACACAGGTGACCTTATACACAACTCAGTGCAAGATTTCTAAGATGCAAAATGAGGCTGGAAAGAAGGCAAGTGACATCAGGGAGAAACTAATATGTCAGGCTATGGAGTTTAGTGCATAATATATTTTTTCTTTTTTTAATTATTTCAATAGTTTTTTGGGGGAGCAGGTGGGGTCCAGTTGCATGGATAAGTTTTTTAGTGGTGATTTTTGAGATTCTGGTGCACCCATCATCCAAGCAATGTACACTGTACCTAATGTGTAGTCTTATCCCTCATCCCCCTGTCCCACCCTTTCCCCTGAGTCCCCAGAGTCCATTACATCATTCTTATGCCTTTGCATCCTCATAACTTAGCTCCCACTTGTAAGTGAAAACATAACAACGTTTGGTTTTCCATTCCTGAGTTACTTCACTTAGAATAATGGTCTCCAACTCCATCCAAGTTGCTGTGAAAGCCACTATTTAATTCCTTTTTATGGCTGAGTAGTATTCCATGGTATATATGTATGTATATATACCATATTTTCTTTATCCACTCATTGGTTGATGGGTGTTTAGGTTGGTTCCATATATTTGCAATTGCAAATTGTGCTGCTATAAACATGCATGTGCTAGTTAGTGTCTTTTTCATATAATGACTTCTTTTTCTCTGGATAAATACCAAGTAGTGGGATTGCTGGATGGAATGTAGTTCTATTTTCAGTTCTTTAAGGATTCTCCATACTGTTTTCTATAGTGGTTGTACAAGTTTACATTTCCATCAGCAGTATAAAAGTGTTCCCTTTTCACTACCTCCATGCCAACATATATTATTTTTTGAATTTTAAATCATAGTCATTCTTGCAGGAGTAAGGTGGTATCATATTGTGGTTTTGATTTGCATTTCCCTGATAATTAGTGATGTTGAGCATTTTTTATGTTTGTCGGCCATTTGTATATCCTCTTTTGAGAATTGTCTATTCATGTCCTTAGGTCACTTTTTAATGAGATTTTTTTTTCTTGCTGATTTGTTTGAGATCCTTGTAGATTCTGGATATTAGGCATTTGTTGGATGCACAGTTTGCAAATATTTTCTCCCACTCTGTGAGTTGTCTGTTTACTCTGCTGATTATTTCTTTTGCTGTGCAGAAGATTTTTAGTTTAATTAAGTCCTATCTATTTATCTTTATTTTTATTTCATTTGCTTTTGGGTTCTTGGTTGTGAACTCTTTGCCTAAGCCAATGTCTAAAAGAGTATTTCCGATGTTATCTTCCAGATTTTTTATAGTTTCAGGACTTAGATTTAAGTCTTTGATCCATCTTGAATTGATTCTTGTATAAGGTGAGACATGAGGATCCAATTTCATTCTTCTACATGTGGCTTGCCAACTATTCCAGCACCATTTGTTGAATAGGGTGTCCTTTCTTCACTTTATGTTTTTGTATGTTTTGTTGAAGATCAGTTTGCTGTAAGTATTTGACTTTATTTCTGGGTTCTCTATTCTGTTCCATTGGTCTATCTGTCTGTTTTTATACCAGTACCATGCTGTTTTGGTAACTATAACCTTGTAATATAGTTTTAAGTCAGATAATGTGATGCCTCCAGATTTGTTCTTTTTGCTTAGTATTGCTTTGGCTATGCGGGCACTTTTTTGGTTCCATATGAATTTTAGGATTTTTTTTTCTAGTTCTATGAAGAATGATGATGGTATTTTAATGGGAATTGCATTGAATTTATAGATTACTTTTGGCAATATGATTACATTTTTACAATATTATTCTACCCATCCATGAGTAGGGGATGTGTTTCCATTTGTTTGTGTCAATTATGATTTCTTTCAGCAGTGTTTTATAACTTTCCTTATAGAAATCTTTCACCTTCTTGGTTGGGTATATTCCAAATATTTTTATTTTACTTTTTACAACTGATGTAAAAGGAGTTGAGTTCTTGATTTGATTCTCAGCTTGGTCAGTGTTGGTGTATTGCAGGGCTACTGATGTGTGTACATTGATTTTACATCCTGAAACTTTACTGAATTCATTTAGTAAAGACCTAGGAGTTTTTTGGATGAGTGTTTAGGGTTTTCTAGGTATACGATCATATCACTGGTGAAGAGTGACAGTTTGACTTCATCTTTACCAATTTGGATGCTCTTTATTTGTTTCTCTTGTCTGGTTGCTTTGGTTAGGACTTCCAGTACTATGTTAAATAGAAGTGGTGTAAGTGGGAATCTTTGTCTTGTTCCAGTTCTCAGGGGGAATGCTTTCAACTTTTCCTTGTTCAGTATAATGTTGGCTGTGGGTTTGTCATAGATGGATTTTATTATCTTAAGGTATGTCCCTTCTATGCTGATTTTCCTGAGGGTTTTAATCATAAAGCAATGCTGGATTTTGTCAAATGCTTTTTCTGTGTCTATTGAGATGATCATGTGATTTTTGTTTTTAATTATCTTTATGTGGTGTATCACATTTATTGACTTGCAGATGTTAAGCCATCATTGTGTCCCTGGTATGAAACCAACTTGATCATGGTGGATTATCTTTTTGATAATGCTGTTGGATTTGGTTAGCTAGAATTTTGCTGAGGATTTTTGCATATATGTTCATCAAGGATATTGTTCTGTAGTTTTGTTTTTGTTTGTTTGTTCTTGTTATGTCCTTTCCTGGTTTTGGTATTTTGGTGATCCTGGCTTTATAGAATGATTTAGGGAGGATTCCCTTTACCTTTTGGAATAGTTTCAGTAAGATTGACACTATTCTTCTTTGAATGTCTGATTGAATTCAGCTGTAAATCCATCTGGTCCTGGACTTATTTTTTGTTGGTAATTTTTAAATTACTGTTTCTATATTGCTACTTATTATTGGTCTGTTCAGGGTTTCTATTTTTTCCTTAATCTAGGAGAGTTGCATATTTCCAGGAATTTAACCATCTCCTCTAGGTTTTCTAGTTTGTGCATGTGAAGGTGTTCATAGTAGCCTTGAATGATCTTTTGTATTAATATTTCTGTGGTATTTTTTGTAATATCTCTTGTTTTGTTTCTAATTGAGCTTATTTGGATCTTTTCTTGGTTAATCTCACTAATGATCTATTGATTTTGTTTGTCTTTTCAAAGAACCAGCTTTTTGTTTAATTTATCCTTTGTATTTTGTTGTTGCTGTTGTTGTTGTTGTTTCAATTTCATTTAGTTCTGCTCTGATCTTTTCTATTTATTTTCTTCTGTTGGGTTTGGGTTTGGTTTGTTCTTGTTTCTCTAGTTCCTTGAGGGGTGACCTTAGATTGTCTATTTGTGCTATTTCAGACTTTTTATGTAGGCATGTAATGCTATAAGCTTTTCTCTTAGCACCACCTTTGCTGTATCTCAGACGTGTTGATAGTTGTGTCACAACTATTCTTCAGTTCAAATAATTTTTTACAAATTTCCATCTTGATTTCATTGTTAACCCAACAATCATTTAGATGCAGATTATTTAATTTCCATGTATTTGTATAGTTTTGAGAATTCCTTTTGTAGTTAATTTCCTATTTTATTTCACTATGGTCTGAGAGAGTACTTGATAAAATCTTGGTTTTCTTAAATTTATTGAGACTTGTTTTGTGGCCTGTCATGTGGCCTATCTTGGAGAATGTCCCATGTGCTGATGAAAAGAATGTATGCTCTGCAGCTGATGAGTAGAATGTTCTGCAAATATATGTTAAGTCCATTTTTTCTAGAATGCAGTTTAAGTCAATTTTTTATTGTTGACATTCTGTCTTGATGACCTGTCTAGTGCTGTCAGTGGAGTATTGAAGTCCCCTACTATTACTGTGTTGCTATCTATCTCATTTCTTAGGTCTAGTAGTAATTATTTTATAAATTTGGGAGCTCCAGTGTTAGGTACATATATATTTAGTATTGTAATATTTTCCTGTTGGACTAATCCCTCTTTGTCTTTTTAAATTGCTGTTGCGTTAAAGTCTGTTTTGTCTGATATAAGAATAGCTACTCCTGCTCAATTTTGGTTTTCATTTGCATGCAATATCTTTTTCCACCCATTTACCTTAAGTTTATGTGAGTCCTTTTGTGTTAGGTCAGTAGCTTAAAGACAGTAGATTCTTGGTTGGTGGATTTTTATCAATTCTGCCACTCTGTATCTT
The DNA here is from genome assembly GCF_024542745.1 of Macaca thibetana thibetana. Classification (NCBI taxonomy): domain Eukaryota; kingdom Metazoa; phylum Chordata; class Mammalia; order Primates; family Cercopithecidae; genus Macaca; species Macaca thibetana. The sequence goes on from NC_065583.1 coordinate 82,746,738, forward strand.
TTAAGTGGAGCATTTAGGCCATTTACCTTCAATATAAGTATTGAGATGTGAGGTACCGTTCTGTTATTAGTCATGCTAGTTGTTGCCTGAATACCTTGTATTTTTTAAATTGTATTATTGTTTTATAGGCCCCATGAGATTTATACTTTAAGGACGTTCTATTTTGGCGTATTTTGAGGTTTTTCAAGATTTAGAAATCTCAGCATTTCTCGTAGTGCTGGCCTGGTAGTGATGAGTTCTCTCAGCATTTGTTTGTCTGAAAAAGACTTTCTCTCTCCTTCATTTATGAAGCTTAGTTTCACTGGATACAAAATTCTTGGCTGATATTTACTTTGTTTAAGGAAGCTAAAGATGGGCTCCAGTCTCTTCTGGCTTGTAGGGTTTCTGCTTAGAAGTTTGCTGATCTGACAGATTTTCCTTTATAGGTTACCTGATGCTTTTGCCTCATAGCTCTTAAGATTCTTTCCTTCATCTTGACTTTAGTTAATCTGATGACTGTGTGCCTAGGTGATGATATTTTTGTAATGAATTTCCTGGGTGTTCTTTGAGCTTCTTGTATTTAAATGTCTAGATCTCTAGCAAGGCCAGGTAAGTTATCCTCCATTATTCCCTCAAATAAGTTTTCCAAACTTTTAGATTTCTCTTCTTCCTCAGGAATACCAATTATTTGGTCATTGAACATATATTAAACAATTATATTTTGTCACTGAACATATATTGAACAATTATATTTGGTCATCGAACATAATCCCACATTTCTTGGAGGCTTTATTTATTTTTTTAAAATTCTTTTTTTCTTTGTTTTTGTTGGATTAAGTTAATTTGAAAGCCTTGTCTTTGAGCCCTGAATTTCTTTCTTCTACTTGTTATAGTCTATAGTTGAAGCTTTCTGGTGTATTTTGTATTAGGTTGGTGCAAAAGTAATTGTGTTTTTGCCACAATACTACAGTAATATTTCTCTAAGTGTGTCTTTTATTTCCAGAAGTTATAATTGTTTTTTCTTTATGATATCTATTTATCTGGTGACTTTTTCATCTATATCCTGTATTGTTGTTTTAATTTCTTTAGGTTGGTTTTCACCTTTCTCTGGTACTTCCTTGAGTGATTAATAATAAACTTTCTGAATTCTTTATCTGGCAATTTAGAGATTTCTTCTTGGTTTGGATCCATGGCTGGAGAGCTAGTATGATCTTTTGGGGGTTCTATAGAACCTTGTTTTGTCATAATACTAGAATTACTTTTCTGCTTCCTTTTTATTTGGGTAGACTATTTCAGTGGAAAAATCTGGAACTCAAGGGCTGCTATTCAGATTCTTTTGTCTCATGGAGTGATCTCAGGTGGCTATTGATCTAGCCACCCAGCAGGGATACCAGATGCTGGGCTGGTGCTAGGGAATGTCTGCAAATGTTCTGTGATGTGGTCAATCTTCCGGTCTCCCAGCTGCGGCTACCAGCACCTACTCTGGTGAAGGTGGCAGGGCAGTGAATTGGACTCTGTGAGAGTCCGTGGTTGTAGTTTTGTTTAGTGTGGTGGTTGTCTCAAATGCTGCTTATGCTAGCAGTGAAGTCACCATGTGGAAAGACTCAGGACCTCTCGTTAGCCAGGATGTGGCAGGCACTGGAATTAGCTGTTGTTCTCTCCTTCTTTGGAGCAGAGTTGTTCTCTTATGGAGTTACTGTAATGGACTGAGTTGGTTGGCCTGCAGTCAAAAGGCAACACTTTCAAGAGAGCACCAACTGTGGTAGTAGAAGGGATACATAAGCTTGCCCTAAGTTGGTCAGAGTATTCAGCTTTCTCAGGTAACAGTCTGGGCCATCTAGGTAAGAATATTTAATTGTGATATTCTAATTTTATAATAAATTTGTTCCATCCCAGTTCAGATACTTTTATACTTTTGGCACAAATTGTAGCAAAAAGATCCCAGATCGAACACAACTGATCTTTGAGAAAAATATGTATTTATGAGAGGGTGTAAGGGGATGTGTTTTTTAAACTTGATTTATGTCTTTTGTGAATTTTGGAAAATATTCAGCCACTATCTCTTGGAATATACTAAAGTATATTAGTCCATTCTCATGCTGCTAATAAAGACATACCTGAGACTGGGTAATTTATACAGGAAAGAGGTTTAATTGACTCACAGTTCCACGTAGCTGAGGAGGCCTCACAATATTACATGGCGGCAGGAAAGAGAACATGTGCATGGGAACTCCCCTTTATAGAACAGCATGGGAGAGACCCACACCCATGATTCAATGACATCTTACCAGGTACCTCCCATGACACGTGGGAATTATGGGAGCTACAGTTCAAGATGAGATTTGGGTGGGGACACAGCCAAACCATATCACTAAGCTTCCATTTTCCCTAATATTTCCTTCTGGAGCTCTTATTACTATGTGATGGACCTGAAATTCTATTTTCCATGTCTCTTAAATATTCTTGATTTTTTTTACTACAATCTATTTCAAGCATAAAATAGATAAAGTATAGAAAACAATACAACTCACACCAGTAAGACATCTTTGTCAAACTATAGCATTTTGCCATAAATGCTTATTATACATATTTTTGAGAAATATAGATACAATTATATATAGATAAGCATATATGGATATAAAGATGTTTTTGAGAAATTATACATATAATTAAAATCTCCTGGATACTTTCTCTGGATCTATTGTTTTTCCTGCTTCTCTCAAATTAACAATGATTCATGATTTTATATTTTTAGTACATAAATATATCTTAAAATTTTATATTCAAGCTAAGCATTTTGATATAATCAGATATATCAACTGTCATGTCGTTTGCTTCTTGTGTTTTTGGTATATTGTTTAAGAAATTCTTACTCAATTTAAGGTTCATTTATAAACAAATATATCTATATTTTCTTCTAACATCTAAAAATGTTTTTCTTTTGACATTTATGTCTTTAAAACATCTGGAGTTTATATTCATGTAGGGTGAGGTAAAGATACTTTTTTTTGAAAATGAATAAACAATAGTTCAAGTGCAATTTATTAAATACGTTACTCTTTTCCCATTGATTTGAATTGTCAATTCCATTATATGTCATTTCTATTTATATGCTGGGGTCAACTGCTGGTTTCTGTTTCACTAGATTGTATTTCTAATTCTGAGGCAGTATAATGTTGCTTTAATTGTTATGTGTTATGTAAGTTATTCATTCCTAGTAAGACATGTTGTTTGGACATGTTATTCTTCAAAAGTATTCTGCGTTCTCCCTGGTATAACAAAAGGCATTTACATTTTTATGATTTTAAAAACCTTCACAGCAATGAAGTGTAATAGGTATATAAATTTGTTTAAATATCAGTTGGTAGTTTGGTCATTTATATGTCATCAGAAAAAGAAATCATTTATTGAATACCATAATTCTGCACAGTTTCGTAAAAACTGATTGATTTTACAAGAACAGTCATTATGCCTGAAGTCCTCTAGAGCTGTATGTTGCTATAGACAAGTATTCTAACAGATAATGTACTGGGACTGGTGGCAGTGGATCAATTTTCCAATAAAGTTTGTTTATTATATATTCATCATGGGACTTAATCACCCTTTTCTTTTTTGGCTGCTTGTGCAAAATCATTACATGTTTAGATTTATTTGCTTTTGCACATACAGATCTGCATTTTACATTCACACTAGAGCACTTCTCCCTATTCATACTTCCAACTTTATTTTGGGTCACAGTATTTATATTACCATTTTTATCAGTTCTTTTAATGTTTAATGAGCTGCTTTTGATAGATGGGTATATTCTTTGAATTGGAATGACAGCAATGAAACATGCTTAATGTAACAAATTTAAGTGATAATATTTAATTAACTTGAAAACACTGAGGTCAAGAGACAATATTTCAGTTTACTTGAATGTTAAGCAAGAGTTTCTTATTAATACAGTACAAACTCTTAAAGTCTATAAATTGTTAGAACAGAATAAGATTTTAGGAAAACTTATAGTTAATCTTACATCTCAAATTTACAAAATATATATAAATAATTATTGTAAGTTCAAAAAATATTTAATTGCTAAACAGACAGATGATCCTTCATGGACCATGAGAGACAGAGTCTGAGGCCAGCACTGTGAAAAGCCCTGTTCTCAGGTATTTGCTTCAAAAGTGCCATAGCTTTGTACTGTGTTTCAGAGAAGTAGAACCTTAGTAATCTGAAGACATGTACCTTGACAGAAGAGCTATACCAACCTCAAATGTAGTCAGATCTAGAGTCTAACATATTTTTCAATTTCACTCTGTTGCTCAAGAAATTCCCTATGATATCACATGATTCATATCCTTCCAGTGAACCACACACAGCGAGTGATCAAAGGATAGTCACTTTTATGATTGAGAAGTTTCTGTGCATGTTTTCATAATATTTTAGAAATTTCAAAGAAATCACATTATCACATTCCTGGTTTAAAAAGGATTAAAGTGTTAAAGGCTTACACACACACACACACACACACACACACAGCAGTTCCCATGATCCTTAACACCTGAATCATATTCCCCAAAAGCAATCACTTAAACCTTTAGCTTTTGTTCCCCTAGTATTTTACCTCTATATTTCTACCTATTGCTTTTTACTAACATCGATTTTAAGCATTAAATTTTTTTTTCAATCAGCCTTTCCAGCTTGAATAAGCTTGCTTTATTTATTTATTTACTTATTTATTTATTGTTTTGAGACATGGTCTCCCTGTTGCCCTGGCTGGAGTGCAGTGGCACAATCTCAGCACTGCTACAACTTCTGCCTCCTGGGCTCAAGCAATCTTCCCACCTAAACCTCCCAAGTAGCTGGGACTACAGGCTGCAGCCACCATGCCCGGCTAATTTTTATTTTTTTTGTAGAGATGGGATTTTGCCACATTGCCCTGGCTGGTCTCGAACTTTGGCCTCAAGTGATCTACCTGCCTCAGCCTCCCAAAGTGCTGGGATTACAGGCATGAGGCACTGCACCCAGCCATATATTTTCTTATATTCCAAAAAGATTTTATGTAGATTTAATTATATACAACTAATCTCTAAGTGCCTCCATTTTTAACTATCCATAAATGGATATGATAACATAGGGTAACTATGAGAACTAAATGAATTAATATTTGCAAAGTGCTTAGAACAGTGTCTAGCATATGGTAAATTCCATATGAGTTTTTAAAAATAAAACAAACAATATGGCAAAAAGATGTAAATTCAAAATAAGAAAAATGATGCCAATAAAAAATAAAACAAAATGCAAAACACAAAATTATTCCCATGAAATCCTTTACACTAATGAGAAATGGATCACAATCTTGGCTTTGAGCTTTCTGATACCAAGGCAGAATATGAATGACAATCACTTACATTGTTCACAGAGTTTACAATTTAAAAAGAAGAGCCAGTATGGTTCCTTACATTAAGAAGAGAAAGAAATGAATCCTCAGATCCAAATATTTTCACTAAGTTTCTCATAGTGAACATAGTGTTGTTGGGCTGCGTCTCATTATCCCATTCAGTCACATCATAAACAGTTCATTGAGCACATTCTAAGGCTGCTGAGGACCTGTGTAAGACCAGGCACCGTGTTTGAGTTCTGCACCATCTTTATGGCCTAGGTTAGCCTAGGAGTAACTTTCAGAATGTCATTAGTGGCTGGACACAGTGGCTCATGCTTATAATCCCAACACTTTGTGGGCCTGAGGCAGGTATAACACAGTGAGATCTGTTTCTTTAAAAAACATAAAAAATTAGCCAGGAGTAGTGGAGCCTGCCTGTAGTTCCCACTACTCACTACTCTGGAGGTATAGGTGGGAGGATGGCTTGAGCCCGGAAGGCCGAGGCTGCAGTGAACTGTGGTTGTACCACTGAATTCCAGCCTGGGCGACACAGTGACACCCTATCTCTAAAAAAGATTGCATAGAATTGGGTGAATAACAAGTTGATTTATTAAGCATGTAAGAATTGTATCTAAAATAGAAGTAAATAAGTCCTGAGTAATGGCCAGAGAGATTCTTCTTTGAGTAATATTCTGTAAGAGTATTACTTGGTTTTTCAGATAATTTTTTCATCTTCCTATTGATTCTTGGCTGTGTTCTGAATAACTCACTTTGCAAGATAACTAATCATGGAACAAATGCAATATTAATCTACACATGATACAATATTATGCTGAATAGGGTGTCAAAGGGAGAGCTTTCTTGCAAAATATTTCATGAGAAAGAGATTGCAAAATCGCTGCCGGGTGAGCCATCCTGTTACACATAATAGATCAGTTAAGGCAGAGCTCCAGGTAAATGCAGACCATATAATCCAAAATGTAGAACTGAGTCATCCAAGGGTAGGAGACAGAGGTGTTGCAGGTCTGGGGCTTGGAGCTTCAATGTCTTAGATATCCATCTGAAACACCATTTGCCTGCCTTGAAGCAAGAGTTTGGAGGTTAGTCACTACTTCTCTTTATCATTTTCATATTTCATGGGAGGAGTGAAGAGAAAGAACATTTTCTTCTTTCTTCTCTGAAATTTGGGCATATTGTCTCCAGTTTTCATTTTGTGATTTCATTATTACTATCGACATTTTAAGCACCTGGAGATACTTGGGAATGGGACAACAAAAGGAATGAACAACTTAATGCAATGTGACCTTAAGAAGTTCATTTTCAACAGCATAAACAAGGATAACTGAGGTCAATTTCATTTTTCAAGTGGGTTGGCATAGTTCAGTGAACTTGAAAAGTGGAATGACATTCTCAAGAGAACAAGGAATGTATAGTTTGTAAAGTAAAAGCAAATCTTTGAGATTTTTTTTCTGGCAAAAAAAAGTTACCCAATGTCCTACTAACACAGTCAGAAAATAATACATCAAGAATATTTTTAGTGGTGGCTCACTCCTGTAATTTTAGCACTGTGGGAGGCCAAAGTGAGAGGATCACTTGAGGCCAGGAGTTCAAGACCAGCCTGGGCAACAAAATGAGACAGTATCTCTTAAAAAAAAAAAAAAAGAAAGAAAGAAAGAAGGAAAGTACTTTTAGGCCAGGCATGGTGGCTCATGCCTGTAATCCCTACACTTTGGAAAGCTAAGGCAGGAAATTAATGGGGCATGGTGGTATATGTTTTTAATCCTGGTGACTCAGGAGGCTGAGGCAGGAGGATCACTTGAGTCCAGAAGTTTGAGGCTGCAGTGAGCTATGATTGCACCACTGCAGTCCAGCCTGGGTGACAGGGTGAGACCCCATCTAAAAAAATAATAATAATTTAATCTTAGGAATTTTAGTTCATAATCTCTACCTGTTTGGATATATTCTTCCCACTTTAATCAGATCACCATTTGCTAGCAATTGAGCTTATTGATGCTGCTGCGAACTTCATGAATGAAATGCAGTATTTGAAACACTGGCCCATTTATTTCTCTAAAAAACAAACCATTTCTCTTTGCTTCTGAAATTTCTTCCCACACTTCCATCACCTTAGTCTCTATGAAATTCTTACCAAATATCTAAATGCATCTCTTTCCTGTAAAAAAAAAAAAAAAAAAAAAAAAAAAAAAAAGGAGCTTCAAAGTGGGTGATCATTACATTGTCAATTGGCTTGTTCAATTTACTTTAAGGTCATGCAAAAACTACTTTATCCCAACTATAAATAATTTGCTTAAATTGAGGTCAGAAGTAGCCTAAGGAAGTAGCCTTCTTCATTGAGCCACCTGAGCCTACCCCCAGAATTCACTGACCCACACACCCAACACATGTTCACAATCGATTCAAAATGCCCTCAGTGAACCAGCCTCCTGAGACTTTCTTTGTAATCTCATCATCCGGAGATTCCCAGAGAGCTCGGGAATCAACATGCGTGTCTATACTGATAAATGGCAGCAGGGCTTACAATGAAAATGGGAGCTAGGAAATGGGACTGAATCTTTGTTTATGGAGAACAGGAGGTACAGGAAGCACTGTGCGACTACACAAAGAGTGAGGCTGGAGGAAGTTCTTATCGGAAAAAATTGCAACTGAGACCTCTTAATGTACTTTTTTCTCTTCCTTCTATGCTAGAATCTGTTATTTACTATCTGGACATTTCTCGTTTTCTCTTTGTTTTTACTCAGTTCAACTAAATTATTATTTTTTAAATTAATTAATTAATTTATTTATTTTTGGCTAGGAGTGATGGTTCATACCTGTAATCCTAGTACTTTGGGAGGGCAAGGTGGGAGGATCACGTGAAGCCAGTTCAAGATCAGCATGGGCAACATAGCAAGATCAAATCTCTACAAAAAATTACAAAAATTAGACAGGTATGGTGGCAGTGCCTGTAGTCCTATCTACTCAGGAGGCTTGAAGCAGGGGGAATGCTTGAGCCCGGGAGTTCAAGCCTGCAGTGAGCTATGACTGCGCCACTGCACTCCAGCCTGGGTGACAGAGTCAGACCCTGTGTCTATACATACATACATACATACACATATAATGTGTGTGTATATATGTATACAGACACACACACACATATATTTACTGAATAACATTAAAAAATTAACACATAGTAATTATAATTAGCATATTCATCATCTCATTTGCATTTATTTCTTTCTATTGGGGACATTCAGTTTTCTCTTTCTGTTTTGTTTTGTTTTGTTTTTAAACAGAGTCTCCCTCTGTCACTCAAGCTAAAGTGCAATGGTACTGTCACAACTCACTGCAGCCTGGACCTCTTGGGCTCAAGCGATCTTCCTGCCACAGCTGTCAAGTGGTAGCTGGGACTACAGATGTGGACTACCATGACCAGCTAATTAATAAAAAGGATTAGTAGAGATGAGGTCTTTGTATGTTGCGCAGGCTGGTTTTGAACTCATAGGCTCAAGGAATCCTCCCACCTCAGCCTCCCAAAATGTCAGGATTATAGGTGTGAGCCACTGCACATTGCCAATATCCTCTTTCTAGCTATTTGAAACTATATAACATATTATTGTTAACTCTGGTAGTCCTCCTGTCATCCTCCAGTAGTATAGAACACTAGAACTTACTCCTCCTATGTAGCTGTAATTTTGTATTGGTTAACAAATCTTTCCTTATTTCCCTCTTAGCTCTCCTCCTTTCTAGCCTCTAGTATACTCTGTTTTTTTTTTTTTTTTTTTTTTTTTTTTTTTAATTTCTGTGATACCCACTTTTTTTAGATTCCACATAAGAATGAGAACATGTGGAGTTTAACTTTCTGTTCTTGGTTCATTTCACTTAACACAATATCCTCCAGTTCTATTCATGTTGCTGTGAATGACAGCATTTCATTATTTTTTATGGCTGAATGGTATTCCACTGTGTATGTATACCATATTTTCTTTAACCAAGCATCTGGTGTTGTACAACTAGGTTGATTTCAATAGGTTCACTCCATATCTTGGCTATTATGAATAGTGCTGCAATTAAACATGGGGGTGCAGAGGTCTCTGATATACTGATTTATTTTCCTCTGGATAAATGCCCATAATGGTATTGCTGAATTATGTGGTAGCTCTATTTGTAGTTGTTGTTGTTTTTTTTTTTTTTGAACATTCACACTGTTCTCCATAGTGGCTGCACTAGTTTACTTTCTCAAAACAGTGTATAAGAGTTCCCTTTGTTCCACATCCTTGCCACCATGTTATTTTCTGTCTTTTTGATCATAGCCATGCTAACTCTGGTGAGATAATACACTATTACAGTTTGATTTGCATTCTTCTGATGATTAGTGATGTCAAGCCCTTCTTCATATGTTTAGTGACTGTATGCCTTCTTTTGAGAAATGTCTGTTCAGATCATTTGCCAAGTTTTTAATCAGATTTTTTTTCTTTTTTTTTTTTTTTTGGGCTATTGAGATGTTTGAGTTCCTTGTATACTCTGGATGTTAATTCCCTTTCTCATTTGTTTATTTTTGCTTATGTTGCTTATGCTTTTGAGGTCTTATACATAAAATATTTTTCCAGACCAATGTCCTGAAGGATTTCCCCTGTTTTCTTCCAGTAGTTTTGTAGTTTTGGATCTTACATTTAGGTCTTAAATCCACTTGAGTTGATTTTTTAAACAGATGACAGGTAGTTTCATTCTTCTGCACATGGATATCTAGTTTTCCCAGTACCGTTTATTGAAGAGATTGTCCTTTACCCTATGAGTATTCTGGGTGACTTTGTCAAAAATCATTTGGCTGTATATGTGCAGATTAATTTCTGAGTTCACTATTCTGTTCCATTGGTCTATGTATCTGTTTTTATGACAGCACCATGCTGGTTTTGTTACTACAGCTTTGTAGTATGTTTTGAAATCTGGTAGTGTGATGTCTGCAGCTTTGTTCTTTTTGCTTAGGATTTTTTTTTTTTTTTTGTGGTTCCCTACAAATTTTAAGTTTTTTCCTATTTCTGTGAAGAATATCATTGGTAGTTTTGATAATAATTGCATTGAATCTGTAGATTGCTTTTGGTAGTATGGTCATTTTTACAATACTAATTCTTTCAATCCATGAGCATGGATGCAAATGTCTTTTCATTTTTTTTGACATTCACATTTTTATGACACTTCACATTTTTATGACACTTCACATTTTTATGAAGTGATTACTAATGATGAAGCTTACATAAGGTTTTATCAACATATGCATATGTGTTTATACAGATGTTTACACACAAAATAGGCTAAAGATTCAATTTCCTTCATCAGTGTTGTATGTTTTCCTTGTAGAGATCTTTCACCTCCTGGGTTAAACTCATTCCTTTGTTGTTGTTGTGTTTTTGTTTTTATTGTTGTTAAATTTATTCCTAATCATCGTATTTTCTTTGTAGCATTTGTAAATAGGATTGCCTTCTTGACTTTTTTTTTAGTTAGTTCACTATTTGTGTATAGATATGTTACTGATTTTTTTTTTTTTTTGAGATGGAGTTTCATTCTTGTTGCCCAGGCTGGAGTGCAGTGGCATGATCTTGGCTCACTACAACCTCTGCCTCCTGGGTTCAAGCGATTCTCCTGCCTCAGCCTCTTGAGTAGCTGGAATTATAGGCATGTGCCACCACACCCGGCTAATTTTGTATTTTTAGTAGGGATGGGGTTTCTCCATGTTGGTCAGGCTGGTCTCGCACTCCCAACCTCAGGGGATCCGCCTGCCTTGGCCTCCCAAAGTGCTGGGATTAGAGGTGTGAGCCACCATGCCTGGCCATTCAGGAGCATGTTGTTGAATTTTGATGTATTTGTATAGTATTTTTTGTTTAGTTTTCTTTTTGTGTTTTTATTTGAGAGACAAAGTCTTACTCTTGCCCAGGCTGAAGTGCAGTAGTGTGATCATAGCTGAAGCAATCCTCTTGCCTCAGCCTCCTGAGTAAATGGGAGTACAGGCATGTGCCACCATGCCTAGCTAATTTTTGAAATTGTTTGTAGAGACGGGATCTTGCTATATTTGCCCAGGCTGGTCTCGAACTCCTGGCCTCAACTGATCCTCTGGCCTTGGGTTCCCCAAATGCTGGGATTATAGGCATGAACCACTACATCTGGCCCATTTGTATAGTTTTAAATGTTTCTCTTGCTACTAGTTTCTAGTTTTATTCCACTGTGGTTAGGTAAGATACTTGTTATGATTTATGTTTTTTGAATTTTGTTTAGACTTGTTTTGTATCTTAACATATGGTCTATCTTGGAGAATGTTCCATGTGCTGATGAGAAAAATGTGTATTATCTCCAGCTGTTGATTGCAATGTTCTATAAATCTCTGTTAGGTACATTTGGTCCATGCTACAGTTTAAATTTGATGTTTCTTTGTTGGTTTTAGATCTAGATAAATCTGTCCAGTGCCAAGAGTGGGGTGTTGAAATCCCCATCTATTATTGATTGGAGTCTATATTTCTCTTTAGACCTAATGTTTGCTTTATAGATCTGGGTGCTCTCGTGTTGCCATCTGGAATTTTTTATTTCCTTACTTATCTTTTTGAGAATACTAAACCACATGGTGAGTTACAAATTTTTAAGTATAGGGAGAGTCTTTGGGGGTTTTCCGAGCCTACCTATTCAAATATGAAGAATTGATAACAATTTCCCAAAGTTAATTTATGTTAGTTATTGTGAAAATGATTATAGTTCTTTTTTATATGAAGCACTAGGGAAAAATTTGAGACTTTAAAAGTGATCTTCTTTCTAATGATGGGCAAATAAGATGCTTGAACCTGTTTCTAAATGAATGCAAATTACAAGTTTCAGTAGACTGAAAGTCTACTGAAACCATTTGAGTGGGCTACCTTGGATGTCCAGCCCAACTGAAACTTTAGATCACTGCTTCCCTCAGGTGACCTCTAACCACCACTTCATGAGAGATCCCAAGGAAGAACCACCCAGCTGAGCCCAGTCAGTGCACACATCATGAGAGAAATTACTATACTTTATTGAAATTATGGATAGGCATTATAGAAATAAATTATAGTTGGTATATTAAAACCATACTAGTCCATTTTAAAACATCTTATTTCAAAGTTGAGCACCGAAGGTTGAACATAATATTCCTTTTTGCTAGACCACAAGTTCTTCCAGGTAAGAAAATGAGCCTATTTAGTGTGGAATTTCCAGTTTTTAACAGAGTGGCTTGTACTTAGTAGGTGTTCAATAAACATTTGTTAAATGAATGACTCTTCCCTTCTATGCTACATTCAGTCCAATTTTTCTCCTCACTAAAATCTCTATTCTATTGCAGAGAGTTATTTTATAAACTGAATTCATCATACTATCCTCTGATTGCCAAAGAATGTGGTTCTGATGAGTGGACAAGTTTTAGCACATTTTTATGAAGTGATTAGTAATGCTGAAGCTTACATAAGGTTTTATCAACATTATACATATGCATATGTGTTTATACAGATGTTTACACACAAAACAGGCTAAAGATTCTTTAGCCTGATTTATTGACCCCATTGATTTAAACAACAATAATACAATTCATTTTTGCATTTGCTATGGACTAGGGGAAAAATTCATTTTTATAATAATTAAACAAGTGTTTGATAAGTAAGATTACAGGAGAAACATTTACATTTTAATGACAGTATTCTCAAATATTTTTGATGCCCTGTTAGCAAACAATTAAAATGGCCATTTTTAGTGTTTATTTATTCATAAAAGGGGGTTACCTTAATAGGGCTATTTGTTCAGACTTTGTTAGTATTTTCTTTCAAGTAGGTACTATATAATTCAATGTAAACCTTATAGCAACAGTAAGACATTATTGGGCAGGATCATGGCTTCATATGGGGAGCATAAGTTTTAGATCCCAAGGAGTCTAAATTCTAATGTAAGCTCCACCCCTCACTGATTGGTGATCACCGTCTAATTACTCAACCACTTTCCTCAGTTTCCTCAAATCTCATAGAGTTTGCAAGGTGCCTGCATTGTGTCTGGACATAGGAGGTGATCAACAGAAATTAGATCCCTTTGCTTCCCCTGCACTGGATACAGGATCAGTCTAGTTCTAGAACCAACTCCCTCCCTTCCATACAGCCTCCATTACTGATATCGCTAATAGGCAAGTATCAGAAAAAGGGGTTACCATAAGCTTAAAGCCTTTCTGATTATAAAATCACATCTGTCAGCTCACTCTTGACGCCTTCATTTTTTGTTTCTTCTAGTTTCAGTTTTACTTCTACTCTTGAAGCATTACCAAGTTGAATCCCTCCCTCCCTCCCTTCCTTCCTTCCTCCCTTCCTATATTTATTCATAGGGGCAAAACTGTCTTCTCTGGGCACAAAACAATAAATAGGAAAAATTATCTGCCTTATGGACTTTACATCCTAACGTGGGAGACAAACAGTGAACACATAAACAAGGACTGTAGTAAGATAGTGAAGGAAAACAAAGGAGGGTGCAGGAGTAGAGAGGGAGGGGGTATCATTAGATAGAATGGTCATGATGGGCCTCTCAGAGCCTGAATAAAGAGAAGGGCTTTATGCCTGCAAATATCTAAGGCAGAAAGAGAGTGGATGAGAAGCCCTGAGGCAGAAGCATACCTGTCCTAGAAGAAGCAAAGATGGATGTGGTTAAAGTGAGAAGAAGGGGGTGGGCTGAAAATACAGACCATGTCAGCCAGCATGGGCTAAGGATTGTTTTTAACTTTTTTGGAAAAAAAAATTGAACTTGCAGAAAACTTGTAAAAATGGTACAATTAACTTTTGTGTATGCGTCACCTAAATTAACTAATTATTAAATTTCTGCCACATTCAGACTATTTATCTAGCTATGTATATTATATACACATACACACTACCATTATCTGCTGAATTATTTGAGAATAATCTGCAGACCTTTTACTTCAAGATATTTCAGTGTATGTCTCTAAGAACAAGGATATTCTCTTTCATAATTCATAAAAATTTAACATTGTATAACACTATAATCTAAGACAGAGTTCATATTCAAATTTTATCCATTGTCCCAATAATGTCCTTTAAGAACCATTTTTCCCCCTCATCGGGGTCCAGTCCAGAATCCTACACAGACTGCATCTAACCACCATGTCTCTTTAGTCTCCTTTAGTCTGGAACAGATCCTCAGCTTTACTTTGTTTTTTATGACACTGCTCTTTTTGAAGAGTACAAGTCAATAGTTTGTAGAAAGTCCATCTGTTTGTGTTTGTCTATGGGTTTTGAATTTTATTCTAAATGTGATGAAATCCAGGGCGGAGTTCTGAGCAGGGAGTGATTCTACTTATGTTTTGTAGGTTCTATCTGGTTGCCACATGGCGAGTTGGAGCCCACAGAGGAGCAAGTGTGGAGGCAGGAAGGCTCGTGAAGAGTGTCTTGCTATCGTCCAGGTTAGAGTCCATGGAGGCATGGGCGGGAGAAAGAGTCAGCAGGGAGACCTTTCGAATGGTCAGATTTGGAATATGTGTAACAGAGTTTTCTGGTGAATTTAATGTATGGTGTGAGACGAAAAGAGACATGGCCGATTCTCTGAGCTACTATTTAAGCCTGAGCCCTGGTGAAGGGTGGTGCCATTGTTAGAGACAGGAGGAGGCTGTGGGTTGAGCAGAGGGTGTTTGTGTGTAGGTGACAGGAATCAAGTGTTTGGCTTTAGATTTGTTACATTTGAGATCTTTATGAGACATTAGTGTGGAAGTGATATGCAGGCAGTTGGAAATACATGTCTGGAATTCAGGTGAGAGACTGGGATTAGAAAACCAAACTACCTAAATCTCAGTACTGATAACAAGAATACCTACCTTTATTAAGCACCATTGATGTACTAGGTAATTTGGCAGGAGCTTTATATCTACGTAACACCCTCAAACGTAAAGAAATACAGTGATATTAGCATTAACAGCACAACTTTCCAAGATTCTTGCCACATCTGCCTCCTATAGATTCCACTCAGATACCTAGGTGTGAGTGCTGCAGGGCTGAATTGCATGGGCTTTTGGGTAAGTCTTGCTAACTGGGTGGTGCCTCTGCCCTGTACCTCTTCCTCTGAGTGTGCCTGTGTTTCTCCTGCTGTGCCCAGCTGGGCTGCTGCTTTTCCTAAGGAGCTTAGACTATTTGTCCTGGATGTTGCTGCCCAGCACTGCTGGGCGCTGGTGCTTTGCCTTCTCCTGCTGGGCCACACCACCAATGCCTTAGAGCCCCAGAGTGCCAAAAATTCACGGAGGCCTGTGGTGAAATGAGGGAGATGCCCGCTGCTCTTTTTGTATTATGCTATCTTACCTGACCTAAGCTGAGCCAAAGGGATTCTCCGCTGAGGCTGTGAACTCTCTGTAGGTGGATAAAACTATAACTCTGTGAGGTGGCCACGTTCCACCATGAGTACCTGCGAGGCAGAGAAGTCAGCTTGCTGAGAGGGAGAGGAGAAAGTGACTTTAGAGTCAGAAGATGAGATCCTAACAGCTTCCCAGGCTCCATTCCTGCCCTTGGGTTCCACAAGGTACCTCTGTGACCATAAAATAAATCCCTCCTTTCTCCCTTCATGCTGGAGATAGTCCAAATTCGATTTTGTTGACAAAACCAGTCTTGGCCAGTTATGCTCTCTAATGCTTGAGGGATCTATAATAAATTTTAAAGTCGGCGTGGTGGTTCATGCCTATAATCCCAGCACTTTGGGAGGCTGAGGGGGGCGGATTATGAGGTCAGGAGATTGAGACCATCCTGGCCAACATGATGAAACCCAGTCTGTACTAAAAATACAAAATGAGCCAGGTGTGGTGGCGGGCGCCTGTAATCCCAGCTACTCAGGAGGCTGCCGCAGAAGAATCACTTGAACTTGGGAGGTGGAGAGTGCAGTGAACCGAGATGGAGCCACTGCACTCCAGCCTGGCAACAGAGTGAGACTCTTGTCTCAAAAAAAAGAAATAAAATAAATACATAATAAAATAAATTTTAAAAGTCATGATATGAAAGAATACATGGTTGCTCCCTGTCACTGCTCTTCTCCATAAACACCTCAAGCATTGCCTGTAATCAGTGTTTCTATTAACTGTATACAACTTTCTTAATCATCTCTCTTCCACCCTTCTCTGTCACTTGCTCCACGTTCTCTTTCCCATTTCTGTCATTTTTATAGTTTTTTTTTGGACATCTTTTCATTATTTTTTCCCATGTTGCCTTTTTATTGAGCACCTGTGTAAAATTTCTCACAGCTCCTCTCACCTCTCACATTTGAAAACCATTTTAAGATCAGAGAGAAGGGCATTGCTCAATTGGGCCAATTTAAATCTGTCAGCCTTCATGGCAGACAGCCTATTCTCTTTCTTTTCTTCATTGTCTATTTCAAGCAATTCTGAGAAGGTAAGAATGCTATCATGGCCTGGGCTGAACGACGAGAAGGGATCTGTGGATAAGAGTTATGGTGATGATGTGAGCCCTGGAAGCCCAGTTTCCACACCACTTATATACAACCCCATCTATCAAAACATTTCAGAGTGTCCTTTCCCAAAGTTAGGTGCTCTCTACACTGGGACTGCGATTTGCCAAGCTGTATAATACATGACCAGCAATCACTAGCAAGAATTTCTCCATTAGCAGCTTTTCCTCAGAGTTCTTTCTGTCCCCAGTTTATCCCTAATTCCTGAAGTTATGTCCAGGGCAAATGGTTACTCACAAGTCAGGGTTATTTTTTTAGTAGGTGCTTTAAAGAATGTTTGCTGGATTTCCGGGGTGGCTGCAGTGAGGGATCCAGTAGGAAGCACCTGATATGCACAGGTTTTGCATTTGGTCTCATGCACTCTTCCAAGGAACCATGTGCACAGCACATCTCCCTCATAGATGTGAATAAACTATGCAGAACTGTGGCCGCGTCCTAAATTCTTGGATGTTCACAGGGGCATACATGCAAATTTCATTCTAGGAATAGCTCATAGGTTTGCCAGTTCCCAAAGGTGAAAATACAACTAACTATCCATCTTAGGTCCATTTCTGAGTAAGGTAGGTTGAGCACTAGGTTTGTATCAGGTCCTATGCTAAAAACTTTAAAATGCAACAAATTGAACCTCATAATGAATGTTGGAGGTATGAATTTCTTTTAGAATTCTTATTGTAAACATGAGGAAACTGAAGCTTAAGTAGAGCTTGGCACATCTAAGGCCACATAACTAGTAAAGTAGGTAGATTTAAACTCAAAACTGTCTACTCTACAGCCCATAATATTGACCACTATGGTATGCTGCCTCAAGGCAGAATATATAAAATAAATGACCATGCACAAATGAACCCTTCATAATGGCCTGCGGCTCAAAATGTAACCAGAATGCATTCCACATTTGTCATTTTGCTTTGTGAACGCTTCCTGTCCTATTGCCACCCTTCCTCCCAGCTCCCCAGGTATACTTTCCTAACCTCCAGATGTCATCCAGGTTTCCAATGTGACGGGATGCTAAGGATCGTGTATTGCAGGCTGCCCCAAATTGTTTCACTCCTTTTTCCTTTTCCTTTCCAAGAAGGAAGATGGACATTCATGAGCTGACTCAGGCCGAGAATCTTTCCCTTGCACTTAGGGTGAGCCAATCAATAGCTCTACTCACAGTCCTCACTGTGCTGATGACCAACCCTGCATTAATGGCATCGCTATTTAGCAGCACAAAAGAAGGGCTCACTAGAAAATAAATTTATTGTCCCTCTCCATCTCCCCCTTCAGTGAATCCCACCTTACTGCTTCCTGTTAGAAGGCTTTGGAAACCCTCTGGGTTATCAAATAGCACCATTTCCCTTGGTAGTGTTACATTATTGATTGAGATAATGTTCTGAAAATGTCATCTATGGCAGGTGCAATTCCTACTTGGTTAATTCATCTGTGGCTAGGTCTCGTATACTCAATCTGGTAGCAGAATGCTTTTTTTTTTTTTTTTCTTTCTGGAGTTGGAGTTTTCATTACTGAAATAAAAAATGGGTCAGAGAAATATTACCCATGAAGAACTCAGTTAGAAAATATTGCCCTGTTGCTTTCTTCCTGCTGAAGTTTGATAGACCTACTTTATTACATTGCAGTTGGCAGGACCAGTTTACTCAGTTGCTTTAATATCATTCCAAGGAGGCTGAGGGCAGCCATTCTGGCTTTGTAGAATGTTAGCGTATCCTGCTGGGTGCTGGACGCCCCAGTCTTCTTGTAAATCTGTAGCATGATCTTAAGGGAGGTGAGACACAAACACATCACCACCCCAAGCACATATTTCACTGGCAGGGAGCCATGACATAACCTTTTGGGTACAAAGGACAGCATATTATATTATTTAGTTGATAATATCAAATGGCATGCTTATTAGAGGTACTTGGGGGAAGAAGAGCAGAATTTTTTTTTTTTTTTTAAGTCTCGGTCTGTCACCCAGGCTAGAGTGCAGTAGCATGATCTCAGCTCACCGCAACCTCTGCCTCCTGGGTTCAAGCGATTCTCCTACCTCAGCCTCCCGTGTAGCTGGGATTACACGTGTGCGCCGCCGCACCTAGCTAATTTTTGTATTTTTAGTAGAGATGGTAGTTTCACCATGTTGGCCAGACTGGTCTCAAACTCCTGACCTCAAGGGATCTGCCCGCCTCAACCTTCCAAAGTGCTGGGTTTATAGGCGTGAGCCACTGTGCCCAGCCAAAGAGCAGTAAATTTAAAGGAAAATACCATCTAAATAATAACAATTGTTTGCATGTAACTTGTCCATTTGGAAGACATACAGAAAAGGGATAGAAGCAGAAAGAAACAATATGATGAGTTAGGTAGTGAAATAATAAAGAACTTTGAACTGCTCCTTGAACATCCCGATTACTTTCTCTGTGGAGGAGACATTGGTTCACATACAAATAGAACAGGGAGAAAATCTGCAGCAAGGTATCTTTGCTCAGAAAGGACAGCAGCAATCCAATACTGTGTTATTCCGGCTAACCCCAGACAATAGAATGCTGCCAATGCTACAAAATTAAAAATAAGACAAAAAATAAATCAGATAATAGGACTCTTAGGGTTGTGTCACTGTTGGGATTTTGGAGTTGAAGTTTCATTCCCAAAGAGCTGGAGTTCTGGGAATGAAGAGAGAATGATAAAGAATTATTTTTGACTTTTAAGCATACAAGTCAAATAGTCTATAGCACATGTCATTGTGCTATAGATTATTTGCATTCACTCAGCACAGAAACATCACTGGGTACTCAGTGACTATGTCACTTCATTCCTATTTTATGTTGTTCAGCTGACATGATTTTTTTTTTTTTTGCTCTGAACTACTGCATGTAAATAACCAACTGCAATGATTAAGCTTATTTCTTTAAGGAATGATTATGGCCAGGTGTGGTGGCTCATGCCTGTAATCCCAGCACTTTGGGAGGCTGAAGCGGGCAGATTGCTTGAGTCCAGGAGTTTAAGACCAGCCTGGGCAACATGGTGAAACCCTGTCTTCAGTCTCTACAAAAAACACACAAATTAGCTGGGCACCTGTAGTCCCAGCTACTTGGGGGCATCACTTGAACCCAGGAAGTCGAGACTGCAGTGAGCTGAGATTGCACCACTGCACTCCGGCCTGGGTGACAGAGTGAGACCCCGTCTCCAAAAACAAAAAGAAGAAAAAAAGAAAAGAAAGAAGAAATGATGTATGTTTACCCCAATCAGAATTTGATCCATTTAGTATTCTACCTAATACAAGTAACACTGCTTTCCTGTGCCTTTCGTTTATTTTCCTAACTTTTCTACTCTTTAGTATGTTTCTTGAACAAAGACCAACTTATGATCTCTTGATGTCTCTTTTTAAAGCCCAAGAAGTGAGACTTTGTTTTCAAAGCCAGAAAATACTGCCCTCCCAAATCCTCCCCACCAGGAGGAAGTTGTTACAGTTCATATTGCCTTAAAAAGAACTAGAGTGCAGGCTGCACGTCTTCAAGGGACCAAAGTTGTTACTAAAGACAGAACTTTGGGACAATACTAGTGGACAAGTCTTACAGATACTGATTTGTAACTGCTTAAAATTTTAAAAGAAAAAAATGACAGTAGTGCTATAGTTTTGAAAATCAGTGAATTTGTGGGCAGGTGGTATGACTTATCAGCAACCTTTAGGGATTTTATACAATCCCACCCTCCCACGACTCCCTTTCTTCTGCAGTTCTCAGTTCTTCCAGCAGGTGTCCCTATAATCACAGAACAGACATTCCACAGCATGGTATGTAACTTTATTTTTCTAGCGTAATAATTTAAAGTATTTACACACTGCACACTCACTGTTTTACACAGATACGTATTCATATATCTATGAACCACATCTAAAGGTTTCTTTGCAAAGACTCGACACACTGTGGGGGGGGGGGTTCCAAGCATAACAAAGAGGACAACAAGTTTTGAGTCTTTTAAAGACAGCCATGTGAAGCATCTGTGAAAACCAGTGTTTCCCCCGGTTTAAGCTCCCCCGGGAGACCTCTGAACAGCTACAGCCTATCCACATGTTGGCATGACCTGAAACTCTTCTAGCTAAGGTTTCAAGAACCAACATGTGCAAGCAGCATTTTTTTTCTAGAAATCTCAGGAGAAAATAAACCTGGCCCTTATGTAGAGAAGTACATCTATTTGTAATCTGTGGGGACTGTTTTACAGGGACACCGATTATAAGGGGAGAATAGCAAAATACACTATTACTAGTGATGCAGGGTGCTTTGAAGTGTCACTTCCAGCTACATATGGCAAAATAACCCAATCTTCATTTCCCAACTATCAGTAAGGGTGGTTTTGTAATTTTCCCTGTAAATAGCAAAGGTATATTTATTAATCATATACACTCTAAACCCAGATCCTATAGAAATTTCTTCTATTGCTTTTACTTCACTTTCGTATTATTTGCACAAAAATAGTGGTTAAAGTATCCTCTGTATTTTTCCTCACTTGTACTACTCAATTATAAAACAAATTATCAACAATAGCTTCTGAATTTGGTACATGGCTCCACAGGTGAACAAAAAAAGCCACAGTTCAGAGCTGATGGTCAGTCAGTCCCTAGTCCAGCTTCTGTAAAAGAAAGGTGGGTTTACGTTTCAACTCTCTACAGTTGAATCTCTATAAGAAACAGATGCCTTCCTTATTTTCCCAAACTGCCCAAGATTATTCCTATAAACACAAGGTAGAGGTTTGCCATCTCTACATGAATTCACAACTCCACTCTGTGACTGGATGGCACATCAGTTCACTAAGAAATAAAACTTTACAAAACGACGTCCTCTTTTTCCTGCCAGTCTGGGCCTCTGGCAGTGTCACTGATCAATAGGACATGGCAAAAGTAACTACCTGGAGACCTAAAACTAAGCATAATCTTGGCATAAACTACTACCGTATTTAAAGTTCATACCTTTTATTTCTGTTTAGGTAAACTTATCAATAAATTATTAAAGCACAAACTGTATCACTTCTTGTTGGAACCAAAGATTTCCATCTAGATATAACAATAGAAATCTACCTATCCTGGAGTTAACTTTCTCAGATTACTGTTCCTGCCTTTTGCTGTTCTTTTCCTTTTCCAAGGGGGTGCCAACAATGGAATGGAAAAGGCAAGGAGAGATCATACTTTATAGAAATTTCTCCAAGTTACAATGAGCAACTAAATCATATTCAATTACAGGTGTGAAGAGGGAGAGTACCTGACTTCAGAGACCACCTGGAAAGCAGCACAATGCTTAGTTAACAAGAATATCTGGATTAAGCAGTGCCGAAGTGGCCACACACTGAGTCAGGCCAAGGAAGCTTTTCTGTCATTGCTGCCCCACTCTGTTCCACTTTGCATGCAGACACATCAAAGACTGTGATGAAGATCATGGTGGACAAGGAAGAATGAAAAACTTTGTGATGGGATCTGGGCCTCTACATTAGAGAAAGAACCCAGTTCTTTGGATTCGTAAGGTGAGGTTGAGGAGGGCTTACTGGAGGTGGAGACAGGGAGAGCTGTGTGTTTCTGGGTTTGACAGCCAAGAAAAGGTTAAGATCAGGGGCTTGCGCCAGTCATACAGATTAAAAAAAGAGCAAGGCATGATAATTACTAAATGTATAGTTTCATGTTTTAACACAGAAGAGTCAGAGGAAAAACTGACCATTTAAAAAGAGGCATGGGATGAGAAAAAGTCTGGGAGTTTCTGAGGTCTAGCAAGATGCCTGGTACTTATCTACGAAAACTGCCATCACTACACCCTTTTGACCTACAAGAACAACAGTTTCTGTGGTTCAACCTAATACACTGTATGGGCTCAAATATATAACAATTAGAATTGAGAGTAATCAGAATACCAGTAATACCCTCCGTTCTGAAAAAGTAACAGCTGTTAGACCGGAAGAGAGCTTCTGAAGATCAGTGTTTAAGAGTCAAAGCACCTGTAAGGGAGAGTTAACGATCCTTTCAAATCAAGTGAGGGCAGAAGGGTGAGGGCATAGTTCAAAGGAACAAGGCAGCTCCACCGGAAGGTGGCGAGTAAAAGCTGCACACCGTGGCAAATCAGTAGCAATGGGAAAGGGCAGGAGGGTATAGCCAAGAATAGCTACAAACAACTGGTCACTTCAAAGGAAACGCTGCGTATGGGTGTCTGTGTATATGTACTACACATATTAACCAAGCACACACATAAATATTTAATATATAAAAAATAAAGTGCTTTCTAACAGGTCCCTGGGCAGGGACATTATAAAACATTTCACAAAACTGCAAAACAAAATTGATACAATCAAAGAACACTACATCCAACATATGTGAAAACAGCCAAACACAATATGTACAATCTGGTGGGTGTCCCAGGACAAACGTCCTGTCATATACATGGTATATACATATATACTCTTTTACTCAATATATTATGACAATACATATTTTAAAATTTTGTTATAGACAAAAAATAAAAAACCAAAACAAAAGACAACCCCTACAAAAACACGATAAGGATCAAGCATGTGAGTCCTAGACTGACAGACAATTCACTGCCTCCACGGGGAGTACCATTGCCACTGCTGGGGAAAATGTGCCAGCGTTCCTTCCTCGGGTGCAGGGCCTCCACGTCCTCCAAGGCACTGTGGGCTGCGGCGGTAAAGTTGGCATCACCAGTGGTGAGCAGGTCGAAGACACAGGACTGGAAATAGATGTCCTTCACTGGCATCTTCTCATGGCATTGAGTGTTGGCAGTCTCCAGTGTGTAGCCAGGCCAGGCCTGCACCAAGGAGGTGCGAGGCAGGCTGTGTCCCAGGATGGCAGACACCTGGCCCTGCCCATCATCGATGCGTTCACTCACGGGGCAGCCATTCATGCACAGCTGCAGGTCCTGGCTCTCCTCGTAAGACATGGCCAGGTCTTCAGGCATACGGATGGCAAGGGTCAGGTAGCGACCCACTTGCCGTACAAACACTGTGGTCCCTATATAGAGGGCGTGCATCTCCACATAGTGGCCACTCTCCCTCTCCACAATACGCAGGCTCTTGGCATCGCCGTCCCCACCACTGGTGGTGCCATCCACAAAGGCAGCTGGTAGGTCATCTGTCACAGCTTGGTAGACTTTCTGATCTGTACACTCATGGTGGGCTTTGAAGATAATAGTGATCTGTGGGAAGGAGCATGTACAAGGTTTAACAGAATGGGAGGGAAGCAGAATGGGGTAACACTCTGTAGCAAGAGCTCCCATCCATTTTGAAGTTGAATGGCTTAAGGCAGTATCTCCAAAATGGACCCAACTGCTTGTACCTCAAAAATGGGTATCACTTGCAGAAAACATTTTTTAAAGTCCCATATATTTAGAATTAAAATTTAACATAAATCCAGACAACGTACATCAAGACAAAACTTTTTTACTTTCCTAAGAGAAAGAGCGTGAGCGAGCGGTGTTGCTATCAGAATATAGGCTTCCTTTCTTTTTGTTTTTGTTTTAAGTGATGGGGTCCACTCTCTTGCCCAGGCTACAGTGCGGTGGCATATTCATAGCTCACTGCAACATTCAACTCCTGGGCTCAAAGGGCATTCCCACCTCAGCCTCCTGAGTCCACAGGACTAAGGGCATATGCCACCATGCCTGGCTGATTTAAAAAACTTCAAAGTGATGGGGTTGGTGGGGGGCTGGACGGGGGGAGGGAGGCGGCAGAGGTCGGGGGTTCCTCGCTATGTTGCCCAGGCTGATCTTGAACTCCTGGCCTCAAGTGATCCTCCCACCATCATCTCCCAGAGTGCTGGGATTACAGGCATGAGCCACTGTGCCAGGCCAGATTATGGGCAATTTTTATTGATGATTTATATCTTGTCTCCTTCCACAGTGGATGAGTCATGGCATAGTTCTGAGAAAAGAACAAGGTTCGTTTCTAAGTTGTGACGCAGAAACTTTAAGGGGCTTAATTAACAATATACCATGGCCGGGCGCGGTGGCTCAAGCCTGTAATCCCAGCACTTTGGGAGGCCGAGACGGGCGGATCACGAGGTCAGGAGATCGAGACCATCCTGGCTAACACGGTGAAACCCCGTCTCTACTAAAAAATACAAAAATCTAGCCGGGTGAGGTGGCGAGCGCCTGTAGTCCCAGCTACTCGGGAGGCTGAGGCAGGAGAATGGTGTAAACCCGGGAGGCGGAGGTTGCAGTGAACTGAGATCCGGCCACTGCAGTCCAGCCTGGGTAACAGAGCGAGACTCCGTCTCAAAAAAGAACAAACAAACAAACAAAAAAAACAAAAAAAAACCAATATACCTAACAGAACTTTGCTTCCTACAAAGATTCTTCATAGAACTAAAAAACCATATCCCATGACTCACCACTACAAACTTACTCATTAGAAATACAAAGAGAAAGAGCTGAGGAGGGGGCACCCCAGTAACAGCCACGACTCATGTACCCCAGGAAAGATTTCTATTAGTCCCTTCATCAAATGTTTCACATCACTGGCTAATCCCTGTGACAGGGAAATCACCTGGCAAATATAGCTCCTAAGCACTGGCAGAGACTGAATACCCTAAACCTAGTTACAGCAAATGTTTTCCCAAACAGCACCAGAGTCCCTTAACTCCTCAGAAATCTTTTCCCAGCCAACTCTCAATTCTCCAAACTAAGCACATAAATTCATCAAATAAAAAAAATTACTAATAATACAAAAGCCTCTCTTTTGTAAACCCATGTTCTTTCCTGCAGAATCCTTTAATTAGAACGGTTATTTAAAAACCTTGCACACCTTCACCTCCAACATATCCAACATCTCTGGTACAGGTGGTGGAGGGAAGGTAACTATGAAGAGACAGGGGCTGCTGTGTCACACAACAAGGAGAACCTATTTCAAAGAAAAAAGACCACATTTTGAGATTTGTATCATTGCTAGTAACTGAGGCAACAGGGTTCTCTCTTCCTTCTTGAAAAAACAAAAACTATCAGGTGATTTCAGTCAGGATGAAGGTAGACAGGCCAAACACCCTATGAATTACCCTGGATGGAGGAAACCTACCCCCTGCAAGGAAACTAATCAAAACAATAGACCCTTGTGAAAAAGACCAGAAAATGGCCCCCCTGAAGTCCTCACCACCACCCTCAAGTTTATGTCTGAAGTTTTTCTCTAAGTCGGCCAGCATTTGCTCACACTATTTAATTCCACATGTTCCCACTGGTGTTACTTGACTGGAATTTTCCAGCCATTTCATTTTACTTCAGCCAGTTATAAAGCCAGATCTGAACCAGCTGCACTGTAGCAACTGGTTAAATTCATATCCGTTGTTTGCAGCTGCAACTAAAAGCCAGACAATGTACTATGAAAATGCTGGGTTTTCTCCCTTCCTAATTACCCTGAGCCACAACTTGATTTCACTACCAGCCTTCTCACATTTCAACACCTTCTTAACAACCCAAAGGAGGTGCATCAGAGATGATTTCAGGAAATTTGTTGTGCATCCATCCATAGGTCTTTTCAGAGTGAGTGGGGGTTTGCAGCTGGATATCTAACGGGGCCATAAAATAGCTTTATTCGGTGGCTCTAAAATCAGTTGACAAGTGTTTTTTTTTAAGGCATGCTGGGATCCCTTGGAGATGAAAAGATTGATTCAAGAAAATCTTACACCTGAAAAAACTGAACGTTAACAATACAGATGGCTAAAATAAGAGTAATAGACTTTTTATATAATCACTCTGATCATTTTCACCTGTAACATCCACTCAACGATTAACCTCTTCAACAACGGCTAATTGGTCTCTCTAGTCTAACCTAAAATTTAAACCAACTTGATATTATGTGCAAGAACTACTTTTTTGTTCACCTTAGGAAAAACAAAGAGGATTTACTTGTGTTGGGCCAACAAAGCAAAGGTAACTGATTCCAAACAAGTTTCCAAAAAGCAAGCAAGGGTCCATATTGAGATGAATGGAATGGTTCCATTCGTCTCACCATGACTGTTTTTTTCATTAAGCACAACAATTCCAACTCAGGAACTCAGGATTCGTTTCAAACACCTCCCACATTATTGTCCTCTGCTATGCCAGTGACATTAACCATAACTCCTACCTATCTAGCAGCTCAAAACTTGTCTTCTGCTCTAGTATCTACACCTACAAAATATTCTAGTTAACCTAACAGATTTGTCTTTCCAATTTACTAGTAGTGATTTGCTCGGAGACAAGTGGATATTTCTCGTTTCCCTACTGAGCAAGGTAATTTGTACACAGAGCATATGTGTAGAATTATTCCTCGAATCAAAATGCTGAGGGTGATGAATTGATTGTAAAGCATGAGTGGGTTTCCTGAGTAGTCCCTTATAGTTTAAATATGCACTGAACAGGTACCTAGAGATACAATCAATGTAAATTTAGAAAACACTGGGTAATAGTTTCACATGACTTAAGTTTTATAATGCAATTTCATTCCTCATAACAATTACAACATGAGCTTTCAAAAGGCAAGCACTCAGCCAATGAAGGGCAAGAAATTCCTTTTCAGACTGTCTTCCTCTTCAGAAAAGCAAAATTTATTCATTCTTAACTCTTACTTTAGAAACATGCACAAAAAATTTAATTGGAATTTTAAAAAACACCAAACTTTTAATATTTCCAGCTAGCAGCCACTAGAAAATAAAAATTGAATATTCAAAATTGTATTTCAAAAGCTCACACAAAGATAATTTAAAAACGCTATCTATGCTACTTACTTTTCCCCTCTATGAACTAATCTATATGCCGTCATAACTCAATTTGGCACATCTGTTCTATGCCACACCATTTATTATTGATAGATGGCATTTCTGTGCATTTAAAACATCAATGCCTTTTGTTAAACCTCCTCCACCCGGCCCCTCTCAACCCCCACCTTAGACCAACTACTCCAGTTCTCTTCATTCATTTTTAATGTTTCACTCTCCTAGATCTTCACCGCCCACAAGGTTTATTAGGAAGAGAAAGACAGCAGCTACAAATCAACCTTTCTACGTGAAACAGGCAACAAGAACTTACGAAGGTTTGCTGTGAAATAATTCTAAGAGGCACCTGCCTCTCCTTTCCACCAGGAGAAAAAAATATATATATAAAATGAAAATGAGGTAGCCAACAAGGAGGGAAATACACAGGGACTGCCTCGCCAAGAGATAGAGAGATATCTATCCAAGGCACAGCAGCCTTGCAAAATGCCACAAACAGGTTTTAAAATAGCAGACTTCTCAAATGGCTGTGCACCTTGACTATTTGTGCATAACGTATTTTGGAAGAAACATTTATCTGTGTTTAATCAGGCCATTTGGCACTGTGAGTGTAGGACTTTTCTGGAATCCTCAAATATGAGAACCAGACTTTAGGAGCTCTCATCTCTGGGCTCTAGCTTGGTCAGTAAACTAAACTGAAGTAGTCACAGAAACTAGCTTGAAACACATGGAAACATAATTTTGATATGCACCTGGTTAAAATTCTGCTGTGTCAAAGAAGTCAATAAATTGTATTTCATATAATTAGCTGATGTGTCTACTTTGCCATATCCTCTGGGTGCAATGATAGGTTGAAAAATAGAAGACTCTAAGGGAGAATAAGAACATGGTGCTCACAGCCCCTTTTACTCTTAACACATGGTAACAGCATGCAGCCTCTACAATCAGTCTTCCCCAGTGAACAAAAAAGAAACCATTCCAACAAAAGCACATACTTCAAAGGAAAAAAAAAATACACATACTCTCTCTCCATTCCTAAGAAACCCAAATTTTACTTCCAAGGGTCGATTTTTCTAAATGTTAAGAAGTCAGAGACTAGGATGCTCTGAAGCACCTAAAGGAAGTAGAGGCCTTTGAAAGCACCTTCGAGTGTCTTCCCTGGTCCCATTCTTCCCTACCCGCCAGGGTAATTTTGAAGTGTGGATCTTGGCCAGAGCAGAAGAACTCTGTCCAGGAAGGGTGGCAATTGTCCCCTGGTTACATAACAACTGGGGAGAACTCTGTCTCTCCCTCGAGGGGGAAAAAGAGGTGTATTGATTTAGAATAACTCTGAACAATTTCTTGCAAAATTCAGGAGAGTTTTTATATATGCCATGTTTAATTAAAAAATACTGGACTAGAAAATATTTGAGTCATTGATAATTTCCTTTAAAAATTATGAAAAAAACTGTTAGGAAGCTATGAACTCAATGAACTGGGATGTAATTTTACTATCACCACTCAGCCAATGTATCAAATATCTTATAAAACAAGTATCTACCGGAAGCTGAACTTAAGATCCACAAAAATACATTTTGTTAAACAATTTTATTGGACTAGGACAAGATACTAACCGTAAGACAGTACCTGTGTTTACGAGGTGAGTAGCAGATTAAAACTCATACTGTGGACTCCTTTTAGGGCTTGAATGAGACTAAGAAATGGGCTACCTTCAAAAGAGGTATCAGTTTCTCTATCCTCACGTCTCTTTCCACAGAGCTTGGAGCACTTACAGGATCCAGAGAAATGGAATGGACCAAACTTATTCTTCAGTGTTGCCCTAGGTAATAAATACATGCAGAAACAGGGGCTGCCTTGGCTTCAGAAGGGGTACTTGGCAGCAGATAGAGAACGAAGAAACCAAACCAGAGGGGAAGGACACCCAGAGCTGAAGGCAGCTAGGGTGGTCTAGAGAAGCAGCATCAAGCTCAGTGGCTAAAAAGAGAATGAAAGGGAAGCTGGCCCCGGAAAACACATAAAAGGAACAGGCACAAAAATGCTGGCTTCCCAAGAGTAACTTCTGTACAATTAAGACAATGAAGGCTGGAAGCATAAATAGGTGCAGAGATAGGCAAATTGGCCAACTTCCTTGTACAGACCAGAGCAATGCTAGGGTGAGCATGAGGAAAGGCCTTTGTCCTGGAAATCTTGGCCATTCCAAAAACTCCAAATGGAGCCTCTCCCTTAGCTTGTCTGTTGTGTTCGGACTCTGCATGGTGAGGAGGCCAGCAAGTGTAGGAACTCACTATGCGCCCAGATATGAAGTCAGGCCTGTATGGAGAGTATTACAGGCCCAGGATGCCACCTTGCTTAAGACTAGAGGCTAAAAATATTTTGAACGGTGAGAGCCAGGGTTGGTGGCAGTAACTCTCAGCCGAATCTGTCCTAGCAGGTCTTGCCTTCAGGCATTCCCCCTCCTGGTGGAGAGAAGCTGCAGAACTACAGACCCGAGGCCCTACTCTGGGCCTAGGTTCAGCACAGCTGCTCTCCAAACCGATGGGATTAGAAAACCACAGCCTCTTTGATCATTTTTCAGCTTTGGGAGGTGAGCAAAAAAAGCAAAAGGGCTTGAAGGTCTTCACAATACACTCACTTTCTGTCACTTGTAGGTTCAATTTTAAGTCACGAGGGCTTAAAAAAAAAAAAAAAAGGGCCCATGAGAACTCAGGAATGAGGTGGTTAGAAGTGGTCCCCATGCATTTCAAGAAGTCAGTTAACTGAAATCCTACAAAACAGTATCTTTATGTCTGCATTTTCCTTGGGTAGGGAGAGTGGAAGACCTCAATACCACGTAAAAGCACATGCACGTACATCTATGCATGCACACACACGTCTTAAATGGAAACTGACCCCCATTTCAGGAGCACACGCAGAGCAGATGAGAAGTGAGTTTTAGAAGGTGTCATATCATCCTATCCACAGTATACGTGCTATGTCCCAAAAGGAAAGAACCCATGTTCTTCTGGCTCCAACTCTTAAAATAACCAGTTAACTGGGGCATAAAAAAACTCCTCTTTCCATAGAACCAGTTTCACCTAAACTTCTTTCTAGACCCAGTAGCACTGTGATTTCACTGCAAGGCTGTCCAGTTCAAGTCTGTAACTTAGATGTATGTTAGCTTTTCTTTTAAGTTATCACTTACTGACAAGTTGGCCAGCTTCCTTGTCAGTATGAAAAGTCCTTAAGTTACCCCACCCACAAGAACACAAAATTCAAAACAGTGGAAGAGCAAGTTCTACTGCAGTCAAAACAAAAACAAAATGGGTAAGGTAGCAGTTTTCATTGTTCAACACTGTAGGTAACTTTTCACATGCCACATTCCACACGAGCAGAAACTGGTTAGCATTAATTGAAGCCAACAAAAAAAGGACCAATCGCCCAATGTTTCCTTCTCACCCTCTCCCCTCAAAATGTTGACTCAAAGAAAATTTAACCAGGCAAAGAGACATTTGGAAATGTGACAGAAAAACAAGTTCTAACTCTCAGCTGTGTATCAGACTTGGCCTCATGCCTCTGGTTGAAACTATGGAAGAGTGTGGATTTGTTTTAAAGCAGTAGAGCCCCATAGCACCCTCATGGAATCTTGACTGGCTCACACAGGGGTAGGCACTGGGTTAATTTCACTTACAAACGGGGGAGTTCTGAAGGTTTCTTTTTCCTTCCAAACCACATCTGGGACAGAGGGAGTGGCACAGTCAGGGAGATTAGAAAGATGGTAAAAGACTCATTACCCAGAATTTTTAATGTGTATGAATGAAATAAAGGCATAGCTTGTTTGAAAAGTATAGCATAAACAATAAACAGGTAGCTCATTTATCTTACAAAATGATTTTTCAGACTTATAGGTTCATTACACAACTAGTAATTTCCCCACTTTTCTCTGCTTCCTTTCCCCACATCCACTTGGAAACCTTTTCACCTCCAGGCAACTTCCTGAAATGATATAAAGCAAAGTTGAGTACTTCCTGGGCCTAAGACCTTATAATCCAGTATGCACAAGAGCTGCGTGGTAAACAGAAAAGGACAAATAAGAAGACTGCCACGTGGAACTACAGCTGATTTCTGCTCTTCTGAAAACCTGCCTTTTCATGTTTCAATATTGTTTCTACAATAAAAAAAAATTCACGGAGAGTAAAAATAGCGAATATATGCTTTTATGAGAATTTTAAAGATGAGATGAGGCTCTGGAAAATGAATTTAATTAAGAACTGGCGACTGTGATGGTCAAATTCTAGAAAGCTTTTGGTATAACATCAAAGATCAGCAGCCTTTCAAAAGTGGGAGCCAGGGTTCTAGGCCGTGCTAGCTTGCATGCAGACGAGGAAATACAGATGCAGGTGGGCATTCTTACCGTGGGAGGTGGAAAGAGACTGTGCCAAATCCCAGGAGTAAAGACAATGATTTGGCAAGGAGAGGTGTTAGCATGGGACGGGCCTTTGTAGCAGCCCACTCTTCTGGCCCTTCTTGACACCCCTGCCAACTCGCTAAATGAATAACATCAATTGGAACCAGCTTGTCAATGTGGTTCACCAGTGTTCCACAAAGAAACCCTGAAAACGCTAGGTTTATACACAAACCCCACGCTTTCCCACCGACTGCTGTAAATTTTAGTTATGTGCTTAGATTGAGGCAAAGGCTACATTCACCTCTACATCGCCCACAGTGGACCCTTTAGTACCTTCTCTTTCAAATGCAGCACCAAATTAACCACACATTTATCAGAGAATGATTATCAGGGAAAGAATTACATTAAGCAGGGAGCTGTAACTGCAAAACCCTTTCCCATCTGTTCCCAATATGCCTCAACCAGTCAGAACTTCTTAGCATCTTCATAAAGCAAGGCGGGTCACAATAAGGAGCAAATCTCCAAAAGATGGCAAGAATGACCAATGCAGCAATATAATCACAACCAAAATAAAGAGCAATCTTAGACTATAAGGATTAGTTACAACGTATCACCAAGAGAGTTGTAGTTTCTTTGTGGAGGGAAAATGGTCTATTTTTCCCCCAAAAATACTATGTGTCCCCCTCTTTATAACACTGCGTGCAAGAATAGTGTCTTGCATTCAAACACAGACCTATCAATGGAAGAACCATATCCCTTAGTCTAGAAAAATAATGATAGACACTATGTAGCTCACATGGTTTCCATAAAGATGCTAAAAACATAATGGGCTGCAAAAACTTAGGTACAATAAATGTACTAGGTCTGGGGTCAACAGAGGACAGATTTCCAAACCTTATGCAGAGATATACTTAAAATGACAGCTGAAAGCTGTTGCAATGCAGGCATGTCTGGTTCTGATTTTGTAACCAACAAAGAATGACCCAGAACACTGGTTTACATGCCCACATGCTGTTGCCGAACAATAACTACATGCTAAGGGGCACCAGAAAGCAGTAGACCTACCTCATGCTCTAGCAGCCTACAAGGCAATGGTGTTTCTTACAATGGAAAACTGCAGGTTATAGTTTGAAGAAGACATTAACCAACAGCAAACCAAACTAAGTCTTTCTACATCTCTAGTATCTTCAACCAGTGGAAATTTTCAAGAACTCCCAAGAAAGTAGCTGCAGAATTTGAAATTCAGGGTAAGTATGGAATTTAGACTATATCCATAATACATGATGGGCAGGGTATGCTACCATGCTTTGGACAGGTGGTGAGTGCTGCCCATAGGATTGCCAGGAGCTGGTGGCCCTTGGCAGCTCCAAAAACATACAAGACAGGCACCTCAGAGCATCTGCCCATCTGGCCAATGGTCATCTGGGTTGGTCAAGTATAATGAGCACAGTCCTTTCCCAAATTCAAATGCCTTAAGGTAAACCACCTTCTCTACTCAAGAGTGAGGCACAGTAAAATGTGTAGTAGAAGATCTGCAATAGGACCTGTTGTCATCCCCAGTCTCACTCCTGCTCTTCATTTTGTGTTATTGAGGTAGAAGGATAGCGTAAGAAAGCAAGAGTGGTGAAAAAGGATACAATCACATTAAAACAAAAGGAAAAATAAAGTGAAGGAATTCAAACTACTTGCACAAAAATAATTACTAAAAACATTTCCATTATTTGTTTAGGTATGCAACTTAATAATAAATGATTTCTGAATTGTTTTTGAAAAAGGAGTAATTTTGAATTCCCTGGACACTGCCAATTTTAATATATGCTATTGGGAATACATTTGCAAAAGCAGAATCTTTCATAAAAAAATGTATTCCCCAATCACCTTCTGTGATCATGGCATATACAGATTCTTATTGAACCCACTTAAACAGAAATACAAAGATCCATAGAATGAATGAAACGAGTTGAGACTGAGAGGCTGGCAAAAATAACATGGAAAAAGTCAAGCATCCTCACAAACAGATGATCTGGTTTCTCTTGTGTGTGTGAGGTACAAGACAACTGCTGACATGTGCCCTCTCTGGAGCCTGTGAAGGGTGGGCTACTTCCTCCTACAAAACAAAACCTGCCTTTCTTCTCAGTGTAGCTAATTCTGCCAGTTCAGAGCCTGTCCCTCTCACCTCTTTCTGAGTGCCTGCATGCCTGTAGCCGCCTCTCACAGCCAAAGGTGGGGAAGATGGCCCAGAGCTGATGTGGATGTCAGCCGAGGTATGTGTGTGTGCCAGACACCCCTGCAGCCCCCGGGGTGGAGAGATGAAAAACCAGCCCTGGCTTCCCCTTCAGAAACACATCTACCTGGCAAGGTAGCCAACTGGCACAGGCTCCTCCAAAGACAGGGAGGCAGGCAGAGGGCAAAACTAAAAACACAGAGGCCTTGAGAAGGCATACCTGTGCACACCACGACCGACGGGAAAACAAGCCTACCTCTCCCAAGGAAGGGGAGGAGAGGGCCATGGTGGGGAAGAAAACAGTAGACCAGGGGAGATGAGGCAACATCATTAAGCACCACAAGCCTGTCTGCCTTGAACTCATTGCTTGCCATGTAGAAAAAAAGAAAAGGTTTAGCTAATATATGACCCCGGATGACTTCATTTTATTTTATGGTGTTTAGATTTTCCCCCCACTTTGTCTTTTTTGTGATAAGGAAAAGGGGGGTACTTAGGAATAGGCAGAGCTCACAAAGTTGGGCTTGAAGATGGCTTGCTTAAGAGGCCAGGTACCCAGGACTGAGGAGCTGTCTTAATAGCCTCACTGAGCAAAATATCCTAGGGTCTAGTGCTTCAGTGCAGTGCTAAAGGGAGCGAAATGAATGGATGTTTACAAAAATTTCAGTATCACAGCTGGCTAGCTAGTCAACGACATCATCAGTCTTTCAATCTAGTGGCACTGCGCGTGTGGGTTATTAAAAACGCTTGACCACACAAGGATGATCTGGTATCTACAAGGCACAGTACTAGGTTACCCAACAACTGGTCTATGCACTTGCTTAAATTCTCAGTAAAGCTGAGATTCCCATGAAATAATTTTTCAAAAGATTTTTCAAAGAAAGTATTGTGGTAGACATTAAGAGAAAATTTCAGATCTTGTTTAGAACTTATTTTATAAGCACTTTGTGCCTCCTATTGTTTTTATTTTTATTACCACCACTTTTTTGTGCTTAAGGTTTTATTTTGGTCCTATGTGGGTAAAAGGAAATCATACTGCAAGATTCTAGGACTTTCTTTGGTTTCACCAGCACACGTCATACTAGTATTGAGACAGGTCTTCAAGAGCAACCTTCCAGATGCTTATGGTGCTTTGGAGAGAGTTACAAAGAGAAGGGGGGTGGGGAACCAAACCCAACAACTCCTAGAGGTCGTGAAATGAAGCTACAGAATAGCTTGCTGCTAAACAGCATGGTCACCAGATGTGGGAAAATACTTTCCAATAGTGCAATTAAAGACCAAGCATTCCCATCATCTACTTGAATTTATGTCAGAGGACCACTTTCTCCAACTTTTTTTGAATGGGTAAAACCTTTGATCCTTATTCCAAACTGAGGGAGAAAACAAGATTGTCCTTTTTATTTATTTGCTAAAAATTACAACTAATTCAACTGAAATAAAATGATCTTAAATACTTCAGTGTAAACTGTTCCATTTATATAATAGCAATTTTCATAAGGTTATCCCCCACATATTTTCACCATAATCAGTAACAAGAGAATTCTGAAAGACTGAATAACAAACAGAAGTGACATGAGTGGATGGAAGACATGGAGAATAAAATTTGAATACTGGTTCTTGTGACGAGAACCAGTATTTCCCCATGTACAAGCTCTGATTAATCTCTATAGTTTTGTTTGAAGGTTACTCTGCCAAGTCCTCAATTATTTGCACAATTGATGACTTTTTCCATTCTCAATGGACTGCCTTCTTTCAGTTACCCAAAGACTATTCCTAGCTTTCATGTGCCATATGACTCTGCAGTAATGATGGATTTGGGGCCACGGTTTCTCTTATAACTTCGTAATTCTATAACTCTATATAAAACATAGCAAATACATATTCTGAGATATTTACAGAAAAAATGATTTGCATACATACAAAACCAGAGGGAGAAAACTTTGAGATATGGAATTTGGTAAGGCAAAATAGAAGCTTGAGCTTTTACTGAGAGTTGAAGTATAAACATTTTGGAGCTCCCCTAAGATTTCTAGACCAGTGTAACAGTCGTCTTTGTTTAGGGAAATGACTTCTAGTCTTAAATTTGTGACACCCCAGGGTGTCTCCAGATATCTCCCGAGGTGTTGTAAAATTCCCTCCACAAAATGCCAAGTAAAATAACTCTAATTCATTTAAAAAGTATGCCACACATGTTTAGACGCAGGGGAGGGTGTCCTGGAATCAAGAGAACAGTCTTAAGTATTTCAAAAGCCTGCGTCTTGTCAATTACATTAAAAAAATCTAAATCAATGTTTTTGAATAGATACAATAAATGCAGGAAATAAAGCAAGATGAGATGATCTATGCGTGTGGTTTTGTGGTTGGAAAAGACAGGGAAGGAGGTGGTTAGTTGGGACACTATTTTAGCGGAAAACTCTTTTCACTTTACTTACTAATGGTTGGATTAACACTGACTGTCAATTAGAAACCCAGTTCATAGGTCCTCTCTACCTGGTTGCACTAAACACTGGTGCCTTGAAGTCGGTTTCAAAGATCTCTGTACAGTAGTAGTTTCTTTAAAACAAATGAACACAGACTACAGAAACCGGCAGCTAGTCATGGTAAGCTAAATTTTGTCAGTGTTTCTCTTAGCTTCTGACTGAAACTGTTAACCTGAGGCCCTGAGATTACACAGAGGTTACACATTGCTGCTCTGCAATATCCACTTATTAACCTTCTTGGTCATCAAGAAGTTAGTAACTAAAACACCACATTGGGTTTACCACTGAGAAGTTGGCTTACTGCCATTATGTTTTACTATACCTTCCAAATCTCCAATAAAATATGTTTTCTGATAGGTCACTGCCTCAGGCCTCACAGCTTTCTTTATTCAGAACACCCACGTCAATCATCTGATAAATCTGAACTTGGATTTCTTCAAGAGTCATACATATATGCACTCAAAAAAAGACATCACTGAAAAAAGCATCCTTTTTTTATTAAACAGGCCTGTCTTTTCCCTGGAGAACTCGATTTCACTGTTTACTTTTTATTCTTCATATCACTGTCTATTTAAAATTAGAACCACGTTTACATTCCAATGAGAAATTCCTTACTAAGTAATTTTTATTTAACCCTTTATCAACTGTTAATTGCTTTCCAAAAAGAAGTTCCTTTCAAACTAGGCCCTTTTTGGCACATTTCAAAAGTTATCTGAAGAATCAAACATCTGCAAGTTGAGTAGGGAGAGGGAAAAAAGAAAGTATACTTGCCTTATTTGTAGCAGTAGCACTGGATCCAGGGACCACAGGCACGTTTGTCACTTGAACTGAAAGATAATTATTATCTATGAGTGGCCAGGCCCCTTCCACTTTGCATGTTTGGAAGTGATCCTTGAAAGTTCTGAGGTGAGGATCTCCAAACAAGCCACAAAAAAGGTAATTGGGAGGGTTCTGGTCCCCTCTCCTGTGTTCCCTGGCTCCAGCGTGGCTGTGATAGTTGCAAGGATCATGGGTCACTTCGGGGTTGGTAGAGGATGTGGGTCCATCCTTGGAACAATTCCTCTGGCTCATGAGGTCACTGATACCCAACACAGCAGAATGGTATACCAGGTTGCCACGGCAGGCTTTTGAAGTTCGCTGGGTGCAGCCAGCATAGGCACGCAAGGCCTTGCAAAACTCAGAGTCAAAGCCGTCAATGGCAGAGTTCAGGTGAGAAGTCAGGGACACAAAGTCCGTGGTACATTTCTGGATTCGACATTGGGCTGGCTGTTGGCAGTCACCTATGGGAAAGAAGATAAGACCAAACATTTGTAAACTCTTCTTAACTTCCTGGGCTACATGAGAAAATGGCATTGTTATTTGGGAACTGTTTGTTCTATTTTATATACTGTACTCCTGTTTTAAGAAACCTTCAGAAATAGGGTTTCATTGTGTTCCTGTGTCTTCCTCAAATTAAGCCACTGGAAGAAAAACTGCATGCAATTAGTTAACTTAAAACTTTAATGCATGAGCCACTGTGAACGAACATGAGTCTAGTCCAGTGATCACAGGTTGAGATTACAAGGGAATAGTAAATAAAATATTTTATCAATGTTGCTATTTGTTTATAGGTTTTGAAAAAGATTCCTCTACTCTAAGGTTACGCCAAAAACATGAACATTGTTTTGGTTTTCCAAAATTGCATAACATCCTTCAGAAAGCACTGGAAAAGCAGCACTAGGCACAAAAATGGTTAAAACCTTCCCACCTCAGGAAGGTGTAAAATCCTAAATGGTAGTATGATTAGTTAAAACACCTTTACTTCATTTACCTGTATGGCTACAGAATAAGAAAACAAAACAAAACAAACAAAAATCCAGGTACTGTCATTCTACTTCTCCTGAGGCACATTTACCAAGGAACTTAAATAAACTGACACAATTTTCTAATTTCTACAAAATGTAAATGCTCTAAGAAAAAAAAAAAAACCACAAGATTAACTTGACCAAGCTATATATTTGCTTTTTCCTTACCATCTATCTCCACTATCCTAGGATTC
Source organism: Macaca thibetana thibetana (assembly GCF_024542745.1). Lineage (NCBI taxonomy): Eukaryota > Metazoa > Chordata > Mammalia > Primates > Cercopithecidae > Macaca > Macaca thibetana. Next base: position 82,785,409 of record NC_065583.1, read on the forward strand.
TAGCTCCCAAGCAGATCACAAGTAAAAGCACACTAAATAAAAACAATTCATATAAACATTATGAAAAACCAAAGTATTACTGCCCTATTAGTTTAAAAAAAATCAATTTCCAAATGATGCTTTTTACCACTAGTTTCTCGAACAAAAATTTATAAAATCTTCTAAAGCACAAAAAGCAGAAGAACTACCAATACTAGGTCAGTTTTGTGCCCCCCAAAAATTTAATATTCTGTTCCATAAAATGGAAACAACAGACTTAATGAAAAGAGACACTATTCTTTCTCATCAACTGCAAACTTTATATAAATGAACTGTAACACACATTTGTGTTACATAAAATCTTTATAGGTCTTTAAACTATGGAGACGTCTGTTAATCTCTTTAAGTGTGAGGGTCCTCCATCTGAGAAACGAGGAAGCTCTTCTAAGACGAAATTTGTCATCTTTTCCAGACAGTAAATATCTTCTAATTTATACTCTGGATGTGGGAAAAAATTCAGGGCCAGTAGATTATTATTAAATATATAATTATTTCAAGATGTGGATGCAATGAACTTTAGGATGATATCAAGATTTAGGGAACTCCATCTGATAAAGACTTAAAATTAAGTCTAATATTGTCTTAGAAAGCTATTTTAACATTTTCACTAGTAAACTGCTCTTAAATCTGAATTTCGTAGCTTGTAATCTGTTTCTGGCTTTAGCTGGGATAAATAGGTGGGAGGAGACAACTTCTGAAGACAACTCTGTCACCATTTTTAAATTTGAAAAATTCTAAATTTTAAATTTTAAATTTCAAATCTTGGGTTCTTTTGCTTTGGCTAAGGCTTCCAACAGCCTTTTGCTACAGAGAGGATGGGACGGAAAAGGGCTAGAGAGAAAGTGCATTTGGGTCAAAAGGGCAAATACTATGTAGTTAAGGCTTGGTATTCACTTTAACCTGAGTCAAAGATTAAAACATTTTAATATGTTGGAGCTATGGATTTACAGCAATCATCAAATCATACTTTAAAAAAAAAATTTACAAAAACATCTTTGTGTGGAATCTATGTTTGCTCATTCCAAAGCTGACAAAAGTAGCTCCCGGTATTTACAGAATTTCTTTTTCCAAAGCAGATCAAATAATTTTTGGCTATTTTTCACTAGAACCCAAATCAAACTGAAACAGAAATTAACTAATTAATCCCAAAAGGGTTAAAGCCATTTTGCATATGGAAAAACCAAGGCAAAGCGATATTAAAAGGCTTGTTCTAGCAGATTCATAAAACAGCTAGCATTATTAAGCCAGGAGGTGGTGCTTTCCCTCAAAACTTGTTCTTCCATCACAGATCATGTCTCCTCTTATTTCCTAACTCTAATGACAGTACTTGATGGCTAAAAAAAAAAGACTTAAGTAGCCACTGTATTTTTTTTTCTTTTAAAATCAGATACACAGAAAGCAAGAAAATAAACACGGGGCCAACATCTCAGTGATGAGGAGCTCTTAAGACTACAGATAAATGACAGCACAAGAACTTACCGCTAAACTTGCAGTGCCTATTTGTTCTTTTTATGGTCTATAAAATCTATCCGAGCATGCGTTTCTTTATAATTATTTTAAACAGTCATAAAATATCAAAAGTAAGAACAGTATGGAAATGCAGATGGAATCATTCAGAAGGAAAGAAAAGTACAATTTAGTTTCCCAGCTCCCTTTTCTTTGTTTTTTTTTTTTTTTTTTTTTTTTTGAGACGGAGTCTGGCTCTGTCGCCCAGGCTGGAGTGCAGTGGCGCGATCTCGGCTCACTGCAAGCTCCGCCTCCCCAGTTTACGCCATTCTCCTGCCTCAGCCTCCGGAGTAGCTGGGACCACAGACGCCCGCCACCTCGCCCGGCTAGTTTTTTGTATTTTTTAGTAGAGACGGGGTTTCACCGTGTTAGCCAGGATGGTCTCCACCTCCTGACCTCGTGATCCGCCCATCTCGGCCTCCCAAAGTGCTGGGATTACAGGCTCGAGCCACCGCGCCTGGCCTCCCAGCTCCCTTTTCATACCTTCCTTGCAACCCCCCGAACCTTTCCCTTTTTCTTTTCTTTTTTTTCTTTTTTTTTTGAGACGGAGTCTTGCTCTTGTTGCCCAGGCTGGAGAGCAGTGGCGCGATCTCGGCTCACTGCAACCTCCACCTCCCAGTTTCAAGTGATTCTCCTGCCTCAGCCTCCCAAGTAGCTGGGATTACAGGCATGCACCCCCACGCCCAGCTAATTTTGTATTTTTAGTAAAGACAGGGTTTCTCCACGTTGGTCAGGCTGGTCTTGAACTTCCGACCACAGGTGATCCGCTCGCCTCAGCCTCCCAAAGTGCTGGGATTACAGGCGTGAGCCACCGCGCCGGCCTACACCTTTTCCTTTTTCATAGCAGGTAGGTGTTGACTGCTTAAACAAATCTCAAATCAAACAGATCTCCTGGGGTTCTTTTGCTTTGGCTAAGGCTTCCAACAGCCTTTTGCTACAGAGATGATGGGAGGGAAGACGGCTAGAGAGAAAGTGCATTTGGGTCAGCATTTTCAGCTTCGCTGTGGGCTCCTATATAATGACTAATTTGTAGCATACACCCAGAAATATCCAGGCTTCATGAATTTATAACGACAATGCACACTTTGCCTGTTACAGGCGGTAAAGTAAGCCTCCTGCCAAAATGCCAAGACAATGCGGAACAGAAACAATCTCAAGGATGTAGCCAAGAAGGCCATGAAGCGTATGAGTAAGCAAGTAACTCCCATATTGGATCTCCATTCACGAATAGCAGAAATTTGCTTAAAAAAAAAATGAAACTAAAGGTACTCCTTTCATACTCTTTTCATTCCCCAAGGGCAGAATGAAAACTCTGCAGTTACAGATTTCTCTACTTTTGGGTCAGATCATCTGTGATCAGTGTGACAGTATTTTCATACTAGTTACTGAATATGCTAAAGCCTTTGTGGGTCTAGAGCTTTCATTTAATCATTTTTTAATGAGTCAGACATAAAGACCTCACCATTCAAGACAGTTTGCTTAACACCAGGACTACACGTGTGAATCTGCAGCACAATCACCAGTTTATACTAAAAGAAATGAGATATTCTGAAGCTGAACTAAGTGAAATGTGGAGCCATATGGGGTGCTGAGGCAGATGATAAGGATTCAGGCATAAAATATATAGTATAATCCATCTGCAAAGAGCACTGGCACTCTTGCTAGGCTCCCTTCTCTGAGAAACAACCCGGGCATTTAAATAGCACCACTCTTCAAAGAAATCTCTCAAAAGCAGCGTTCTTTTCTTTAACAGGATTAATCGCTTCACTCCAATAAGTTGTCCATAGAAATCACTCACCACATTATGTTGGGTTGAATCTAATGGTGACTTAAATGAGGACACATGAAGCTACTGAGAGCTTCACATTCCAAATTCTTGAACTAAGACACCCTACTTTTCTAAACCTTTAAGCCAACTTACTATGCCTTTCAAAGGCCAGCAAAGAAATCTTCAGGGACCACATTCCAATTCTGTCACAGGATCCTATGGCAACTATGGGAAACAATATCCAAGCAGCCAAGGGGGACAGAGTCCCACCTAGCACAATTTCCATTTCATGAAACGTACCTTTTTGTATTATGGACACATATTTTTCGCACAAAACACTCCTGAATATATCTTTTAACATATCAAGAAAAATGTTCCACGTAACTACATGCAGATTGACACTATTTCCTAAGGTTCTTAAGTTACTAATTGAAAGCCGTAATCATTCTAAAACTTTCTATTACACTTTTTTATTAAGTCGTCAGTCTTTTCCCTAATTGTCGGTGTTAAAAGGCAGCTATTACATCACAATGCAAAGCTACGCAAAGTAAATTAAGTCTTCTCAGATGCCACACTTTCCCCCCAATACTTAAAAGACCTCCCTGATTTTTAGCATGGCGGGTATGGTTTAATAAATAAGTAAAAATTACTCTGCACAGTTGCGTAGCATCGAAGTTCAGGATTCTCCAGACCAGAACGTTGTGAAGTGTCCCATATACACAGGACAAAAAGGTCTCGAAGGAAAAGAAACTTATCCAGTGCTCTGTTTGTTCTCAAGACTAAAAGATAATGCCTCTTTCAACCTTAGCATTAAAAAAAGTTGTCTAGGCAAATTCCTAAAATAAAATAGTGTGAAGAGCGTCCTGGATTTTCATGAAACGATTTTTTTAAAAGAAAAATAGGTATCACATGGTAGAAGGCTCATTTGCAGGCTTACTTCCCTAGGAACATATTCCTCGACGCGGGGGAAGCGCCGACCTCCAGAAGACAGCACGGTTATCTGTCAACCCCTCACGGAGCCCGAAGACACCCGGCTAGCCACAGAGCACGAGCTTTTCCCGGGAGACTGATAGCTGAATTAAAAGCAGCTTTTGCCAAAACGAAAGAAATCCCTAATCAAAAAAGTTGACGTTACTTCGAGATTAACTTCCAGGTTTGCAAAATCTGGTGAAAATCTTTCCATCTGATGCGCTTCCTTCGCCTCGCCGCCACCCCCAACTCAAGAAAAACAGCACAAGGCTCCTGGTCTCCCTCCGAGGAGGCTGCGGCGGCGGAAACCTGATCCGAGCCTGACTTTCAGTAAACACCAGCGCAGAGCAATAAAGCATCCGGAACATTTGTCTCCGGCGCGCGGCCCCCGCCCGCTAAGTGTTTGATAAGCGGCTGTCGGAGGGGAGATTTGTCAGCGGTCCGAGCCGAGGGCAGGGAGGGTGGGGAAAGGGCTCGTCTCTGCGCCTGGCGGCCGCCCGGTGGGTGGCTGCGTTCCTGTCGCCGGGAGCCCGGCAGAGGTGCGTGTCAGGGGCTCGGGAGGCCTTTCTCGTTGCGCCACGCCACCCTTCCGCCCGGGCGAGCGCCTTCGAGACCCAGGGCTGTTTGGGAACAAAGCTCTCGGCCCCAGGGCTGGCTCCCCTCACGCGCTCCCGTCCTACCTGCGTGGAGCAGCTCGAGGCTGAGCAGCAGCAGCAGTAGCAGCTCCAGCGGCGGCAGGCAGAGCCCGGGGCGGCGGCGCTGCTCAACCTCGGCGGCAGCAGCGGCGGCGCTGGAAGGTGCTGGTCTCAAGCCCATGCCCGTCCATGCAGGTCTCGTGGGCTCCGGCGAGGGCGGCGGGGCGGGCGCCGTGGCGGGTCTGGGCCCGTGGCTGCGGCATGGGCCGGGGGGCGCGCCTCGCTTCCTCTTCTTCCTCCTTCAGGCCCGTGTAGCAGATGGGGCGCCACCACCGCCGCAGCAAGCAGCGCGCCGCGGGCGCAGCCAGTCGGCGGCGGCAACAACGGGGCGCAAGGGCATCGTGGCGGCCGGAGGCGGCGGGCAGGGAAAGAGGGGCGGAAGAGAAGACACAAAGACCGTGAGCGACTGCTGAGACGAGTCCCGAGCGCGCCGGCACCCCGGCCCCAGCCAGCGTGGGCTCGGCGGGCGTGGACCTCCAAGCGGCTCGCCCAGCCCTAGTTAGCGGCAGCCGCCGGCGGCCCGGATATCTCTGCGCGGCAGCTCCAGCGGTCAATCAATCTCAGTCCCGCACTGCCGTCCCGCCCCGCCCTGTGCCCGCCAATCTGCGACGCCATCATCCCCCGCCGCGTCCCTCCCTTCCTCCCCATTGGTTGTGACCGCACGTCCGCCCGACTCAGCCTGCCAATCGCAGGACGCAGAGGGCCCTCTCCCCCGCCTGCTCAGTGTAATTCGAGTTCCGTGTCCATCGAGACTGCAAGTCCTCTCCTCTGCCGCAACCTTCCTCGCACTCCCTTTCCTCTCCCCTCTACCACCTTCCGCGATTTACTGTTTCCTTGCGCCCAATAGAAATGGGCGACCGCAACTCTCACTCCCGCCGGCGTTACAAAGGTACCGGCCTTTGACCTCTGCTTGAATTAATGTGATCCGATTCATCTTCCCTCCAAGTTTTTTTTTTTTTTTTTTTTAAATTTAATTACCCTTCCCCGCCCTGGCCCGGCCAACTTCAGCTCCACTTCCTTGGAGGAAGCTGGCGCTTTTACAGAGCGCCGCGCGGCAGGTCCCCTTTTAGCCAATCACATCTGCGGAACAGCGTTCCGAACCGTTTGCGGGTGTCTGGTAAAGCAAGCTCGGGGCAGTGTTGGAAATCTGAATGTCACCCGCGGTCCGGAGCAGATAGGATGGGCTGGGAAGGTACCCGTGAACTCCCGGCGGAATTCGCTGGCAGCTGTGCGAGGCTCAGGTGTTCTAGTTTCTTTGACATTTCCCTTCCTGAAAGCGGCAAGGAGAGGTCTAAGAGTGGGCAAACTTCAACGTTCGGTTACAGTGTAATTAATGAGAGTGGTGGGTTTTTATGCAGTGTAATTATGCCACGATTTGTTGTTGCTCAGTGACTTTTTCACAGATTTCTACAGATTATTTCAATTTTCCGCAAATTTCTACAGATTAATTCAATGGCAGCTTACTTCCTCCTTTTATGATTGGATAGGTCCGAAAGTGAGGAAAAAGCCAATTGTCTGCAAAGAAAGAGGCTGCCAAGTGGAGACAGAAAAGCAGTTATGAGACTGGTGATAGATTCCAATTTGTTATCAGTAGGTGTGAAGTGGTATCTAATCTCAAGAATGACCTCAAGGCTGAGAGACACTTGATACTGCCCTTGCCTTTGCCTTTCCCCAAACAGCACAGGACCGCCATTTAAAATCCACTAACATCCAAATCGTAGTTGGCAACTCTACACGCTACATTACTCAGAATCTCTAATTAGGAATTTCGTATCAACCACGGACATGCTGATATTCCACACATGTTTAAATGTGCTAATCAATGGACTAAGATAATTGAGGGGCAAACCTTCGGTCTCACCAGCTCACTCATTATAGACACATTGTGAATTGCCCAAACCACTATGTCCCTAACGAAGGATGCCTATCTGTTTTTACTGTAACTTTTCATTAGTTACTTATTACATACTATGATGACTTATGGGGTAAACACACCTTTCACTACCCACGATATAATCCAAGCCTGTGTATATCCATAATATGCTTAATAATAGCTTCACAGTTGCCTGGAGAAATGACTTTTGGGGAGGAAGGTATATGACATTTTTAGATAATGCTGTGGATTAAATATTATTAGAGCAAAAATTTACTATCTTGCAATTACTTCATATAACTAATGAGGTACAGTTCATGACATACTAAGAAGCATCTTAAAAAAGTAATCAAATACTGATTTTCAAAGTATTTGGCTAACAAGGACTAAAATTTTTTTTCTCTTAATCCAAGATTTAATTCGACCCCTATACAAGAAACACTTCACTTTATTGATCATACTTCAAAACATATACTCAATAGTTAAGGATCAATAATTTCTGTTTGGTTTGGGTCTTTCCACTCGTGACTTTATCATGTTTTTACTCCCCTCCCCCTATATCCTGTTCCTTAAGTACACGGGTGCTCCAGATTTTCCTATCAATAGAGGGCGTCCTCGAGTCATTGTATACCCTGGTGTCGTTAAACCGAACTGTTCTTCAGAGGAAAAACTTCATCTCTAAGGCGCTTTATTGCTCCTCTGTTGTAAAATTTGACAAGCTCGAGATTTATAAGCCTAACAATTCACTTTCTATTGCTGCATAAGTGTTCACCCGCTAAAGGAAAATGCTAATTTTCACAATTAAACCGCAAGGTGGTTCCTATTTTCAAGACATAGGTCAGTTGACACACTCGCGGGTAAATTCGTACTGTTCGCAAGAGCAGGAATCAGCTTGGCAAGCAAGAGTGTAGTGAATAGTCACTTATAGCGCAGCCACTCCTCGACCCCGTGAGCTGCAAGTTACAAAGGATTTTAGATTCTACAAAGAAAAATCGGGGAGGTAGAAAACAAACATAAAATCGGTGACTTATAAAAGTTTTATGTTTTAATCAGAAAAAAATCATGAAGTGACTGATGAGTGGTGCAACTCACACATCCACCCTGTTTCTTGCCACTGGTACTCTTTCTCCCTTCCTCTTTGTTTTCAGGAAGGAAGGAGGAGACCTGAACAGTACATCCAGAGAATCCAGCAAAGGATACCACGGTATGAATGTGCAAGTGCACAGAATTAAAACACATGTCAGAAACACTAATGGATTCTAAACAAGATGCGGTTTCATTTCCTGAACCTATACGTGATGTTTTTAACTGTTCTCCAGTTAATATGTCTCCATTTCCAGAAATCTAACAGGAGAATCTCTGACTGCTTAACAGATCATCTAGGTTTGCGATTTGTGCAATCCATTCTAGAGTAAGGGCTCCCCGGCTGCTCCCCGGCCACTGTGTACCCAAAGCAGCGGCTGAAATGGCTCAGAGTCCGACAGCTCAGCGTCAAGCAGCCTGTGGTTTGTACTTACATCATTTTTTTTTTTCATAGCAGGAGTAAAAGTTTATTAACAAGCGTTAGAACAGTAAGGAAAGGAAAGGAGAGAAAATAAGGAAAGTACAACTTGGAAGAGGGCCAAGCGGGCGACTTGAGAAACCAAGTCCCTGTACTTACATCATTCTTAACCCTTCCGCTCCTGGAGGGGGCTCAGCGGGATCAGGGGGCCCCCGAACTTCGGAACACGCAGGACCTGAGTGTGAGAGAAGAGTCCCAGAGCTTGGTGTGAGCAATGCACTCCCGGAGGGAGACAGCCCGGGGCTTGCGAAGGGCTCATCACCCGCTCGTAGACAACGGGCCCCCGCAATCCCTGCGGGCTCCGCCGCTACTCTCACCGCTCAAAACGGCAGGTGCAAAAAGCATTTGGGAGCCGCTTGCCAGGGCGCGGAGGTAATGCGCTTCCTGTCCATTTATCTCAGGAAACCAGTGCAGCCTTCCCTTCGAAACAAAATTAACCTCTCATTAGCCAGCCACTCGTTCCCAAGAAGGCCTTAAAAGCTTTACCGGCTCGCTAATGTATTTAGGCTTTTCTTCCAGGCAAACGCAGCCGCCGGTCTTGACTGCCATCAGCTCAAGGGGTTCCTCTGGGCTCTCCCGCGAGCCAACAGCCGACCTCTCTCCAGCCTAGTCTGGGAGACTCCAGCCAACCCAGGATCCCATTTTGTAGTCCCGGGCAGACCCGACACCCCTGAAAGAACTCCACTCCAGAAGACGCCAGAACAAGTTCCCACGAATTTCATGGGCGCCCTTCACATCAAAACCTCAGCTCCCCTGTCCTCAAGGAACGGGGAAGAGAGCCGGGGAGGGATTTCGGTGGCCAGCTGTCCCTGGGTCGTGGGCGCTGTTTGCTCTGCGGAGCGACAGCCCTGCACACAGCCGGTGCGGGAAGCGTTGATGGGAGGCTGGAGGGCGGGGTGAGAGTAAATTAGGATCTAGCCGGTTCCAGGCGTGGAGAATCAAATGTGGTCCTATATCTGTAAGTGGCGAAAAGGGGCTTTTGGGAGCGCTTTCTCACTCCGGTCCCCCGCCGCCTTGAGGCTGGCAGATTTATACCACACAGGTGGATGGAGACCTAAACAAAACAGTCCCGGCCGCTGCCTGCCGCTCGCCCCCCACGTCCCCTGGGCCCACCGCAAACTTCAACAAAATAAACAACTCACCACAGGCATTCCCTTGTCTGCAGCCCGACGCTTGCCAGCTGGGAAAATAAGCCGCAAGCCACGCGGCCGAGGCGCGGAGGGAAGGCAGCGCGGCGCCCGCCCCTCTCCCCCAGGTTGGGGGCAGCGGGACTCCGGGCGGGAGGGAGGCTCCGCCTCGGGGGCCGCTCTCCCAGCTCTCCGATTCCGGAATGAGCTCTCGGAGAGGAGCTGCGCCCTTCCAGCTAGCCCGATTTCTCCGCCACCTAGGGGAGAGGGCGGGGAGCCAAATCGCTCAGTCCCCCGCACCCCAGCAGCTTCCTCCAGGCAGCTTTTCCCCCAGTCCAGCCTCAAATAGAGGTGAACAGAGAACCCCCTCCTCCCGGCAACTCCTCTGTCGCCACACTGCCCCCTTCCGGCGCTACCCGGCTCATTCCGGCACAGCGGACGGCTAGGGGCATAGGGGCGCCCTAGACCCCCGCGTCCAGGTCCGGGCTCAGTTCTCTCTTCGCCTTCCCCCCACCACACTCAGTCTTGCACAAAGACGCCTTTCACGCCGCCAGCGCCACCCTCCGCGCTGCCCTCCGGGCCGGCGGCCGTGCCTTCGCCCACCGGCGGCACCAGCCGATTCCTGGTGGGCGATTTTGCCACTCGTCGCCAGGCAGGGCGGCAGCGGACGCGTGCGGGCTGTTCCCACCCTGCGCCTCGGCCAAGGCGCCAGATGCGCTGCCCCCCGCCACGTTCTCTAGCTGCCCGCCGGCAGCAGCAGAATGCTCCCCTTTCTCTCCGTAAACGATCCTTAAGGGTCTTCCAAGTGTTTCTAAAATGGGGACAGTGGCGGGAATGGTCCTCTGGACTTTCGCCGAAATAAGGAATCCAGCGATCTTCCCTGACCACCTAAGGTGCCAGTGTGTCTTTACAGCTTAAGAAAGTCAATGATAAAGATTTGGAAATAAAGAGGGGAGAGAGGGTTTAAAGAGACACGTAAGGCCCAGAGCAAGTGTTACAAAGAATGAGCCCACGAAACGTTCGAGGCAGGACGGTCGCTTCGGTCAGCGTGGAAGGCGTGGAGGGCGAGAAGAAAGCGATTAACTTTCTACCTTACATTGATCTTCCAAAGTAGAAAAACAAACAAGCAAACAAAAAAATTATAGATACTCAGCGGCAGCTAATCGGCGCGTTCAACTCCTGGAACTAGCGAGCTGCTTCTCTTAGTCAAGTCAAATGCTCAAGTATCTTGACTCAGGGAGGTCACTTCTTGCCTCCTTAGGCAAGAATCTACGACCCTCTCCAGCTTTTCTTTGCCTTCTCCTCCCCCAACCCCTCCTTATAGTTTCTCCGGCTAACGCTAGAGGCAGCATAGGGCAGTGTAAAGAGGGCGAGTGGGAATCCACAGAGGAAGGTCTAGTTCTGACTTTCTGGGTCTGAGTCTTAGGCAACAGATTTAACGTCTTTGGACCTTGGGGTCACTATCAAGAAACGATGTGTAAGAGGCAATAATTAGTAAAATTTACATATTTTTCTCTTTCTTAAATGCGATGACAATGAACGCCCTTCCTCCAAACCTCTGCAGGTTCCTTCTTAGTATTTTTTCACCTTGCTTTATCTTTTCTAAGTGACAGTCAAATTGAAAAAAAAAATACTAAGATCGTTTAAAGGTAAATGTAAGACACATTGAAACATACTCTTTTGCATCTGAGAATTTAAAAAGAAGAAGAAAAAACACCCAACTCAGCTCCTGGTTCACAAAAGCAAGGAATTTTAATGTCCCCACTTGTTTTGCTTTTGAAAAGCCACTCCAGCAGTCAGCAAAGCACAGCTTTGATTTAGAAACTAAAGGCTAGTCTCTTGTGTTTTTCTTTTCCCTTCCACCAACACAAAGACAAGCTGCAGCATAAAATAATGATGAACAAGAGTTCAAAGCAAGCCCAGTGAGCCAGCCCAGAGGATGTTTTTTAATGCAGCCCCAGTCCTTCCTCCCTCTCCTGCTAAGCTGGACGGTACATAAATAGCAGGCAAAAGCTGCCAGAATTCCCTGTCTCCTCCAGTCTTTTCCCATAAATATTGGTCAGTAGAACCTGGATGCTAACTTGTCAATCATCACATAAATACATTCATCAAATCATACATTTAATTTTTCTTTAGTTTCATAACATTTTTCATGATTTTCAATTCACTACCCACTTTGCAAGCTTGAACATTAGTTCTCCCTCTGGGCAAGCTTGTCTGATTTCTGGGAACTTTCTATGCAACCAAGGCAAAAAAGGGTAAAATCTCATAAAGAAGCATTAACTTTTAAATTACAAATATCATGCTTCAATTTCAACAACAGAATTTTAGAATGGCTTAGCTTTCATACAATGCACACTTTTACAAGTTATTAAAGAGGATTCTTTAAGTATCTTTTTGGGATACTTTTTTTTTTGGGAAAAAAGTTTCCTTAAACAACACTGGTAGGAAAATATTGTGAGCTTGTCTAATTCTGTTGCTTTCATTTTTTTAAAAACATTATATTTTAGGCTCATCTGTAATCCCAGTGCTTTGGGAGGCCAAGGCTAGAGGATCACTTGAGTCCAGGAGTTAGAGATGAACCTGGGGAACATAGCAAGACCTCATTACTACAAAATTTTAAAAACTTAGGAGACATGGTGGCACATGCCTGTAGTCCTAGCTACTTGGGAGGCTGAAGTAGGAGGATGACTTGGGCCCAGAAATTTCAGGTTACAGAGAGCTGTGGTCTGGCCACTGCACTCCAGCCTGGGCAACAAAGTGAGACTCTGTCTCTAAAAACAGAAGTTGTATTTTAATTGACAAATAAAACTATATATAGTTATGGTATACAACATAGTGTTTTGAAATATGTGTACATTGTAGAATGGCTGGATCAAGCTAATTAACATATGCATTACTTCACATATCTTTTTTTATGGTGAGTGCAATTAACATCTACTCTCAGTGAATTTCAAGAATAGAATACTTTGTTAGTAACTATAGTCAAAATGTTATACAGTAGTCTGTTGCTTTCAGTTGTATCAATCTCAACACTCCCACTGCCTCATTCAAATATGCTAAAACATTTACATTTCTAAATAGATCTTGGATGTTTCATTGGTAAAAGGACATGACTTGTTTCTTCTCCCCATTTTTAAAAAATCTTGCTCAATCCTTCACAACATTCTCACCTGATTTCATTTTGATTTTTCTTTTCTTTTATCTTTTTGAGACAGAGTTTCTCTCTTGTTGCCTAGGCTAGAGTGCAATGGCGCAATCTCGGCTCACTCCAACCCCTGCCTCCCGGGTTCAAGCGCTTCTCCTGCCTTAGCCTCCCAAGTAGCTGAGACGACAGGCATGTACCACCACACCGGCTAACTTTTGTATTTAGTAGAGACGGGGCTTCACCATGCTGGTCAGGCTGGTCTCGAACTCCTGACCTCAGGTGATCCACCGGCCTAGGTCTCCCAATGAGCTGGGATTCAGGTGTGAGCCACCACGCCTGGCCTTGATCTTTCTTTTTTTGTCACATCAAGCAAAATAGAACAAAGATGGGAATAGAGAAGGGAAAAAAGTCCCCTTTCAGTAAAGTTGACTTAACATTTTTCTACTGACTATAAAGAAACTTTTTGGTGATACAATGTGTATATGCACCATCTTCTGAATATTCACTAAAAGGTGATAGCACTTGAGCTTTTAGAACATTCAACTAATGTGTACATCTAACCCTTCAGTTGTCAAGATCATAGCTTGCTTACTCCTGATGTTCCTAAGTTTTTTTCATTTGCAATTGTGGAAGTCATCTTAATTATCAGGAAGCATATGAATCCATTTTCTTGTTTCTTGTTTTACTTTTCTTGCATGTTTTTTAAAAAATTATTCTCTAAATTAGTTTCAGATTGATGCCTAACTCAATAATTCCTTTGTTTACTCATAATGTTTGAGAATTATTATTGTTAATAAATTATACTATTTTAAATATTAGTAACACTAATAGTGTTATTGGCAAGGAACAGAATATCAAATGAGCTACATTTGACTACCTGAGCCTGCAGTTCCAGCTACTTGGGAGGCTGAGGCAGGAGGATCCCTTGAGGCTAGGAGTTTGAGGCCAGCCTGGTCAATACAGTGAGACTCTATCACAAAAAACAAAAAAAGGATATTTATAAAATAATGTTAGGAGAAAATGTTGCTTTCTAGATGTGATTTAATAAATGTTTATTTAATTAAACATTGAAGTTCATAAAATTCTGTTTTGTTTTATAGGATCAGTGTTTAAATAGAGTGAAACACAAGATCTAAGACCTACTTGTACTTTTAAAAGGGTGAGGATTTGCTTTGCTACCTCCCCACCCTCAAACAAAGATACAGGACCGTTGTCTTGAACCATCAGCTCATGTGATAGTTAAAGAAAGGAATTCTGGTAAATCGCAAATTTGAAAAATAAAACCTCTAACCACATGCCCAATGAACAAAGAAAAGTAAAAGAAAAGAAGGGATATCCTGTAGAAGATGAACACTATTATATTCTATCAGTAATTCAAGCCTGATTTTCAAGAGAAATCCTGCAGTTCTGAAGTATTCCTACATATGTGTACAAGAAAAAGGCACATGAATACACATTAACTTAGTAAAGTCGATATTTATAAAGAAGTACTAGAAAAAAAGCTTTTTTTTCTTTGTCTACTTAGTATTAGAAAAGCTCTTCTCATGAAGAACTTTCTCTCTTCATCCTTCCATCATTGGGTGGCATATAGAAGCTCTCCCTCCCTCTTCTCCTCTCCCTGTCTTCATTCCTTCATTCTTCAACAAATGTTTCCCAGCTGTTAATCGCCATAATTAGGTATTGATTATACAACAGTGAATAAAACAGACCTGACCCCTATCCTCAATGTACCTTCAGTTTAGTGGTTCCTTTTCTGCCAGGCTGGCCAGGAAGAAATGGCTTCAGCATCTTTCCTTCTTTGTATTCATGGAATAAGGGCTGGAAGGGGCTCCTTCACCATGCTTTCCTTTTATACACACACACACCCCGTCTTTCCTTGGCCTTTCTCCCTTTCCAGTGCTTATTTTTTTTTTCTAATAAGTCTCATTTTTTAGGGGGAAAAAAACCCAAAGTGAAAACATTTTAGCCATTCAGCACAGTTTAAAATAGTAGAACATAAAACAGCAAGGACTGGACTTTTTTTCATTGTATCTGCCAATTATTCCAGTTGCAATCATGATAGACACACCCAGATATACGAACACACACATATACAGTCTTTTCTAACTCTCAAGTCTAAGTAGGCAATTTATACATCCCAAAGATATCCATACTTCTCCATTACATTTGCTTTATAAAAATGAACTCCATGAAGTTGGAAAAGAACCATTTCAGTGAAGCAAATAACTGAAGGTGCCCATATGAGAACCAATTTGGACCTATTGCTATAATTCAAAGTTTCTTCCATAGGCAAAATCTCTATACCCACATTCACCTGTATATACGATGGCAAGAATATTACAAAAACATGACAGAATGGAATATGCAGCAATCCTTAAAGTACCATGAAATCTAAGACATATGGGAAATTGAATACTCTTGATTCTTACAGCCAATACTCCTAATTAAGAGTTTACTTTAAAAACACCCCTGCATATTTTAATATACAGATAATAGGTTTTTTTTTTTTTTTAGACGGAGTCTTGCTCTGTCGCCCGGGCTGGTTTTTTGTATTTTTTAGTGGAGACGGGATTTCACTATGTTACCCAGGATGGTCTCGATCTCCTGACTTCGTGATCTGCCCGTCTTGGCCTCCCAAAGTGCTGGGATTACAGGCTTGAGCCACCGCGCCCGGCGATAATAGGTATTTATACCTTACCAATAATAGCAAAATTTCCAAGGAGATATGTTTTAATACAACTTAACAAAATTGAAAAAATAATAGGACCAAGAAATCAGTGTTCAAATAATTGCAAGTACAAGCATATTAATATTCTTTTTTTTTTTCCTTATCTTCTTGTATTTCATTGTCCTATCATTTCAAATTGTCTGAGCCACATGAGGCGGCTCAGGTAGGGTTTGCTCTAGAAGCAAGATGAAACTCAAGGATGAGAATGAACTCAGGAATAAAAATAGCGCATGTTTGTCAGAAATTTATGTGAAAGAAATCTAGCTGAATTCAGGAGTGGGGCTGGTTTCAAAAGAAGAGGATAACTTGGGAGGAGGAAGGGATTCTCTGAGGTTTGGACTCTTGCTATTGAGTTGTTAATGTGCTCTTCAGCTGTTTCAGCTGGGACTGTCCATCAATGAAGAATGTGAGGAATGCATGACTGGTGCAGACTTCTATGTGAAATAGATGAAGTTTCCTTTTCCCTTGGCCCCTGGGGGGTGGGGGCTAGAAGAGAGGATGGGGATTCTTGCCCTTACATCCCCCGGGAAGCAGTCAGCATCCAGCATACTTTCTCCCTGTCAAAAAAGATCTGATGCTCACTCATCCTCAAATAGAACTTTTTAAATTAATTTCATTAAGTAATGTTTTTTGAGCACCTACTAATGGTCCTGGCAATCTAACTCCTGGGGATACTGCTGTAAACAATTCAACAAGGCTCCCGTGAATGTACATTCTGGTGGTGGAACTAAAAGCAGGCAGCCCAGCACGGTGGCTCACACCTGTAATCCCAGCACTTTGGGAGGCTGAGGTGAGTGGATCACTTGAGGTCAGGAGTTCAAAACCACTCTGTCCAACATGGTGAAACCCCGTCTCTATTAAAAATACAAAAATTAGCCGGGCGTTGTGGTGCATGCTTGTAATCCCAGCTACTGGGGAGGCTGAGGCAGGGGAATCCCTTGAACCCCGGAGGTGGAGGTTGCAGTGAGCCGAGATGGTGCTATTGCACTCCAGCCTGGGCAATAGTGAGACTGTCAAAAAAAAAAAAAAAAAAAAAGGAAATATAAGCAGGCAAACAAGTCAATATTCAATAATGCTATAGGGCTTAAGGAACAGGGTGTTATGATAGAGAGTAAAAGGGGGAGAAAGAGCCACCATTAATGGAAATAAATTTCTGAGATCCCATGCTCAGGCCTGAGTACAAGATAGTTATGCAGTAAAATGGGGAAAAGCATTCAAGGCAGAGGTCAATGTCTCAAAGTGAAAACAATTTTGAAATGTTCAAGGAACAGGGAAAAACTATGGCAGAAAGTGCCATACCCAGAAGACTTTTTAGCAATCTAAGGCAGAGTCCTTTAATTCCAACTGGCATTTGAATGAGGGAGGGTTTTTTTTATTGTTTCCAAATCGCAGGGAAATACGGAACAGAAGAGGCATTTATTGAATTTAAATCTATTTAATTTAATTCCACTTGATGTCTGGTTCCTGGAGATCTAAGTGTATCCTCATAACCTCTCTTGAAGCACAGATTATTGTTCTTACAGATGAAAAAATTTAGGTTGAAAGATTTAAAAACCTGCCCAATATATTACAGTATATAAATTTAGTATATATAATATATCATATAATACATAAATATAAAATACATTACAAAGAAACAATAATTAAAACAATATGGTACTGACATGAAAATAGACATATATACTAATGGATTAGAATGGAGAGCCTAGGAATAAATCAACAAATATTCAGTCAACTTATCTTTGACAAGGGTGCCAATAATACACAATGGAAAAAGAATAGTATCTTCAACAAATGGAATTGGGAAAAATGGATACCTACATGGAAAGAAAGAAATTGAACTATTATCTCACAACATACACAAAAATTATCTCAAAGTGAATTAAAGATGTAAACATAAGAAATGAAACTGTAAAACTACTAGAAGAAAAAATGGGGAAAAGCTCTATACTACGGATTGGTCTTGGCAATGATTTCACAGATCTGACGCCAAAAACATAGACAATGAAAGCAAAAACAGACAAGTGGAACTACATTAAACTAAAAAGCTTCTGCACAGCAAAGAAAACAGTCAACAAAGTGAAAAGGCAAACTGTGCTATTGAAGAAAATATTTGCAAGCTATATATCTGATAAGGAGTTAATCTTCAAAATATATAAGGAACTACGCTTAGATAGCAAAATTAGTCCTAATAACCTTATCAAAAAAATGGGCTGAAGACTTGAATAGATATTTTTGTAAAGAAGACATATAAATAACCAATAAGTATATGGAAAATACTCAACATTACTAATCATCAGAGAAATGAGATATCACCTCACACTTGTTAAAATCTCTGTTATTAAAAAAAGGCAACAGATATTGGCTAGGATTTGCAGCAATTGAAACCCTTGCACACTGTTGGTGGGAATGCAAAATGATGCAGCTGCTATCAAAAATGGTATGAAGATTACTCAAAACATGAAAATAGGACTGCATATGATTCAGCAAATCTCACTACTGGGTTTCCACCTAAAAGAACTGAAATCAGGATCTTGAAGAGCTATTATCACCTCCATGTTCATTGCTGTGCTATTCACAATAGCCAAGATGTGAAAACAGCTAAATGTTTATCGATGGATTAATGGATAAAGAAAATGTACTGTATAAGTAAAGTGAAATGTTACTGAGAATTAAAAAATTAGGAAATTCTACAATATGTGAGAGCATGGATGAACCTCTAGAAAATTATATAAGTGAAATAAACTTGTCATGGAAGGACATACACTGCATGATTCCACTTACATGAAATGTCTAAAATAGTCAAATACATAGAATCAAAGTGGCAAGTTGGATGCCAGGGGCAAGGGGAGGGAGAAATGGAGAGTTGCTAGTCAAATGGGCACAACGTTTCAGTTGAGCAAGACAAATCAGTTCTAGAAATCTGCTGTACAACATTGTACCTGTAATTAACAAACTGTACACTTACACATTTGTCAAGAGAGTAGATCTTATGTTAACTATTATACCACAATTAAAAATAACCTGCTAAAGATACACAATAAATGGTTAGTACTGGGTTTGAACTTTGTCTTTTTGATTCTAAAGTACAGTTGTTTTCATTAGACTTCTTTGCTCTATATTATTTACCAGAGAGTTCTGATGTTAAAATACACAGAGATTCGTCATAAAAGTTTTGAGGCAATGATAAATCAAGTCAGTGTAATTAATAGGGAAATTGAAAATGAACTAGTTAAAAGGAAGGCCTTAGGAATGATTGTTAGAAATTTTAAATTAATCCTGTGGTCCCCTCCTAGACCAATCAAGAATCTCTTTTCAATAAAAGAGAGGGCTAAAGAGTCTCTTATTTCCTCAATTTACATTCTGCCAGTTTATATGGTACTTGTCAAGAATGAATACTCTTGGCTTGATTAAATGCCTAGTAGCCTATGGCTTGATCTTGAGAATATAATTTTGATATACACTCCAACTGATTTGATCGGAGTCCTCTAGTTTTTAATGAATACACAATCAGAATTATCTGATGGACATACTCTTGTCTGCCTCACAACTTAGCTTATGCCATTTCCTCACTGTTTTCCTGTGTAGGACTGTGTGATTATGGTAATGCATGTGTGGTGTCCATGGTACTAGAAACACAGCAATACTAATGGTTTCTTACCACATTCAGAGCCTGGAAAGAGAACTAGGGGTATTGATAAAAAGTTGAATAGAATCAGAATGGAAAATAATTCAGATTATCAGTGCATAGCTGCAGCACTTGTTATTACTCTAAACAGATAATATTATTATATTCATTTATCCATTCATTCAACCAATTAGTTATTTGGCAAATCAATCTTTCAGCAGATATTTATTGAACTACCTACTATGTGTCAGACACTCTTTTAGGCACTAGGAATATAGCAATGAAAGAGAAAAGAGGAACTAAGATATGCATTAATGATTGAAACATAAAAATCCTTCTCCCTCTTAGAGGAGAAGACAGGCATAAGTCATAGACATGAGGATATTCTATAATATATTAAAAGGTTAAAGTGCTTTGGGAAAAATAGGACATGATAATGGGGTTCAGAATGCCAATTTAGATGTGCAAGTTTTATTTTTATTTTATTTTATTTTATTTTTATTTTTTAATTATTTTTTATTTATTTTATTTTATTTTATTTTATTTTTTTAATTAATTTATTATTATTATACTTTAAGTTGTAGGGTACATGTGCATAACGTGCAGGTTTGTTACATATGTATACTTGTGCCATGTTGCTGTGCTGCACCCATCAACTCGTCATTTACATCAGGTATAACTCCCAATGCAATCCCTCCCCCCTCCCCCCTCCCCATGATAGGCCCCGGTGTGTGATGTTCCCCTTCCTGAGTCCGAGTGATCTCATTGTTCAGTTCCCACCTATGAGTGAGAACATGCGGTGTTTGGTTTTCTGTTCTTGTGATAGTTTGCTAAGAATGATGGATTCCAGCTGCATCCAAGTCCCTACAAAGGACTCAAACTCATCCTTTTTTATGGCTGCATAGTATTCCATGGTGTATATGTGCCACATTTTCTTCATCCAATCTGTCACTGATGGACATTTGGGTTGATTCCAAGTCTTTGCTATTGTGAATAGTGCTGCAATAAACATACGTGTGCATGTGTCTTTATAGCAGCATAATTTATAATCCTTTGGGTATATACCCAGTAATGGGATGGCTGGGTCATATGGTACATCTAGTTCTAGATCCTTGAGGAATTGCCATACTGTTTTCCATAATGGTTGAACTAGTTTACAATCCCACCAACAGTGTAAAAGTGTTCCTATTTCTCCACATCCTCTCCAGCACCTGTTGTTTCCTGACTTTTTAATGATTGCCATTCTAACTGGTGTGAGATGGTATCTCATTGTGGTTTTGATTTGCATTTCTCTGATGGCCAGTGATGATGAGCATTTTTTCATGTGTCTGTTGGCTGTATGAATGTCTTCTTTTGAGAAATGTCTGTTCATGTCCTTTGCCCACTTTTTGATGGGGTTGTTTATTTTCTTCTTGTAAATTTGTTTGAGTTCTTTGTAGGTTCTGGATATTAGCCCTTTGTCAGATGAGTAGATTGCAAAAATTTTCTCCCATTCTGTAGGTTGCCTGTTCACTCTGATGGTAGTGTCTTTTGCTGTGCAGAAGCTCTTTAGTTTAATGAGATCCCATTTGTCAATTTTGGCTTTTGCTGCTGTTGCTTTTGGTGTTTTAGACATGAAATCTTTGCCCATGCCTATGTCCTGAATGGTACTACCTAGGCTTTCCTCTAGGATTTTTATGGTATTAGGTCTAACATTTAAGTCTCTAATCCATCTTGAATTAATTTTCGTATAAGGAGTAAGGAAAGGATCCAGTTTCAGCTTTCTACTTATGGCTAGCCAATTTTCCCAGCACCATTTATTAAATAGGGAATCCTTTCCCCATTTCTTGTTTCTCTCAGGTTTGTCAAAGATCAAATGGCTGTAGATGTGTGGTATTATTTCTGAGGACTCTGTTCTGTTCCATTGGTCTATATCTCTGTTTTGGTACCAGTACCATGCTGTTTTGGTTACTGTAGCCTTGTAGTATAGTTTGAAGTCAGGTAGCGTGATGCCTCCAGCTTTGTTCTTTTGACTTAGGATTGTCTTGGAGATGCGGGCTCTTTTTTTTGGTTCCATATGAACTTTAAAGCAGTTTTTTCCAATTCTGTGAAGAAACTCATTGGTAGCTTGATGGGGATGGCATTGAATCTATAAATTACCTTGGGCAGTATGGCCATTTTCACAATATTGATTCTTCCTATCCATGAGCATGGTATGTTCTTCCATTTGTTTTTGTCCTCTTTGATTTCACTGAGCAGTGGTTTGTAGTTCTCCTTGAAGAGGTCCTTTACATCCCTTGTAAGTTGGATTCCTAGGTATTTGATTCTCTTTGAAGCAATTGTGAATGGAAGTTCATTCCTGATTTGGCTCTCTGTTTGTCTGTTACTGGTGTATAAGAATGCTTGTGATTTTTGCACATTAATTTTGTATCCTGAGACTTTGCTGAAGTTGCTTATCAGCTTAAGGAGATTTTGGGCTGAGACAATGGGGTTTTCTAAATATACAATCATGTCATCTGCAAACAGGGACAATTTGACTTCTTCTTTTCCTAACTGAATACCCTTGATTTCTTTCTCTTGCCTGATTGCCCTAGCCAGAACTTCCAACACTATGTTGAATAGGAGTGGTGAGAGAGGGCATCCCTGTCTTGTGCCAGTTTTCAAAGGGAATTTTTCCAGTTTTTGCCCATTCAGTATGATATTGGCTGTGGGTTTGTCATAAATAGCTGTTATTATTTTGAGGTACGTTCCATCAATACCGAATTTATTGAGCGTTTTTAGCATGAAGGGCTGTTGAATTTTGTCAAAAGCCTTTTCTGCATCTATTGAGATAATCATGTGGTTCTTGTCTTTGGTTCTGTTTATATGCTGGATTATGTTTATTGATTTGCGAATGTTGAACCAGCCTTGCATCCCAGGGATGAAGCCCACTTGATCATGGTGGATAAGCTTTTTGATGTGTTGCTGAATCCGGTTTGCCAGTATTTTATTGAGGATTTTTGCATCGATGTTCATCAGGGATATTGGTCTAAAATTCTCTTTTTTTGCTGTGTCTCTGCCAGGCTTTGGTATCAGGATGATGTTGGCCTCATAAAATGAGTTAGGGAGGATTCCCTCTTTTTCTATTGATTGGAGTAGTTTCAGAAGGAATGGTACCAACTCCTCTTTGTACCTCTGGTAGAATTCAGCTGTGAATCCATCTGGTCCTGGACTTTTTTTGGTTGGTAGGCTATTAATTGTTGCCTCAATTTCAGAGCCTGCTATTGGTCTATTCAGGGATTCAACTTCTTCCTGGTTTAGTCTTGGAAGAGTGTAAGTGTCCAGGAAATTATCCATTTCTTCTAGATTTTCCAGTTTATTTGCGTAGAGTTGTTTATAGTATTCTCTGATGGTAGTTTGTATTTCTGTGGGGTCGGTGGTGATATCCCCTTGATCATTTTTAATTGCGTCGATTTGATTCTTCTCTCTTTTCTTCTTTATTAGTCTGGCTAGTGGTCTGTCAATTTTGTTGATCTTTTCAAAAAACCAACTCCTGGATTCATTGATTTTTTGGAGGGTTTTTTGTGTCTCTATCTCCTTCAGTTCTGCTCTGATCTTAGTTATTTCTTGCCTTCTGCTAGCTTTCGAATGTGTTTGCTCTTGCTTCTCTAGTTCTTTTAATTGCGATGTTAGAGTGTCAATTTTACATCTTTCCTGCTTTCTCTTGTGGGCATTTAGTGCTATAAATTTCCCTCTACACACTGCTTTAAATGTGTCCCAGAGATTCTGGTATGTTGTATCTTTGTTCTCATTGGTTTCAAAGAACATCTTTATTTCTGCCTTCATTTCGTTATGTACCCAGTAGTCATTCAGGAGCAGGTTGTTCAGTTTCCATGTAGTTGAGCGGTTTTGAGTGAGTTTCTTAGTCCTGAGTTCTAGTTTGATTGCACTGTGGTCTGAGAGACAGTTTGTTATAATTTCTGTTCTTGTACATTTGCTGAGGAGTGCTTTACTTCCAATTACGTGGTCAATTTTGGAGTAAGTATGATGTGGTGCTGAGAAGAATGTATATTCTGTTGATTTGGGGTGGAGAGTTCTATAGATGTCTATTAGGTCTGCTTGTTGCAGAGATGAGTTCAATTCCTGGATATCCTTGTTAACTTTCTGTCTCGTTGATCTGTCTAATGTTGACAGTGGAGTGTTGAAGTCTCCCATTATTATTGTATGGGAGTCTAAGTCTCTTTGTAAGTCTCTAAGGACTTGCTTTATGAATCTGGGTGCTCCTGTATTGGGTGCATATATATTTAGGATAGTTAGCTCTTCCTGTTGAATTGATCCCTTTATCATTATGTAATGGCCTTCTTTGTCTCTTTTGATCTTTGATGGTTTAAAGTCTGTTTTATCAGAGACTAGTATTGCAACCCCTGCTTTTTTTTGTTCTCCATTTGCTTGGTAAATCTTCCTCCATCCCTTTATTTTGAGCCTATGTATGTCTCTGCGTGTGAGATGGGTCTCCTGAATACAGCAGACTGATGGGTCTTGACTCTTTATCCAGTTTGCCAGTCTGTGTCTTTTAATTGGAGCATTTAGTCCATTTACATTTAAGGTTAATATTGTTATGTGTGAACTTGATCCTGCCATTATGATATTAACTGGTTATTTTGCTCATTAGTTGATGCAGTTTCTTCCTAGCCTCAATGGTCTTTACATTTTGTCATGTTTTTGCAATGGCTGGTACCGGTTGTTCCTTTCCATGTTTAGTGCTTCCTTCAGGATCTCTTGTAAGGCAGGCCTAGTGGTGACAAAATCTCTAAGCATTTGCTTATCTGTAAAGGATTTTATTTCTCCTTCACTTATGAAACTTAGTTTGGCTGGATATGAAATTCTGGGTTTAAAATTCTTTTCTTTAAGAATGTTGAATATTGGCCCCCACTCTCTTCTGGCTTGTAGAGTTTCTGCTGAGAGATCTGCTGTTAGTCTGATGGGCTTCCCTTTGTGGGTAACCCGACCTTTCTCTCTGGCTGCCCTTAAGATTTTTTCCTTCATTTCAACTTTGGTGAATCTGGCAATTATGTGTCTTGGAGTTGCTCTTCTCAAGGAGTATCTTTGTGGCGTTCTCTGTATTTCCTGGATTTGAATGTTGGCCTGCCCTACTAGGTTGGGGAAGTTCTCCTGGATGATATCCTGAAGAGTGTTTTCCAACTTGGTTCCATTTTCCCCCTCACTTTCAGGCACCCCAATCAGACGTAGATTTGGTCTTTTTACATAATCCCATACTTCTTGCAGGCTTTGTTCGTTTCTTTTTCTTCTTTTTTCTTTTGGTTTCTCTTCTCGCTTCATTTCATTCATTTGATCCTCAATCGCTGATACTCTTTCTTCCAGTTGATCGAGTCAGTTACTGAAGCTTGTGCATTTGTCACGTATTTCTCGTGTCATGGTTTTCATCTCTTTCATTTCGTTTAGGACCTTCTCTGCATTAATTACTCTAGCCATCAATTCTTCCACTTTTTTTTCAAGATTTTTAGTTTCTTTGCGCTGGGTACATAATTCCTCCTTTAGCTCTGAGAAATTTGATGGACTGAAGCCTTCTTCTCTCATCTCGTCAAAGTCATTCTCCGTCCAGCTTTGATCCGTTGCTGGCGATGAGCTGCGCTCCTTTGCCGGGGGAGATGCGCTCTTATTTTTTGAATTTCCAGCTTTTCTCCCCTGCTTTTTCCCCATCTTTGTGGTTTTATCTGCCTCTGGTCTTTGATGATGGTGATGTACTGATGGGGTTTTGGTGTAGGTGTCCTTCCTGTTTGATAGTTTTCCTTCTAACAGTCAGGACCCTCAGCTGTAGGTCTGTTGGAGATTGCTTGAGGTCCACTCCAGACCCTGTTTGCCTGGGTATCAGCAGCAGAGGCTGCAGAAGATAGAATATTTCTGAACATCGAGTGTACCTGTCTGATTCTTGCTTTGGAAGCTTCCTCTCAGGGGTGTACTCCTCCCTGTGAGGTGTGGGGTGTCAGACTGCCCCTAGTGGGGGATGTCTCCCAGTTAGGCTACTCAGGGGTCAGGGACCCGCTTGAGCAGGGTGTCTGTCCTTTCTCAGATCTCAACCTCCGTGTTGGGAGATCCACTGCTCTCTTCAAAGCTGTCAGACAGAGTCGTTTGCGTCTGTGCAGAGGTGTCTGTGTGTCTTAGTTTACTGTGCCCTGTCCCCAGAGGTGGAGTCTACAGAGACAGGCAGGTTTCCTTGAGCTGCTGTGAGCTCCACCCAGTTCGAGCTTCCCAGCAGCTTTGTTTACCTACTTAAGCCTCAGCAATGGCGGGCGCCCCTCCCCCAGCCTCGCTGCTGCCTTGCCGGTAGATCACAGACTGCTGCGCTAGCAACGAGGGAGGCTCCGTGGGTGTGGGACCCTCCCGGCCAGGTGTGGGATATGATCTCCTGGTGTGCCTGTTTCCTAAAGCGCAGTATTGGGGTGGGAGTTACCCGATTTTCCAGGTGTTGTGTGTCTCAGTTCCCCTGGCTAGGAAAAGGGACTCCCTTCCCCCTTGCGCTTCCCAGGTGAGGCAATGCCTCGCCCTGCTTCAGCTCTCGCTGGTCGGGCTGCAGCAGCTGACCAGCTCCGATCGTCCGGCACTCCCCAGTGAGATGAACCCAGTACCTCAGTTGAAAATGCAGAAATCACCGGTCTTCTGTGTGGCTCGCGCTGGGAGTTGGAGACTGGAGCTGCTCCTATTCGGCCATCTTGCTCCGCCCCCTAGATGTGCAAGTTTTAAAAGGGTGATTAGAATGGCCTTCACTGAGAAAGTGACCTCTGAGCAAACACTTGAAAGAGGTGATAGAGTGATCCATATAACTATCTGAAAAAAGGGAATTTAAGTCAGAGGAAACAGCCAGTGCAAAGATTCTGTGGTGGAAGCATGCCTGGCATATTCAAGACAGAGAAAAGAGGCTCATTTTGTCAGATTCAAGTGAGACTGGTAGGTGACGAGTTCAGAGAGGTCATGGAGAAGCCATACCATAGAGAACTTCTAAACCACTGTAAGAACTCTGACTGAAGTTGGTAACCTTTGGAGAATTTTGAGCAGATAAATGACATGATCTGAATTTTAGTTCATTCATGTAATTTTATTGAGAGTATACTATAGCCAGGCAATAGTGGAAGCTGAGAGGCCTGTGGGGTGGTTTTTAAAATAATCTATGCAACAGATGGTAATGGCTCAAACCATAGGGGTACCAGTGGAATTGGTTAGAAGTGATAGGATTCTGGATGTATTTTGAGGTGAAAACCAAAAGGATTCCTTGGTAGATTGGATGGGGATGCTTGAGAAAAAGAGGAGTCAAGAATGACTTCCAGGGTTTTGGCTTGAGCTGCCATCAAGATGGAATTGCCACTGGGCTCATATCTGTAATCCTAGCACTTTGGGAAGCCAAGGTGGAGCCAGAAGTTCAAGGCCAGCCTGTGCAACATGGCAAAACCCCATCTCTACAAAAAAAAAAAAAAAAAAAAAAAAAAAAAACACACACACACACACACACACACAAAACAAAACAAAACCCACAAAAACCAAAAATTAGGTGGGCATGGTGGTGTGCACCTGTGGTCCTAACTACTTGGGTGGCTGAGGTGGGAGGATCACCTGAGCCCAGGGAGGTTAAGCCTGAAGTGAGCTGTGATTGTGCCACTGCACTCCAGCCTGAGAGACAGAATAAGACCCTGTTTCAAAAAAAAAAAAAAAAAAAAAAAAAAAAAAAGGAATTGTCATCAACTAAGGTAACAGTTGAAATAGTTTTTACTAGACAAAATGCACCAGACAATTAAGGGGATGATTTCATAAAGTCTCTTGCAATACGGAGATAGTTCATTAACTAGGATGATCTCAAAGATAAGAAAAGAGGCCTTGCATGAAGGGCAGATAGGCAAGAATGTCATCAGGTTATCTTCTGAGAGTGGTAAGAAGGAGTTGAGAGGCCTCTTAACCTAGTCATTGAGGAAGGTAGAGATGGGTTATCTTGGAATATTAAAGGGCAGGATGGTTCTGTGTGGTTCCCCATTTATTTGAACACAAAAGAGTGAGAGCAGAGTGCTCAGATAAAGTTGAACATTGTCAGGGGAAAAGCATGAGTATTATTTTGGACTTACTAAATTTAAGATTTGTTCGAATTCCTAGTGAGAATTTCTTCAATATTTCTTTGTGTTTGCTGCATCTATCCCTGAATTCTCACATTACATGTAATAATATGTCATTTGAATAACCAATTTTTATTTCATTTCAGCAGACAGATGTAGGCAATGAATTATTTTCTTTTTATTATATAAATAGTTTCATTTTTAACAGCCTTCACATTACTAAATGATCTATTTCAACAAAATTGGAGACTTCACCTGCCACCAGATATCCTGCATCTCAGTGATAGGCTTCATGAATCACGAAAGACTGCAAGGTGCTTACCATGATTGACTTCATATTCACACCTATCTACATATATGTGTTCTCTCCCTTTTAGGCACTTAGATGTACAGTAAATTAGGAAAATTATACCTTTCTTTAGTAAATTCTCTTAAAGTTACATGAAAATAGTTTTGATAACTACATACAATAAAATACATGGATTGGTGTGTTTAGTTATAACATTATGGGTTCTTGGTCTTTCTCCCAAAGTCCTCTCAACAACTCTCGTAGATTATCTCATATTTCATATGACATCCAGGACAGCCAAAGTTTGATCAAAGTGGTCAGAGAAGTGATAAGAAATGTGGACCTTAAGGGAAGAGACTGGAAAAAAAGTAGACTGCAGATTATATGTATCTTGGAAAGAGAAAAGATGATAATATATAGGGTTTAGGTAGGAAAGAACATGTTGAGAAGTTTAAGAAGATAGAAAGAATAAGAGTAATCCAGATTCCAAGGACAATGGGCACTCCTGAAAGGTAAAATACCACAAACAAGCTTTGTTTGCAAAATTGGGAATCTGAGTTAGACCATTCCCTTTATTTTGAGGGAAAGGATAACTTGATCTTAAAATAATCTATATTTGTTGATCTCCTTCCTTTGTTTTTCTGGAAAGAAAATTAAAAACAAAAATAAACAACAAACAAAACATTCATATTTGGGATCTACTCTAGCATTGTCTCTCTTTGACTTTAGAAAAGCATCATTTTAACTAAATTTGATTAATTAATGAGGGAAATGAGAACCGGAAACCAATGCAAACTCTGCACTAAATGTATTATCACACTTAATTCTCACAACAATTGTCCAATCCTAGATGCTTTTATTTTCTATATTCTACAGATGAGGAAATTTAGAGAATTGAGGAAACTTACTAAATCATGACTTTGTTTTTCTCTGCACAGTAAGAAGTTGAAGAGGTAGGATTTATATTAGTCAGTTTTCACACTGCTGATTAAAAATATACCCAAGACTGGGCAATTTACAAAAGAAAGAGGTTTATTGGACTTACAGTTCCATACGGTTGGGGAGGCCTCACAATCATGGCAGAAGGCAAGGAGGAGCAAGTCACATTTTACGTGGATAGTAACAGGCAAAGAGAGGGAGCTTGTGCAGAGAAACTCCTGTTTTTAAAACCATCAGATCTTGCGAGACCCATTCACTATCATGAGAACAGCACAAGAAAGACCCACCCCCATGATTGATTCAATCATCTCCCACCAGGTCCCTCCCACAACATGTGGGAATTACGGGAGCTACAAAATGAGATTTGGGTGGGGTCACAGAGCCAAACCATATTAGATTCAAACCCATATGTATAGCTCTAAAAAGTCTTTTAACCTTTACACTTACTACTTCTTTCTACTTATATATTACTGAAGAGTTCTGTCATTTCCCCTTTGCTGCCTTTTCTTTTTCTGGGGTATTAACTTTCTATAACTTTTGCCATGAAGGTATTTCTTTCTTAACCTTTTATTAATTCTTCTATTCTCTTCTGAATGATGTAATTTGACTGTCTCTTATTATATAGTTCTGCCAGAGTGAACTTCAAATTTCACTTGTACTAAACCAAAGCAATGCAAATGAAATTCACTCAATGTATTAAATACTATTTGAAATGAAGAATAAAATATAGCATTTTTGTGTTAGTGACACATTATTGACATTTTTCGTTTTTCTCATACTTTTCGGTGTTTTGTTCTTGTTAGTGTTTTGTAGTACTCACCATTTTCTGTGTAAACCACTTCACATTTTTCCTTTATTGAACATAGCATTTAATTGTTTTTCACCCATTTCTCAAACTTTTCATGCTCATATTCGACTTTAATCTTAATTTTCTAAGACACTGTAATTCTAACCATTTATAAGTTTGATTAGTGTTAACATCTCCACTCAAAGCTTTTAATAAAAATGTTCAATGATACTGGGTTCTAAAGGACTTCTATGGAACTCTAAGTAGCATTTTCTCCCAATCAGGATAACTTACATTTATAATTACTTTTGGGGTTTGATTTTTGCGGGGGGGCAAATGTCATGTTCTTTTATAGCAATGTCATTCTAACCAAAATTTAATTTTAGTTTCTCCCATCTCTAGGATCTTAGTCATAGATGAAATTGTATATACTTAGTATTGGCTTTAATAAGAATTTCTATGTAAAGCTATTTTGGCTGCAGGGCCTGTTAGTCATTTTGCCTTCTCAGCTGCCAAAATTCTAATTGTCCCCAAGGGCTGCCTGCAAATACAAACTCATTTAAAAACAAACAAACAGATCACATGCACTTGCAATACTCATAACCTAGTGACTTTGGGAATGCATTTTCAGCTATGGCTCCTGCTGCTGGTCAATACTAGGTAATCCCAGTGAGTCAATAAAGAAATAATGAAGCCATGCATCATTGAACTCATTGCCCAAAATTTACCTTTCTAACATTTATCACATGGAATCTGAGTCTTGGAATGTTCCTTGGTTTTTCTGTACTTTTTTACAAGGCCCTCTCTGTTAACTCAATGATTTTCTTAAACTATCAAGACAGATATCAAGCAAGATGTCAATCAAATCCCATTTTCTAGTATCTGTTTGAGTTTCTGCCAGAATAGATTTACTCTAGGTAAGTCTTCAAGCCAAAACTTTGTTTTCTATTTTCTTAAAAATAACAATAAAATACAGCTCAAAGGGACTTTTTTTGGTTATCCTTCAGAGTACATTTCTAATTGAGAGGGTTTTAAAAAGTAATTTGACATTTTAAATTAAATCGGAGGAAAAAATCCTGTTATGTTGTCTCAGTGTACCTTCTATTATTGTCCCTTCTTTTCTGGGAATAATAAGTGATTGATAGAACACTTAGTTTTCTAATTATGCACTCTCTTATCTGATTTGACAAGTTTGCTGCTACTATTGTCATACCACAATTTAGAGCTGTAAGATTCTATGCTATTTTGAGGTGAATTGTGTCATAATTGTTTTAGGGTTTTTTAAAAAGGTTTTGATTATATCATAACCATATGAATTCTTAACTGATTCACAGAAGATTGCCAAGTGTGGTAGTTTTTAAAATATCTACTTTAGAGACAGTTAATTACATATTATTTTCAACTCCTAGACATGAACAAAAACTTATTTATTGAATAAATAAACATTTATATAGGGAAAATAGAGATGCCCTGGTTCATTAAGACATATTTTATTAATAGAACAATTTAAATAATTGTCCTACAATAATACTAAGAAAAAAATAAGTGATGTCACCTTGGAAATATGTATAACAGATGAAGTATAACATATATGTCACTTTCCTGGTATGCAAATCAGCCTGAGGGAAAAATATTCTTCAGAAAAAAAAAATGCTTCCTGAGAAACACTTGGTGTTAGAAGAACAATTCACTTTATTTTCTATTTATGACACTCAACTCTCCACACTTTGGAGGCATATATTCTTATTAGTTTGCATTATGCAGCATGTTCATAAGAAAGAGACACAAAGATGCATTGGAACAAAGCAAACAAGAAATCAGAGAGGCAGACACGCAATGAAAACAATGCAGAACATTAAAGTTTTTGTTAAATGGGATAACTGGTTGCACACTATAGCTAAAATCTATGAGAAAGAGACAATTCAAAATTTAGTCTAAGCTGCTTTTAGTGATAAGACATATATGGGGAAGCTTCAGTGTTTCAGATACATTTCCCTTTCCTCATCCAAAGCTCGTTTGCTGGCCTATTATTGTCATATTTCTCCTTCCCCAAATAAAATTCCTTTTAACTAGCATTTTCCTGAGGAGAATGTACAATAACAATGTGCCCAAATGGAATTCAGGGAAGAATGAAAATAGGTGAAAAGCATTCTGGGTAATGAAAGTTAAAATTATAAAGTCTGTGCTCCAAACTTGAGAGCCTACAGTTCATGTGGTTTTTGCTAATCGACTAATCCAGTGGATTTCAGTGTGGTCCCTGGTCCAATAGCATCAGCATCACCTGAGAATTTGTTACAGGTGCAAATTCTCAGGCCTCTTCCTAGATCTACAGGATTGGAATCTCTGAGGATGGGGCCCAGCACCCTGTGTTTTAACAACTGCCCCTTCCCCCCTCCCTGCCACCAGGTGATTCTGGTGCGTGTTGTGAGAACCTTTGGGCTAAGCCCTTTGCTACTCAAAGTTTAGTTCTTAAACCAGTAGCAAAGGTATCACCTGGAAGCTATTTAAAAATTCAGATTCTTAGGACCTACCCCAGACCGATATGTATTTAATAAGATCCTCGCATGATTTGTCTATACATTAAAGTTGGGGAGCACAGTGCTAGCCATTCTTTCATGGTGTTTGTCCTCTGAGTGCATAATAACATCATCTTGGGATCTGAAAAAGAATACCCTCAGAGGTTCTGATTTAATTGGTCTGGGATGTTGTTTGCACACTAGGGGTTTTTAAAAGGTCCCCAGATATTTCCAATGGGCAGGCAAGACTGAGAATTGCTGCTTTTAAGCCCTCAAACAGAGTTTACTTACTTTGGTTTCTGATAACTTTCTTTATTTGGTTTCTATCCCTGTAATACCCCAAAGGAAATCTCAATCTTGAGTTGCATTAAGTAAACGAGGGAGAACATTAAAGGAATTGAGGTGATTATTTTCACCTAACTTTGAATGATCAGATCACATGGAAAGCTGTGCCTTCATTTACGGACTCCCTTCTGGAGGAGAATGTGGAAAACCTAGAGCAGGATTAGAGGAGCTATCATTCCTGTGAGAAATGGTTACAGGAATTTGTAAGTTTCAGGAAGCCAGAGTGATTTTCAGAAATGTACCTCAGATTTATTGCTCTCATGTTTGTCACTTGCCACTGCATTTGGAAAGGAATGGAAGGCTTCTACCAAGTCCCTACATGATCAGGTACTGCTCGCCTCTCCCCCTTATCTCAGGCCCTTTACCTTTCCCACTCTTACCTCTCCAGCCACAGCTGCCTCCATATTCCTTGATGATTTCGAGAGTTTTCTTCTCTTACAGTGAATTAATTTACTGTTCTTTCTGTCTAAAGGACTTTTCTCTTGACTTTTCTTCTGGGTGGAGTTTTAACTTTTAGGTCTCTGCTCGGATAGGGAGTCTTCCCTATGCACTCAGTATCTCCCACTACCTTTCCAGAACAGAAGCCTATTCAGTGTCTTCTTGATACTTACTGTGATCTGTAATGATCTTGTTTGCTTATTTATTTTCTTGTCTATTATCTTCTCCACCAGTAAGTTTGATGAGGGCAGAAACTTATTGGTCTTATTTAATACTATATATATTCCCAACATCTAGACTGGGTTCAGCACAAAGTAGACACTTGATAATGATTCATGAAGTGAATGAAAAATGAAGAAAAAGAGAAGACTTTGTGTACCATGATAATTATTTTCAGATATTTGAAGAACTGTAATTGGAAAAGGGTTTAAATTTGAATGGCCCTGAACGTTAGCACTAAAACCAAAAGTTAAACTGATTTTGATTTAATATATGTAAGAAATTCACAAAACTGAAAAAATCAATAGGCAGTCAAAGAAAGAAGTGAGCTGTCATAAGCGAATGGGTACAAGGTTCAGGGAGATGGCATCTTGGTAGGTTGTCAATCAGGTGACTTAAGCATTTAGAAGGTGATTGGTTTCAGTGGTCACTGACATACTATTAAATCTCATGATTATGAAAATTAAGGCTTTTATAATCATTGTAATGATAAACTTGAGTTATTAATATTCTTCATTGAGTCAGGCAAGTAAGTGATTTATTTTGGAAATGAATCCAATAAAATTAAGATAAAAGAGTTTGGCTATGTACAAGTATGAAGTTAATTTTCAAGAAATGCTTGCCATCCATAAATACCTATTCATCAAGGTTTCCATAGCCAAGACGTTTTACTCTGTCTAAATCTGTGTATATGTATTTATGTTGATTGAATAGAGATATGGTTAATACGATAGCTAATCTATAAATGATCTCATTGGCCTTTATTGGCACTGCTCACATCCTCAGTGGAAATGCATTGTCATAGTTAAATTTAACTTTTTCTAGTAATAAAAAAGAAATTAATGGGCTAAGATAGTTCACACATTGATCCAGTGTCTATGCATTGAACAGATGTTTCACCCTACACTTCACTTTGATATTTAGACTTATTTTTGATGTTTCCAGTCAGCAAACCTCATCATAAGGGTTCATTGGAAATTTCATAGGAAGACCTGAGACCTCAAGTAGTTAGTGAGAGAATGGTATCAACTAAGTAGTACTAAGGTAATTTCTACTGGGTAGCTCGATCTTAGTGATATGGTTTCACTCGGTGTCCCCACCTGAATCTCATTTGTAATTCCCACATGTCAAGGGAGGGAGGTGACTGGATGAATGGGGGTGGTTCCCCCCATGCTGCTGTTGTGATGATGAGTGAGTTCTCACTAGATCTGATGGTTTTATAAGCATCTGGCACTTCTCTGCTTGCACTTCTCTCTCCTGCCATAATGTGGAGCAGGTCCTTGCTTCCCCTTCACTTTCCACCATGATTTTAAGTTTCCTGGGACCAACCTGGCCATGTGGAACTGTGAGTCAGTTAAACCTCTTTATTTATTTATTTATTTATTTTGGGGCACTGAGTCTTGCTGTGTCGCCCAGGCTGGAGTGCAGTGGTGGGATCTCAGCTCGCTGCAACCTCTGCCTCCCGAATTTGAATGAATCTCCTTCCTCAGCCTCCTGGGGACTACAGGTGTGCACCACCATGCCCAGCTAATTTTTCAATTTTTAGTAGAGATGAGGTTTCACCATGTCAGCCAGGCTTGTCTTGAAATCCTGACCTCAAGTGATCCGCCTGCCTTGGCCTCCCAAAGTTCTGGGATTATACATGTGAGCTACCATGCCTGGCCAAACCTCTTTCCTTTATAAATTACCCAGTCTCAGTTATCTATTTATAGCAGTGTGAAAATGGACTAATACACTTAGCTTGGATATTTAGCAGTTTCTTTTTTATTGTTGTTGCCCTATGCTCTGTGTTAACATGAAATTTTTTATCCACGAGCTCAATGATTACAACTAATTCGGACAATTAATTACTGGAATGGCTGATGGAGGCCCTAATAGAGAATTAGACTCTGACTAATTAACAAGTTCACAGAAGTTAAATTATAGTTTACCATTACTACTGCTAGTTACATCGTTACAACCTTAGAGAAGAATTTCTTAACAAGCTGATAATATGGTCTGTGCTTATTTTCCACATCATGATGAAACTGTCACTAGGATCTCTGAGTCCTCAAATCTTTTCTAGGTTACATTTAATTATCCGCATTTTTCATTCTATTTAGTCCTTTGCCCAAAATTGTTTTTCCATTCACATTATCTCCTAAATTTGGTCTTTTTGCTTATAACAGTCTTTTGTCATATTCTCATTATCTCTTCCTTGAATTATCAACTTATACAGTGATTTTGGGAATGGGGTTGAAAAAACTAATAATTATTGGGGATTTTCTGTGAGCTAGGCATCATATAGACGTATTTCAAATATTATTTAATTTTCAGAGCAATGACGGAAGATACATTATTATGCCCATTTTTTATATGAGGATTCTGCAGTACTAAGATGTTTTATAATTTAGACAAGTAGCTAGTTTGAACCTAGGTGTGCTTGCTTCAAATTTCTCTCCACAAAACCCCACACTATCCCCAAAATTAGTGTGAGCACTTACTATGTTCTGTAAATTAAACTATGTAGGCTGGTAGTTATGAAATTAATGAGGCATAACCCCTTTCCTGGGGGAACTTGTATTTCAGAAGGGAGACAGGCCTGTAACCAAGACAATTCTGCATCATAAATGCATTTGAAAAGGGGTAGAATGAATAGACTCACAGAAAATAAAGATGACTGTGATTCACAGATGAGTAAAGAAGAGGGGAAGAGATATAGTAACAGGTTCTGGTGACAGTAGATAAAATACAAGATTATATAATATAGAGAAAAACTCCTGTGGTTCTATTTTATTTTCTGTAAGCTGTGTTTCAAAATAACACTGACCAACAGATACATAGGCGAGCTGCATCCGGAGGCTCAATCCATGACAACTGGAACTGGGAACTTACTTTCTATCTCTCATGTCTACATTGTCTTGGTTGACTTTGACCCCAGGAGGGCTCTCTCCTCATGACCAGCAGGAATGTTACCATTTTTGTTTTTAAATTTATAATCCTAGAAATCTTTCCAAGATTTTTCTAGTTTCTGTGATCTGGTTTTCAAATCCTATGCAAAAAGGCAAGAACCTTTGTCTCAGTTTCCTAGAAGTGTTTCTTTGTCTCTAATTGAATCATGTGCCCATCACTGAACCAATCAATATATCCCAGGGTAATGTGACATGCTGATTCTCACCCCTAGGCTGAATATGGAGGCTCACCTGGAGCCCATGTGCTGAGAGTGGGGGAGAGGTAGCATCAGGGCACTGTTACCCAGAGGAACATGAATAGATGCTGGATGGTGAAATAACCAACTATGGGTATTCACTATTCTTCACAACATGTGGCTGGCCTGCCTTCCTGCCTTCCTGCCTTCCTGCCTGCCTTGCCTGCCTTGCCTGCCTTGCCTGCCTTGCCTGCCTTGCCTGCCTGCCTGCCTGCCTTCCCTCCCTCCCTCCCTCCCTCCCTCCCTCCCTCCCTCCCTCCCTCCCTCCCTCCCTCTCTCTCTCTCTCTCTCTCTCTCTCTCTCTCTCTTTCTTTCTCTCTCTCTCTCTCTCTCTCTCTCTCTCTCTCTTTCTTCTTTCTTTCTTTCTTTCTTTCTTTCTTTCTTTCTTTCTTTCTTTCTTTCTTTCTTTCTTTCTTCCTTCCTTCCTTCCTTCCTTCCTTCCTTCCTTCCTTCCTTCCTTCCTTCCTTCCTTCCTTCCTTCCTTCCTTCCTTCCTTCCTTTCT
The DNA here is from genome assembly GCF_024542745.1 of Macaca thibetana thibetana. NCBI lineage: Eukaryota > Metazoa > Chordata > Mammalia > Primates > Cercopithecidae > Macaca > Macaca thibetana. The sequence continues at coordinate 82,821,749 of NC_065583.1, forward strand.
CTCTCTCTCTCTTTCTTTCTTTCTTTCTTTCTTTCTTTCTTTCTTTCTTTCTTTCTTTCTTTCTTTCTTTCTTTCTTTCTTTCTTTCTTTTCTTTCTCTTTCTTAGTTTTAGGATACATGTGCAGGATGTGCAAGTTTGTTACATAGGTAAACATGTGCCATGGTGGTTTGCTGCACCTATCAACCCATCACCTAAGTATTAAGCCCTGGATTCATTAGTTATTTATCCTGAAGCTCTCCCTCCCCCTGACCCCCATGCCTGATAGGCCCTAGTGTATGTTGTTCCCCTTCTTGTGTCCATGCCATGTGTTCTCATTGTTGAGTTCCCACTTACACGTTGATGTTTGGTTTTCTGTTCCTGTGTTAGTTTGCTGAGGATAATATCTTCCAGCTCCATCCATGTCCCTGCAAAGGACATGATCTTTTTCTTTTTCATGGTTGCATAGTATTCCATGCTGTATTCGCACATTTCTTTATCCAGTCTATCATTGATAGGCATTTGAGTTGATTCATTTTTTTTTTATTGCAAATAGTGTTGCAATGAACATACATTTGCATGTATCTTTATAATCAAATGATTTATATTCCTTTGGGTATATACCCAGTAATGGGATTTCTGGTTCAAATAGCATTTCTGGTTCTAAGTCTTTGAAGAATCGCCACACTGTTTTCCACAATGGTTGAATGAATTTACATTCCCACCAACAGTGTAAAAGTGTTCCTATTTCTCCACAGCCTCACCAGCATTTATTGTTTCTTCACTTTTTAATAATTGCCATTCTGATTGGCATGAGATGGTATCTCATTGTGGTTTTGATTTGCATTTCTCTAGTTATCAGTGATGTTGGGCTTTTTTTCATGTTTGTTGGCTGCATAAATGTCTTATTTTGAGAAGTGTCTGTGCATGTCATCTGCCCACTTTTTAATAGGGTTGTTTGCTGTTTTCTTGTAAATTTGCTGAAGTTTCTTGTAGATTCTGGATGTTAGACCTTCGTCAGATGGATAGATTGCAAAACTTTTCTCCCTCTCTGTAGGTTGTCTTTTCACTCTGATGATAGTTTCTTTTGCTGTCCAGAAGCTCTTTAGTTTAATTAGATCACATTAGTCAATTTTTGCTTCTGTTGCAGTTGTTTTTGACATGTTTTTTCTTTTTTTCTTTTTTTGAGATGGAGTCTCGCTTTGTTGCCTAGGCTGGAGTGCAACGGCGTGATCTCGGCTCACTGCAACCTTTGCTTTCTGGGTTCGAATGATTCTCCTGCCTCAGCCTTCTGAGTAGCTGGGATTACAGGCACCTGCCACCACGTCCAGCTAATTTTTGTATTTTTAGTAGAGAAGGGGTTTTACTAGGTTGGCTGGCTGGTCTTGAACTCCTGATCTCAGGTGATCTACCCGCCTTGGCCTCCCAAAGTGCTGGGATTACAGGCATGAGCCACCATTCCTGGCCACTTTTGACATTTTTGTCATGAAATCATTGCCCATGCCTATGTCCTAAATGGTATTGCCTAGATTTTCTTCTAGAGTTTTGATAGTTTTGGGTTTTACATTTAATTCTTTAATCCATCTTGAATTAATTTTTGTATAAGGTGTAAGGAAGGGGTCTAGTTTCAATTTTCCATATATGGCTAGCCAGTTCTTCCAGGACCATTTATTAAATAGGGAATCCTTTTCCCATTGCTTGTTTTCATCAGGTTTGTCAAAGAAAAAAATGATTGTAGATGTGTGGTCTTATTTATAAGTTCTCTATTCTGTTTCTTTGGTCTATGTATCTGTTTTTGTACCAGTACCATGCTGTTTTGATTATTGTAGCCTTATAGTATAGTTTGAAGTTGGGTAGAGTGATGCTTCCAGCTTTTGTTCTTTCTGCTTGGGATTGTCTTTGCTATACAGGCTCTCTTTTGGTTCCATATAAATTTTAAGCTAGTTTTTTTTTTCTTTCTAATTTTGTGAAGAATGTCATTGATAGTTTAATAGAAATAGCATTACATTTATAAATTACTTTGTGCAGTATGGCCATTTTTATGATATTGATTCTTTCTGTCCATGAGCATGGAATGTTTTTCCATTTGTTTGTGTCTTCTCTTATTTCCCTGAGCAGTGGCTTGTAGTTCTCCTTGAAGAGGTCCTTCACATCCCTTGTTAGCTGTATCCTAGTATTTTATTCTCTTTGCAGCCAATATGAATGGAAGTTCACTCATGATTTTGTTCTCTGCTTGTCTGATGTTCATGTATAGGAGTGCTTGTGATTTTTGCACATTGGTTTAATATCCTAAGACTTTGCTGAAGTTGCTTATTAGCTTAAGGAGATTTTGGACTGAGACAGCATTTTGTAGATATAGAATCATGTAGTCTGCAAACAGAGAGAGCTTGACTTCTTTATTCCTATTTTACTGCTCTTTATTTATTTGTCTTGTCTGATTGCTCTGGCCAGAACTTCCAATACTATGTTGAATATGAGTGGGGAGAGAGGGCATCCTTGCCTTGTGCCAGTTTTCCAGGAGAATGCTTCCAGCTTTTGCCCATTCAGTATGATATTGGCTGTGGGTTTGTTATAAATAGCTATTATTTTGAGATATATTCCATCAAAACCTAGTTCATTGAGAGATTTTAACATGAAGGGATGTTGATTTTTATTGAATGCCTTTTCTTCATCTATTGAGATAATCATGTGGTTTTTGTCTTTAGTTCTGTTTATGTGGTGAATTATGTTTTTTGATTTGGATATGTTGAACTAGCCTTGTATTCCAGGGATAAAGCTGACTTGATAATGTTGGATAAGAGTTTTGATGTGCTGCCAGATTTTTATTGAGGATTTTATTGAGGAGTTTTGCATTGATATTCATCAGGGATATTGGCCTGAATTATTATTATTTTCTCTGCCAGATTTAGGTATCAGGATGATGCTGGCCTCATAAAATGAGTTACGGAGACGTTCCTCCTTTTCAATTGTTTGGAATAGTTTTAGAAGAAATGGCACCAGTTCCTCTTTGTACTTCTGGTAGAATTCAGCTCTAAATCTGTCTTTTTCTGGCCTTTTTTGGTTGATGGTCTATTTCTTACTGCCTCAATTTCAGAACTTGTTATATGTCTGTTCGGGGATTTAACTTCTTACTCTTTTAGTCCTGGGAGGGTGTATGTGTCCAAGAATTTATCCATTTCTTCTAGATTTTCTAGTTTATTTGCCTGGAGTTGTTTATAGTATTCTCCGATGGTTGTGCATATTTCTGTGGGGTCAGTGGTGATATTCCCTTTTTCATTTTTTATTGTGTCTAATTGATTCTTCTCTCTTTTCTTTTCTATTAGTTTAGTTAGTGGTCTATGTATTTTATTACATTTTTCAAATAACCAGCTGCTGAATTCATTGATTTCTTTCAAGGGCTTTTTGTGTCTCTGTCTCCTTCAGTTCTGCTCTGATCTTGGTTATTTCTTGTCTTCTGCTAGCTTTTGGGTTTGTTTGCTCTTGGTTTTCTCATTCTTTTAGTTGTGATGTTAGGGTGTCAATTTGAAATCTTTCTAGCTTTTTGACATTAGCATTTAGTGCTATAAACTTCCCTCTTAACACTGCTTTAGCTATATCCCAGAGATTCTGGTACATTGTCTCTTTGTTCTCATTTGTTTCAAAGGACTTCTTAATTCTACCTTAATTTCATTATTTACCCAGGAGTCATTCAGGAGCATGTTGTCAATTTCCATGTAGTTATGTGGTTTTGAATGAGTTTCTTAATCTTGAGTTCTAATTTGATTTTGCTGTAGTCTGAGAGACTGTTATGATTTCAGTTGTTTTGCATTTGCTGAGGAGTGTTTTACTTCCATTTATGTGGTCAATTTTAGAATAAGTGTCATGTGGCACCAAGAAGAATATATATTCTGTTGTTATTGGGTGGAGAGTTGGTCCACTTGATTCAGAGCTGAATGCAAGTCTTGAATAGTCTTGTCAATTTTCTGTCTCAGTTATCTAATATTGACAATGGGGTGTTAAATTCTCCCACTATTATTGTGTGGGAGTCTAAGTCTCTTTGTTTGTCTCTAAGAACTTATTTTATGAATCTGGGTGCTCCTGTATTGGGTGCATATATGTTTAGGATAGTTAGCTCTTCTTGTTGAATTGATCCCTTTACCATTATGTAATGGCCTTCTTTGTCTCTTTTGATCTTTGTTAGTTTAAAGTCTGTTTATCAGAGACTAGGATTGCAACCCCTGCTTTTTTTTTTTTTTTTTTTTTTCCATTTGCTTGGTAGATCTTCCTGCATCCCTTTATTTTGAACCTATGTGTGTCTCTGCATATGAGATGGGTCTCCTGAATACAGCACAGTGATGAGTCTTGACTCTTTATCCAATTTTTCAGTCTGTGTCTTTTAATTGGAGCATTTAGCCCATTTATATTTAAGTTTAATATTGTTATGTGTGAATTTGATTCTGTCATTATGATGTTAGCTGGTTATTTTGCTGGTTAGTTGGTGAAGTTTCTTCCTAGCATCGATGGTCTTTACAATTTGGCATGTTTTGGTGGTGGCTGATACCAGTTGTTCCTTTCCACGTTTAGTGCTTCCTTCAGGAGCTCTTGTAAGGCAGGCCTGGTGGTGATGAAATCTCTCAACATTTGCTTGTCTGTAAAGGATTTTATTTCTCCTTCTACTTCGCTTATGAAGCTTAGTTTGGTTGGATATGCAATTCTGGGTTGAAAATTCTTTTCTTTAAGAATGTTGAGTATTGGGCCCCACTCTTTTCTGGCTTGTAGAGTTTCTGCTGAGAGATCCGCTGTTAGTCTGATGGGCTTCCCTTTGTGGGTAATCCGACCTTTCTCTCTGGCTGCCCATAACATTTTTTCCTTCATTTGATCTGTGGTGAATCTGACAATTATGTCTTGGAGTTGCTCTTCTCGAGGAGTATCTTTGTAGCGTTCTCTGTATTTCCTGAATTTGAATGTTGGCCTGCCTTGCTAGGTTGGGGAAGTTCTCCTGGACAATATCCTGAAGAGCATTTTCCAACTTGGTTCCATTCTTTCTGTCACCTTCAGGTACACCAATCACACAAAGATTTGGTCTTTTCACATAATCCCTTATTTCTTGGAGACTTTGTTCATTTCTTTTTACTCTTTTTTCTCTAAACTTCTCCTCTTGCTTCATTTCATTCATTTGATCTTCAATCACTGATACCCTTTCTTCCACTTGATCGAATCAGGTACTGAAGCTTGTGCATATGTCACATAGTTCTCGTGCCATGGTTTTCAGCTCCATCAGGTCATTTAAGGTCTTCTCTATGCTATTTATTCTCGTTAGCCATTCGTCTAATCTTTTATCAAGGTTTTTAGCTTCTTTGCAATGGGCTCAAACATCTTCCTCTAGCTCGGAGAAGTTTGTTATTACTGATCTTCTGAGGCCTATTTCTGTAAACTTGTCAAAGTCATTCTCTGTCCAGCTTTGTTCCATTGCTGGTGAGGAGCTGCATTCCTTTGGAGGAGAAGAGGCCCTCTATTTTTTGGAATTTTCAGCTTTTCTGGTCTGGTTTCTCTCCATCTTTGTGGTTTTATCTACCTTTGGTCTTTGCCGATAGTGACCTAGAGATGGGTTTTGGTGTGGATGTCCTTTCTGTTTGTTATTTTTCCTTCTAACAGTCAGGACCCTCAGCTGCAGGTCTGTTGGAGTTTGCTGGAGGTCCACTCCAGACCCTGTTTGCCTGGGTATCACCAGTGGAGGCTGCAGAACAGTAAATATTGCAGAACAGCAGCTGTTGCTGCCTGATCCTTCCTCTGGAAGCTTCATTCCAGAGGGGCACCTGGCTGTATGAGATGTCGGTCGGTCCCTACTGGGAGGTGTCTCCCAGTTATGCTACTTGGGGGTCAGCGACCCACTTGACAGGCAGTCTGTCTGTTCTCAGATCTCCAACTCCACGCTGGGAGAACCACTACTCTCTTCAAAGCTGTCAGACAGGGACGTTTAAGTCTGCAGAAATTTCTGCTGCCTTTTGTTTAGCTATGCCATGCCCCCAGAGGTGGAGTCTACAGAGGCAGGCAGGCCTTCTTGAGCTGTGGTGGGCTCCACCCAGTTTGAGCTTCCCGGTCATTTTGTTTACCTACTCAAACCTCAGCAATGGTGGACATCCGTCGCCCAGCCTTGCTGCCACCTTGCAGTTCGATCTCAGACTGCTGTGCTAGTAGTGAGTGAGGCTCTGTGGGCATGGGATGCTATGAGCCAGGCGCAGGATATAACTCCTGGTGTGCCATTTGCTAAGACCATTGGAAAAGCATAGTATTAGGGTGGGAGTGTGCTGATTTTCCAGGTACTGTCTGTCACAGTTTCCCTTGGCTAGGAAAGGGAATTCTCTGACCCCTTGCACTTCCTGGGTGAGGTGATGCCCCGGCCTGCTTTGACTCACACTCAGTGGGCTGCATCCACTGCCCAACAAGCCCCGAGATGAACCCAGTACCACAGTTGGAAATGCAGAAATCACCCATCTTCTGTGTCACTCATGCTGGGAGCTGTAGACTGGAGCTGTTCCTATTCAGACATCTTGGAACCCTAATAATTCTATGTGTTTTAAAGAAATAAAAATAAAACAATACTGTTATATTTACTCAGATATTTACCATTTCTTATGTTCTTCATTCTTACTGAAGATTTCTTTCAATCTGATATTTACCTTCTGCCTAAAGAACTTCCTTTAGTCTTTCTTGTACTGCAATCCTGCTGGCAATATTTTTTTTTTTCATTTTCTTTTGTCTAAAAATGTCCTTATTCTGCCTTTAGACTTGAAGAATATTTTCACTGGGTATAGAATGCTGAGTTGACAGTTACATTGTTTCAGCACTTTAAAGATGTCGTTTCATTGTCTTCGGCCTTTGGAATTTTCCATGAGAAGTTAATGGGTCTCTGAGATTACTGAATCTATAAGTTTTAACTTTTAATAAACTTGAAAAATTTTCACCACTTTTTCTTCAAAAATTTTTTTTTCATTATTTCCTCTGCTGGTATAACTCTGCTTATGTACATTAGACATATTCATATTGTTCAACAGGTCTCTGAAGCTCTATTCATTTTTTCAGTGTTCTCTTTCTCTTCCGTTCTTCAGACTGAACTATTTCTGTTGACCTCACTACAAGTTCACTAACTTTCTGCCATCACCTCCATTCTGCTACTAAACCCATCCAAATATTTTTTAAACTTCATATTTGTGTTTTTCAGTTCTAGAATTTCCATTTTAAGTATATTCCACTTCCTGCTGAAATTTATGTATTGTGCATGTATTTTCCTTTGTGTACTTGAGCTAGTTATAATAGGTTCTTTAAAATCCTTGTCTACCACTTGTAACAAATAGATCTCTCAGATTGGTCTCTGTTTATTGTATTTTCCTCTTGAAAATGAATCATAGTTTACTGGTTGAGTAATTTTGGATTTTTTCCTAGATGTTGTGAAATGCTATAACTCTGTTATATTCCTCCAAAGAGTATTAATTTTTGTATTTTAGAAGTCAGTTAACTTGGTTGGACTTGAATTGTAAACTCTGTCTTTACAAGCAGCTCTAATCTTAATTCACTTCTTTTATTTTTGGCTGGAGTCTGTCCACTGCATGCATGGTTCAGGGACTAGTCAGAGATTTGAGGAGAGTCTATATACAGAATTTGGGACTCTCTTTATTCTGAATGTTTTTCTCTCAGAATTCCCCTCCCTCTCACTTTCCAAGTGTTTGTGGTTGCTTTGAACTCTCTTCTCTGGTTCTTCAGGCCAGAAAGACTGTGGTTTTTCTCCTGGAGTTTTAGACACCTTGTGTAGCAGCAACTTTTATCTGCCCTAAGGCTACCAACTATAAAATGTGGGAACATCAACCCTTGTTTTGGTTTACTCTCTGGTGCCTTTAGGTTGCTGCTTTTTATATTTTGTTTAGAGTTTATAGTTGTTATCTGCAGGAGAGGCAGATCTGGTAGGATCTGACCATAAGTAAAATCCTGATTGGTTCTTTTTAGTATCCACTTGGTTCTTTTTAATATCTACTTGGTTCTTTTTAATATCAACATCCTTTCTGCCTGTCTTGGTTTCATGATATCTTATTATATGGATATTGCACCTTCATTACTCTTTGAAATCTTCCATATACTATTTCAAACTCATTTTCATGAAATAAATTCTACCTCAGATATAATCTATTCTTATTTTTATTTGGTTTGTTTTTTCTTCATATTTATTTTAGAATTTTGCAGACCTATTTTGAATGCTTTTGTTTTTGTTTTCTCTCTCCCTCCGTGCTCATGGCTTTCTATTGAACTGTTTTATGTTGTCTCTACTTAGTTCTCTGTGCCCCAGTAAAAAGCTAGGATTTATAACATGTTCCACAAATGCATGGGAATATGGAAGACCTAATTATGTAACCAATAAGTATCTTAGATTAGCTTATAGTACCAAGATTGTGTTTTTGTGTTTACTTCCTTAGGTTCACAGATGCTGAAAAAGCCAAAGTCTTCATCAGCAGGTCTGCTATTTTTTTTTTTTTTTTGTCAGCCTCCTTTTACATATAGGGGAACTCATATCAGGCCCTGATTTCAATCAGTGAGACTCACTTCTGCCCCCTTTTTGCAAGAAACACTTTCAGCTCCCCTTCCTCCACAGAAGTCACATCATTCCTCTCTGATCTGAATGGAAGCAAGTTTGACACTCCACCCTTCATCTACCCTTTGGATATTTTACTTTGTTTCTGATGCATGGTGGTGTTTATTTTTACATGAATTTGACTATGTCTTTTTTGGTTTATGTTAGTATGTAACTCATCATTACTATGTATTTGGAGTATACAGTATTTTCAAAGCATAAACTCATTGTAGTAATTTGACCCTGAAATCTAGGCAAGTTCTTCTCTCTTCCCTATTACACACAGTATTATTTTGCTTATACATTTTATGTCTAGAAGTCTAATACACCTTTTTTTCTGTTTTACTTAACAGTAGATATGGTCTTACTTGTGTGAAGCTAGGTCTCTTAGAATAAAGCCGAGGAAGATCGTTAGTGAGTATTTATGTTTTAGGAGGGGTTTCAAGGGAGAAGAAAGGATGGTATTTGTGTATAGAAAACATTGTAATTTTAGGGTTGGAATCTGGTGTACAAATGTGTGTGTTACAATCTTGGCTCTACCATGTAGTAGCTCTGTAATGCTAAAAAGATACTAGATTTCTCTAACTCTCATATTTCTTACCAACAGCTGGCAATGGAATTTATATTAGAGAGGAAACTTAATTTTTCTTCAGAAAAAGACCTTAATAGGCCTCTTGGTATAGATGATGGAACACTTGGGGTGTGGGTAAATCATATTGCAAAATAATAGGTTAGCTAAACTGCTCTGTAGGCAAAAATAAGATGCATTTTTTTTTCTCCTGAAAGGGAACGGTATGGAGGATAGGCTATCAGGCCAAGGCATAATGGGAGATGAATAAGCACTGGAAATTCTCCAGTGATATTGAGGCTGAAGGATATCTTTAGAATAAAAATATTATATTCAATTTAAAGTTGCTTATTTTTCTGAACTATGACTCTGTCCTCTGTTTCCATAGCCCCAAAGTGTCAGTAGATTTTCCCAAACTTGTCAATGCCTTATATGAAATGTTTGTATGTGTTTTTATAATTTTAATGGAAATGGAATCATTAGGTGGTTCATAAACTAAATGAAATCAGAAGAAGCAGTAGAATAAGCCAGAGAAGCATAGGAAAACATGCAATCATTGGGAATTTGCAGAAATCTCAAGGACTTTAGTTTTCTATACAGTTTTGAGACTATCATATCAACTAAGAGACTGCAGTGACAAGTGGTTACAAAAATGAGGTGGGAGTGGAAGGTAAATTGAGCTAAGTTCTTGGTTGGATGTTGGGGGGTGTTAAAAATCAGCTTAAGGCAGTTGTGGGATCATAGTGAAATGCCACCTGAAGGTAGGTATGCCCATTGTCTGATCATCTGTAGACTAATTCTGACCACAAGTATTTGCAGTTGATAACAATTATTCATGGTAGATATGTTCTATAAACTTGTCAAAAGCACTGAATTAGTCAATATTGAATTAAGGGAAATACAGTGTTTGGTCCTTATGAACCTCCGGTCTCAACATTTTTATCAACTTATCAATACATTACCTTGTCATATGTGTGTTTCTGGTAAAAGACACCTTATTTAATGTATACTATTGGTTTGATAGCATTGAACTCCTGGCCTCCAGCAGTATAATTCAGTTCTGAACAAAGCTTATCTAACACATGTATTTTCTCCTTAAAGCACATCATGACCTTCTTGTGCTTAGGAACACCAGATACCACTTCGTACTTCACTTGGGGACCATTTTATACAGTGAAATCACTGACAAAAAGCACAAAAATGTGAAAAGTGACATTAAATAGACCATGAAAAGGACATTTGTTACATGTATGAGAACTGAAACAAAAAATCCCAAAATGTTACCTGTCACCTTCTTCAACCTCAGCTGGGATTGTACACACTGGGGCGCTCAATTTTTTTCCTGCTCTGTGCCGTGAAAACATAGTGAATATTGATTTTGGAATTACAAATAAATTTTAGCAAGTAGGCAATCTCACAAATACAGAATCCACATATAATGAGGATCCACTGTATTTTAATCTTGACAAGCATCATTATGTGCTTAGGACTCGGTAACTGCGGCAGAATCTTCAACTCTGTTTCCAATATTACAAACAAAAAGAAAAAGTAAAATTGATCTTTAGATATTCCTATTTAAAACATGGTTAGAATAAGACTAGCTTAATACCTTTGTTTAGAGGTTTTGTTTTCATAGCTGTAAATATGCATCTACATCAGAAAATTGAAGAAGAAAGTTTCTAAAAATTTAAAGCTCAGAAATTTAGCCTTAGTACTTTCTAACTGAAGAAAAATTATAGAAACATTTTTAGTAGTTTGATACAGTAAAATCAATTTTACTCTACATTCCCAGAAGTCCAATTGGTTTTAAAGTGTGAACACTTAAAAACATTTATAAAAACACAGTAATTACTAATAAAGTATATACAAATTAGGAATAATCAAAGATTTCCCCTTCCTACCCTCAATTTCAAAATAAGTCAAACAGTTATCTAACCCAACAAATCAGGCCAAAATGACTGGATAAAAACTATAGCATTCAAACAAAAAATTTTAAAGGCATCAATGACAAAAATGTAGTCTCAGGTATCTCACTTCAGAGAAAGAATCATATTTTTAAAATCTGGGCAACCAGAGTCTATCAACTATTTAGATATCTCTGTCTCTTCTTCTCATTTATTATCCTTGGGCAGCTAAGTTTCATCCAATATAAAAATTACTTATAGCAACAGGAGACACTTTTATTTTTAAAAAAGTAATTGTATGTGATTTTTGTTAGGGAAAACTCCAAGGAAGGATGCAAGATTTATGAAGTATCAGCATAAGAATAAGTAAGATGGCTCAGCACAAGACAATAGAATAGCAACTGCTTTTTAAATGTTAGAAATGAAGTGCCTAGTTTCTGCCACATGGGCCACTGTCAGAACGTAATAATCAGAAGAATTTTTTCATCTCCTAAGCTTTAAAAAGCTCAGCATTATAGGCAGCTAATTAGCAATCTGAATTTCTCTATCAGGTGTGATAAGGGAGATAACTTAATGGCATTATTTGATGGAGCCATAATCCCTTGTTTGGCCTTCCTTTTCTCTAAGGAATGACTGCCTTTAATTTTCAGTTCCAGGATTAGATAAGCACTCTGTGATCAGATAATAGACATATATTAGCTCTACCATTAGAGAGCTTCATTGTACAAACTTGGTCTCACTAGCACAATGGTTGATTTGAATAAACGAAATGTAGCACCTAATACTATTGTCTGGTACATGATGAGAAAGCAATACATATTTATTGATATTAATGGAATTGAAAAGAACAGAGTCTCATAGATTAAAAAAAAAAACTTACCTACTTTTCTTTATTTACCACCATTTGGATTATTAGATACTAGAGTGGGTGGACAATGAAAGGCATTAGCTACATGAGCAGGTTAGATACTAATTGATTTAGAACTTCTACTGTAGATTTTGAGGGTATTTTCAGTAATATAACTGTATGATTCCATTTTATAGATATCTCTGTAAGTAAACTTAGAGATAAAGATTGGTATAAAATATACAAAGAAATAAGTGATTAACTCCTTTACCTTATTTCTTACCTAACTCTTTTTTTTACCATATAGTAACATAAAACTACAGACTCCCAAATACGTTGTTTCTAGGTCAGGCCATGGGATTTTGCTTAGTTTTAAGGATTTTGGCTGGAATGTGTCAAAACTAACTGGACCAAGGGCCTAGGGGGTGTTAACAAATAGTAAAATACATGCTTTGACTTGGTTAGACATTGCTTAGAACATTAATCATGCTCACATCAGTTGACTAAATTGTCTACCTCCCTGTTTTGTTTCAATTTCCATTCAGTTACCAACACAGAAAGCATCTTGCAGTATGGTTTATTTTCTACTTGTCTGGCATTTCTTAATATATTCTGCTTTGTCTTTGAAAGATAAATGCAAAAATTTTCAATAATTTAAAAGAATAGAAAAACTTTTTTTTCTATTCTTGCAGAAATCTCAAGGACTTGAGTTTTCTATACCGTTTTGAGACTATCATATCAACTGAGAGACTGCATTCTGATGGCCTGATTCTATACTTCCCTATGTGTCCTAGAAAGAGGGCAAGCCCATTAATGTAGGATTTGATTTCCCAACAAAAGTTCTGTACTTACCAGAGCAGATACCTGCAAGCAGTCCATTTTCTCATATGGTAGGCATGTCTCCTGTTTTATGATCCTCACAAACAAATGGCAAGAATAGTTTAAAGTTTAATTTTCTTACCTATAGTAAGATATGCTCTATCTTTTTTTGATCATTGCCAGCTGTGTCTTAGTTTTTTTTTTTTTTTTTTTTTTTTTTTTTTTTTTTTTGAGACAGGGCCCTTGTTCCCCAGGCTAGAATGCAGTGGTGCAATCTTGGCTCATTGCAGCTTCGACGCCCTGGTCATCAATCCTCCTACCTCAGCCTCCCAAGTAGCTAGGACTTACAGGTATGCATCACCACCCACAGCTAATTTTTGTATTTTTAGTAAAGGCAGGGTTTTCACTATGTTACCCAGGCTAGTCTTGAACTCCTGAGCTCAAGCAATCCACCTGCCTTGGCCTCCAAAAGTGCTGGGATTACAGGCATGCACCACTGTGCTCCACTGACTCATAGTTTTAATTATCTAGAAGCAGATGAAAAGGGAGAGAATCAACATGCTGCATTATTGAGTACTTATCATGTGACAGATTATATGTTAGAATATTCTAAACACATGGTCATTTTTTATCCTCCCAGCAACGCAGGGAAGTAGACACTCCTCACATTTTACAAGGAATGGTTGAGACAAAATGACATGGTTATGCTAAATCTGGATTCAAAGCCAAATCAGAAGCATGACATCAAGAGGGGCTACCAAGGAACCAGAGGGCACAACATGCTCAAAGTTCTTTTGGAAACATCGGTCACCCATTTTGCAGAATCAGATGTGTAGCTTGATTATTTATGTCCTTATTCTTTTTACTATGCTAATCTCCCTCTCACAACAGAGAATTTTTCTTCTTTTAAAACTAGTGTTTTCAAAACTGTTGACTTAGAATTATCATCACATTTTTCCGACTTCAAATATTCTGAGTAGTAACAGAAATATATTCTCTGTCATTTTACTGCTAACCAGTTTGATTGTTGAAACAAAGGGAAGGAACCAACTCATGAAAAGTAACATATTGGCTGGGCATGGTGGCTCATGCCTGTAATCCCAGCACCTTAGGAGGTTGAGGCAGGAGAATCATTTGATAACAGGAGTTCGAGACCAGCCTGGACAAAATAGTGAGTCCACATCTCTACAAATAATAGTAATATAATAAAATATAAGTGAGAAATGCTTTATCTATTTTTATTTACCTATTTATTTTGAGACAGAGTCTTGTTCTGTCACCCAAGCTGGAGTGCAGTGGCACTATCTTGGCTCTTTGCAACCTCTGGCTCCCAGGCTCAAGTGATTCCCATTCCTCAGCCTCCCAAGTAGCTGGGACTACAGGCATGCACCACCACACCTGGCTAATTTTTGTATTTTTAGGAGAGATGGGGTTTTGCCATGTTGGCCAGACTGGCCTCAAACTCCTGCCCTCAAGTGATCCATCTGCCTCGGCCTCCCAAAGGGCTGGAGTTACAGGTTTGAGCCACTGTGCCTGGCTGAGACTTTTAAAAAGTATTATATGTTGTGTTATATTTGCTTCCAGGTTGAAAACTCTCTCTCCAAAATACAGATGGGTTGGAGATCTCCACTCTGGAATAGAAGTAGCCCATGTGAGGATGCAGGAGTCTAAAAACACAAAAATAAATAAAAAACCTGAGAGAGTAAAACACATCGAACATAGTGGATGAATAGAAAAAGCATAAGGCCCTTGGATTCAAGAGAGGGAAAGGGATGCAAAGAAGTAGAAAATCCCCCACTAAAAATTTTTCTCAAGACATGCTAGAAGAAAGAGAGGCCAGCATAGAGAGCTTTTCTAAGTGTGGAGCCATTTCTTTAGCCAAGGTTAGAGTGGTCATGAAGAGAACAGTTTTGACCTGGAAATAGGGATTACATTGGAAGAATCCAAATATATAGGACTTCCCCCTCAAAAGTAAAAAATTCACTTTTTATTTGTTTTAGTCTTCTAGTGCAGGATTAGGGGACAAAGTAAATGAATCAGGAAGTGAAGTTTTATATAATTATGAAGGTCAGATTGTTGTGTTAACTATGTTAAATGGAAGTAACTTGAGAGTGGGTACTTATGAATTACATAACTTTACTCTGATATTAACATAATGTAATCAAATGGGATGTGTCCTACAAATGACTGTATAGGTTCTTTTTGAAAAGGGCACTGTTGGGGAGAGGATGTGAAAGAGAAAACCATGAAACAAAGGCAAGAGAGCTACCATGTTTTAAATAGTGGTGTATAAATTTTATAAAATCATAAACAGATTTTAACTGGAAGAAACCCTAGAATAATGATGATAATAATAGTTTTTAGCTAGTGGTCACTTACTGTGTGCCAGGAACTATTATAAGAGTTTTTCATGCATTACCTAATTTAATCTTTGTAACAACACTTTTTAATAGAGATGATGATTAGTCTTCATTTCATAGGTGAGGAAATTGTGCCACACATGGTAAGTAATTTTCCCAAGGTCACACTACAGAACTAAAAAGCTGAGATGTGAACTCCAGCAGTGTGACTCCACAGTCCATTTCTTAACCACTCAAGGAAATATGGGGTCAAATTCACACTTAGATATGGTATCATTTAGGGGAACAGCAATTGCTGTGGCTATGAAACTTCAAAAATATAGAATAGCTTAAACAGAATATATTTGTATTTGTTCATATAGCAACCCTGTGTGAACAACTGGGATCATCGGACTGTCTGGCAAGGGTTCTGACATCTTCAACAGATGAGGCAAGGAGATTAAAAAGTGATGTGATCATGCAATACATTACTATACTGGGAACAGCTTTAGCATAGACACAGCTGTGTATACTGCACACATGACACATCTCTGGAAGGTTTCCAGTGAGAAATCTATACCTTTGAACTATTCCTGGAAGGGAGAAAAGAGGAAACAGTTACTTGCTATGGTTTCTTCTTATTTCCTATTTCATAGAGGTCAAATTTTATCCTGAAAGGCTCTAACTCCTCAGAGCTTTCAGGTTGTGCGATCTGCCCTGCAGTGACCACTCAGGAAGCCAAACACTGCAGATACAGTGTGGCATTTCATGCAAATGTGGAAGTATAATCACAGAGATGGGCAAGAATGTACCATGAGGGCCAGATAAGCATGGCAATGTACCTGGAGTTCCAGGTAGCTTATGATCCAGCAAAGGCAGCAGCAGAGTAACCTAGGCAGTGATTGGTATCTTTGGAAAGAAAGACGAAATTGAAATATTCTGAGAAGGCACATGGTTTATATTCAATTAGCAAGGTTGTCAAAATCTCCCTGAGGGTCGTCTTCTATCTAGTCAGCCAGAAAGAGAGAAAACATAAAGGAGCATGCATGTGTGGAAGGTTTTTATGAGATAGACCTCCAAGGCACATATTACTTTTGCTTCCATTCCATTGACTAGGACTCAAGCCATATTGCCCCATTAAATTGCAATTGTTCAATTCCCACCTATGAGTGAGAACATGCGGTGTTTGGTTTTCTGTTCTTGCCATAGTTTGCTGAGAATGATGGTTTCCAGCTGCATCCATGTCCCTACAAAGGACATCAACTCATCCTTTTTAATGGCTGCATAGTATTCCATGGTGTATATGTGCCACATTTTCTTAACCCAGTCTGTCACTGATGGACATTTGGGTTGGTTCCAAGTCTTTGCTGTTGTGAATAGTGCCACAATAAACATACATGTGCATGTGTCTTTATAGCAGCATGATTTATAATCCTTTGGGCATATACCCAGTAATGGGATGGCTGGGTCAAATGGTATTTCTAGTTCTAGATCCTTGAGGAATCGCCACACTGTTTTCCACAATGGTTGAACTAGTTTACAGTCCCACCAACAGTGTAAAAGTGTTCCCATTTCTCCACATCCTCTCCAACACCTGTTGTTTCCTGACTTTTTAATGATCGCCATTCTAACTGGTGTGAGATGGTATCTCATTGTGGTTTTGATTTGCATTTCTCTGATGGCCAGCGATGAGGAGCATTTCTTCATGTGTCTGTTGGCTGCATAAATGTCTGATTTTGAGAAGTGTGTGTTCGTATCCTTTGCCCACTTTTTGATGCGGTTGTTTGTTTATTTCTTGTAAATTTGTTTGAGTTTTCTGTAGTTTCTGGATATTAGCCCTTTGTCAGATGAGTAGATTGCAACAATTTTCTCCCATTCTGTAGGTTGCCTGTTCACTCTGATGATAGTTTCTTTTGCTGTGCAGAAGCTCTTCAGTTTAATTAGATCCCATTTGTCAATTTTGGCTTTTGTTGCCATTGCTTTTGCTGTTTTAGACATGAAGTCTTTGCCCATGCCTATGTCCTGAATGGTATTGCCTAGGTCTTCTTCTAGGGTTTTTATGGTTTTAGGTCTATCATTGAAGTCTCTAATCCATCTTGAATTAATTTTCGTATAAGGTGTAAGGAAGAGATCCAGTTTCAGCTTTCTACATATGGCTAGCCAGATTTCCCAGCACCATTTATTAACTAGGGAATCCTTTCCCCATTTCTTTTTTTTGTCAGATTTGTCAAAAATCAGATGGTTGTAGATGTGTGGTATTATTTCTGAGGGCTCTGTTCTGTTCCATTGGTCTATATCTCTGTTTTGATACCAGTACCATGCTGTTTGAGTTACTGCAGCCTTGTAGTATAGTTTGAAGTCAGGTAGTGTGATGCCTCCAGCTTTGCTGTTTTGGCTTAGGATTGTCTTGGCAATGCAGGCTCTTTTTTGGCTCCATATGAACTTTAAAGTAGTTTTTTCCAATTCTGTGAAGAAAGTCATTGGTAGCTTAATGGGGATGGCATTGAATCTATAAATTACCTTGGGCAGTATGGCCATTTTCGCGATATTGATTCTTCCTATCCATGAGCATGGTGTGTTCTTCCATTTGTTTATGTCCTCTTTTATTTCACTGAGCAGTGGTTTGTAGTTCTCCTTGAAGAGGTCCTTTACATCCCTTGTAAATTGGATTCCTAGGTATTTTACTCTCTTTGAAGCAATTGTGAATGGGAGTTCATTCATGACTTGGCTGTCTGTTTGTCTGTATAAGAATGCTTGTGATTTTTGCACATTGATTTTTATATCCTGAGACTTTGCTGAAGTTGCTTATCAGCTTAAGGAGATTTTGGGCTGAGATGATGGGGTTTTCTAAATATACAATCACATCATCTGCAAACAGGGACAATTTGATTTCTTCTTCTCCTAACTGTATACCCTTTATTTCTTTCTCTTGCCTGATTGCCCTGGCGAGAACTTCCAACATTATGTTGAATAAGAGTGGTGAAAGAGGGCATCCCTGTCTTGTGCCAGTTTTCAAAGGGAATGCTTCCAGTTTTTGCCCATTCAGTATGATATTGTCTGTGGGTTTGTCATAAATTGCTCTTATTGTTTTGGGATACATTCCATCAATACCAAATTTATTGAAAGTTTTTAGCATGAAGGGCTGTTGAATTTTGTCAAAGGTCTTTTCTGCATCTATTGAGATAATCATGTGGTTTTTATCTTTGATCATGTTTATATGCCGGATTACGTTTATTGATTTGTGTATGTTGAACCAGCCTTGCATCCCAGGGATGAAGCCCACTTGATCACAGTGGATAAGCTTTTTGATGTGCTGCTGGATTCAGTTTGCCGGTATTTTACTGAGGATTTTTGCATTGATGTTCATCAGGGATATTGGTCTAAAATTATCTTTTTTTGTTGTGTCTCTGCCAGGCTTTGGTATCAGGATGATGTTAGCCTCATAAAATGAGTTAGGGAGGATTCCTTCTTTTTCTATTGATTGGAATAGTTTCAGAAGGAATGGTACCAGCTCCTCCTTGTACCTCTGGTAGAATTCAGCTGTGAATCCATCTGGTCCTGGACTTCTTTTGGTTGGTAGACTATTAATTATTACCTCAATTTCAGAGCCTGCTATTGGTCCATTCAGGGAATCAACTTCTTCCTGGTTTAGTCTTGGGAGAGTGTATGTGTCCAGGAATTTATCCATTTCTTCTAGGTTTTCTAGTTTATTTGCATAGAGGTGTTTATAGTATTCTCTGATGGTAGTTTGTATTTTGGTAGGATGGGTGGTGATATCCCCTTTATCATTTTTTATTGCATCTATTTGAGTCTTCTCTCTTTTCTTCTTTATTAGGCTTGCTAGCTGTCTATCAGTTTTGTTGATCTCTTCAAAAAACCAGCTCCTGGATTCATTGATTTTTTGGAGGGTTTTTTTGTGTCTCTATCTCCTTCCGTTCTGCTCTGATCTTAGTTATTTCTTGCCTTCTGCTAGCTTTTGAATGTGTTTGCTCTTGCTTCTCTTGTTCTTTTAATTGTGATGTTAGGGTGTCAATTTTAGATCTCTCCTGCTTTCTCTTGTGGGCATTTAGTGCTATAAATGTCCCTCTACACACTGCTTTAAATGTGTCCCAGAGATTCTGGAATGTTGTATCTTCGTTCTTATTGGTTTCAAAGAACTTCTTTATTTTTGCCTTCATTTCATTATATATCCAGTAGTCATTCAGGAGCAGGTTGTTCAGTTTCCATGTAGTGAGCGATTTTGATTGGGTTTCTTAGTCCTGAGTTCTACTTTGATTGCACTGTGGTCTGAGAGACAGTTTGTTATAATTTCTGTTCTTTTACATTTGTTGAGGAGTGCTTTCCTTCCAACTATGTGGTCAATATTGGAATAAGTGCAATGTGGTGCTAAGAAGAATGTACATTCTGTTGATTTGGGGTGGAGAGTTCTGTAGATATCTGTTAGGTCCGCTTGGTGCAGAGTTGAGTTCAATTCCTGGATATCCTTGTTAACTTTCTGTCTCGATCTGTCTAATGTTGACAGTGCGGTGTTGAAGTCTCCCACTATTATTGTATGGGAGTCTAAGTCTCTTTGTAAGTCTCTAAGGACTTGCTTTATGAATCTGGGTGCTCCTGTATTGGGTGCGTATATATTTAGGAAAATTAGCTCTTCGTGATGAATTGATCCCTTTCCCATTATGTAATGCCCTTGTCTCTTTTGATCTTTGAAGGTTTAAAGTCTGTTTTATCAGAGACTAGGATTGCAACCCCTGCTTTTTTCTGTTTTCCATTTTTCTTGGTAGATCTTCCTCCATCCCTTTATTTTGAGCCTATGTATGTCTCTGCATGTGAGATGGGTCTCCTGAATACAGCAAACTGATGAGTCTTGACTCTTTATCCAATTTGCCAGTCTGTGTCTTTTAATTGGACCATTTAGTCCATTTACATTTAAGGTTACTATTGTTATGTGCGAACTTGATCCTGTCATTATTGTATTAGCTGGTTATTTTGCTTGTTAGTTGATGCAGTTTGTTCCTAGCCTCGATGGACTTTACATTTTGGCATGTTTTTGCAATGGCTGGTACTGGTTGTTCCTTTCCATGTTTAGTGCTTCCTTCAGGATCTCTTGTAGGGCAGCCCCGGTGGTGACAAAATCTCTAAGCATTTGCTTGTCTGTAAAGGTTTTTATTTCTCCTTCACTTATGAAACTTAATTTGGCTGGATATGAAATTCTGGGTTTAAAATTCTTTTCTTTAAGAACGTTGAATATTAGCACCCACTCTATTTTGGCTTGTAGAGTTTCTGCTGAGAGATCTGCTGTTAGTTTGATGGGCTTCCCTTTGTGGGTAACCCGACCTTTCTCTCTGGCTGCCCTTAATATTTTTTCCTTCATTTCAACTTTGGTGAATCTGACAATTATTTGTCCTGGAGTTGCTCTTCTCCAGGAGTATCTTTGTGATGTTCTCTGTATTTCCTGAATTTGAATGTTGGCCTGCCTTACTAGGTTTGGGAAGTTCTCCTGGATGATATCCTGCAGAGTGTTTTCCAACTTGGTTCCATTTTCCCCATTACTTTCAGGCACACCAATCAGATGTAGATTTGGTCTTTTCTCATAATCCCATATTTCTTGGAGGCTTTGTTCATTTCTTTTTACTCTTTTTTCTCTACACTTCTCTTATCACTTCATTTCATTCATTTGATCTTCAATCACTGATACTCTTTGTTACAGCTGATTGAGTCAGTTACTGAAGCTTGTGCATGTGTCACGTAGTTCTCGTGTCATGGTTTTCATCTCCATCAATTCTTTTATGGTCTTCTCTGCATTGATTATTCTAGTTATCCATTCATCTGTTCTTTTTCAAGGTTTTTAGTTTCTTTGCGCTGGGTACATAGTTCCTCCTTTAGCTCTGAGATATTTGATGGACTGAAGCCCTCTTCTCTCAGCTTGTCAAAGTCATTCTCCATCCAGCTTTGTTTTGTTGCTGGCGATGAGCTGCATTCCTTTGGAGGGGGAAATGTGCTCTGATTTTTTGAATTTCCAGCTTTTCTGCACTGCTTTTTCTCCATCTTTATGGTTTTATCTGCCTTTGGTCTTTGATGATGGTGATGTACTGATGGGGTTTTGGTGTGGGTGTCCTTTCTGTTTGTTAGTTTTCCTTCTAACAGTCAGGACCCTCAGCTGCAGGTCTGTTGGAGTTTCCTTGAGGTCCACACAAGACCCTGTTTGCCTGGGTATCAGCAGTGGAGGCTGCAGAAGATAGAATATTGCTGAACAGCGAGTGTTGCTGTCTGATTCTTGCTCTGGAAGCTCCATGTTAGAGGTGTACCCAGCTGTGTGAGGTGTGAGGTGTCTGTCTGCACCTAGTGGGGGATGTCTCCCAGTTGGGCTACTCAGGGGTAAGGGATCCACTTGAGCAGGCAGTCTGTCCGTTCTCAGATCTCAACCTCTGTGCTGGGAGAACCACTGCTCTCTTCAAAGCTGTCAGACAGGGACATTTACATCTGCAGAGGTTTCTGCTGCTTTTTGTTTAGCTATGCCCTGTCCCCAGAGGTGGAGTCTACAGAGGCAGGCAGGCCTCCTTGAGCTGTGGTAGGCTCCACCCAATTCAAGCTTCCCGGTGTTTTTGTTTACCTACTTAAGCCTCAGGAATGGCGGGCGCCCCTCCCCCAGCCTCACTGCCGCCTTGCAATTAGATCTCAGACTGCTGTGCTAGCAATAAGGGAGGCTCCGTGGGCGTGGGACCCTCGGGCCTGGTGTGGGATATAATCTCCTAGTGTGTGGTTTGCTAAGACCCTTGGTAAAGTGCAGTATTAGGGTGGGAGTTACCCGATTTTCCAGGTGTTGTGTGTCTCAGTTTCCCTTGGCTAGGAAAAGGAATTCCCTTCCCCCTTGCACTTCGCAGGTGAGGCGATGCCTCGCCCTGCTTCAGTTCTCATTGGTCGGGCTGCACCCACTGACCAGCATTGACTGTCCGACACACCCCAGTGAGATGAAACTAGTACTTCAGTTGAAAATGCAGAAATCACCTTTTTTGATAATTTAAAAGAAAATCTGCAATTATAGAAAAAGTTACTGTTTACATGACATTAAAAATCTGTGAAGTTAATAACAATTTATTGCTTTAGCTAATTAAAAAATAAGAACTTGTTTGGCATTTAAGGGAATCATTAAACCAAAAGACTAAAATCCATGATCCCTCCTTGAAAACATAGTGTAGGTAGATGCTCTGCTTTTTCTCAATGTTTGAAGAAAGTCAAGACATTCTAGTTTAGCAAACGTAATTTAAACCAACCTAAAACGTGTAGCCATAAACAAATGTTATAAACAAAGTCTTGGAAATATTATGTAACATAAAGTGAATATAATTTTTCATCATTCTTCAGACTGTTGGCTAAGCCTGAAAGTTGAGACGAGTGGAAAATAAATACTTCATGATCTAAAGAAATGTACTAGATATAGCTCTCTAGCATGCATTTAAAAAGTGGCTATATAGATGTGTGACTGTTACTCAATTCTGATCTATATGAAGGCAGCTAAAGATTTATCAACTGGATTATTATTATTATTATTTTTTTTTTGAGTCAGAGTCTTGCTTTGTCACCCAGACTGGAGTGCAGTGGCACGATCTTAGTTCACTGCAATCTCTACCTCCTGGGTTCAAGGGATTCTCCTGTTTCAGTCTCCTGAGTAGCTGGCATTACAGGCACCCACCACCATGCTGGGCTAATTTTTTTGGTATTTTTAGTAGAGATGGGGTTTCACCATGTTGGCCAGGCTGGTCTTGAACTCCTGACCTCAGGTGATCCACCTGCCTCAGCCTCCCAAAGTGCTGGGATTACAGGCATGAGCCATCACACCCAGCCTCAAGTGGATTCTTTGAAAGAAAGTTTTAGGAGTAGGTAATATGACATTTCCTCTCCTCTTACTCATGGGGGAAGAAGGAGAATGGAGAGGGTGATTCATTCCTTTTTCCTCAATCCAACTGAAGGGGCATTCAAAGAAACATTCAGAAAATTGAAGCTGTTTGCAAAATGAGGAGATGTATGCTCATCTCTTATTTGGAAACTTTAACAGTAGGAGTCAGGCTGATATTTTCCCTCTGCTGGTGAGGCAAAGATTGAAGAATCAGCAGTTGGTCAAGCTGTACTCCGTAATTTGGTGGGAGTCAAACATTCAACAGTCTTCCTGTGTGTCAAGTGGGCCCATAGAGAGGATAGCTAGGCTTGAGTTTTCTCAGGACCTGCTCCAACAGAGTTGAGAGTTGGAGAAAGAGAAACCCAGCAGAAGGTCCTGGATCAGGGCAGTGTACAGGGCCATGGGATATATCTGAAGAACCCTCTAATGTGCTCCATGGAGAGAGTTGGCATCAGATGCCTATCCCTACTCCTTGGTAGATGCTCTTGGGTTCCAGATTGTTACCCTATATCAGAGCAAGCCCACAAATTTGGTTTTGCCATGCCTTCCTTTGAGCAGCCCTCACCTCACTCAACTCTCTATTTGTCTCTCTGCCTTCCTTTCTTTATATGAGGGGGTGAAAGTAGAGGTAAAAAAGTTTAGAAATTCTTCCAGGTGATTCTGGTGTTACTTAATTGCAACAAACCAAGACCTTCACATAAGGTTTTACAATTTTCTTACACCAGATTGATTAGCCTTTTAGTATGTGTTTGCTATTCTCCTTTTATTTTATTAATAAATTCCATTGAGCATTTGCTGTGGGATACAATTATTTTTACAGAAGTCAATACATGAGCTCTTCTGCTTCCCTTCAGCTGAGAGAAAAACCGATTGGTGATTTATGGAGTTCTTTTGGTTTCTACTGTGTTATAATCTCTCTACTGTAGGGGAAAGTGTTTCGGATCTAGATGGGCATTCCACACCCTCTGCCTTGTAGGCATGTTTTTCCAACTCACCAGACCACTTCCTTCAGAAACGGGGGCAACAGTGAGATTTTTCAGACATGTGTGACTTTTCTGGTTCTTCTTCTTAGTGCTGCTTGAGGGAATAGGAAAAGCAGATCTATCAATCCCAAGGTCCTTTACTTTCTTAAATATAATAGGGGATCATCATTACGGCATGTACTTTTAGATTTACAATAGCACCTGTTAACAACTGATCCATATTCAGTTTGATTGAGACAAGGCAAACTAAAGCCAACAAAAAATTTGTTTTCTTATCCTTTTGAGATTAGTAGATGTGAATAGCACAATTTAGACTGTGAAATGATTTAACTTGATGAATTAAAATTGCCACTTAACATGATAACATAATGAACACTATTCACAAAATTAAAATGTTCTTTTCAGGAAATGCAATTTGTATATTTGCAAATTAGAAAAAAAGAGGGCTCATGAGCTCTGGTGAATATAACAGGTAAAAAATTCACTAAACACCTTTCTTCTTTTTGAAATGTTCCCTTTGGCAAAGAAAATTAGACATTTAAGATTTTTCCCCTCTTTAGTTTTTTAAATAATATATCAGGAAAGAATTTGAAAACCATGTTCTATGGAAATTCACTGTACAACTTGAAAATAAAAGGGTGATTTACACACTTTCTTAAAATAAGATAACTAAGAAGATGTTTGAGAAGAGAAAACAAGTTTCATGTGATTTTTAAACTCTCTGTATTTCCATGGACATATGCATGGAACCACTACATTTTACTCCTGGAGGTGCTATTCCTGTCCATGTAAATGTCATCTTATGGAGCTGTATGGTACTGTGTGGTACACAGTCCATCTCGCATGGCTAAATGTGGAGACCTTACATTAGAATCTCTTTCATATTACCTTTAGAATAAATAAGGATATATTTTCCTGCCTGGTAAATTTTAGCTATTCTCATAGAAGCATAAAAATGTTATTAATAGGTAGGAAAACTCCAAGAGACCATACTTCAGAGAGTTGTAAGGAGGGAGAGTTGTAAGGAGGGCTTATGGCTTATAAAAATAACTGAGGAAAGGAAAGGAGATGTGTGGGCCTGGCAAGAGAAGAAACAATACCATCTGTGCCATAACAATGACAGCTGTCATTCCATGGGTTTTTGCTATGGATGAGAGTACTCAAAATTGGGCAACTTCAGTATTTTCAATTATGGGTGGCAGCTATAATGGTCTGCCTCTGGTCATTTTGACCACATCCTCAAAAGATATACATTGTTCCCTATTATTTCTAGATCTACTCTTCTTGTTCCCTATCCCTTGCCCACAATCCTAAATTTTTGATTTGATTTTTCAAATGAAAAATTGGATACAACTTAAATTACCTATAGCTGGCTAGATGTATTTTTCCTATTCAACTTTCCTGTTGGTATGAGAATGAGGGAAGAAGTTTAAATGGACTGGCTGTGATATTTATGAAATGGTGATGGTATAAATTCAAAATGTTAAGTATCAATATTAAATAAACAACTTAAGGTTTAATATAATGCAATGTTTTCCATTTGCAAAATGTCCAAGACAAGCAGACTTTGGTTCATGAAAATTTTATTTGTCTTGTTTTTCTTCTGTGGCTCAGACTAAGTTTCTCTGCTGATGCTTTAACTTTTCAGAATCTTTGCTACTGGAATCTCTTAGGAAAGTCAGTTCTAATGGATTTTCTTCCTTCATAAAATATTCTTCAAATCTCTCTGAAAAAAAAAAGATAGGTTGGGAATGCAGTATAGGCTCACCTTTCATGTATAGTGGGCTCTTATTATTGCCAGTCTTAGCGCCATCTCATTACATAACAATTCTATTATACAAAAAACTTTATTTTGCTTGATAATACATGTAATATGGGACTTTTGGTTACCATAGAGTTAAACAATGTAAGGTTGAAGTATGTGATTTGAGTTGCCTTGCCAGAGGAGATGATTCATTCTTACAGAACAAGTCACATTTATTCTCTGGTTTCATTTCTTTGCTACCAGTAGAATGTATTTGAGAGATAGCGGGTGCATGCGGGTCTAGAATTCCTGGCATTATTCTCAGTACCATTTCTTTTACAGATGACCTTTGTTGTCTTTGGCTTTACTGCTTTCAGGATTTTGAATTTCATCTGATAAACTTCATTCTAGCCCAGCGGTTCCTCCACTTAGAACTTAAGCTCTCTATGATACCTGACTGTTTTGGAGTCTTAGCTGAACTATCTGTCCTTGTTTGTCTCATGGTTTTACATTGCTTTGTGTCATTTTTTTTTTTTTCTATTTTTAGTCCTAGCTCTAGTCCATGCTTGGATTTCTCTATAGGAGTACAAGCTTTTACCGATTGAGAAACAATAGGTAAAATCTTGAGAGAGAGAAAGAGACAGAGAGAGAGAGAGAGGACTCTCAGTGGAGATCAGGGAACTAGCCTCAATTCTTTCCCATCTTTGTTCTCTAAAAGAGAAGGAACTGTGGCCTCTTTGATTGGAACTTTCCCCCTTCTTGGCATAAGTGTTAAAATGATGCAGACAGCACCCCATCCCCACTACCCCTTTTTTGGGGTTTAGTTCTCTAGAAAGAAAAGGGTATAAATTATTCTCTAGGAGTTGACTAGCAAATTATTACAAATAATCACTTAGAAAACAAATTAGACAGAAACAGCTGGGCAATAGTGACTCAGGGAGGCTGAAAACTGTGAGAAGAACCACATTTTGGCTTCAAAGTAAACTAAATAATGGGTCACTATAGACTAACAGGAACACGTTCTCTTTGTTTGATGTTTTTACTAAAAGAAACTAAAATAATTTACAGACACACATTGATAACAAGTTCACTGCACACCCCCATTTTTTTGAATGCTTAAATTGAGGGAGAGGGATGATGATTGACTTATTCAAAGCACTTACCATGTCAGTGGTTGAATTTTGTTGAGATCTTTCATACACTGTAGACCACACTGCTTCTAATGACCTATGTATAATTCATCTTGGCTTCATCCAAATTAGGAGCTGACATTTTTTGGTAACACAAATCATAGCTTCCTGTCAGTAAAAAATCTCTAGTGTGGGAAACACAGACTGCTAGGAGGCCCAGTATGCTGCTAACTTTGTTGTTTTTGTACAGATTGGGGAGAATCTAATAGCTGGCCACCTTTATGTTGGCACATGCATACATATGTTTATTGATGAAGTTGATTTTTTTTCAACCCAGGTATTTCCTGAGCAAGCAGGAAAGGAGATCATTTTGAGGATTTTCTCCAAAGTGGTTCAACATGAATTAACAATAAAAATTCATTAAACATGTTTTGGGTTCAATACATTTTTCAGTAATGATTTAAAATGATAACTGTGGGCCTAAAAGTTGGAGTAAGTCTGTTTTATTTCACTTTTTTCCACGTATTTTTGGAATTAAAAAAAATCTTTTTCCTCTAACAGCTGAGTAATTCTTTTTCTCTTTTAGCGTTTCCCTGTTGTGAGAGTGAATAGCTATGATCAAAGGACCAATTTGCTTTCTTAGTGTGCAGAACTGTCATTGGCTTCAAGGCAATTTGAGGTCAAGCTGAGCCATCATACATAAGGGGAGAAGGGAGCATGATCTGCAGCAGGACCAAGTGATCTTGGAAGATGTATTTGAACTTTGATTCCAAATGTTAACCAAGGTGTTCTCTTTACCCTTCTCTAACATAAGAAATAAATTTATCAACCAGATGTGTAAAAATTATGCAGTGCCTCAAATAATAGAGAATTCTAGATAAAAATGGTGTAGACATACTTTGTTGCATCATGATATTTTCAATTACATATACTCTTTTTAAACAGATTGGCTGGTTTATTATTAACATATTTTTTTTCATGGAATAGCTTTTGACTTTATAGTCTTAGAAATATCTATGGTTTAATTCTATTTTAGTCCAGGAATCTTTATGGACACTAGCAAATTATCATTGTTTTAACTTTTTTCAAAACATTTCAGCAAAATGGAACTCAAATGTTACAGGTTTATTTATGATTAAAGTTTTCAATAATAAGAAATTGGCTTTGTCCAGCCAGAATGGGGAGTTTAAAAATGTAACCATCTGGCTGGGCACCGTGGCTCACATCTGTAATCCCGGCACTTCGGGAGGTTGAGGTGGGTGGATCACCTGAGGTTGGGAGTTCGAGACCAGCCTGACCAACATGGAGAAACCCCGACTCTACTAAAAATACAAAATTAGCCAGGTGTGGTGGTGCATGCCTGTAATCCCAGCTACTCGGGAGGCTGAGGCAGGAGAATCACTTGAACCCGGGAGTCAGAGGTTGCGGTGAGCTGAGATCACGCCATTGCACTGCAGCCTGGGCAACAAGAGACAAACTCCATCTCAAAGAAAAAAAAAAAAGGAATCATCTTTTCTGAAAAAGAATCAATATAATAAAGCTGCCATTAGAAACTTAAATTTTAAATTAGATTTAAAAATTTTTTTTATTATACTTTAAATTCTGGGATACATGTGCAGAACGTGCAGGTTTGTTACATAGGTATGTATACACGTGCCATGGTGATTTGCTGCACCCATCAACCTGTCATCTACATTAGGTATTTCTCCTAATACTATCCCTCCCATAGCACCACCCCCACCCCCTGCAAGCCCCTGACAGGCCCTGGTGTGTGATATTCCCCTCCCTGTGTCCATGTGTTCTCATTGTTCAACTCCCACTTATGAGTGAGAACATGTGATATTTGATTTTCTGTTCTTGTGTTAATTTGCTGAGAATGATGGCTTCCAGCTTCATCCATGTCCCTGCAAAGGACATGAACTCATCCTTTTTTATGGCTGCATAGTATTCCATGGTGCATATGTGCCACGTTTTCTTTATCCATTCTATCATTGATGGGCATTTGGGTTGGTTCCAACTCTTTGCTATTGTGAACAGTGCTGTGATAAACATATGTGTGTGTGTGTCTTTACAGTAGAATGATTTATCATCCTTTGGGTATATACTCAGTAATGGGATTGCGGGTTCAAATGGTATTTCTGGTTCTAGATCTTTGAGGAATCGCCACACTGTCTTCCACAATGGTTGAACTAATTTACAGTCCCACCAACAGTGTAAAAGTGTTCCTATTTCTCCACATCCTCTCCAGCATCTATTGTTTCCTGACTTTCCAATGATGGCCATTCTAACTGAAATGAGATGGTATCTCATTGTGGTTTTGATTTGCATTTCTCTAATGACCAGTGATGATGAGCTTTTTTTTTTTTTTTATATATGTTTGTTGGCTACATAAATGTCTTCTTTTGATAGGTGCCTGTTCATATCCTTCACCCGCTTTTTGTTGTGGTTATTCATTTTTCCTTGTAAATTTGTTTAAGTTGTTTGTAGGTTCTGGATATTAGCCCTTTGTCAGATGGATAGATTGCAAAAATTTTCTCCCATTCTGTAGGTTACCTGCTTACTCTGATGATAGTTTCTTGCTGTGCAGAAGCTCTTTAGTTTAATTAGGTACTATTTGTCAAGTTTGGCTTTTGTCTCCATTGCTTTTGGTGTTTTAGTTATGAAGTCTTTGCCCATGCCTGTGTCCTGAATGGTATTGCCTAGGTTTTCTTCTAGGGTTTTTATGGTTTTAGGTCTTACATTTAAGTCTTTAATCCACCGTGAGTTAACTTTCCTTACACCATGTATAAGGTGAAGGAAGGGGTCCAGTTTCAGTTTTCTGCATATGGCTAGCCAGTTTTCCCAATACCATTTATTAAGTAGGGAATACTTTCCCCATCATTTGCTTCAGTGAGGTTTGTCAAAGATCAGATGTCTGTAGATGTGTGGCATTATTTCTGAGGCCTTGGTTCTGTTTCATTGGTCTATATATCTGTTTTGACACCAATACCATGTTGTTTTGGTTACTGTAGCCTTGTAGTATAGTTTGAAGTCAGGTAGCATGATGCCTTCAGCTTTGTTCTTTTTGCTTAGGATTGTATTGGCAATGTGGGCTCTTTCTTGGTTCCATATGAAACTTAAAGTAGTTTTTTCTAATTCTGTGAAGAAAGTCTATGGTAGCTTGATGGGGATAGCATTGAATCTATAAATTACTTTGGGCATTATGGCCATTTTCAAGATATTGATTCTTCCTGTCCATGAGCCTGGAATGTTTTCCCACTTGTTTGTGTCCTCTTTTATTTCCTTGAGCAGTGCTTTGTAGTTCTCCTTGAAGAGGTCATTTACATCCCTTGTAAGTTGGATTCCTAGGATTTATTCTCTTTGTAGCAATTGTGAATGGGAGTTCACTCATAATTTGGCTTTCTGTTTGTCTGTTATTGGTGTATAGGAATGCGTGTGATTTTTTTTCACATTGATTTTGTATACTGAGACTTTGCTGAAGTTGCTTATCAGCCTAAGGAGATTTGGGGCTGTGATGATGGAATTTTCTAAATATGCAATCATGTCATCTGCAAACAGAGACAATTTGACTTCCTCTC
Source organism: Macaca thibetana thibetana (assembly GCF_024542745.1). Classification (NCBI taxonomy): domain Eukaryota; kingdom Metazoa; phylum Chordata; class Mammalia; order Primates; family Cercopithecidae; genus Macaca; species Macaca thibetana. The sequence continues at coordinate 82,852,131 of NC_065583.1, forward strand.
TTCCTGTTTGAACACACTTTATTGCTTTCTCTTGCCTGATTGTCCTGGCCAGAACTTCCAATACTGTGTTGAATATGAGTGGTGAGAGAGGGCATCCTTGTCTTGTGCTGGTTTTCAAAATGCTTCCCACTTTTGCCCATTCAGTGTGATACTGGCTGTGGGTTTGTCATAAATAGTTCTTATTGTTTTGAGATACGTTCCATCAATACCTAGTTTATTGAAAGTTTTTAGCATGAAGGGCTGCTGAATTTTATTGAAGGCCTTTTCTGCATCTACTGAGATAAACACGTGGGTTTTGTCTTTGGTTCTCTTTATGTTATGGATTATGTTTATTAATTTGAATATGTTGAACCAGCCTTGCATCCCAGGGATGAAGCCAACTTGATCTTGGTGGATAAGCTTTTTGATGTGCTGCTGGATTTGGTTTGCCAGTATTTTATTGAGGATTTTCGCATCGATGTTCATCAGGGATATTGGTCTAAAATTCTCGTTTTTTTGTCATGTCTCTGCCAGGCTTTGGTATCAGGATGATGTTGCCCTCATAAAATGAATTAGGGAGGATTCTCTCTTTTTCTATTGATTTGAATAGTTTCAGAAGGAATGATACCAGCTCCTCTTTGTACCTCTGGTAGAATTCAGCTGTGAATCTGTCTGATCTTGGAATTTTTTTGGTTGGTAGGCTATTAATTATTGCCTCAATTTCATAGTCTGTTATTGTTCTATCAGGGATTCACCATCTTCCTGGTTTAGTTTTGGGAGGCTGTATGTGTCCAGGAATTTATCCATTTCTTTTAGATTTTCTAGTTTATTTGCATAGAGGTATTTATAGAATTCTCTGAGAGAAGTTTATATTTCTGTGGGATGAGTGGTGATATCCCCTTTATCATTTTTTATTGCATCTATTTGATTCTTCTCTCTTTTCTTCTTTATTAGGCTTGCTAGTGGTCTATCAATTTTGTTGATCTTTTAAAAAAACCAGCTCCTGGATTCATTGATTTTTTTGAAGGATTTTTTGCATCTCTACCTCCTTCAGTTCTGCTCTGATCTTAGTCATTTCTTGCCTTCTGCTAGCTTTTGAATGTGTTTGCTCTTGCTTCTCTAGTTCTTTTAATTGTGATGTTAGGGTGTCGATTTTAGATCTTTCCTGCTTTCTCTTGTGGGCATTTAGTGCTATAAATTTCCCTCTACACACTGCTTTAAATGTGTCCCAGAGATTCTGGTACGTTGTCTTTGTTCTCATTGGTTTTAAAGAACATCTTTATTTCTGCCTTCATTTTGTTATTTATCCAGTAGTCATTCAGGAGCAGGTTGTTCAGTTTTCATGTAATTGTGCAGTTTTGAGTGAGTTTGTTAATCCTGAGTTCTAATTTCATTGCACTGTTGTCTGAGAGACAGTTTGTTCTGATTTCTCTTCTTTTATATTTGCTGAGGAGTACTTTACTTTCAATTATGTGGTCAATTTTGGAATAGGTGTGATGTGGTGCTGAGAAGAATGTGTATTCTGTTGAATTGGGGTGGAGAGTTCTGTAGATGTCTATTAGGTCAGCTTGGTGCAGAGTTGAGTTCAAATTCTGGATATCCTTGTTAACCTTCTGTCTCATTGATCTGTCTAATATTGACAGTGGGGTGTTAAAGTCTCCCATTATTATTGTGTGGGAGTCTAAGTCTCTTTTTAGGTCTATCAGGACTTGCTTTATGAATCTGGGTGCTCCTGTATTGGGTGCATATATATTTAGGATAGTTAGCCCTTCTTGTTGAATTGATCCCTTTTCCATTATGTAATGGCCTTCTTTGTCTCTTTTGATCTTTGTTGGTTTAAAGTCTGTTTTATCAGAGACTAGGATTGCAACCCCTGCTTTTTTCTGCTTTCCATTTGCTTGGTAGATCTTCCTCCATCCCTTTATTTTCAGACCATGTGTGTCTCTGCATGTGAGATGGGTCTCCTGAATACAACACAGTGATGGGTCATGACTCCCTTTCCAATGTGCCAGTCTGTGTCTTTTAATTGGGGCATTTAGCCCATTTACATTTAAGTTTAATATTGTTATTGTTAATTTGATCCTGTCCTTCTGATGTTCGCTGGTTATTTTGCCCGTTAGTGGATGCAGTTTCTTCCTAGCATCGATGGTCTTTACAATTTGGCATGTTTTTGCAGTGGCTGGCACCAGTTGTTTCTTTCCATGTTTAGTGCTTTCTTCAGGAGCTCTCGTAATGCAGGCCTGATGGTGACAAAATCCCTCAGCATTTGCTTGCCTGTAAGGATTTTTTCTCTCCTTCACTTGTGAAGCTTAGTTTCGCTGGATATGAAATTCTGGGTTGAAAATTATTTTCTTTAAGAATGTTGAATATTGGCCCACATTCTCTTCTGGCTTGTAGGGTTTCTGCCAAGAGATCTACTGTTAGTCTGATGGGCTTCCCTTTGTAGGTAACCTGACCTTTCTCTCTGGCTGCCCTTAGCATTTTTTCCTTCATTTCAACTTTGGTGAATCTGACAATTATGTGTCTTGAGGTTGCTCTTCTCAAGTAGTATCTTTGTGGTGTTCTCTGTATTTCCTGAATTTGAATGTTGGCCTGCCTTGCTAGGTTGGGGAAGTTCTCCCGGATAATATCCTGAAGGATGTTTTCCAGCTTGGTTCCATTCTCCCCATCACTTTCAGGTACACCAATCAAACGCAGATTTGGTCTATTCACATAGTCCCGTATTTCTTGGAGGCTTTGTTTGTTTCTTTTTACTCTTTTTTCTCTAAACTTCTCTTCTCAGTTCATTTCATTAATTTGATCTTCAGTCACTGATACCCTTTCTTCCACTTGATTGAATTGGCTACTGAAGCTTGTGCATGTTATGTGGTTCTTGTGCCATGGTTTTCAGCTCCATCGTGTCATATAATGTCTTCTGTACACTATTCTAGTTAGCCATTCATCTAATCTTGTTTCAAGGTTTTTAGCTTCCTTGAGATGGGTTTGAACATCCTCCTTTAGCTCATAGAAGTTCGTTATTACCGATTTTTTGAAGCCTACTTCTGTCAACTCATCAAAGTCGTTATCTGTCCTGCTTTGTTCACTTGCTGGTGAGGAGCTGTGATCCTTTGGAGGAGAAGAGGTGCTCTGGTTTTTGGAATTTTCAGCTTTTCTGCTCTGGTTTCTCCCCATCTTTGTGGTTTTATCTATCTCTGGTTTTTGATGATGGTGAACTACAGATGGGGTTTTGGTGTGGATGTCCTTTTTGTTGATGTTGATGCTGTTCCTTTCTGTTGGTTAGTTTTCCTTCTAACAGGTCCCTCAGCTGCAGGTCTGTTGGAGTTTTCTGGAGGTCGACTCCAGACCCTGTTTGCCTGGGTATCTCCAGCGGAGGCTGCAGAACAGCAAATATTGCAGAGCAGCAAATATTGCTGATGATCCTTCCTCTGGGAGTTTTGTCTCAGGGGGGCATCTGGCTGTATGAGGTGTCAGTTGGCCCCTACTGGGAGGTGTCTCCCAGTTAGGCTACACGGGGGTCAGGGATCTACTTGTGAGGGCAGTCTGTCCAATCTCAGAGCTCAAACACTATGCTGGGAGAACCACTGCTTTCTTCAAAGCTGTCAGACAGGGACGTTTAAGTCTGCAGAAATTTCTGCTGTCGTTTGTTCAGCTATGCCCTGCCCCTAGAGGTGGAGTCTACAGAAGCAGGTGGGTCTCATTGAGCTGTGGTGGGATCCACCCAGTTCGAGCTTCCAGGCCGCTTTGTTTACTTACTCAAAGCTCAGCAATGGCGGACACCCCTCCCGTAGCCAGGCTTGCCACCTGGCAGTTCCATCTGGGACTAACAGGAAGTAAGGCACTTGGGGTGTGGGACCTGCTGAGCCAGGCACAGGATATAATCTCCTGGTGTGTCCTTTGCTGGGACCTTTGGAAAAGTTCAGTGTTTAGGTGGCAGTGTCCCGATTTCCCTAGTGCAGTCTGTCATGGCTTCCCTTAGCTAGGAAAAGAAAATCCCTCGACCCCTTGCGCTTTCCGGGTGAGGCAATGCCGCGTCCTACTTTGGCTCACCCCCGTAGGCTACACCCACTTTCCGACCAGTCCCAATGAGATGAACCAGGTACCTCAGTTGGAAATGCAGAAATCACCCTTCTTCTGCGTCAATCACGCTGGGAGCTGCAGACCAGAGCTGTTCCTATTTGGCCATCTTGGAATGGAAGCCTCAAGTATTTTATTTTTTTAGCTTGCTAACTTATCATGTGGTTTGTGACAATCAGTAAAACAGGTTTGTGTATTTCTTTTTCTTTTTTTTTTTTTTGAGACGGAGTCTCACTCTGTTGCCCAGGCTGGAGTGCAGTGACATGACTCGCTGCAACCTCTGCCTCCTGGGTTGAAGTGATTTGCCTACCTAAACCTCCCAATTAGCTGGAATTACAGGTGCCTTCCATCATGCCCAGATAATTTTTGTATTTTTAGTAGAGATGGAGTTTCACCATGTTGGCCAGACTGACCTGAAGCTCCTGACTGCAAGTAATCCTCCTGCCTCAGCCTCCCAAGTGCTGGGATTATAGTTGTGAGCTACTGCACCCGGCCAGGTTTGTCTATTTCTCACAGTGTCATACAAGAGGTCTAAAATGATCCCAGCCAACAGCAAGAAAAAAAATTGTCATGTGGTGTGTTACTAATAGAATGTGAATTAGCATTCAAAATCTATCTTGCTTATTAGAGATTTACCAAGAAAGTCAAAGGGAATGCTCTCATTTCAATATCTAAATATATGTTAAAAATCATAGCATTCCCCTTGAAAACCTTCATAAGACAAGGATGCCCTCTCTCACCACTCCTATTCAATGTAGCATTGGAAGTCCTGGTCAGAGCAATCAGGCGAGATAAATAAATAAGACATCCAAATAGGAAGAGAGGAATTCAAATGATCCCTGTTTGCAGATGACATGTTCCTATATGTGGAAAACCCCACAGTCTTGGCCCAAAAACTCCTGAAGCTGATAAGAAACTTCAGCAAAGTCTCAGGATACAAAATCAACATATAAAAATCACCATAATTCCTATACACTAACAGTAGTCATGCCAAGAGCCAATTCAGCAACACAATCTTTTTCATAATTGCTACAATAGGAATTAAATATCTAGGAATACACCTTACCAGAGAGAGGAAAGATGCCTACAAGGAGAACTATAAAACACTGCTGAAAGAAATCAGAGATGACTCATACAAATGGAAAAACATTCCATGCTCATGGATAGGAAGAATCAACATCATTTAAATGGCCATACTGACCAGGGCAATTTATAGATTGAATGTTATGCCTATTAAACTACCAATGACATTCTTCACAGAACTAGAAAAAAGTATTTAAAAATGGATATGCAACCACAAATGAGCCCAAATAGCCAAGGCAATCCTAAGCAAAAAGAAAAAAGTTACAGGCATCACGCTACCTGACTTCAAACTATACTACAGGACTACAGTAACCAAACAGCAAGGTACCAGCACAAAAACAGACATATAGACCAATGGAACATAGTAGAAAGCCCAGAAAAAAGGACTTAACACCTACAACATTCTGATCTTTGATGAAGCTAACAAAAACAAGTGATAGGGAAAGGTCTACCTATTCAATAAATGGTGCTAGTATAACTGGGTAGCCATATACAGAAGAAAGTGAACCCCTTCCTTACATCATATCCAAAAATCAACTCAAAATGGATTAAAGACAAACCCTGGAAGACCACATATTTAATACCATTCTGGACATAGGAACTGCCAAAGATTTCATGTTGAAGTCACCAAAAGCAATTGCAACAAATGCAAAAATTGACAATTTGGATCTAATTAAAGTAAAGAGCTTCTGTACAGCAAAATGAACTCTCAACAGAGTAAACAGACAGCTTCCTGAATGGGAGAAAAGCCAAAGGGAATGCTTCCATTTGAGAGCTTTTGACAAAGGTCCAATATCTAGCATCTACAAGGAACTTAAACAAATGGACAAGAAATAAACAACCCCATTAAAAAGTGGGCAAAGGACATGAGCAAACACTTTTCAAAAGAAAACTTGCAGCCAAAAATATATGAAAAAAAGCTGAACATCACTTATCATCAGAGAAATGCAAACCCAAACCACAATGAGATATCATCTCACAAAAGACAGAATGGCTATTGTGAAAAAGTCAAAAAATAACAGATTCTGGTGAGGTTACAGAGGAAAGAGAATGCTTATACACTGCTCATGGGAATGGAAATTAGTTCAGCCATTGTGGAAAGCAGTATGGTGATTTCTCAAAGAACTGAAAACAGAACTACCATTTGGCTGAGCAATCTCATTACTGTGCATATACTCAAAGAAATATAAATCATTCTACCATCAAGACACATATGTATGTTCATCGCAGTACTATTCACAATAGGAAAGACATGGAATCAACATAATGTTCATCAATGGTAGACTGGATAAAGAAAATGTGGTACATATACACCATGAAATACTATGCAGCCATAAAAAAAGAACAAGATCATATCCTTTGCAGGAACGTGAGTTGAGCTGGAAGCCATTAACCTTAGCAAACTCATGCAGGAACAGAAAAACAAATATCAGACGTTCTTACTTTTAAGTGGGAGCTAAATGATGAGAACACATGGACACATGAAGGGGAACAACACATGCTGAGGCCTACCTGAGGGTGGAAGATGGGAGGAAGGAGAAGATCAGGAAACATAACTAATGAGTATTTGGCCTAACACCTGGGTGACAAAATAATCGGTACAACAAACCCCCATGACATGAATTTACTTATATACCAAATCTGCACATGTACCCCTGAACTTAAAAAAAATCACAAGTGTATAATTAATAGTCCAAATCAAATGCTAGCACGATGAGTATCGTAAAATTATACACATTTAAAATTATACCAGAATGTTACTATTGCTTGAAATAAGAAGGGTAGAGTTTAAAAATATTTGCTGATGTTGCAAAAATTATTGTTCAACTCACATTATAACTACAACATCTAATTACAAATAGAAGTTAAATGGCTTATATAGTTTCAAAGATGAATGATACATATACTCCATCAATACTGCTACCATTTCATTCATCTATCCCATACTGAGAGTTTACCCAGTACAGATTCTAGTAGTGATAACATATTGTATTAGTTCATTCTCACACTGCTAATAAAGATGTACCTGAGGCTGGGTAATTTGTAAAGGAAAGAGGCTTAATTGATTCACAGTTCTGAAGGGCTGGGGAGGCCTCAGGAAACTTACAGTCATGGCAGATGGGGAAGCAAACACATTCTTCTTCATATGGTGGCAGCAAGGAGAAGTGCTGAGTAAAAGGGAGAAGTGCTGAGTAAAAGGGAGAAAAAAAGGGATGGTTATAAAACCATCAGATCTCGTGAGAAGTCACTATCACATGAACAGCCTGAGGGTAACTGCCCACGTGGTTAAATTACCTCCCATCAGGTCCCTTCCACAACATGTGGGGATTATGGAAGCTGCAATTCAAGGTGAGATTTGAGTCGGGACACAGAGCTAAACCATATCACATATATTCCAATATCAAGAGTATTATGAATGCTGTGATAAACAGGGAACATTCTGTTGTAAACGCTAAGTTATATTTACTCTGTGCCAGACACTGGGCTTAGAATGAGGACTACCAAACTGGAAATGTCCAATCCATTTACCATTAAGAAGAAGTATACAAAAATAAAAATTACCAGGCAAAAACTGCAAATTCATTTTTGAGAACGTGGTAACATGGATCTGATGCAAGAGATCAGATGCAGATATTCATGACATAAAAGATTAATCCAAATATCTGGAAGTTTTTTTCCCATTACTTAGATAAAAAAGTTGTTCTACCTCAGGAAATTGAGAAGCCCTCAGAACAACCTCATGACTTAGGTATTGCATTTGTGGTATTACCTCAGTCAAGCAAGTAATTCTGGTAGTTGAATAGATACGTAGAAACTTTGGCATAAATTGGCTGCCTTCATAATTTTATTAAACACTCCACGAGGAAACAGAGATGAGGATGCTGTAAGCAGAGAGAATAGTATCAATTACATATAAAAATGACTAATAAGACAGTATTTTTGCAAGGTAATAATTGATGACTCTCTTTTCCCAGCTGTTTTACATTGCTCAAATTTAACTTTATTATTAACATTGATTTTAATTTATACAAGATAATACTCAATCTAGGATGCATTAATATCGAAAGGAAAATGCCAGCAATTATTTTTGTAGGTCTTCTTTATACTCATAATTGAAGATTTGTGGGTCATGATTGAAATAAGATATAGAATTGTTTACTGGTAGGTCAAATTGTCATTGTCTTTTATATTTCACCACAGAAAGTGCATTGATCATTTCATAAAATATTTAAAAGTTGAAAGGTTTGAATAATGTTCATTTTGCTGACATGAACAAAAATGGTAACAACAAAGAAAATTTAATAATAGCTTCAAATTAAACAGACAAACTGATACATATTTATCTTCTACATATAAAAGAATATATATTCTTTGGGCACAAGTCAGTGTTAGTTTTTCATGTTGACAAAGGGTTTTCAAGTGACCATGGATCTAAGATCAATACCTACATAAATTGTCACTGTGTTGAGATGCTTATCACTTTGCTATTTTTTAATGAAGTGTAGTTATCATCAAAGCAAAAAAAAAAAATCTGCATATGCTGACTATAATAAAAGCACACCCAAAGCCAATACGTAACTAAATACATAATGTAGTGAAAAGAACAATGGACTCATTTAAACTTTGTACTAAATAATTTGTGCAATAATAAAACTTTATGTCTTAGTTTTGCCACCTGCAAAATAAGTTTGTAACATTCAAAGACCTTTGATAAATATGCTTTCATAAATATGATATAAAGCCAGAATTATAATTGTAATAGCATTGGGAGTACCAAATTTTCCTTTATGTGATCGTAACCCATAAATCCACAAACTGGTGGATTTTAATCTTCTTGTCCAATATTCTCTACATATACTTTTACAGCAATTTGGCAACACAGATTTTCTTATTAGACTTCACTAGGAGATACAAACATTTCTTAAAAGTGACTGGATGTGCATGTAGCATTTATACTCATTCTTGGTATTCAGTAAATAAAAATTATGCCTGACATTCCATAATTTTGTTTGAATGTTTGGGGGACATTGCACTGAATAAAATCATGATCAGTCAGTAACAATATCAAAATATCAAGTAGAAGGGAGAATTGTGTCATTTATGGTTAGCCCTTGTGATTCTCATATGAACTGCTTTTTCATCAGGGAGTCATTGATGGGATGGGTGTATCTAAGACCTAATCTATGTCAAGAGTTCTCAAAGATTTTGAGACATGCTAATTTTTAATTCCATGAAGACTTAAAATTTATTTTCAGCGGAATAAGAAGGGAGATGTTAGATAGGTGAGTGGGAAAGCAGGTAACGAAATTCTTGGGTAGTGTAGAAGGCTTCAGTGTAGGCTCTCTCTGTATCTACTGGTAAGTGACACCAGGGTGAATGCTAAAATGGTAGCTAGCTGGAGATGAACCAGGTAAGTCAAGGTCTACTGGCCGAGCCTGATTTACCTGCTGGAAACTCTCTTTCTATGCCATAGTTATGTCATATTTTTGGCAATAACACATGATTTGTAATATGATTTCTTATGTATGAGAACTTAGTTGAACACATCTTATTAAATACATGTTTTAAAAAACGTGAATCTGGAGAGCTCACTTTCTCTTTGCTTTCTTTTCTTGTTTCCTGTATCATTTATTGGGAATATATTATCTCCAAGAACCACTGGGTTCTAAATCATTCAGAAAGACCTAAAAAATCTAAAAGACATGGCAATGTGTTGAAGGGGAAATGGACATGCAAATATCTATGGCACAAAGCAGGCCATCATTATTTCTATTAAATTACGATAAATCACCAAGAGGATTCAGGGTTTAGAGGGATCTTTACCAGCTGTGGTGAGCAGGAATCAGTTATCGCTCTAATGCCCTCATTCTTTTGATAAACGTATCTATGTATGTTTATAAAATACATGTTCACATATAATAATACATGTTATTTAATATATTTTAATATATTTTCATTAAATATGCATATATAAATATGCACATAAACACATTTTCATCTCTATTTTGAAATCTATTTAAGTATTTTAAAAATCAGGAATTGATACTATATCTCCAATTCCAATTCAAAGGTACAGTTCATTCTAGATTTCCCACTTTTCGTATTGTAACTTCCTTTCCTAACACTGAGAAGCCTGGCTCTCATCATCATTAATGTTAGTAGATCAGTCCCCCTATATATAACCAGTCTCCCATTGTAGTTCCTGGTGCCTCCCACTCATGTTCTGATAACTTGCGTCCAGTCATTCTACCATGTGATTCTGTACTCATCCTGGTCTTGTGCAATGTTAGTTGCTCAATTAATATTTGATTGATTAATGTATCGCAATTATACAATACAAGATTCTCACAGAGCAGCATAGTTTCAAAAGAATACCAGTCTTCTGTAATGTCAACAATTTTAAGCTTTATTTCTGGGTAAAAATTACATCATGTTAGTGTCAAACTCAAGTCCAGTTGTTTCATTGAGCCAATAGAAATGAAGTATGCAAATATATTTTGGATGAGGTTTGAAAAGGCCCAGAATCAATGAAGAGAAAGGAAAGGATTTTCTGTTGACATTTTAAACTGACTCATTTAGTAATTTAATTCTCCCTGGGCTGTGAAAGGAAGACAAATGAGATGTTTGAAGATAGAATACGAAAGAAAGCAAAGGGCACTGAGAAAACTAAAGAAATTTTTAAAAAAGCCATTCGGTTTATTTGCGATATTTCTATTTATGTACAAGTAGAAAAAAGAGACAGTTTGCACTTAATCTTGTAAAATTTAAATATAGGCAAAATCTCTATGCCACAGAAAAATACAATGGGAAATTAAGATGTATTAAAAAAGCTTTATGTTACATATTGATGGGTTTCAAGACATGCTACCACAAAATATAGCACCTTGGCATTTGAGTAAAAGCAGGAAGGCCACTCTGACTTTTACCTTACCCTTCTCCACTGAAGCAGGCCACAGAAAGTTCTCTGACCTTCTCTAAAGCAGGTCATAAAATCCTCATGTGAGAGGTGCCCAGTCTATATCCAGAATAAAGGGATGTCCTTATCTCTGAAGACGTAGGACACAGAGAAGAATTTGAACAAATAGACCTTGCTAAGATCACCCTAGTTTATTACTGTTAGATTAGACTCCATTTGTCTTATTATCTGTCTGCACAACTGGCCACATTTCATTAAACCTAAGCATAAAAATACGGGTTTTTCTGTTTGTCTTAATTTCTTTCTTTCTTTCTTTTTTCTAAGACAGAGTGTCGTGCTGTTGCCCGGGCTGGAGTGCAGTGGCACGATCTTGGCTCACTGCAACCTCTGCCTTCCAGGTTCATGTGATTCTCCCGAGTAGCTGGGACTACAGGTGTGTGCCGCCACACCTGGCTAATTTTTTATTTTTAGTAGAGATGGGGTTTCACCATGTTGGCCAGGCTGGTCTTGAACTCCTGACCTCAGGTGATCCGCCTGCCTCGGCCTCCCAAAGTGCTGTGATTACAGGCACGAGCCACTGTGCCTGGCCTGAGTCTTAATTTCTAATGGTTCCTAGGTCATGTACAACTTATATTAAAAACATTTGTATGGTTTTTTTTTCTTACTAATCTATTTTTTGTTGTAGGTGCCTCAGACGTGAACCTACAATATTTATTTAACTAAATTATGACTTGGGAGATAAGGCCTAATGTATGTTGCAATCACATAACCAGTAACAATTAATTAGCATCTATAAAGCAAAACTACATCAATCAATGGGTTATTAATGGAATATCAATGACGTGGTGATAGTAGATTCATGCCAAATCATTGTGGGCACAGGAGTATAAAATTGTAGGTCTTTCTTGGTTATTTCCCTTTTTGCCTTGTTTGTTCCTTGCCCCAAACAGACTCAGTTTGAGTGAAATTATTAGTAGTACCCTCTTTAATGCTGAAAAATATTCCAGGTTGGATTATAAACTATATACAGTCTTTAGATTTTGGAGAGAGAAAGCTGAAGGATCTCAGCTCTTCTTATTTGTCACTTTGACCTACAAGGAATAAGGCAATTTTAAGCAAGCCATTCAAAGGCACATAGGTCTAGTCCCACCTTACACTGCATATGAATGTAAATTGCACCGATCAGCTGCATTTTATACCAGCTGTAACTCATGGGTGGTCTTTAAAGAGAACCTCATTTAGAGTGTATTTCAATGATGCAAGGGAAATTTTGCAGACTGCTAAAATGATGGTGGGAGGTCTGAAGTTGAGAGGTGTTCAATCACTATATTATAGACAGCAGATGAAAACCTTTTCTAGTTACAGTTGTTGCCTAAAACTTAAGCCACTAGTTAGTTACCAACATACTCTGTTCACAGTGTTCTGCTATTTCCCTATAAAATTTACATAACTTCTCAACACTACGTTATTCAAGGTGGTGTCATGGATTAAGAAATGTAATTTAGTACTCTTTGTTCACAGTATTCAATGTTGACAAAATATGCTGTCAATGCTGCCTTTTTCATAATGAAAGGAAAACAAGATTTAATAAGATTTCTTTGGTTGTGTGATTCAATACTAATACAGTGTGCAGGTGCAAAATTATTAGTAATGTGATACTTTAACATTGAGTATTAAGATAGAAATGGGATTTCTGTCAAGATTAACTGAAAATTTCAAGACTTGATTGTGAAATTTAACATAAAGTTTTAAAGATCACCTTGTTTGATCAAATCCATTGGCAGAAAATTCTATGTATACAAATAAGGAATATTTGATGTAATAACACTTTATCATAAAGATACTTCTAAATCTTTAATCCATCTTAGATGAAGGGAGAAAAACTATTTGATGAGATGGTGGCAAGATATGGAGAATGAAAATGTGTGTTCAAAAGAGAAGAAAAAATAAAGCAAGGAAGACAGAAATTATAGGGTATGAGAGTCTCCAGTGATAAGATCAGAAAGAAGGAACCAGGCAGAGCATGGTGGCTCATGTCTATAATCCCAGCACTTTGCAGGGTTGAGGTGGAAGAATCACTTGAGGCCAGGAATTTTAGGCTGCAGTGAGCTATGATTATGCCACTACACTCCAGCCTGGGTTAAAGAGTGAGATGCTGTTAAAAAATAAATAAATAAATAAATAAAAAGGAGGAGAAGGAGAAGGAAAAGGAGGAAAAGGAGAAGGAGAAGTAGAAGGTGAAAAAAACCAGCAGTAAAAAATCTGAAGACCACTGCTTCAATAAAGTGGTAATATAACAATCTGCATTTTCTCCTATTTTTGGAGAACAGGTGGTGTTTGGTTACATGATTAAGTTCTTCAGTGGTGATTTCTGAGATTTTGGTGCACCCATCACCCAAGCAGTATACACTGTACCCAGTGGTAGTCTTTTATTGCTCACCGCCTTCCCACCTTTTCCTTGAGTTCCCAGTCCATTGTGTCATTCTTATGCCTTTGCATCTTCATAGGTTAATTCCCATTTATGAGTGAGAACATATGATGTTTGATTTTCCATTCCTGAGTTACTTCTCTTAGAATAATGGTCTGCAATTCATCCAGGTGGCTGCAAATGCCATTATATTGTTCTTTTTTATGGCTGAGTAGTGTTTTATTGTGTATATACCATATTTCCTTTATCTACTCATCATAGATGGGCATTTAAGCTAGTTTTATATTTTTCAATTTGCAAATTGTGCTGCTATAAATATGCATGTGCAAGTATCTTTTTCATATAATGACTTCTTTTCCTCTGGATAGATACCCGGGAATGGGAGTAGTGGGTCAAATGGTCTATTTTTAGTTCTTTAATAAATCTCCACACTGTTTTCCATAGTGGTTTTACTAGTTTACATTCCCATCAACAGTGTAAAAGTGTTCCCTTTTTATCACACCCATGCCAACATCTGTTATTTTCTGATGTTTTGATTATGGCAATTCTCACAGGAGTAAGGTGGTATTGCATTATGGTTTTGATTTGCATTTCCCTGATAATTAGTGATGTCAGGCATTTTTTCATACATTTGTTGGGCACTTGTATATCTTCTTTTGAGAGTTGTCTATTTATGTCCTTAGCCCACTTTTTGATGGGATTTTTTTGTTTTCCTTCTTGCTGATTTGCTTGAGTTCATTGTAGATTCTGAATATTAGTCCTTTTTCAAATATACAGATTGCAAATATTTTCTCCAATTCTGTGAGTTCTCTGTTTACTCTACTGATTATTTCTTTTGCTGTGCAAAAGCTTTTTAGTTTAATTAGGTACCATCTATTCATCTTTGTTTTTGTTGCATTTGCTTTTAAGTTCTTGGGTCATGAGCTCTTTGCCTAAGCCAATGTCAAGAGGGGTTCTCCGTTATCTTCTAGAATTTTTATGGTTTCTGGTCTTAGATTTAAGTCTTTGATCCATCTTGAGTTGATTTTTGCATAAGGTGAGAGATGAGGATTGTTTTATTCTTCTGCATTTGGCTTGCCAATTATCACAGTACCATTTGTGGAATAGGGTGTGCTTTCCCCACTTTATGTTTTTGTTTGCTTTGTCAAAGATCAGTTGACTATAAATAATTTGGCTTTATTTCTGGGTCATCTATTCTGTTCCATTGGTTTATATGCCTGTTTTTATACCAGTACCATGCTGTTTTGGTGACTACGGCCTTATAGTATAGTTTTAAGTCAGGTAATGGGATACCTCCAGATTTGCTCTTTTTCCTTAGTCTTACTTTAACTATGTGGGCTCACTTTTGGTTCCACATGAATTTTAGGATTTTTCTTTTCTAGTTCTGTGAAGAATGATGATGGTATTTTGATGGGAATTACATTGAATTTGTAGATTGCTTTTGGCAGTACAGCCATTTTCACAATGTTGATTCTACCTATTCATGAGTGTGGAATGTATTTCTATTTCTTTGTGTTGTCTATGATTTCTTTCAGCAGTGTTTTGTGGTTTTCCTTGTAGAGACTGTTCACGTCATTGGTTATGAACATTGCTACAAACCTTATTTTATTTTATTTTTTACAGTTGTTTTAAAAGGGGTTCAGTTCTTGATTTGATTCTCAGCTTGGTCACTGTTGGTATATAGCAGGGCTACTAATTAGTGCATATTAATTTTGTATCTTGAAACTTTGCTGGATTCATTTACCAGTTCTAGGAGCTTTTCTGGATGAGTCTTCAGGGTTTTCTAGGTATATGATCATGTCATTGGCAAACAGCAACAGTTTGAATTCATCTTTACCCATTTGGGTGCCCTTTATTTCTTTCTCTTGTCTGATTGCTTTGGCTAGAATTTCCAGTGCTATGTTGAATAGAAGTGGTGACAGTAAGCATCCTTGTCTTGTTCCAGTTCTCAGGGGGAATGCTTTCAACATTTCCCCATTCAGTAAAATGTTGGCTGTGGATTTGTCATAGCTGGCTTTTATTACCTTAAGGTATGTCCCTTCTATGCTGATTTTTTTAGGATTTTAATCATAAAGGATTGTTGGATTTTGTCAAATACTTTTTCTGCATGTATTGAGATGATCACATGATATTTGTTTTTAATTCTGTTTACATGGTGTATCACATTTATTGACTTGTGGATGATAAATCATTTCACATCCCTAGTATGAAATCCACTTGATCATGCTGTATTATCTTTTTGATATGCTGTTGGATTTAATTAGCTAGTATTTTGTTGAGGATTTTTACATTTATGTTCATGAGAGATATTGGTCTGTAGTTTTCTTTTTTTGTTATGTCTTTTCCTGGTTTGGGTGTTAAGGTGATACTGGCTTTATAGAATGATTTAGGGAGCATTCCATTTTTTCTCTATTCTGTGGAATAGTGTCAATAGGATCAGTACTAATTCTTCTTTGAATGTCTGATAGAATTTACTAATTATTTGAATGTCTGATAGAGATATTACAACTGATACCAGTCCTGGACTTTATTTTCTAGTAACTTTTAAATTACCATTTCAGTCTCACTGCTTGTAATTGATCTGTTCAGAGTTTCTATTTTTTTCCTGGTTTATTCTAGGAGGGTTGTATATTTCCAGGAATTTATCCATCTCCTCTAGGTTTTCTAGTTTATGCAGGTAAAGGTGTTTATAGTAGGCTTGGATGACCTTTTTGTATTTCTGTGGTATCGGTTGTAACATATCTTGTTTCCTTTCTAATTAAGCTTATTTGGATATTCTCTCTTCTTTTCTTGGTTAGTCTCACTAATGGCCTATCAATTTTATTTTTCTATTAAAGAAACCAGCTTTTTTTTTTTTTTTTTTTTTCTGTTTCATTTAGTTCTGCTCTGATCTTGGTTACTTCTTTTCTTCTGCTAGATTTGGGCTTGGTTTGTTCTTACTTTCCTAGTTCCTTGAGGTGTGACCTTAGATGGTCTGTTTGTGCTCTTTCAGAGTTTTTGATGTAAGCATTTAATGCTATGAAACTTCCTCTCAGCACTGCCGTTGCTGTATCCCAGAGGTTTTGATAGGTTTTGTCACTATTATCATTTAGTTCGAAGAATTTTTAAATTTCTATCTGGATTTCATTGTTGACCCAACAATCATTCAGGAGTGGGTTATTTAATTTCCATGTATTTACATCATTTTGAGGGTTCCTTTTGGTGTTGATTTTTAATTTTATTCTACTGTGGTCTGAGACAGTAATTGCTATAATTTTGATTTTCTTAAATGTGTTGAGACTTATTTTGCAGCCTATCATATGGTCATTCTATCGTTCCATCTTGGAGAATGTTCCATGTGCCGATAAAAATAATGTATATTCTGCAGTTGTCGGGTAGAAAGTTCTGTAAATATCGAATATCGAAGTCCATTTGTTCTAGGGTACAGTTTAAGTCCATTGTTTCATCGACTTTCTGTCTTGATGCCCTGTCTTGTGCTATCAGTGTTGAAGTCCTTCAGTATTACTGTGTTGCTGTCTATCTCATATCTAGTAGTAATTGTTTTATAAATGCGGATGCTCCAGTGTTAGTTGCATACATATTTCAGATTGTGATAATTTCTTGTTGGACTAGTCCCTTTATCACTATATAATGTCCCTCTTTGTCTTTTTTAACTGCTGTTGCTTTAAAGGTTGTTTTGTCTGATATAAAAGTAGCTTCTTTTGCTGAATTTTGGTGTTCATTTGCATGGAATATCTTTTTCCACACCTTTACTTTAAGTTTATGTGAGTTCTTATGTGTCAGGTGAGTCTTTTGAAGACAGCAGATACTTTGTTGGTGAATTCTTACCCATTCTGCCCTTCTGTATCTTTTAAGTGGAGCCTTTAGGCATTTATATTCAGTTTTAGCATTGAGATGTGAGGTACCATTCTATTCATCATACTATTTGTTGCCTGACTACCTTGGTTATCTTTCATTGTGTGTTCTTTCTTAGGTCCTCGGAGATTTATGCTTTAAGGAGGTTCCATTTTGGCGTATTTCAAAAAATTGTTTCAGGATTTAGAGCTCCTTTTAGCAGTTCTTGTAGTGCTGGCTTGGTAGTGGTGAACTCTCTCAGCATTTGTTTGTCTGAAAAAGACTGTATCTTTTCTTCATTTATAAAGCTTAGTTTAGCTGGATGCAAAATTTTTGACTGATAATAGTTTTGTTTAAGAAGGCTAAAGATAGGACCCTAATCCCTTCTAACTTGTAGGGTTTCTGCTGAGAAATCTTCTGTTAATGTGATAGGTTTTCCTTTATAAGTTACCCGATGCTTTTACCTCACAGCTCTTAACATTCTTTCCTTTGTATTGACTTTAGATAACCTGATGACTATGTGCCTAGGTAATGATCTTTTTGTGATGAATTTCCCAGGTGTTCTTTGAACTTCTTGTATTTGGAGGTCTAGATCTCTAAAAAGACCAGGGAAGTTTTCCTCGATTATTCCCTCAAATACATTTTCCAAACTTTTAGATTTCTCTTCTTCCTTGGGAACACTAATTATTCTTAGGTTTGGTCGTTTAACATAACCCCAAACTCATTGGAGGC
The DNA here is from genome assembly GCF_024542745.1 of Macaca thibetana thibetana. Lineage (NCBI taxonomy): Eukaryota > Metazoa > Chordata > Mammalia > Primates > Cercopithecidae > Macaca > Macaca thibetana. The sequence goes on from NC_065583.1 coordinate 82,870,178, forward strand.
TTTGCTCATTTTTTAAAATTCTTTTTTCTTTGTCTTTGTGGGATTGGGTTAATTTGAAAGTCTTGTCTTTGAGCTCTGAAGTCCTTTCTTCTACTTGTTTGATCCTATTGTTGATACTTTCCAGTGTATTTTCCAATACAATTCTCAGTGTCCTTTATTTCTAGAAATTGTGATTGGTTTTTTTTTTTATGCTGTCTATTTCACTAGAGATTTTTCCACTTATATCCTGTATCATTTTCTTTTTTTTTTTTTTAATTTCTTTAAGTTGAACTTCACCTTTCTTCGGTGCCTCCTTGATTGGCTTAATAGTTGAACTTCTGAATTCTTTTACTGGCAATTCAGAGGTTTCTTGGTTTGGATCTATTGCTGGTGAATTACTGTGATCTTTTGGGGGTGTTAAAGTACCTAGATTTGTCATACTACTGGAATCGTTTTTCTGATCCCTTCTCATTTGGGTAGACTGGGGCTCAAGGGCTGCTGTTCAGATTCTTTTGTCCCATGGGTGTTCCCTTGATGTGGTACTCTCCCATTCCTTCTAGGGATGTGGCTTCCTGAGGACCAAACTGCAGAGATTGTTATTTCTTTTCTGAATCTAGCCACCCAGCGGAGCTATGGGGCTCCAGACTGGTACTGGGCAGTGTCTGCAAGGAGTCCTGTGATGATTCATCTTCAGGTCTTTCAGTCTTGGATACCAGCCCCTGCTTCAATGGAAGTAGCAGGGGAGTGAAGTGGACTCTGTGAGGGTCCTTGGTTGTATTTTTGTTAAGTGTGCTGGTTTTGTGTTGGTTGGCCTCCAGCCAAGAGGTGGCATTTTCAAGAGTGCATCAGCTGTGGTAGTATAGGGAGAATCAGGTGTTGGGTGGGGCCATAGAGCTCCCAAGAGATTATGTCCTTTGTCTTTAGCTACCAGGGCAGGTAGAGAAAGACCATCAGGTGGGAGCGGGGTTAGGTGAGCTCAGATTCTCCTTGGGTATAGGCTCTCCTGCAACTGCTATGGGGAATGGAAGTGTGGTTACCAGGCTAATTGAGTCATGTTCTCAGGGGGATTAAGACTGCCTCTCTTGTGTCACACAGGTTTCCAAGGAAGTAGGGGAAAGTTGGCAGCCACAGGCCTCACCCAGTCCTCATACAACCTACAGTCTGACATGTTGGGTCTCACTCCCAACACACACCCCCAGCAGCACTGAGTTTATTTCAAGGAAGCCACTGAGCAGGGCTGAGAATTTTCCCCAGGCTGCAAACTTCCCAGCTGGGAAAGCAAGCAGGCTCACAGTTCCTTGGTTGTCCCATAGGCCTGAAGAAGCAATCCACCTCCTTCAAAGGGTCTGTGGATTCTCTTGGCTTTCCTGGTATGTTTCCGCAGTAGTTCTTGGAGCAAAAGTTCATGATGTGGTCTCCACATGCTTCTGTGTCAGTCAGAGTGGGAGTTAGTCCTGCCTCCTGTTCACCATTTTCCCCTTCAAAACCAAACAACAGCAACAATCTGCATTTTATTGCTTACAAAGAATGTACTTTTTGGGAGTTAGTTTTAGAAAAAGGCTTCAGGCATTTTATACATTTAAATAAAAGCCACATAACAATAACACAAGTGTTTAAAGTGCTAATACTGGTAGGCATGGTGGCTCACGCCTGTAATCCCAGCACTTTGGGGAGGCCTAGGCGGGCATATCATGAGGTCAGGAGATCAAGACCATCCTGTCTAACATGGTGAAACCCCCTCTCTACTAAAAATACAAAAAAAAAAAAAAATTAGCTGGGTGTGGTGGCACATACCTTTAGTCTCAGCTACTCGGGAGGCTGAGGCAGGAAAATCACTTGAACCTGGGAGGCAGAGATTGCCACCTGTGAGCTGAGATTGTGCCACTGCACTCTGGCCTGGGCAACACAGCGAGACTCTATCTCAAAAAAAAAAAAAAAAAAAAAAAAAAAAAAAAAAAAAAAGTGCTAATACTTCATTCATTTTGATCAATCCTTTGAGATATGGAAAAGCAGACATTATTACCCAGGGTTGCTTAGGAGATATCAGTTTCTATATATCTCACCTACATGGACAGGGACCTTACTGATCAGTCTGTCTTTTTCTACAAATTGAAGATTGCCAGCCTGTCTTCAGGCATTGAGCAAGTTGGAATTTTGGGGAGAAACAGAATGGTTGACTTGGGTGTCTTGATTTAATTTCATTGACCAAATAATGTCTTTTTGCTAACTGCTGAAAATAACTTTGGATATATATACTCATTTATGTTTTGGCAGACCATGAATAAGATCTTGAAGTACCCTCACTTTAATATATTATGCCACTCTGTTTTCTGAATTAGGATTCTAAGGGTGAATTACTCTCAGATGTTATACTGAGAGAGTTAGAGTTTCTTTGGCTATATCCTCCATTCATGGAGTTTTAGGATCAAAGGATTTTGGAGGAGAAAGAACCTTAGATAGCTTCTATGCAAGAAAGTTTTGCCCATATGGTTATCCCTTTCACTATCTCATGTGTATACAATCTCCCAATTTTTGAGAAAACATGACAGTCTCATTGATTAGCTTATGAAATCCACTTCTCCATGTACAACACAATATTGGCAAAGCTTATAATTTATTCTCATCCAAAGAATAAGATATTTTGGTGGCAACCTAATGAAGGCTTGTTACAGTCACTTTGGCTGCTCTGTGATGATTATAAATCAAAGGTAGTACAGGTAAGAGATGGTATTTGGAAATGATCATGTTATTAAACAATTTAAGTCCCTTAAATGTCAATATGCTTTAATGTACCATATTTTGAGAACATAACTGTAATACAAAACTGATATTTCAAAGAAAAGACAGAGAAATTAAATACTTACAGTATTTTTTTGCTTAAATTTACAAATCAAAGTCAGTTGATGTTTATACTCACACATATATTCCAAGTTTATTTATTTACTATCTTTAGTACTTGGCAATCAATAGAGACTATCAGTGGTCAAGAACTGCATGCAGACAAAATAAAAGCAAAAATTTGAACATCAGTGTCTTCCTTCTTTCTTTCCTCATCCTTTAACTACTGTTTCTTAAAATGTTATCTCAGAACCCACCTTCATTTGAATTGTTAAAATTTAGAGTCTTGGCACCCATCAGAACAATGTAATCATAGTGTCTGGGTTGTGGCTATTTATTTTCAAGTCCTACATATGATTGTTATGCCTTCATAATTGTTAATATTCCTTCCTATACTCTCCTACTTTCTTCCTCCTGGCAGTGAATCTACCTTAATCTTAACTCCTTCCTTCAACTGTTGTATTAAAGCCACCTTTACATTAAAAATAAATATTCTTGATGTATTGGTATATAGTTACAGACTTCACTTATCCTAGGCAACCAAACTGCAACTTGCTGATAATAAAATAAATGAGCAGTATTGTGAAAGATTCTGTATAGTCATTCCCCACTTCCAAAAAAATAATTCAGAGGGAATGCCTGGTCTTCGGTCAGTGGCACCATCTTTGCAAATAAAAGAATAGCTCCTTAATGATTAATTTTCATGCTGTTGTGAATGGAACAGAGTGATTTCCAAATTACGCTGCTCTCTCTCTGAACCTTGGCTATATTATTCTTCCAGAAGAATTTGCTTACACTTCATTCTGGTCATCAGTCAAGTCAGATACAGAAGTAGTCAAGACAGGAGAGGTGGAGTGCAAAATTAGGGAATAATAAATGCTAAGTTTTAAGTGACAGGACCTAATGTTGTCTTTTCTGTTGATCTTTTTTTCAATAATGAAAGAATCAGGAGCAGGAAGAAGTCTTGACTCAAAGCATTGTAGTTCTGAGTCCTTCCTACCCTGAGGAAGAATTTGACAATTCTTAATCTACTTTAAAATGCTGGGGATTAGGGCCAAGATGGCCAACTAGAAGCAGTTATGGTGTGTGGCTCTCACAGAGAGGAATGAAAGGGGCAAGTAAATACAGCACCTTCGATTGAAACATCTGGGTACTCACACTGGGGCTAATCAAGGAAACAACCTACAGAAAATGAAGAAAGGCAAGACAGGACAACAGTCCACCAGCAGTGACACAGAGCCAGGGGAACCTCCTTCATCCAGGGAAGTGGTTAGTGAATGTGCAACCCTGGGAAACAGTGCTTCTCCAATGGATCTTTGCAGCCTCCAAAAGATCACTCGGGTCAGGAGATCCCCTCATGAACCCACTCTACCAGGGCCTTCAGTCTGATTCACAGAACTGTGTGGAGTCTTGGGGGTGCTGCTGCTTAGGTACACACAGAGGCCCAGGAGCTTTACGTATTCTGGTTCCAGGCTTCCTGGCAAAAGTGACTGCAACTCTGGCAAGGTGGGAGGTTGGACCTATCCTGGTAAGGGGCTGAATCCAAGGGGCAGAGCAGTGATGGTATGTAGGTCCCACTTCCCTGGCATCAAACAGGATAAGACCCACTAGCTTGGAATTCCAGCCAACCACTGGCAACAGTGTCACCTTTACCTGGGGCAGGGTTCCCAGGGGCAGGGGTGGACTACCATCTTTGTGTTTGGATAACTCAGCCATTCCAGCCTGTGGACTTTGGAGAGCCCAAACTGACCGAGGGCAGAAGGGATCTCCCAGCACAGCACGGCTTCTGTATCAAATCATGGCCAGACTGCTTCTTTAAGTGGGTCCCTGATTATATTAATCAAGGTAATCTAAAGGGACTGAATGAATAGGATAGATGTGTACATATAAAGGGGAGTTTACTAAGAATTATTGAGTCACACAATCACAAGGTGAAGTCCCACAGTAAGCCGTCTCCAGGCTGAGGAACAAAGAAGCCAGTCTGAGTCCTAAAACCTCAAAAGCAGGGAACGTGACAGTGCAGCCTTCAGTCTGTGGTCGAAGATCCAAGAGTCCCAAAGCTGAAGAACTTGGAGTCCAATGTTCGAGGGCAAAAGGTATTCAGCATGGAAGAAAGATGGAGGCCAGAAGACTAAGCCAGTCTAGTCTTTTCACGTTCTTCTGCCTGCTTTATAATTCTGGCTATAGGAGCAGCTGATTAGATTGTGCCTACTCAGATTGAGAGTAGGTCTGTCTTTCTGAGTACACTGACTCAAATGTTAACCTTCTTTAGCAACACTCTCACAGATATACCTAGAAACAATACTTTGCATCCTTTGATCCAATCAAGTTGACACTCAATATTAATCATCACATCAATCCATTCCTTTTCACCGGGTGGGACATCCAAACAGGGGCCTCCAGCCACTCCCACTGATGTTCTCTGGCTGACAGAGATTTGAAAGCTTCTCAGGACAGAGTTCCCAGAGGGAGTGGTGGGCAACCACCTTTGCTATTTGGGTGACTTAATTGTTCTAGCCTCCAGGTTTTGAAGAGCCCAAGTCAATCAGGGTAAAAGTGGTACCCCAGCACAGCATGGCTGCTCTACAAAAGCATAGCCAGACTGCTTCTTTAAGCAGGTCCTCAATCCTTTTCCTCCCGACTGGGTGAGACCTCCTAAAATGAGTTGCTAGCCACCTTCTTCAGGTATATTCAGACCAGCAACAGGTCTGTACCTCCCTGGGACAGGGCTCCAGGAGGAAGGGGCAAGCTTACATCTTTGCTGTTTTGCAACCTTCACTAGTGATACCTCCAGGTACTGGAAAATCCAAGGTAACTAGAGACTGGAGTGGACTGTCAGCAAATTGTCACAGCCCTACAGAAAAGTGGCCAGTCTGTTAAAAGAAAAATAAAACATAAAGGTCAGAAACAGCAACAATTGAAGGTAGATAAGTCTACAAAGATGAGAAAGAATCAGCGCAAGAATGCCAAAAACTCAAATTGCCAGAGTGCCCTCTCTCCTCCAAATAACTGCATTACTTCTCCAGCAAGGGTTCAGAAGTGGGCTGAGGCAGAGATGGTTGAAATGACAGAAATAGAATTCAGAATATAAATAAAAATGAACTTCAATTAGCTAAAGAAGCACATTGTAGCCCAATGCAAGGAAGCTAAAAATTATGATAAAACATTGCAGGACCTGAAAGACAAAATAACAAATATAGAAAAGAACATAACTGAACTGATAGAGCTGAAAAATGCAATACAAAATTTTCATAATTTTAATACAGAATTTCATGATACAATCACAAGTATTAACAGCAGAATAGCATTCAGAGCTTGAAGACTGTCTTTTTGAAATAAAACAGGAAGAAAAAAACACAGAAAAAAGAATGAAAAGGAATAAACAAAACCTCAAACAACTGTGGGATTATGTAAAAAGATCAAACCTGTAACTGATTAAGGTACCTGAAAGAGATGAGGATAATGGAACCATGTTGGAAAACATACTTCAGGATATCATCCAGGAGAACTTCCCCAACCTAACAAGACAGGCAAACATACAAATTCAGGAAATGCAGAGAACCCCAGTAAGATGCTCTATGAGAAGATCATCCCAAGACACATAATCATCAGATTTTTAAAAGTTGAAATGAAAGAAAAAATGTTAAGGGCAGCTAGAGAGAAAGACCATGTCATCTATAAAGGGAAGCCCATCAGACTAACAGCAGACCACTCAACTGATACTCTACAAGCTAGAAGAGATTGGGAGCCAATATTCAACATTCTTAAAAGAGATTCCAACCCAGAATTTCATATCTGGTCAAATTAAGCTTTATAAGTGAAGAAGAAATGAGATCCTTTTCAAACAAGCAAATGCTGAAGGAATTCATTACCACCAGACTTACTTTACAATAGTTTCTGAAGAAAGCACTCAATATAGAAAGGAGACTGTTACCAGCCACTACAAAAACACACTGAAGTACATAGACCAGTAACACCGTAAAGCAACAACATAAACAAGTCTGCAAAATAACTAGCTAACATCATGATGACATAATCAAATCCACACATAACAATACTAACCTTAAATGTAAATGGGCTAAATAATCCCATTAAAAGACACAAATTAAAAACAAAACAGACAAAGAAGCTGGATAAACAATTGACAAACATTTGTATGCTGTCTTCAAGAGACCCATCTCACATGCAATGACACTCATAGGCTGAAAGAGATTTAGGAAAATCTACCAAGCAAATGGAAAACATAAAAAGCAGCAGTTACAATCCTAGTTTCTGAGAAAACAGACTTTAAATTAACAAAGATCAAAAAAGACAAAGAAGAGAATTACATAATAGTAAAGGGTTCAATTCAACAAGAAGAGCTAACTATCCTAAATATTTATGCACCCAATACAGGGGCACCCCATATTTATAGAGCAAGTTCTTAGAGACTTTCAAAGAGAGTTAGTCTCCCACACAGTAATAGTGAGAGGGGCTGGGTGTGGTGGTTTATGCCTGTAATCCCAGCACTTTGGGAGGCTGAGGCAGGTGAATCACCTGAGGTCAGGAGTTCGAGACCAGCCTGACCAAAATGGAGAAACCCCATCTCTACTAAAAATTCAAAATTAGCTGGGTGTGGTGGTGCATGCCTGTAATCCCAGCTACTTAGGGGGCTGAGGCAGGAGAATCACTTGAACTTGGGAGGCGGAGGTTGTGGTGAGCTGGGATTGCGCCATTGCACTCCAGTCTGGGCAACAAGAGTGAAACTCCATCTAAAAAAAAAAAAAAAAAAAGCAAAAAAACCCAGGAGATTTTAACACCCCACTGACAATATTAGATCATTAAGACAGAAAAATTAACAAAGATATTTAGGACCTGAACTCAGCCCTAGATCAAATGTACCTGATAGATATGTACAGATCTCTCCACCCAAAAACAATAGCATGCACATTCTTTTTATTACCATAAGACATTTACTGTAAACTTGATCAAGTAATCAGAAATAAAACACTCTTCAGCAAATACAAAAGAACTGAAATCATAAGAAACAGTCTCTCAGACCACAGCACAATCAAATTAGAACTCAAGACAAAGATATTCACTGAAAGCCATACACCTACATGAAAATTGAATAACTTGCTCCTGAACGACTTTAGGGTAAATAATGAATTTAAGGCAGAAATCAAGAAGTTATTTGAAATGAATGTGAACAAAGATAAAATGTACCAGAATCCCTGGGATGCAGCTCAGGCAGTGTTAAGAGGGAAATTTAAAGAACTAAATGTCCACATCACAAAACTAGAAAAATTTCCATATCAGATGTTACAGAAACAAAATAAAAATTTACCATGTTACTATTAAAATAATGCAGGGCTGTATAACACATATTGAATTATCATGATCTTCATAGGAAGTTCAAACACAACCAGATAGAACTTTTTGTCTCTCCTTTCACAGAAGACATAGTAAATTTTTCAACCTCTATGCTTTACTCATGTTCAAGATGATTCATTCAATTCTCTTTGCTGAACATTAATTAATAAAATGTTTAAAATGACAATAAAGATTATCTCTTATTTAAAATGTGAGAGATAAATATGTATATAATTTATTTTCATGAGTATTTTAGGCTTTATAGATCTTTCTTTTTTCTTTTATTTTTTAATTATACTTTAAGTTCTGAGATATATGTGCAGAAGGTGCAGGTTTTTTACATAGGCATACAAGTGCAATGGTGGTTTGCTGCACCCATCAACCTGTCATCTACATTCGGTATTTCTCCTAATGCTATCCCTCCCCTAGCCCCCTACCCCCCAAAAGGCCCCAGTGTGTGATGCTCCCCTCCCTGTGTCCATGTGTTCTCATTATTCAACTCCCACTTATGAGTGAGAACATGTGGTGTTTGGTTTTCTGTCCTTGTGTTAGTTTGCCGAGAATGATGGCTTCCAGTTTTATCCATGTCCCTGCAAAGGACATGAACTCACCCTTTTTAATGGCTGCATGGTATTCCATGGTGTATATGTGCTACATTTTCTTTATCCATTCTATCATTGATGGGCACTTGGGTTGGTTCCAAGTGTTTGCTATTGTGAACAGTGCTGCAATAAACATACATGTACACGTGCCTTTATGGTAGAACGATTTATAATCCTTTGGGTATATACCCAGTAATGGGATTGTTGGTTCAAATGGTATTTCTGGTTCTAGATCCTTGAGAAATCACCACACTATCTTCCACAATGGTTGAACTAATTTACACTCCCACCAACAGTGTAAAAGCATTCCTATTTCTTCACATTCTCTTCAGCATCTGTTGTGTCCTGATTTTTTAATGATCGTCCTGATTTTTAAATGATCGCCATTCTAACTGACATGAGATGGTATCTCATTGTGATTTCGATTTGCATTTCTCTAATGACCAGTGATGATGAACATATTTTCATATGTTTGTTGGTTGCATAAATATCTTCATTTGAGTAGTGTCTGTTAATATACTTCAACCAATTTTTGAGGGGTTGTTCATTTTTTTCTTGTAAATTTGTTTAAGTTCTTTATAGATTTTGGATATTGGGTCAGACGGATAGATTGCAAAAATTTTCTCCTATTCTGTAGGTTACCTATTCACTGTGATGATAGTTTCTTTTGCTGTGCAGAAGCTCTTTAGTTTAATTAGGTCCCATTTGTCAATATTTTTTGTTGCCATTGCTTTTGGTGTCTTAGTCATGAAGTCTTTGCCCATGCCTATGTCTTGAATGGTATTGCCTAGGTTTTCTTCTAGGGTGTTTATGGTTTTAGGTCTTATCAATTAAAGACTTATCAAAGTCTTTAATCAATCTTGAATTCTTCCTTACACCTTATACAAAGGATAAGTCTTTAATCCATCTTTAATAATATACAAAATAATCTTAATACATATAGAAAATAATCCATATTTAATAATATATAAAAATTGTGTATAACTTTTGTATAAGGTGTAAGGAAGCGGTCCAGTTTCAGTTTTCTGCATATGGCTAGTTAGTTTTCCTTACACTATTTATTAAATAGGGAATCCTTTCCCCATTGCTTGTTTTTGTCAGGTTTGTCAAAGATCAGATGATTGTAGATTTGTGGTGTTATTTCAGCGGCCTCTGTTCTGTTTCATTGGTCTATATATCTGTTTTGGTACAAGTACCGTGCTGTTTTGGTTACTGTAGCCTTGCAGTATAGTTTGAGGTCAGGTAGTATGATGCCTCCAGCTTAGTTCTTTTTGCTTAGGATTGTCTTGGCCATGCAGGCTCTTTTTTGGTTCCATATGAAATTTAAAGTAGTTTTTTTTTTTTTTCTAATTCTGTGAAAAAAGTCAATGATAGCTTGATGAGGATAGCATTGAATCTATAAATTACTTTGGGCATTACAGCCATTTTCATGATATTGATTCTTCCTATCCATAAGCATGGAATTTTTTCCATTTGTGTCCTTTCTTATTTCCTTGAGCAGTGGTTTGTAGTTCTCCTTGAAGAAGTCCTTCACATCCCTTGTAAGTTGTATTCCTAAGTGTTTTATTCTCTTTGTAACAATTGTGAATGTGTGTTCACTCATGATTTGGCTTTCTGTTTGTCTATTATTGGTGTGTAGGAATGCCTGTGATTTTTGCACATTGATTTTGTATCCTGAGACTTTGCTAAAGTTGCTTATCAGCTTAAGGAGATTTTGGGCTGAGACAGTGGGGTTTTCTAAATATACCATCATGTCATCTGCCAACAGAGACAATTTGACTTCCTCTCCTCCTATTTGAATACTCTTTATTTCTTTTTCTTGCCTGATTGCCTTGGCTAGAACTTCCACTACTTTGTAGACTAGGAGTGGTGAGAGAAGACCTTGTCTTGTGCCAGTTTTCAAAGGTAATGATTCCAGTTTTTGCCCATTCAGTATGATATTGGCTGTGGGTTTGCCATTAATAGCTCTTATTATTTTGAGAGATGTTCCATCAATACCTAGTTTATTGAGAGTTTTTAGCATGAAGGGCTGTTGAATTTTTTTGAAGGCCTTTTCTGCATCTATTGAAATCATGTGGTTTCGTTGTTGGTTCTGTTTATGTGATGTATTACATTTATTGATTTGCATATGTTGAACCAGCCTTGTATTCCAGGGATGGAGTTGACTTGATCGTAGTGGATAAGCTTTTTGATGTGCTGCTGGATTCAGTTTGCCAGTATTTTATTGAGGACTTTTGCATTGATGTTCATCAAGGATATTGGCCTGAAATTTTCTTTTTTTGGTTTCTCTGTCAGGTTTTGGTATCAGGAAGATGCTGGCCTCATAAATTGAGTTAGAGGGTCTTTTTCTAGGAATAGTTTCAGAAGGAATGGTACCAGCTCGTCTTTGTACCTCTGTAGAATTAGGCTGTGAATCAATCTGGTCCTGAGCTTTTTTTTTTTGTTTGATGGGCTATTAATTACTCCCTCAATTTTAGAACTTGTTATTTGTCTATTCAGGGATTTGGCTTTTTTCTTATTTAGTCTTGGGAGGGTGTATGTGTTCAGGAATTTATCCATTTCTTCCAGATTTTCTAGTTTATTTGCATATACATGTTTATAGTATTCTCTGATGGTAGTTTGTATTTCTGTGGGATCAGTGGTGAGATCCCCTTTATCATTTTTTATTATGTCTGTTTGATTCTTCTCTCTTTATTAGTCTGGCTAGTGGTGTATCTATTTTGTGGTTCTTTTTAGAAAAGCAGCTCCTGGATTCATTGATTTTTTGAAGGGTCTTTTGTATCTCTATGTCCTTCAGTTCTGTTCTGATCTTAGTTATTTCTTGCCTTCTGCTAGCTTTTGAATTTGTTTGCTTTTGCTTCTCTAGTTCTTTTAATTGTGATGTTAGGATATCAACTTTAGATCTTTCCTGCTTTCTCTTCTGAGCATTTAGTGCTATAAATTTCCCTGTAAACACTACTTTAGCTGTGTCCCAGAGTTTCTGGTATGTTGTGTTTTGGTTTTCATTGGTTTCAATGAACTTATTTATTTCTGTGTTCATTTTGTTATTTACCCAGTAGTCATTCAGCAGCAGGTTGTTCAATTTGCATGTAGTTGTGTGGTTTTGAGTGAGTTTCTTAATTCTGAGTTGTAATTTGATTGCACTGTGGTCTGAGAGACTGTTTCTTATGATTTCCATTATTTTGTATTTTCTGAGAAGTGTTTTACTTCCAATTATGTGGTCAATTTTAGAAGATGTGCAATGTGATACTGAGAAGAATGTATATTCTGTCTATTTGGAGTAGAGAGTTCTATAGATGTCTATTAGGTCTGCCTGGTCCAGAGCTGAGTTCAAGTCTGGAATATCCTTGTTAACTTTCTGTCTCATTTATCTGTGTTATATTGACAGAGGGGCTTTAAAGTCTCCCACTATTATTGTTTGGTAGTTTAAGTCTCTTGTAGGTCTCTAAGAACTTGCTTTATGAATCTGGGTGCCCCTGTATTGGGTGCACATATATTTAAGATAGTTAGCTCTTCTTGTTGCATTGATCCCTTTATCATTACGTAGTGCCCTTCTTTGTCTTTTTTGATCTTTGTCAGTTTAAATTCTGTTTTATCAGATACTAGGTCACTCCTGCTTTTTTTTTTTTTTTTTTTTTTTTTTTTTCATTTGCTTGGTAGTTATTCCACCATTTCTTTATTTTGAGCCTATGTGTGTCTTTGCACTTGAGATGTGCACATGAGATTTCCTGAATACAGCACACTGATGGGTCTTGACTCTTTTTCCAATTTGCCAATCTGTGTCTTTTAATTGGGGCATTTAGCCCATTTACATTTAAGGTTAATATTGTTAAGAGTGAATTTGATCCTGTCATTATGATGCTAGCAATATTTTCAGGAGGAGTCATGAGATACTGTCAAAGTCCAATAAATATCTAAAAACAGAAAATGACCTGAGACTCCTTTCTGCATTACCACCAGCTGCCCAGTACACTGGGTCACCTTATACAGCAGTAAGTGCAGCAATCCATGACACAAAAATCTTCACAAAACAAGAAGAAAAAGTACACAAAGAATTATATTAAAACAGTAACATACATTTGTGTGTATGAGGGAGAAATATTTAAAATCAAAATATTATATAATCACAAGAAAGTCCAGATATTCCTTGCTCTGCCCTTGGGCAACCAAGAAAATTAAAACCTGTTTTATATCCCAGTATAGAAGAGGGACTTGATATAAGTAACAGTGCTCAGTGCTTGAGACCCAAGTCAATTTGTACTCGTGTTAGATAAGTTTAAATTCTAAAGGCTACAACAATCCTGTTAAATCAAGGGGAAAATTCATTTTAAAACAAAGTTATTCAAGATGAAAGAATAGCATGTCTTCAGTTGGAGAACTGCCTGCTATTGGATGATTTCTTGCTAATGCGTTTAGAGATTTTGTACTTCTCAACTTTGGTAGCCAAATCCACCACCACCTCCACGCTTTTTCCGCTTGCCTTCATTGCTCTTGATTTTCAGATCAACAAGGGAGCACCTTGAAACCAAATGACAGAGTAACTTGAGAACAATTTAAGTTATTATCATTAAAGATCTGTTTCAGAGAATGGGAATCATAGGCTTGTATGTATGACTTATATGTTTCCTGGGCTGACTTATGAAAAAAGTAATTCTTTTTAATCAATTTCTCAAGTTGAGACTGAATGTCAGAAATTTTAGACCAGGAAAAGTCAAATTCACTTAGTGGAACCTTGGATTGTTTCAAGTAGCTAAGAAAACCCAATTTTTCTGGGTGCAAAATGAGCAAGGCATGGCCTCTCCCATTTAGGCCTCTGGTTGTTCTACCCACACAATGAATATATTCCTTAGGGTCATCCGGAGGATCATACTGAACAATCCAGTCCACGTCAGTAATGTCCAGTCCTCTTGTTGCCACATCTATGCACAATAGTGTTCCCAGTTCTGCATTGGAGAACTGGAAGAATGTGGTCGTATGTTTGTTTTGCTTTTGCTTTCCACAAATGACCAAGACGAGCAAATCAATGTAATTCAGCAACTCATAAAGGTATTTCATGGACATACAAGATGAAAAGAAGACCATAAGCTTCTTCTTTCAGTTCTTAAGGAATGTAAAGAGCAGAAGGAATCTCTTTTCATAAGGACAAACAACATATCCATGCTCAAGACCATACACTGTTGCATTAGTATTATCATCATCAACACCAATATACAATGACTCCTTTTTCAGAGAAATCCTTGCCAGGTCTTCAACTTTTGAAGTTTGGGTGGCAGAAAAGAGCATAGTCTGTCTATGTGTTGGCAAAAGTTTAATAATTTGCTTTAATTCCTCTTCAAACCCAATATCCAAGATACGATCAGCTTCATCAATAACTAGGCACTGCAGGTTTTTATACATAAACCCTAGAGTATTCTGCATATGGTCCAGCAGACGGCCTGGTGTGCCCACAATGATGTTGATCCCATTAGTCAGTTTCTGTGCTTCAGCAGATCTGTTACTGCCACCCATTATCAACCCACAGGTATGCACGCGGTGAGTCATTAGCTCCTTAAGAACTACCAAAAGTTTGCATGGCTAGTTCTCCCATAGGGAGAGAATAAGGGACTCCAGTTCCATTCCTGGCCATGAACTTTAACTTAACCATGAATTCAACTGCAGGGATGAGAAAAGCCAGGGTTTTACCACTGCCTGTTTTTGCAGCTGCTAGATGATCCCTACTTTCCGGAAGTGGTCTGATACTTTTATGCTGAATTTCAGTCATATTTGTAAAGCCCTTTTCTTTTATTGCCTTCACAGTGTTTTCATTGACAAGATTATATAGAGAATCAAATGAAGTATATTCGAAAAGCTCCTGTCAGCCCCAGGGGTAGGCTGGGCACCTCACTGTCATCTTCATCATTATCTGTTTTCTCCACATTATTTTCTGTTTCTTTAGGAATCTCAGCACTTTCTTCTTGAGATTCCCCTTTGTTTTCAGTTTTTGCTTTTCTTTTTTTTGTATCAGGCCCAACATCATTCATCATTTTTCTTTTTTTCTTCTTTTTCTTTTTTGATTCTGAATTGGGAGAGTGCATTGCTGCTTCTCCGTTGGTTAATACAGTGGATTTCTGGGGAGATTTTTAAGCTTATATATTTTCCACTGCTTCTTGAGACACATCTCCACTTTGAGCTTCTGATAAGCCCACATTCATGGAATGTTTTGATTTTTTAACCTTTCCATCTCCCATTGTTTCTTCAGACACATCTCCATTTTAAGTTTCTGATAGGGTCAGATTTGAGGCCCCCTGCAACTTTAGGTTCTACTCCTGTAATGTGAGGTTCTGCTTCTAGATCATCTTGCACAGGAGTTTCATCAGCAGGTGTCCAAGAAGTGCCTAGACCACGGCGCCACACAGTACAGCTACTGAATTATTGGGGCTGATGTTACTTTCGGCCGCACATGCGAGGCTCAGTCAACTGGAAATGCCTGTAGTAGATCTTTCTTTCTTACTATGTGGATTCAAACATGTCATGACCCCATAGTTTTTTAAACACAACTTATAATCAATGTCTGTCATCACATTTTTAACTTATTCTAGGCATGTTAAATTCTATTTATCCCTATATAATTTTATCATTGATAAAATAACTGATTTCAGAACAAAATCTAAATCATTAAATAAAACAGATATTAGGTAAAATACAGGCTCTAGTCTCTAGTATATTTTACATATATTATCAAAATTTAAATAAAAACTTGAGTTTGATAAATGGTATTATCCTCACAGGGGAAGATAAAATATTTTCCTTCCCTCATTGCTAGGTTCATTGTGGTAGTCCTGATAACAAATGACAGATTAATAAGTGAAAAATATACACGTTTATTTAATAAGCTTTACATGACATAGGAGGCTTCATAAGGAAATGAAGACTCAAAGAAATGGATAAACAGTGTATTTTTAAAGCCAATGTATTGTTTTATGGTAGGTTTCATGAAGAAATAGACAATTGTGGAGCAGTATAATTGGGTAAAAAAGTATAATTAAAATTGCAATAAACTAGGGGGAACTTAGCAAGACTTGTTTCTTCAGATTTGTCTCTGTGACTCTGTCTTCAGAGGTAAGAAGAATATTTCTGTCCTCCAGGTATAGGGAGGGTATCTCTTCAATAAGTGTCTTGTGACCTGCTTCTGGAGAAATTCAGAAAATCCTTTTTAGGGTTTATCACTTGCTTCAGGAAAGAATGGCTTGGGAAAAATGACTTTTTGGCTTCTGATATTTTTTCAAATGCCAAGGTGCCATATTTTGGGGTAGGCTCTCCTGAACCCCATCATCTTTAAGAGGCAGGACTATCTCTGTTGATTTTTCTCTATGGAAAGCATTAGGAACCCCACAGTTTTATCTCCTTCATTAACTCATTCAATTCTAATTGGAGATCTACATCATACAAGGTACTATGCCAAGGGCTTAAAAAAAAAGTGCCAGGAGGAACTGCAAATGTTTTAGTGAACCCATGCTGAATCATACTCTGACACATAGTAGGTATTCAATAAATATTAGTTAAATAAGTATAATTTAAAGATTTTCTCTATCTAATCTTACTTTTTACAGATCAGTTTAACCTTCCCATGTATTTGCCCTCCCAGATAGCCCAGGAAATATAAAAGGAAAGCAGATGTACTGTCATACAATGTATAGCTTACCTATATTGACCCATGCACAAGATGAAACACAACAGATATTGATATTTCTAAATGCAGAGGAATTTTGTATTCTTTCAACATAAGTTTTGGTTTAAAATTAATCAGACACACCAATTAACAGGGCTAAATCTACCTATAGAATATTTTCTGTTGATCTAGTGGCCATGATATTCAGTATTCTTTTTAATTCCTATCAAATTTGTTCACATTTAAAAAAATTAATGTTTACTTTTTGTGGGTACTTGATAGTATATATTTACATGGGACATGAGATGTTTTGATATAGGTGTTCAATGTGTAATAATCACATCATGGAAAATATTCATCCCCTCAAGCATTTATCCTTTTTGTTATAAACTATCAAATTATACTGTTTTAGTTATTTTAAAATGTCTAATTAAATTATTATTGACTATAGTCACTCTGTTGTGCTATGAAATACTAGGTCTTATTCATCTTTCTAACTTTTTTGTATGCTTTTAGTTATTTTAAAATGCACAATTGAATTATTATTCACTATGGTCACTCTGTTGTGCTGTGAAATACTAGGTCTTATTCATTCTAACTAATTTTTGGTATCAGTTATACTCTTTTAGTTATTTAAAACTGTGCAATTAAATTATTATTGACTGTAGTCAATCTGTTGTGCTATGAAATACTAGCTCTTATTTATTCTTTCAATTTTTTTTGTACCCACTAACCATTTCCACTTCTCCCCAACTTTTTCCCACAACCCCTCCCAGCCTTTGGTAACCATTCTTCTACTCTCTAGCTTCATAAGTTTAATTGTTCTGATTTTTAGTTTCCACAAATAAGTGAGAAGATGCAAAGTTTGTCTTTCTGTTCTTGACTTATTTTACTTAACATAATGACCTCCAGTTCCATTCATGTTGTTGCATATGACAAGATCTCATTCTTTTGTATGACTGCATAGTACTCGATTGTGTATATGTCCCACATTTTCTTTATCCATTCATTGGTTGATGAACAGTTTTGTTGTTTCCAAATCCTGGCAATTTTGAACAGTGCTGCAGCAAACATGGGAGTGCAAATATCTCTTAGATATACTGATTTTCTTTCTTTTGGGTGTATACTTAGCAGTGGCATTCCTAGATTGGATGGTATGTCTATTTTTGTCTTTTTTGAGGAATCTCCAAACTCCCCTCCATATTGGTTTTACTCATTTATGTTCTCACCAACAGTGTACAAGGTTTCCCTTTTCTCCACACTCTCTCCAGTATTAGTTATTGCCCATGTTTCAATAAAAGACATTTTAACTGGGGTGAGAAGATATCTCATTGCAGTTTTGATTTGCATTTATCTGATAATGATGTTGAGCATCTTTTCATATGCTCATTTTCCATTTGTATGTCTTCTTTTGAGAAATGTCTATTCAAATCTTTTGCCCATTTAAAAATTAGATTATTAGATATTTTTCCTATAAAGTCATTTGAGTTTCTTATATATTCTGATTATTATTTTCTTGCAGATATATAGTTTGCAAATATTTTATCCTATTCTGTGGGTTATCACTTCACTTAGTTGATTGTATCCTTTGCTGTGCAGAAGTATTTTAACTTAATATGATCTCATTTGTTTATTTTTGCTTTGGTTGCCTGTGGTTTGTGGGGTGTTACTCAAGAAATTTTTGACCAATATCTTGCAGAGTTTTTCCAATGTTTTCTTGTAGTAGTTTCATAGTTTAGTAAGGTCTTAGATTTAAGTCTTTAGATTAACGTCTTCAACTTAAGTCTTTAATCCATTTTGATTTGATTTTTGTATGTGACAAGAGATAGAGGTCCAATTTCATTCTTCTGTATATGGATATTAAGTTTTCCTAGCACCATTTATTGAAGAGAATGTTGTTTCCCCAATGTATGTTCTTGACACCCTCATAAAAAATGAATTCAGTGAAAGTGTTTGGACTTGTTTGTGGGTTCTCTATTCCATTCCATTAGTCTATGTGTCTGTTTTTAAGCAATTTCCATGCTGTTTTAATTACTATAGCTATATAGTATTATTTGAAGTCAAGTAAAGTGATTTCTTCAGTTTTGTTCTTTCTGCTCAAGATAGCTTTGGCTTAGGGATATGGATGCAGCTGGAAACCATCATTCTCAGCAAACTGTCGCAAGAACAGAAAACCAAATACCGCATGTTCTCACTCATAGGTGGGAATTGAACAGTGAGATCATTGGACACCAAAAGAGGAACATCACACACCGGGGCCTATTATGGGGAGGGGGTAGGGGGCAGGGATAGCATTGGGAGATATATCTAATGTAAATGACCAGTTAATGGGTGCAGCACATCAACATGGCACATGTATACATATGTAACAAACCTGCACATTGTTCACATGTACCCTAGAACTTAAAGTATGATAATAAATAAATAAATAAATAAATAAATAAATAAATAAATAAAAAGATGGCTTTGGCTATGCTAGGACTTTTGTGGTTCCATTTAAGCTTTAGGATAGTTTTTCTATTTCTATGAATAATGTCATTGGTATTTTCACAGGGATTGCATTGAATCTGTAGATTGCTTTGGGCAGTATGGAAATTTTAATAGTATTGATTCTTCCAATCCATGGACATGAAATATCTTTCTGTTTTGTGTGCGTACGTGTGTTCTTCAATATCTTTTTAAAAAAATTTAAAAATTTTTTTTTTATTTTTGAGACGGAGTCTCGCTCCGTCACCCCGGCTGGAGTGTAGTGGTGCTATCTTGGCTCACTACAAGCTCTGCCTCCCGGGTTCATGCCATTCTCCTGCCTCAGCCTCCCGAGTAGCTAGGACTACAGGCGCCCACCACCACGCCCAGCTAATTTTTTGTATTTTTAGTAGAGACGGGGTTTCACCATGTTAGCCAGGATAGTCTCTGTCTCCTGACCTAGTGATCCGCCCGCCTCAACCTCCCAAAGTGCTGGGATTACAGGCATGAGCCACTGTGCCCCTTCAATTTCTTTCATCAGTGTTTTACAGATTTCATTGAAGAATTATTTTATTTTGTTAAGTCCTAGACATCTTATTTCATTTATGGATATTATAAGTGGGATTCCTCTTTTTATTTCTTTTTCAGATTATCCAGTGTTGGCATATAGAGATGCTACTAATTTTTGTATGTTGATTTTGTATTCTGCCACTTTATTGAAATTGTTTATCAGTTCTAATAGTTTTTGTGTGTGTAGAGTCTTTTGATTTTTCCAAATATAAGATCCTATATTTTGCAAAGAAGGATAATTTGTTTTCTTTCTAATTTGGGTGCTCTTTATTTCTTTCTCTTGTCTGCCTGCTCAACCTAGGACTTCTAGTGCTATATTGAATAACAGTGGTGAAAGTTAGTGTCCTTATTCTGTTCCACATCTTAGAGGAAGGGCTTTCAGTTTTCTTTTATTCAGTATGATACTAGCTGTATGTTTTTCATATATGAGTTTTTATTATGTTGAGGCATGTTCCTTCTACATGCAGTTTTTTGAGAGTTTTTATCATGAAATGATGTTAAATTTTGTCAAATGTTTTTTAGCATCAATTGATATGATCATATGGTTTTTGTCCTTCATTCCGTTGATATGATGTACCACATTTATTGATTCATGTAAATTGAACCAATCTTGCATTTCTGGGCTAAGTCCTCTTGGTCACCATAAATTATCTTTTTAATGAATTGTTTAATTCATGTTGCCAGTGTTTTGCTGAGAGTTTTTGCATCAATATTCATGAGAGATATTGGCCTGTAGTTTTCTTTTCTTTATATGGTCTGGTTTTGGTATCAGGGTAAGACTGGGCTTGTAGAATGCATTTGGAAGTATCCCCTCCTTCTATATTTTTTGGAAAAGTTTGTGTAGAATTGACATTATTTCTTCCGTAAATGTTTGGTGGAATTCAGCATTGAAGCCATTGAGACCTGGGCTTTTCTTAGCTAAAAGACCTTCTTTTTTCTTTATTTCTTTTAAAAAACCAAAAAACAAAAAACGAAATACATGTGCAGAACCTGCAGGTTTGATACATTGGTATATGTGTGCCAGAGTGGTTTGCTGTACCTATTGACACATCCTCTAAGTTCCCTCCCCTGACATCCCAACAGGCCCTGGTGTGTGCTGCTTCCCTCTCTGTGTCCATGTGTTCTCAATGTTCCACTCCTACTTATGAGTGAGAACAGGTGGTGTTTGGTTTTTTGTTCTTGTGTTAGTTTAGTCAGGATGATAGCTTCCAGCTTCACCCATGTCCCTGCAAAGAATGTGATCTCATTCTTTTTTATGGCTGCATAGTATTCCACGGTATTTATGTACCACATTTTCTTTATCCATTCTATCATTGATGGACATTTGGGTTAGTTCCATGTCTTTGCTATTGTAAATAGTGTTGAATATACATACCTGTGCATGTGTCTTTATAGTAGAATGATTTATATTCCTTCTACTATATAAATCATTCCTGTAGTAGAATGATTTATATGATAGAATGATTTATAATGCCAGAAATGGGATTGCTGGGTCCAGTGATATTTCTGGTTCTACATCCTTGAGGAATTGCCATACTGTTTTTCACAATGTTGAACTCACACTCCCACCAACAGTATAAAAGCATTCCTGTTTCTCCACAGCTTGCCAACATCTATTGTTTCCTTACTTTTTAATGATCACCATTCTAACTGGTGTATCTTATTGTGGTTTTGATTTGCATTTCTCTGGTGATCAGTGATATTGAGCTTTTTTTTTCATGTAAGTGTCTTCTTTTGAGAAGTATCTGTTCTATCTTTGACCAATTTTTGATGGGGTTGTTTGTTTTTTCTTGTAAATATGCTTAAGTTCCTTATAAAGTCTGGATATTAGGCCTTTGCAGATGGGTAGATTGCAAAATTTTTCTCCCATTCTGTAGTTTGCCTGTTCACTCTGAGGATAGTTTATTTTGCTGTGTAGAAGCTCTTTAGTTTAATTAGATCCCATTTGTCAATTTTGGCTTTTGTTGCAATTGCTTTTGGTGTTTTTGTCATGAAGTCTTTGCCCATGCCTATATCCTGAAAAATATTGCCTAGATTTTCTTCTAGAGTTTATATGGTTTTGAGTATTACATTTAAGTCTTTAATCCCTCTTGAGTTAATTTTTGTATAAGGTGTAAGGAAGTGGTCCAATTTCATTTTTCTGCCTATGGCTAGCTAGTTTTCCCAGCATCATTTACTGAATAGGCAATCCTTTCCCTATTGCTTGTTTCTGTCAGTTTCAATGAAGATCAGATGGTTATAGATATGTGGTGTTATTTCTGAGCTCTCTGTTCTGTTCCATTGGTCTATATGTCTGTTTTGTACCAGTACCATGCTGTTTTGGTTGCTGTAACCTTGTAGTATAGTTTGATATCAGGTAGTGTGATGCCTCCAGCTTTGGTTGTTTAGGATTGTTCTAGCTATATGGGGTCTTCTTTGATTTCATAGGAAATTTAAACTAGTTTTTTTCTAATTCAGTGAAGACAGTCAATGGTAGTTTGATGGGAATAGCATTGAATGTATAAATTACTTTGGGCACTATGGCCATTTTCATGATATTGATTCTTCCTATCCATGAGGATGGAATGTTTTTCCATTTTTTTTTCTTTTTTTTTTTTTTTTTGAGACGGAGTCTTGCTCTGTCGCCCAGGCTGGGGTGCAGTGGCCGGATCTCAGCTCACTGCAAGCTCCGCCTCCCAGGTTTACGCCATTCTCCTACCTCAGCCTCCCGAGTAGCTGGGACTACAGGCGCCCGCCAACCCGCCCAGCTAGTTTTTTTTTTTGCATTTTTTAGTAGAGACAGGGTTTCACCGTGTTAGCCAGGATGGTCTCGATCTCCTGACCTCGTGATCCGCCCGTCTCGGCCTCCCAAAGTGCTGGGATTACAGGCTTGAGCCACCGCGCCCGGCCTATGTTTTTCCATTTGTTTGTGTCCTCACTTGTTTCCTTGAGCAGTGGTTTGTAGTTCTTGAAGAGGTCTTTCACATCCCTTGTTAGCTTTATTCCTAGGTATTTTATTTTCTTTGTAGCTATTGTGAATGGGTGTACACTCATGATTTGGCTCTCTGTTTGTCTATTATTGGTGTATAAGAATGATTGTGATTTTTGCACATTGATTTTTGTATCCTGAGACTTTGCTGACGTTTCTTATCAGCTTAAGTAGATTTTGGACTGAGATGATGGGGCTTTCTAAATACACAATTATGTCATCTGCAAGCAGAGACAACTTGACTTCCTCTCTTTCTATCTGAATACCCTTTATTTCTTTCTCTCACCTGATTTCCCTGGCCAGAACTTCCAATGTTATGTTGAGTAGTAATGGGGAGAGAGGGCATATTGTACCCATTTTCAAAGGGAATGCTTCTAGCTTTTGCCCATTCAATATGATATTGGCTGTGGGTTTGTCATAAATAGCTCTTATTATCTTGAGATATGTTCAATCAATACCTAATTTATTGAGAGTTTTTAACATGAAAGGATGTTGAATTCTATCAAAAACCTTTCCTGCATCTATTGAGATAATCATGTGGTTTTTGTCATTGGTTCTGTTTATGTGATGGGTTATAGCTACTGATTTGTGTATGTTGAACCAGTCTTACATCCAAGGGATGAAGCCAACTTGATCATGGTGGATGTTTTTTGATATGCTGCTGGATTTAGTTTGGCAGTATTTTATTGAGGATTTTTGCATCGATGTTCATCAGGGATATTGGCCTGAAATTTTCTTTTTTTGTTGTGTCTTTTCCTGGTATTGGTATCAGGATGATGCTGGCTTCATAAAATGAGTTAGGGAGGAGTCTCCCCTTTTCTATTGTTTGGAAGAGTTTCAGAAGGAATGTTGCCAGGTCCTCTTTCTATTTCTGGTAGAATTCAGCTGTGAGTCCATCTGGTCCTGGGCTTTTTTTGTTTGATAGGTTATTAATTACTGCCTCAATTTCAGAACTTGTTATTGGTCTATTCAGGGATTCAACTTCTTCCTCGTTTAGTCTTGGTGGGGTTTATGCATCCAGGAATTCATCCATTTCTTCTGGATTTTCTAGTTTATTTGCATAGAGGTGTTTATAGTATTCTCTGATGGTAGTTTGTATTTCTTTGGGGTCAGTGGTGATATCCCCTTTATCATTTTTTATTGTGTTTATTTGATTATTCTCTCTCTTCTTTTTTATTAGTGTAGCTAGCAGTCTATCTGTTTTATTAACTTTTTTTAAAAAAACAGCTCCTGGATTCATTAATTTTTTGGAGGGTTTTTCATGTCACTATCTCCTTCAGTTCTTTTCTAATCTTATTTATTGTCTTCTGCTAGCTTTTGGATTAGTTTGTTCTTGTCCACTTGATCCAGAGCTGAGTTCAAGTCCTGAATATCCTTGTTAATTTTCTGTCTCATTGATCTGTCTAATACTGACAATGGGGTGTTAAAATCTCTCATTATTATTGTGTGGGAGTCTAAGTTTCTTTGTAGGTCTCTAAGAACTTGTTTTATGAATCTGGGTGCTCCTGTATTGGGTGAATATATATTCAGAACAGTTATCTCTTCTTGTTGAATTAATCCCTTTACCATTGTGTAGTGCCCTTTTTTGTCTTTTTTGATCTTTGTTGGTTTAAAGTCTGTTTTGTTAGAGACTATGATTGCAACCCCTGCCTTATTTTGCTTTCCATTTGCTTGGTAAATTTTTCTCCATACCTTTATTTTGAGCCTGTGTGTGTCTTTGCACATAAATCGGGTTTCCTGAATACAGCCCACCAGTGGGTCTTGACTCTTTATCTAATTTACCAGTCTGTCTTTTAATTGGAGCATTCAGCCCATTTACATTTAAGGTTAATATTGTTATGTCTGAGTTTGATCTGGTCATCGTGATACTATTTGGTTATTTTGCACACTAGTTGATGCAGTTTCTTTGTAGTGTCATTGGTCTTTATATTTTGGTGTGTTTTTGCAGTGGCTGGTACTGGTTTTTCCTTTCCACACTTAGTGCTTCTTTCATGAGCTCTTGAAGGGTAGGTGGTAAGGAAATCCCTCAGGATTTCCTTGTCTTGAAAGGATTTTATTTCTCCTTCACTTATGGAAACCTAGTTTGGCTGGATATTTGGCTGGAAATTCTGGGTTGAAAATTCTTTTCTTTAAAAATGTTGAATATTGGCCCTTAATCTTTTCTGGCTTGTAGAGTTTCTGCTGAGAGGTCCACTGTTAGTCTGATGGGCTTCCCTTTGTATGTGACCTAGCCTTTCTCTCTGGCTGACAGTTTTTCCTTCATTTTGACCTTGGAAAATCTAATGATTATGTGTTTTGGGGTTGATCTTCTCATGGAGTATCTTAATAGTGTTTTCTGTATTTCTTGAATTTGCATGTTGGCCTGTCTTACTAGGTTGGGGAAGTTCTCCTGGATAATACCCTGAAGTGTGTTTTCCAGCTTATTTCCATTCTCTCTGTCTCCTTCAGGTACTCCAATCAATCATAGGTTTGGTCTTTTTATGAAGTCTTATATTTCTTGGAGGCTTTATTTATTCCTTTTCATTCTTTTTTCTCTATTCTTGTCTTCATGTCTTATTTCAGTAAGATGGTCTTCAAACTCTGATATCCTTTCTTCCACTTGGTCAAATTGGGTTTTGATACTTGTGTATGCTTCATGAAGTTCTCATGCTGTGTATTTTAGCTGCATCAGGTCATTTATCTTCCTCTCTAAACTGGTTATCCTATTTAGCAATTCCTGTAACCTTTTATCGAGGTTCTTAACTTCTTTGCATTGGGTTAGAACATGCTCCTTCAGCTCATCATAGTTTTTTTTTATTATCCATCTTCTGAAGACTACCTCTGTGAATTCGTCCATCTGATCCTCTGCCCTGTTCTGCGTACTTGATGGAGAGACATTGTGATCATTTGGAGGAGAAGAGGCACTCTGGCCTTTTGGGTTTTCAGCATTTTTTTATTGATTCTTTCTCATCTTCTTGAGTTTGTCTAGTTTCGGTCTTTGAGGATGCTGACCCCTGGATAGGGTTTTTGTGGGGGCCGTTTTTGTTGTTGTTGATGCTGTTGTTGTTGCTTTTTGTTTGTTTGTTTTGCTTTCAACAGTCAGGACCCTCTTCTGTAGGGCTGCTGCAGTTTGCTGAGGGTTCACTTCAAACCCTATTCATCTGATTTGCTCCTGTGCCTAGAGATGTCACTCGAGATGGTTGGAGAGCAGCAAAGATGGGTGCTTGCTCCTTCTTCTGGGACTTCTGACCTTTAGGACAACCAACCTGATGCCAGTAGGATTGCTTCTGTATAGGGTGTCTGACAACCCCTGTTGGAGGTTCTTACCCATTTGGGTGGCATGGGGAGCAGGAACCATCTAATGAAGCACTTTGTCCCTTGGTGGAGAAGGTGTGTTTTGCTGGGGGGAATCCCACTCATCTGGGCTGCCTGGATTCCTCAGAACTACCAAGAGTAAAGGCTAAGTCTGCTGGTCCACAGAGACTGCAACCACCACCCCTCCCTCTAGGGGCTCAAGCCAAGGGAGATTTAAATTCTGTCCCTGAGCCTCTGGCTGGAGTTACTGGAGATCCTACAGGGAATCTCTGTCCCCTAAGGAAGGATGGGTCAGAATTATACCCGAAGAGGCACTCTGGTCACAGACTGCCACAGCTGGTGCATTGGCTGTGGGGACAAGTCTTGGGACTAAGTTGTCCAGCCTTCCTGACTCCAGCAGGGGAAAAGTGCAGCCTGGTGCTATAGATATGGGTGCCACCCTTCCCTGGCTCAAGGAGCTTAGCGTGTTAGGCAGTAGCATGTTAGTGTGTTACTCCCAGTGCTAGCTGCTGCCCCTCCCCCAGGGAGCACAAATGGCTTAGATAGCAGGCAGCCACAGCCAGTGGCTTGGTTGTGGTCATCCCTCCCCCTGGGAGTTCGGTAGGCTTAAGCAGATTTCAGCCGACAGGCTATAAGAATCTGCGTGTTCCAGGGTTGGGATGCTAGGTCCTGGTGACGTGGTTATGTGAGTGGGACCTTCCAATCCCTGGGTTGCACAGTTCTGTGGAAAAAGCATAGTTCCCCCAGCTAGGTAGTGTGCTCACTCACCACCTCCCTTGGCTGGGGGTGGGGGATCATCTTCACCGTATGGTTCTCAGATGGGCTGCTACACCACACTGCTCTTCCTTCCCTCCATGGGTCATGCCAGCCTTCTACTCATTTTTGATGAGAAAACCTGTATACCTTTGTTGCAAGTGAAGGAGTCACATACTTATTATGGTGTTTTTCAGGGAAAGCCTCCAAACGGGACTACTTTTTGTTGGCCACCTTGGCCCTACCCCAGGGAGACATTTTATTACAGTGTTGATCTTGTTACTTGTTATTGGTCTTGAGTTACTTTTTGCGTAAGGTGTAAGAAAAGGGTCCAGTTTCAATTTTCTGCATATGGCCATTCTCCCAGCTTCATTTGTTAAATATGGAATCTTTTCCCCACTGCTGTTTCTGTCGGGTTTGTTGAAGGTCAGACAGTTGTAGATTGGGGGGGGGGTCTGATTTCTAAGTTCTCTACTCTTTTCCATTGGTCTGTGTGTCTGTTTTTATACCAGTATCATGCTGTTTTAGTTACCACAGCCTTGCAGTATAGTTTGAAGTTAGATAGCATGATGTCTCCAGCTTTGTCCCTTTTCCTTAGGATTGTCTTTGCTATATGGACCTCTTTTGGTTCCATATGAACTTAAAAGCAGCTTTTTCTAATTTTGTGAAGAATGTCAATGGTATTTAATGAGAATAGCATTGAATCTATAAATCACTCTGGGCAGTATGGCCATTTTCACGATATGGATTCTTCTTATTCATGAGCATGGAATTTTTTTTTATTTGTTTTTTGTCCTCTCTGATTTCCTTGAGCAGTGGTTTCATCCCAGAGGGCACTGACCTAATACCAGCAGGAACAGTAGTGTATAATGTTTTTGGTGACCCCTGTTGGGGAGTCTCACCCAGCCAGGAGGCACAGGATCAGGGACCTGCTTAACAAAGCACTCTGGCTGCCTCTTTGTGGAAAGGGTGTGCTGCGCTGGGGGGAATCCCATTCATCTGGACTGCCCAGATTCCTCAGAGTCAGCAAGGGAAAAGATCAAGTTCGCTGATCCATGGAGACTGTGGCCACCCTTGCCCCCAGGGGCTCCATCCCAGGGACATCAGCATTCTCTTTGTAAACCCCTGGCTGGGGTTGCTGAAATTCCCACAGGGAGGCTCTACCTGGTGAGGAGCAATGAGTACGGGTCTGGCCTAAAGAGACAGTCTCTCCACAATCTACCACAGCTGCTGTGCTGCATTGTGGGGATTCCTCCTTGGTCCAAACCACCTAGTCTCCCCAGTACCAGCAGATGAGAATGGCAGACTGGAGCTTCAGTGATGGTAGCCACCCCTCCTTCTGGGAGCTCAGTCCTCTTAGGCAGCAGGCAGCAGCAGTGATGGTGGCTGCCCTTCCCTCCAGGAACTCGGTAGTCTTAGGCAGTCCCCAGCTAAGCAGCCACTGAGAATCTTCATAACTCTGTGGGCTTACGAGGGGATCTCCTGATTCGTGGGTTGCATGGATCCATGGAAAAAGTGTAGTTTCCCAGGTGGGGTAGCACAATCACTCACTACCTCCCTTGGCTGGGAGTGGGAGCTCTCCTTGCACTGTGCAGCTCCTGGGTATGCTGTTGCTCCACCCTGCTTTTCCTCACTCTCCATGGGTCATACCAACTGCGTAGTCAGTCCCAGCGAGAGAACCTGGATACCTTAGTTGCTGCAGGATTCATTTACTGTTTTCATTCTTCTTGGTAGGCACCTGTGACCACAGCTGTTTCTAGTCAGCCATCTTGGCCCGTCCTTTTCCTGGATGGTTTTGATGCTTGTAGATGTTCATCAGTGTTGGGGCATCAATAAAGAGTTAGGCATTTATTGTAGTTTTGCAGTCTGGGCTTGCATTTTTAGGAAGGCTTTCCAGGTATTTGAAGGAACTTAGGCTATCCAATAATGCTGTGGTTCTTATAGACTTGTAGAAATACTGCCTTAGTCTTGAATAAGATCTGGATGAGTTCTCTGGATTACCAGGTATATATACTTGTTCTTTTCCTTTACTTTCTCCCCAAAAAACAGAGTCTCTCTCTCCTCTTTCTCTCTCTCTCTCTCTCTGTTCTGAGCTGCCTGGAACTAGGTGTGGATGGACTCAAGCATTCCTGTGGCTACAACCACCAGGACTGTGCTGATTTAGACCCTGAACCCAGTACAGAACTGGATGTCATCCATGGCCTGCTATAACCACTACATGGCTACCACCTATGTTCACTCAAGGCCCTAGGGCTCTATGACCAGCATGTGGTGAAGCCAGCCAGATATTAATCCCTTCCTTTAGAGTGGCAAGTTCCCCCATGGCCCCTGTGGGTCCAGAGATGCTATCTGGGAGCCAGGGATTGGAGTAAACAATGTTAGCAATTTACCTGATGTTCTATTCTACTGTGGCTAAGCTGGCATTCAAACTACAAGACAAATTCCTTCTTACTCTTCCCTCTACTCACTGGCAGAGAAAGCTCTCTCTGCATCCACCATCACTACCAGCTCACACAGGGCTTCTGCCTGGCCACCACTGATGTTCACTTAAAGCCCAAGGGGTCTTCCGTCAGCTTGTAGTGAACACTGCAAGGCCCAGGTCTCACTCTTTAGGGCAGTTGCCCCTACCTTTGGTCCAGCACAGGTCCAAAATTGATTTCCAAGTGCCTCGGCTTGGACTTGGGGACGTCAAGTGTCTGCTTGTTGCTTTACCTCAGTGTGGCCGAGCTGGTACCTATGGTGGAAGACAAAGTCTTCTTTCCTTCTCCCTCTACTTTTCTCAAAAAGGGAAATTTCACCATAGCCACCATGGGAATATGCTGGGACACACCTGAAGCCAGCATGTCTCAGAGCCCAAGACCCATGCTGTATTAACTAAGTATCATTGTTGGTTATCTGGGGCCAAGGAATCTTTTTTTTTTTCTTTCTTTCTTTCTTTTTCTTTTTCTTTCTTTTTTTTTTTTTTTGATGGAGTCTTGCTCTGTTGCCCAAGCTGGAGTACAGTGGCATGATCTTGGCTCACTGCAAACTCCACCTCCTGGGTTCAAGTGATTTTTCTGCCTCAGGCTCTGGAGTAGCTGGGATTACAGGCACGCGCCACCAAGCCCAGCTAATATTTTCTTTTTTTTTTTTTTTTGTATTTTTAATAGAAACGGGGTTTCACCATGTTGGTCAGGCTGGTCTCAAACTCCTAACCTTGTGATCCGCCCACCTTGGCCTCCCAAGAGCTGGGATTACATCATGAGCTACCATGCCCAGCCCAAGAACTCTTTAATTCACATGCGATGAATCCTGCCAGGACTGGGTCCTTCCATTCAAGGCAGTACATTCTCTTTTGGCCCAGGGTGTGTCAAGAAATGAGATAGGGCATGGAATGGGGACCTTATGACTCTGTCCCATGCCCTATCCTACTGTGGCTGTGCTCATATCCAAGATGTCAGGCGAAGTCTGTTATACTCTTCACTCTTCTCCTCAAGCAGGAGGAAGGGGTCACTTTTGTTGCTGTCAGCTGCATGGCCTGAAGTTGGAGAAGGCATGGTGCAAACATTCCCTTAGCCAACTTGACTGGTGTCTCCCTACGTCACATGCCATCCTAATCTACTGTCTCTAAGCCCAGGCCAGCCCTAAGAGTTGCCTGATTTCCTTCAATTATATTGCTGTTATGTTTTATAAAGAATATTATATTGCATTTAATTATTATTGTAAGGGGGGAAATGTGTCAAATTCTATCCTAGAACATTTTATGGAGTTGGTTTTCCTTTTGCAAGGCTCTAAGAACACCTTATTTTCCCACTAATTCTTATAAAACTGCCCCCATTAACACTCAGATAATATGTAAGCAAGTGGCAAAGAGCTAAAAACACCAGAGTAAATAAAATCCATCTCAAGCCAAAAAACAACAACAAAAAAGAAATTGCAGTCCTTATGTCCTAGACTGCCTCTTAAGTTTACCTAGAACCCTAGAGCACATTGACCAGTGGTGGAGAGGCCTGCTGAGAAACTCAAGTTCTGACTACTTGCATGGGCTATTTTCCTCTAGTGAGGTCTCATCAAAATGCTCTCTTCGTGTGTGGGTATTGGCTGAGCCCACCACAGCTTTGGTCTCTGCTGTGACAGGGCAGCACTGAGTTCAATGTAGACTCATAATTGCTGCACTTTCCCTCTCCCAAGTGCATAGAATTCTCCATGCTGCATGGCTGCTGCTAGTGGATAGGGGAGGGGTGGTGGAAGTACTCCCTTAGCTGCACCAGCTGGCATCTCAGTAGATTGTGTGTCCCTGCAGTCCACTGGCTCTGAACCGATCTCAACGCTAGGACCTGCCTAGGAGTTGCAGTCCTTATGGCCTAGACTGCCCCTCAAGTTCACTTAGGGTTCCAGAGCACTTTAGCCATGTGGATGGCAAAGCTTGCTGAACTTCAGGCTCTGACCACTGGGATGGGTGATTTCCCTCTGGCTAGGGCTCGTCCAAATGCTCCCTTGGTGGGCAAGTGTCGGCGGGGTACAACCCAGTTCTGTTTTCTGCTGTGACATGGTACACTGATTTCAATGTAAAGTTCTCCAGATGCTGTGCTCTCCCTCTCCCATGTACACAGATTCTCTGTGCTGCATGGCCACTGTGGGGGAAGGGTATGGATGAGAAGAGGTGGCATCAGCTGTTTAAGACTGCCTGTCCGCTGGGCGCGGTGACTCACACTTGTAATCTCAGCACTTTGGGAGGCCAAGGCGGGAAGATCATTTGAGGTCAAGAGTTTGAGACCAGCCTGACCAACATGGTGAAACCCTGTCTACTAAAAATACAAAAAAAAAAAAAAAAAAAAAAAAAAAAAAAAAAAAAAAAATTAGGCAGGCATGGTGGCGCATGCCTGTAACCCCAGCTTCTCTGGAGGCTGAGGCAGACTAATCGCTTGAACTCGGGAGGTGGAGGTTGCAATGAGCTGAGATTGTGCCATTTACATTCCAGCCTGAGCAACAAGAGTGAAACTTCATCTCAAAAAAAAAAAAAAAAAAAAAAAAAGACTGTCTTTCCTACTGCCTTTCAGTGCCTTTTTCATCTATATGAAGTTAAAACCAGGCACTGTGAGTGCTCACGTGATTTTTGGTTCTTGTGATGGTGCTTTCTGTCTGTAGTTAGTTGTTAAAATTGGGTGTTCTTATGGGGCTTGGTTGGTAGGGGGAACAAATGGTGTAGGCTTCTATCCAGCCATCTTGCTCCACCTTCCTCTTGATCACATTTTAAAAGTTTCTGCTAAAACGTCAACTTCTTCTCAGAGATTTCTCTTAACACCCAGTCTACCAAAGCCCTCTTAGCTTCACTGATGTATTCTAACACTTCATTATGATTTTTCTTCATAAACATTTGTAAGAAACTGAACTTACGTAGATATTATAAATTTGTTTGTTCTTAGTCTATTTGAAATCTCTAGTATCTAGAACAGTAGCTGGTGCATAATAGGTGCTCAATAAATTGTTAATAAATTAATATTGTATAATTTAAAAAGTATTCCACAAAAATGTTAATTAGAATCAGCTTTAAAAACACCCTTTTGGTTTGGAGATCTGATCCAACACGCTTTTCTTATGGTAGAAATTAATTGAATAAAGTTTTGTTTGTTTGTTTTTGGGACAGATTCTTGCTGTCACCCAGGCCGGAGTGCAGTGGCATGATTATAGCTCACTGCAGCCCTGAACTCCTGGGCTCAAGCAATCCTCCCACCTCAGCTCCTAAGTAGCTAGGGCTAAAAGTGTGTGTCACCACACCCAGCTATTTTTAATTTTTTTGTGGGGACAGAGTCTCGTTGTGTTACCCAGACTGATCTGGAACGCTTGGCCTTAAGTGATCCTGCTGCCTCAACCTCCAAAATTATTGCTATTACAGTTATGAGCCACAGCACCTGACCAGGTAAAATTTTTAGACATGTTTCTAAAACTTTTGTTTTATACATTTCAGTTAGGATTACATATTATTCTTTAAACTGCTTGAACTCAAGAAGGTGCAAACACAACACAATGTAGTTTTTTTCCCCCAATCTTTTTCTTTCATCATGATCTGTTGGGTTTCCTTTCTTATCTTAGGCAGATCTCATAGTTTTCTTATAATTTTCAATAATTAAGATGTGCCAGTGTAGTCAGTTTAAACCTGCATTCCTCCATTTTTCTCCCTATTTGAGCAGGTCAGGACTGGCTTCCACAAACCTACAGGGAGTTTGAAGCTTTTCTTTCATTTCACACCTCAGAGTAGGGGCAAAACTATTTTTAAATTTCCCTCTTCCTCTCTTTTCTATTTGTACCTTTCTGGAATTGGATTTAATTAAAAAAATGGCAAAGTCAACTTCTGTACAAACAGACTCTCCTTCCTTGATTGTTGCTACCCTTCTGGATTACACTGGTTAGCCAATGGAACCCTTGGAGAGCAGGCAATACAAGTGTTGGCTTTCTCTTGGAGCACAATTGTTAGCTCTTCAGGGAAGTCTGTGTTTTTGTTTTATTTTTTCCTTATATTTGCAGAAGAGTTATTTAAAAACTTAGTCACAGTAAAAATGTTTACATAATACATGACCAGTGGTTGTTGAGTATTCTCATACTCTGCTTGATGGCCAAAAAGGGGTTTAACATTTCTGATGTCATATTGGCAATTAGCTTCAAAAGACTCATGAATATGTAGAGCCTTTGAGAAATTCTACTTCTCTAAGTTTGTAGGCAATCAGCTTTAAAAGACACATGAATGTGTACGGCATTTGACTGAGAAATTCTACCTCTGTAAAATTATTCCCCTCCCAAATAAGTCAGAAACATATGAAAATATGCATGCATGTAGATACTATTACTGTGTTTTTAATAGGAAACATTTGTAAATGAGATATAATGAGGTATGAGGTATTGTCATTATACCTCATTTACAAATGTTTGCTATTAAAAACATAGTAATAATATCTATATACATACATAAATTGTAGAGAATTACACAATGAATGAAATATTATAAAGCTTTTAAAATGGTAACTGACATTTACTGAACATTTACTACATGCTAGGCATTCTTATAACTTCTTTATATATATTGACTCATTTAATCTTTGCTACAACCCTATAAGATAGATACTATTATAATAATCATTCTATATGTGAGGAAATTGAGGGTCAAGGTGTTTAATGATCTTGCACAAGATCACACAATTGGTCAGTAAGACTGGGGTTCAAACTTAAGTAGTCTGATTCCAGAGCTTATGTTCAAATACTATGAAGTACAACTTCTCCAATATAAGTAATAAGGTAATTGTATATTTATTTGTTAACATACACATATTTCAGATATAAAGTTGAGTAATAAAAAGAAACAGTACAATATACATGGAATGAAACAAGTTTTGAAAGATGTTTAGATAGATATAAATATATAGATATACCTGTTATACATATTTACAAAAAATTCTTGAACGTATTGGAGTTATATAGCTCAAAATATTAATCCATTGTTATTTTTTAGGTAATACATAGTAGATTTTGGGTGATTATTTTTCTTTACACATATGCAATATTTGGACTCATCTTTATAAATATGTAATTCTTGAGAAATAACACAACAGAAACCATTGAAATCCCCGCTCATCTCTATGTAAACTATGGAAAGTGTTTTCTGTCTTTTCCCAGCCTAGTATGTTGCTCGTGGCTGTGTACCTCCTGATATGGTAGGCACTGTGCCTCTATAGGAATTCAGCTGTGAGCTGGAGGAAGAGATTCAGGCTAATAGGGAGCTGAGAATTGCTGTACGTGCACCTGGGAGCCTGCCATGGGATACATTATGTTCCAAACTCAGTTGCCCCAAATAATTTTCATCTAACTTGTTTCTCAAAAAATAAACTTAAAATAAACCATAGATTCCCGTTTCACTTGGTTTTTTTTTTTTTTTTTTGCTGGTCATAAATTTTCTCTTATTGTGCCTATTGGTAAGTTCTTTTAGGTTCAAAGATAAGAAATAATAGTATTACCCAGTACTCTGTAATAAAATATATTTTAAAATGCACATTTCCCCAATAATAAATGCATACAAACTTGTTTAAGTTAGATGTTCATAGAGTCTTGAAATTTTTTGGGGGGGGGGAAGAAAATATCGGGAAACCATAATCTTGTAGTAGTATTTGAACAATTTGATAAATAGATTTCAACATGAAGATTCAAAGGTCCACGTTCAAGATTTCTCTAGATTTCATAGCAATTTGAATGAATCTATTGTCCCAAGTCATCTTACAAGGGCAAACTTTCCATTAAGCACACTGAGACTCCTCTTCAAAATCATCCCGGTAACTAGTTTGCTTCCAAAATAATGACCAATTTAAGAATAGATTGTAAAAAGACAGCATGACTGTTAGTAAAGGATTTCTCACTGGTGATTTTTCATTGCTAATGATGTCAGATTGGGCCATTACTGATTTTGGGGTTCTGACCTCCCTGCAGTTGTCTTTTCAATTGCCCACTTCTCACATAATCAAGAGGGATTACATAAACTTCTCCAACCACAGCTCTGCTTGAAAGAGTCAAGACTCTCTAATTTCAAGGTATGGAGAAACTGCATTTTTTAGTTGAAGAAACTGCAATTGTAAAGTTATTTTGAATTTATTTGGCACCTTGGTAGGTCTTATTGCAGTTTACCCTTTTATTTTCCCATTTTAAATATAATAGAAACACAGACCACACAACTTATGGAGAGCTCATGCCACAGAAGTGAAAGGAAATATCTGCATTCAGCTCTCCAAAGACCTCTTGTTCAGGAAAGTGGAAAATCTTCTAGCCTGGAGTGCGAATAATTGATGTCCACAGGGGGGTTGCAAAACAAGAGAAGGGAAAGTGTACTCAATAGGAATTGAGTCAAGGATCTTTTTCATCCACCAGTGAGCAACCCAGTTTTTTCTTCAGAGGTTTCTTTTGGCATGCTCCCAGAAAGTACTTTGAGCTTTCTCTCAGACAATCTAACATATTGCCATTTCTGTGCCTAGTTTACAGCTTTTCCGTACAGAAACCTGAACAAAACTGCCAAAGAACAACTGCTCAGCTTTATCAACCTTGTGGGTCTCTCCAGGATATGAGCAAACAACACTGAGGAAAGACATTTCACACCTTTCAGTTCCTAAGCCGCTATCTTTATACAAAGCCAGCATATTGTGTACTCCTCAAGCTTTTGCATGAACAGTGCAAGAACTCTGGCTCCACGGTATCGGCGTTTTCCGAAATCTTCGTCTAGGGAAACAGTTATCCATTATCATAGTAACAAGAGTAAATTTATTTTTGCTGCTGAAAAGGAAAAAAAAATCATTCAACTTAAAGGATTAACAGATATTAAATTAATATTTGTGTAAGGTTAAGCCCACAGACTGGCAAACAGTGAGCTCTCTTGTACATTAATAATCTGGAGATAATACCTGCTATACTTCAAAGACTTTAAAGGAAGCCTCTCAGTTGCATGTGAATTAATATGAATGATCAAGATTTAATTCAATTTTTAGCTGAATGATCAGAGGCCAGCGTTCAGTCATTGTACATTTTGTAGCAATTTGAAAATCTGTAATCCAAAAACATCCTTTAAAGGAAAAGTTCTACTTAAGTTGCTCAGCTTGAACCAAGAACACTTTGTATTAAATTTAACAAAATTGGTCATCCCAAGTAAAGAACTGTGTCATGTTTGATGAGTTACTGGAAAATATGAGGGTTAAGTTCATGGTGTAATCATTACAGATCATGCACTACATTAAGCTACATTTCAAAGTATTTGCCAAGCAATACTCTGGATAGTAATGCACAGAACTGGCAAAAGTAATCTATAATTAACAGGATAGGAGGGGAATAAGAAGAAAGGTAGGATATCAGCTTAAGTCATCAGAAAGCAGAGCAGGAGATGAGGGCTTATGTGAAGGAAGCTTATTTGGGGAGATGATCTAGGGAAATAGGCATGTAGGACAGGGAATAATGAAACAGGGGAAAAAGAAAGCCAATTCAAAATGGTGTATTTGTTAGTTTATCAATGCCGTGGTCAACTAGGCTTGATCCTCAAGGGATGCTCTGAGGATCATATGGACTATATCACATGATTTTCTCCTTGTTCCTTGGCTTCTTCTTCTGCCAGGGACAAGAAATGGAAGATATTATTGGCAGCTCTCTTCCCTCTTGAAAAAAGATTGCCTATGGGATGTTAATTTCCTCATATGCATTTGCACGTGTATAATTGCTAGTGGTCCTATATTGTAGATCCAGAGAAGCTGTGGGGTGGCAAACAAAAGAAGTGTAGTACTGCTGAAGTGAGGTACTTTCAGTCTACCTCTATGCAAAGATTCTTCCTAAAGCAATAGCTGGAGTCAAAAGTGGCTGAGAAAATGTGAGGTGGGGCACAGGAAGTGTTTACCCCTTGGCCTGCTCATATCTGTTCGTGTTCTCCATTACATCTAATCAGTCACAGAGTCTTCAGCATTATGACTAGCCAAAATCTCTATAAAAGACTTATGACAGGAAAGGTTGTGGAAAAATTTATGATCCCTGATTTGTGGTCTTGTGACTTTAACTGCTAGTCATTATTTTTCCCCTCCATGATTTATTCCAGATTTCTGTCACTCACAACAAGCACTTCAATGAGTTTTCCCCACTGGGTTGCTTACTGCTGTGGTTTTAATATTTTCCCAAAATTTCATGGGCAACTTATTCCCCAAATTCATAAGTTGATAGTGTTTGGAGTTGGGGCCTTTGGTGTTTATTGGGATTCGATAAAGTCATCAGGATGGGGTCCCCGTGATGGGACTGGTGGCTTTATAAGCAGAGAGAGATCTGAGCTGGCATGCTGTCAGTCTCTCACCATGTGATGGTTTCCATTGTGTAATGATGCAGCAAGAAGACTCTCACCAGATAACAGTGCCATGTTCTTGGACTTCCCAGCCTCCAGAATTGTAAGAAGTAAATTTCCTTTATCAACTACCCAGTCTCAGGTATTCTGTTATAGCAACAGATAATAAAGACATCTGCCTAGTAAAAAAACACAGACTTTCATCTGCAAGGCATCTGAGTCCTCATTTGTTTTCCCCTCATTAAGCCATAGTGTTGTAATTTACAAGTTGTAATTATCACTGGGTACATAAGCATCAAATACCACCTCAGTGAATCCACAGGATTCCAGAAGTACTCTTGCCCACTCTCACTGTGTTGCAGGAACTCTAGTTCTTCATAGTAATTTAACTCTATCAATGCTGATAATATAGGAAGTATATTCTTTTTCTTTTTTTCCACTGGCACAGCTAGCAACAAATAAACAGGTGGTAGTTGTGCCTTCAAGTTGATGGAACTCTTACAATGGAATTATGCTCAATGCAAAATTCTCTTTCTGGAAATCAGGACCCCTTATCTGGCAGAGCCTAAGGTTTCAGGGATGAGAAGCATACCTTGTGCAACTGGCTCATTCTGAGTGACGGTATGAGGACCTACCACACTTCTACACCTTGGTTTCTCATTTATGTATTCTAGCTGTTGAGGATGCACCAATATATGGTAGTTGTTGATTGAATGTATATACTATATCCTGAAGAATAGTCCTCAGTTCTGAAGGATATTGTCATCAAGCTTACACATACCTGAGCTTACAGTAGCCCATTACATTACTGTTTCAGAGTGGCATGATCAATAGCAGGACAGGTGGATTTTGTCACTTTCCTATTCCTGTACTCGCCCCTCCCCTGACATAAAATGTTAAAACTTGGTCTAAGGCAATATGGTAGGAGATTCTACACAGATCAGTCAGGCATTCTGTGAGCCCTTGGATGGTGGCGCTCATGGTGAGATTCTACACACATGGAAGGAAAACCCATGTGTGGAGTAGGTGTCATTTTAATATAGATAAGACTGCCTTCTCCAGTATGAAAAAGCCCAAGACAATTAACCTGGCAATCAATAGAGGCCACTACAGTTTCTCTTTATCATGTCACTGTATTTATTTCTTTCAAGAGATTTTCCACATTCTGAAATTATTTTACTTGTCCATTAATCCTAAGCAGAGTGCAAACTCCTTGAAGTTACAAGTGTTGTCTCTCTTATATAATATATACTCAGGAGGCCTGGACTGGAGTATGAACTGGATACATATTTCTCTTTGCACTCTGAATTGGTAGTTAATCTTTGATAATTAATTCATTAGGGCACCACTCAGAGGAGAACTTGGATTTATTGAATTCTTTCCACATGCCAGACAATATACATGATCTATGATATAGGTGTTGTAATTCTCCCCATTTTATGTTTGAGGAACCAGTTGACAGTGAACTTGCTTAGAGTCACACAATTATACAGCAGGGCTTCTGGATTCAAATTCAGGTTTGTCTGGCTCTGAAACTACTGCATCAGGATGCTTTACAGAATGATGGTTTGGCATCAATTCCTTGCTATTCTCTTTTGTGATGATGTATTATATTTCTGATAAATGTTCCAGACACAGCCAAAACTGTATAGATCATCTGTGCCAACAATTGTTTATTTCCTACTCTTGTGGATGGCACCACTCTCCACTCAACAGGTCCAGTCAGATAACCAGGAGTTATCTCTAACTTCTGTCTTTCTCACCTCCTCCTCAATCTTTCTTTTAATTGGTGTATCTGTTAAACGAAATGCCAGGCACACTTACATTTTTGTGATGGGTGTATTCCATTTAGATTTCTGCTCTTTGCACAATTTCTATTTCTGACAGAAAATTTGAATGTTATACCATCTGTTTAAAAACTGAATACCCACAATCCTATCAGCTACTTGCCAAGTCTTGTCAATTTTGCTTCCTAATATTTCCTAGTTCTGTTTTTCTCTTTAGTCAACAATTCCCCGAGTTAGTTCATGTCCTTGTTGGTTTCCATCTAGTTGCTAAACCATGGTGGAGATTTGCTATTTCTGTCTGTACAAAGTATTTTCCTCTTTCTGCTTCTAGTACACCCACCTTCTTTTAGGTAACACTACATTTACAGGTGTTTTTGGGCTTCCCTATCACAGTTGCAGATGACCATGGAGGTGAGCACTAAGCTTGGCCAATTAGAATGTTTCATTCTTTTTATTTATTTATTTAGAGACACGAGCTCACTCTGTCATGCAAGCTGGAATGCAGTAATGTGATAATAGCTCAGTAGAGCCTCGACCTGAACTCAGGGGATCCTCCTTCTTCAGCCTCTTGAGTAGGTAGGACTGTAGGCATGTGCCACCACACTCAGCACCTGGTTGGTTTTGTTTGTTTGTTTGTTTGTTTGTTTGTTTTTGTAGAGAGGGTCTCATTATGTTGCCCTAGCTGGTCTCAAACTCCTGACCTCAAGTGATTCTCCCACCTTGGCCTCTCAAAATGCTAGGATTTTAGGTGTGAGTCATGCCCAGGTCATCTCTTTTTAACCCATGTTTTTCAAGCTCAAAGGACATGATTCTGAGAGCGCCAAGTTTCTCACCACATAGGGAAGCTTGACAGGGTGATGGTATGTTTTGAGCCTATTTATCCCATCTAGCATCTGATTTGAGCTTATTCAGTTGAAAAGCATCCAGTAAATGAACTTAGTTTCTTGCCCTATCACTGCCCAATGTGGGTACCACATCCACATACCTCACTCTGGCATTAACTTTCTTTATGTTTTTTACCTGTTAATTCATCCTCCATATTGCTCGCCAAGTGAAGAATCTAAAATGAAAGTTTGCTCAAGTCACTGCTTGTTTAATTCTCCAACAATTTCCCTCAGTTTCTGGTAGTGCAGTTCAGTTCACACTCCTTGGTTTATTATATAAGATAGATGTTTCTACTTCCTTACCTGACCTCCCCACTCCCTGCTCCCTTTCCTTGCTCCACAATCCAGTTTTTCAAATGTGTCAACAGTTTTATACCTCCATACCATTTTATATGTTGCTACCATTGTCTGGAGAACCTATCTCTCTTTTTGATGTAGTTAGTTGATTCTTATCTTTCAAGTATCAGGCATTCAGGAAATCTTTCTTCAATCCAAATAAGGATCATATTAATTTGTAGTTATTGTTTTACTTGTCCGTTTTCCCTAGCAAACTCTGAACTTTAGGAAGGCATATGGAATGGCTTATTTGTCTTTATGTATTCTGTGCCTATCACAATGCCCGGCGTATAATAAGTGCTCTTAGTAAATGTTGCTTGAATGAATTAATGAGATTACTCCAACATGGAACCTTCTTGGATTTAGCCTTCTTATTCTCCTTGATTTGCACGCATTCCCTACAATGTATACCCACTGTCAATCTTCTTTCTGATGTCTTTGATAGCATGCATTGATTATGAGCAGAATCTCTGTTGAAACATATAAACCTTAACTATATTGGGGCAAATTCTTAGGCAATTTAGTTAAGATATCAACTTCCAAAAAGAGAATTCAAAATGGAAACTGCATAAAGTAACGTATGAAAACATCTTTTCTTTTCCCCTTGAGAAAAATGTGTCTTAGTTTTTGAAAGAAAGACTTAGACAAAATAGGATCCAAAGTCTACCTATGTCATAAATTTTTTCTTCCTGAAAAAAATGATTTGACTTTGAAGTATATCAAAGTATTGTGATAATAATGGCTCTGTTTGTATATAATTAAGTCAGATGTTATGGCAGACATTTGTTGACAAGAGGCATAGATGCTGTAAAAGTTCTGATTCAGTTTTCTCACAAAGCTGACGCAAGTGATTTTTTTAAATTAATTAATTAATTATTTATTTTTAGGCCAAGTCTCTTAGTCATCCAAGCTGGAATGCAGTGGCGCGATCTCAGTTCACTGCAACTTCTGCCTCCTGGGCTCAAGTGATTCTCCTGCCTCAGCCTCCTGAGTAGCTGGGATTATAGGCATGCACCACCATGCCTGCTATTTTTGTGTTTTTAGTAGAGATGGTGGTTTCACCATATTGGTCAGGGTGGTCTTGAACTCCTGACCTCAAGTGATTTGCCTGCCTCTACCTCCCAAATTGCTGGGATTACAGGCGTGAGCCACCGTGCCCAGCTCCGAGTAAAAAAATTTGATGGTGAAAATAGAGACAAGAAAAAATATGAAGAAATTACTCATTTTTTGTTTTTTAGTTTTGCATGATTAACTTTATTAAAGAGTTGTATTTCTTCAAGGATAATTTGATTCAAATTATTCAACATTAGCTTTTTTTAAACAAATATTTAATAACCTGCCCTTGTGACATTTGACCTCCTGACAGAAGGGATATCTAAAGCCTTTTGTTAAAGAGAAGTATCTAAAAGTGACTCTGGTCAAGATTTTCTGTGTTCAATTTTAGCTAAATTTCAATGTGTTTGTGATTGAGTCCGTGTGTGTGTGTGTGTGTGTGTGAGTGTGTATTCATGAGTACATGTGTGCTGAGGGAAGGGAAATTTTCGCCAAAGATGAGAACACACATGTTCAAAATCTTCCTGTAACAATCCTTTAAATTTACTAGCTTCCTCTGGATATATTTATTTTTTCCTAGGTCTTGGTCCTATGGAACTGTCTTATAATTTATAACTTGCAGTGGTAAGGTTCCTTTTTGTTTAGGCACAATGTTCAGTTTATTTGTAATTTCTTTTCTAGGTTCTAACTGAATCCTGAGCTGCCAAAGTTTCTTACAAACATTCTCTCATATTGCCTTTTTTATATTTTGGGAATGTAATACCTTAATCCACTATTTGAAGGTAACTGTTCTTCCATTCTTTTTCCTTTTTCCTTCAATTAGCCTTAAAATTTGATTAAACTATCTTCTCAAAGTTCCAAGTGTTTTTTCAGAATGTCATTCTTCAGGACATGTACAGAGAACCCCTACCTTCATTTGGAATTATCTCTGCAAACCTTCACTTCCTTCTATCTCACTAATCTCTCAGTCATACATTCTTTAATACCTCCACTTACCAGTCCTTTGTTAGTATCTGTACAACTTACTTGTGATTCAATTTCTCTGTTTCAGTGGAGACTGGGAAGGCTTTTGTATTTCTGGTTGTATTTTCCTCACAAGAGTAAAATCTACCAATTTATTTTAACATTGGACATAGCAAGCCCATAACTGACAATTTTGAAACAGATGTTTTGAATTTGTATTTTGTTTTGTGTTATGAAAGACAGTAGCCCATCATCTGTGCCCTGTAAAAATTATCTACATCTTGTATGTAGAAAGCAAAGGATAAGAAATACTTTCCTTTATCCCTTGAGAAGGTATTTCCAGTGTTAACAAGGAAGCCCAGACTAACATACAGAATGGAGCCCTTCTACTCTATTTGACACTTTGTTGGCTTCTAGAATGAAAGTGTCTTCATCAAGAGAGTATCTATATTTCATCACATGCAATCCCCTATTTAATTAGGCTAGGTCTTTTAAAAACATTTTTTCTAAATATTCTTCCTTTGTGTTTTGACGTTATAAATCAGAATAACTGTGTTTTCAGTTCTTCCTGCTGTTCAAAGGGGCAGTAGCGAGTTGTCCTCAAGGACTAGTTAGGACAGACAAAAGCATCATCTTATATCTATCACAGCCCAGACATGATCCTGAAAATTGTATTGCAAATTAACTTTTTAAACTGATAATAAAAATGAAAATAAATTCAACAAACATTAATTAAAGTTATTAACATAATAGTTACTTTGAAGTTTTATGTAATATTATATGTTGGTGGGGAGTTTTTATGGAAGTTTAACATTCAAGGATTTCTGCCTGTTTTGGGAAGTGGGTATGATTAGATTTAAATTAGATTCAAGCCAAATTTAGTTAGGAACATTTTCATAAAAGCATTGCATTTCCCTGTTCTTATGTTCTTAGAATAGGGAAGGTAGCCATTAAAATGAGAACATTATCTTCATTTTAAATAGTAACTGTAATTAATATTTATTAAGCACTCATAGTATATGAGGTCTATTATACTTCTTGCATTTAGTAACAGGCACCATTAAGAAAACTGTTCATTATGATTATCAGGTCTAAGCTGTTAACAATGATGCACAAAAAATTATCCTTCTTATTATTTTAGCTAGTGGGTAATTTGTCTATCTGTGATAATTTCGTTTCCACATTCAGAAACTATGTCACTCATGGAGAGGAGTAGATAAAAGTAAATGATATTCCTTCCAGTATGAAATTTCTCTTTACAATTTCTAATGTTCATTGGGATATAAATTTCAACTGAATTTACTCTGCACAGATTTTTTTTTGGGTAAATTTATGCAACCAATCAAGATAATGCTTGTTGCTGGAAACAGTGTGTCTTATCTGTTCATACTACTGGCATTTCACAGATAATTTCTAACTCAGGTCTCTGGCTGCCAGAACCAGGTAAACGACATTGGGGAGTTGGAACAATACTTTTCATAATAAAACTTTGCATGAAAGGAAAATGAAGGGCCTGTTTGGGCCCCAGTGTTCCTAGTTAGTGAACCTCTGGTTTAGAGGCAAAGAATGGCAATGAGCTCATGATGGCTTCATCGCACCAGGCAAAGCCAGGGACCTTTGGCTGTCACTGCTTAGGAAAGAACGTCTTTCGTGGATTTCTTTCTACAACCAACTTGTTTGGGTAGATCTTTACATTCAG
The DNA here is from genome assembly GCF_024542745.1 of Macaca thibetana thibetana. Lineage (NCBI taxonomy): Eukaryota > Metazoa > Chordata > Mammalia > Primates > Cercopithecidae > Macaca > Macaca thibetana. The sequence goes on from NC_065583.1 coordinate 82,914,192, forward strand.
ATAGGTTGCTTGAAAATATTTACTTTACAATTGGAAATAAAACAATTTGATATCATGGTCCCTCTTTACAGGTCACATTGTGATGGTGTTAGGATTTGGTAGCAGTTTTACAGTTACTTCTTCACAAAATGGTAGAACGTAGCAACGTCTCTCAGGGTAGCCCACTTGAGGAGGTGTTGGCCACAGCAGACAAAGCCATAGACCCAGGATGACCTTGCAAGTTGGTCCCTGATCCTGCTTCCTGCAGGACCACCTTCAAAATCACCTTTTTATTTGTCTTTTAGGTCAATTCATATTTCCTGGGATTCTGTATTCTGGGGCTGTTGTGTCTACCTTATCTTTACTACTTAACCACAGCTTGACTACCATATTGTTTTCAGAGGAAGAAAAGATCTTAGCAATCATTATTATGAACTTTCTTGTGGAATAGTCATTTCTTGTACTTTTCTTACGCTCATTATTGAAATGTGAGTTATATGAGGATAGTGAGAATGCATATGGCCTTCAGATTTAAAGTGAAAGCTCATTCATTATAAGTCATTGTAGATATTATAGTATTACAACATGGCACAAGTATACATATGTAACAAACCTGCACGTTATGCACATGTACCCTAGAACTTAAAGTATAATAATAATAAAAAAATAATAATAATAAAGGAAGACATAATATTATAAACATGTATGAATCTACTACCAGAGGAAAAAAAAAAAGTGCCATTTTGGGGGGTGGGGTGATATATGCTACATGTACATGTTTTTCAAAGGAGCGTGTGCCTTCCATGACTACTTATTCCAGTTCTAGCACATTGCCTCCTCCATACCCACTTGTCCAAACGCAGGTGCTTGTTCTTTAGCTCCCCTGAGTAGGAAGATTTCTATATTGAGACAGACCAGGGTGTCCCCAACATAAAGATTAGAGACAAAGAGCCAAGAATGTCATTGTCCCTCAAGTTTTACTCTCCTTGGACTCCTGTCTTATTTCTTAATTTTTGAATAGTGTTTATTTCTTAATTATACTGATAATGTCCTTTCACAATCACAGCATAATAATCAAAATCAAGAAATTATAGTATTATCATGAAATCGATAGGCTCTTTTAAAATTTGTTTAGTTGTTCCAGTAATGTTCTTTTTGGTCTCAGGATCCAATTCAAGATCATGCATTGTATTTAGTTGTCATGTCCTTGGCCTCTTTCAATAAGAAATAGTTTCTCAGTCTTTTATTAACTTTTAAAATCTTCATTTTTGAAGAGTATAGATTACTTTGTAGAAAGTATCTCTATTTAGATTGTCTGACGGTTCCTCATGATATATAAATTTTTGGCAGGAATGCCCCAGGAGTGATGCCATGCTCTCCTCAGTGAATCACATCACATATGTCAACTATCCTATTAATGGTGCTGTTAACTCTGACTAACTTGGTGAAGATGAGGTTTATGAAGGCTCTCCGGTGAAAATTTCATTAACAAGTATGTTGTACTTATGAATTCATAAGAATATTGTGAGGAGATGCATTGAGACTGTGTAATATCACGTTCCTCATTACAATTTCACTGATCAGTTTTAGCACCAAGGATGATTCTTTGATTCTTGTCTGAATCAATTATTACTATTGTGGTTCCCAAATTGTAGTTTTCTAATCTGATTATTCTTTGGCAATTTACTTTTTTTTCTTTACAAATATTGTTTATTTTAATGAAACTGGTACAATGTCCATTTAAAACCCATATCCCAGACCAAAAAGTACAAATAAAATCAAAAAGAGCAGTGTTCTGTTGTATTCATTTCTGCATGTATAACTTTATTAATTGCTAATGAAAATTAGAACTTTTCTGGGATCTTCTGACAAGATTTTAAAAAAATCTTAAAATGCCTTTTCTTCAGTGAAGCCATCTTTGGAGTAGTCATTACTCTCACCTTATCTGTCATCTTGACTTCAACCTGATATTCCTCTTCTTTTGGTCCAGACCCTCAAATTTTAAAAGTAGTTTCAAGTTAAGGAAAGGACATTTTTCCACAGTTCGTTTTTCTGAAAAACTTCCATCTCCCACTGAAAGTCGTAGTCCAGGCATGAAGCAATCATGTGCTAGAACATCAGGGCCAACTGGAAAGTCATTATGAACACTTGCATTTGATTGACCTTATTTATCACCACAAGCCTGAAAATGCAATATCCTGAAAAAGGTGGCCTCTCTGTGCCCACAAAATTTTTAAAAAGGAGAGGGCCCTATGAAGGGGACTGAGGCTTGATCACCAAAAATCAGCACGATGAAAACAAACAATAATGAATAATGAGCACTAGAACTACAGTTGGCAGTCTACTATAAGGTAGAGCTTTCACTTCTTGCCAATCTACTTATTTTTATCTGTATGATTTATGGATTTTATGCAAAGGGATATATTCCATTAATATAATTTATTTTGGATGTGCAAATTTTCCTACCGTTTGCAAGCAGGCTGGTTGCTTGTTTTATTTGACATGTCCTGATATTCTTTGAGCAATTCCTTACTTTGTAGTACAATAAGATGGCCCATTTCCATTTTGTATTTTTCTGTTCCTAGCTCTAACAGTCAGCTGTTTTTTCAGACAGTCCTAGTTTCTTTTAATGAAGTATGATATTTAGAAACCATTTTCTGAATGCTAGGTGTGCTCATTGTAATCAGTTGCATTATTGGAGGCTTTCTCTATTTATCTATTAGAAGAGCTAAAAAAATTGTGTATATATTCAAATATATATCATCTATCTATCTATCTATCTATCTATCTATCTATCTATCTATCTATCTATCTGTCTATCTACCATCTATCTATCTACCATCAATCTATCTATCATGAGTTCACATTCCAATTCACCACTTTAGGCCTCTTTCTCCTTTCCCCTTGTAACACTGTTCTTCATTAATAAGAAACCTGACTCTTTTTATTCATAATATGTTTATGTATCTGTTTAACCTCTCTGTAGCTAACCAACTTCTAGTTGTGCCTGCCTAAAACTGACCCACCATTAAAATGAAGGGGAAGGAAGAGGAAAGATAAAGGAAAAGAGAATAGTTAGAAAGCTGGGTCCTGGGCATGCCACATTCTCCCTCCCACCACCACTTTCCATAAAGAAGGTGATAAGGGAGATGGGGTAACTGTTTTGTTATGGCAGTTAGCATAATACGTTACATGTAGTAGACACTCAATAAGTATTAATGGAGCGAATAAAGGATATTTCTGGGGCAAAAATTAATTTTATCTGAGAATATGCCCTCCTTAAATATTTGAAATAAGGATTAATCTTCTAAACAAAATTATTTGGCATTAATTTATTTAAATAACAGGATGAGTTGGATAATCTGCTGAAGGCCTGGACTAAATCAGAGGTAGAGACAACATCAGAATGCTAAACTGTTACCAGTTTGGCTATTAGTTTCTCTGCTTCTTTTTCTTTTTTGACTACCGTTTTAATATTTACATTTAAATTTTGGGAAATATAAAAAATTTTCAATTTCAAAAATCTTCTTCAAACCTCCTCTTGAGAAAAGCTCTCCTATTTTCATCTAATTTTTGAAGAACAGAGGGTCAAAGGTAGACAGAATCCCTAGAAACCAGAATTGGTGGGCTCTAAACCATTGGTTGACCCATTTCTGCAAAGTTAAAACAGTGACAGTTTGTATTTACATGGTACTTTCTACTAGCTAATTGCTTTATTTTCAGTTTTCTTAGAAATTTATTTCAAAACCTATGTGAAATATATAGGGTGTTTGGATCAGTTATTGAAGGATAATAATGATTTTTCTTCATAGAAAGTCTTCAGAAAAAGTATCTTTCTTTCACGTTGAGATGGACTTTCCTTTCCTGAATCCAAGGGGTTATCTTTAGAAATTGTCTTACAGATAGATAGATTGAAAAAAATTAGTTGTTAAAATGCTTTATTAATCTACAAAATTTTCGGTTGTCTTTTCTCACTTAATAGTGTCAGGCTTCAATTCCAGTGAGTGTCAGAGGATTTGAGAAGTCTAGTGCAGTTGCCAGGGGCAATAGTTTTAATTTTTATGAATTAATTTATCTTCCCTGCACATGATTTATTTTAGCTGTGGCCTAATTTCTTTCAAGCCTTAGTCCCAAGTGCCTGTGATAATTTGCAAAACTTGATGAGATAATCTGGAGTTTTCCACGTGTCGATGTAGGATAACTGCTTCTGATTTTGCGGACAGAAAACTGAGAGACATAATAAAGTGGAAGATTGCACTACAAGTCGGCAGAATAGCTAAACTAGGTCTCAGTCACTTAACTCACTATCCGATTAGAAGATCTCTACCTTATTAACTTCTTTTTTCAGTCTGATTTCCATCCCAAGGCGTGGGTGTCTTTATTCCATACATGAAGCTTTATTTGCTTCAAAGGCACTCCTACACAGAGGAGAATAAACACGCAGTTAGATTGATTGGTATTTTGCCTTGGGATTTGTAAGGATGTTTGTTGAAGGCTAATACTGCGAACAGGGTTAATGATGTGGAATTCAAGATGAAGACTCAATTCTTGACCTATTGTTTAAAATTATATAGCTACGTGACACAAATTTGATGGTGAAAACTATTGGTCATGAGCATTCATCTAGTAGCATTTAAAGCCAAATAATTTTGCATGGTAATCTCTCCACTACTGACAAGAAACTCTGTGTTGCAGAGTCTTCCTCAACTGATTTTAATAACTTCTCCTCTAGTACTCCCCTAAGCCACTAGACATGTTGATTGATTTGTGAGTATTCAGAGTCAAAACTGATTTTAATGTTGATCCTGGTAAAATATTATCCAAAAAATAAAACCGACACTCCTCTTCACTTTCTTCTCAAACTATTTTAAATATTTTAAAGAGAAAAAATGATATCTATTTCTATTTTTAGAACATTATTTCTATCCCTGCTGCCCTCCATCATTGCTGATCACCCCAAACTGGAGGTTAACTTTGGGTTTCTTTGAATTCATATTTCCTTTCTCTTTTAGTGTGCTCTGAGTGAACTGTAACAACTCAATGTGAACTCCCATCCTACCTGCCAATCAGTGACTCATTTAATAAGCATAAACTAATAAAGGAATGATCAAGTATAACATTTTGCATATCTGTTTATAAGGAAAAAGATTGGAGATGCTGATTTGGAAACAGATTAGGGGAAAAAATATCCCTTTTCTTTATGCCCAGGAGCTCACATTGACCACTCTCCTGAAGGAGAAGAGATAAGACAACCTGAATATCACTTAAAAAGTATATCTCTTAAAGGCCAGACATAGTGGTTCATGCCTGTAATTCCAGTGCTTTGGGAGGCAAGAGGATCACTTAAGGCCAAGAGTTTGGGACCATCTTTGACAACATAGCAAGATCCCATCTCTCAAAAAAAAAAAAAAAATTACCTGGGTGTTTTGGTGTATACCTGTAGTTCCAGCTACTTGGAAGGATTGCTTGAGACTAGGAGTTTGAGCTTACAGTTAGCTATGGTCATGCCACTGCACTCTAACCTGGGCAACAGAATGAGATCTGTCAAAAAAAAAAAAAAAAAAAAAAAAAAAAAAAAAAGAAAGAAAGAAAGAAATTAAGTAAGAGAACATTCTCACTGAAAAGAGACCTTCAACTTCTATGAGTGAGGAGATGTCTATTTGGAGTGACCTGCCTGTTATCCTTACTCATTGTCTTTTAGCATTCCAAATAAATGTGGATGAACAATAATACTGTCATCCATAGGACTCACAAAAGTGTTGACTAGGTCAGGACTCGCCCAGTAAAATCCAATTTAGTGCTCGGTTGAATAGAGACTTGTAGCATAAAAAGCAACTTGCTAGTTTTAGGATCCAGGCTAATTCTATCTCCTCTTCTCCTGATTTGACTGCTGCTGCCCTCCTGTGTTCTTGCTCTAGGCTCTGCAAAGAAACAGTTTGAGAGGAAATCATAAACATTTGATTTAATTAAAACCATTATTAACACCACTTTTTGTCTCATTTCTTCAAGTGTCAAGGTACAGATTACATTTGAACAATGGTGATAAATATAGAGGGAGAAAACACAATTCTTTTATGGCTTGTAAAAAATAGAGCAACGCCTGTAGTCCCAGCTACTCGGGAGGCTGAGGCAGGAGAATGGCGGGAACCCGGGAGGCGGAGCTTGCAGTGAGCTGAGATCCGGCCACTGCACTCCAGCCTGGGCGACAGAGCGAGACTCCGTCTCAAAAAAAAAAAAAAAAAAAAAAAAAAAAAAAAAAAAAAAAAATAGAGCAACACAAGAATAAGATACCCTGTAGTAATTAAGCATTTCCTGGTAAGCGGTTTCCTTTAAAGTTGAGGTTTCCAGGGCTAGCAGCTAGGGTGATACATTCAAACATTTTCACTCAAGTCAAATAAAAAAAAAAAAAAAAAAAAAAAAAAGGAGGGAAAAAAAGCAATCCTAGTTTAACCATCTGATCCTATGCCGAGATATCCAGTGCTGTTATTTAAAAGCCACAAGTCACAGGCACTGTGCTATTTTCTGCTCCAGCTGTATAACTTTGGCTTTCATGTAGATACCCACATTAAATGCCAAGAAGAACCATATTAATTCTCTTCATCTGCTACTAACCCTTATACCTTTACATTTAGTTTGAAGAATTCATAATGTTCAGCCATATGCTGTTACTAATATTGTTAATCACTGGATAAAATGAATAAATTTTTGTTCACTTGTGGGTGTTTCTTGTGGTTAAATATATTCCTTGTTTTTCATGGGTAACTAATTTATTCTGGTTTGCTTGTTTTTTTCTTTTTTTTTTTCTTTCTTTTTTCTTTTTTTTTCTTTTTTAGGTTTTAAAACTGAAATTTCCACACTCCCCAAATCCCTTTAATTCATGGCAAACCAGGTTGGTTCATGACCCTAGTTGTGAATGACTTTCAATTCTACTATTTGATTCTTTCCTTTGGGAAATTTTCTTTTGAGAAATAGCTTAAGTATAGTTAACATTTACTGAGTGTTTAATATATGCCTAGTACTGTTTCAGTCCTTTAAATGAATTCGCTTTTTTAATTCCTTCAAATTCCAAGGCAGAGAGTTGATTTATACAGTGGCACAGGTATGTGCTGTACAACTTTAGGGAGCACCAATCACAGAGATGAGGTGGCCCTGATGAAAAAGGTAGGTATGATTATTATCCGTATTTTATAAATGACAAAAGGGAAGCATAGAAATATCAAATAACTTGCCTGTGATCAAACAGCTGTAAAGTAGTAAATGGAGTTTACCCTGGCAGTCTTGTTTGAGAGCCCACAATGGGGCTATATTTAATCACAGTTGCAGTAGTACTCTTTATTCACATTTGAAAGCACATTTATGTATATGATGTCTTTCTGTCTTTACTTCCTCAAAGCTGTCCTGGAATTGTTACATTTGTGGTGCCTAACCTGGTAAATTTGCTCCAACCAAATTGCTCAAATATATCTTTCATAGTTTTTTTCTGTTTTCCTAGAATTACTGTTGAACAGCGTGGTGCCTAAAATATGCATATCTTTTCTAGTTCAGTATGAAAATATTATTGTCTATAGACAGCAGTGCCCAAAAGAACTTCCTGCAATGATGGAGATGTTCCAGAGCTGCAGTGTCCAGCTCAGTTGCCCCTAACCACGTGTGGCCCCTGAGCACTTGCAAAGTGTCTAGTACGACTGAAAAACTGAATTTTTTTACAATTTTAATCCCTTTAGATTAAATTTAAATACCTGCATATAGCTAGCAGATACCATATTGGACAGCACAGTCTTTAACACATTTATTGTTTAAGCATAGCTTAAGATTAATTATGAAAATTATACTAATTGCTTCATAAGTTACAAGTGCACCTGCCAACTAGCTTCTACATAATTAGACATAAAGGGAAAAAGAGATAGAGACATTAATGAGAGAGAATCCATAATAAGGGAAAGGATGCTTTCATTTCCATATTATTCTCATCTAATAATGTTTCTAAGAGTGTAAAGAGGATTACAAAGTAGATTACTTTGGGGATCATAAAATTCATATTCAGAAATTTTCATGGGCACTGGACATAGGGCTTAGAGTTATCAAATTGAAGATGAAATGTGAAAATCATGGCTTTTAGGAAAACATTGCAAAAATTATCTCTAAAATATCAATTAGCCTTAGTTATTGTCTATCTCCTTCCACCACCTATGTTTATTCACAATTTTACATATAATGTGTGGAATGTAAATGTAATTTGTTTTCTACTATTTTAATACATTTTTGACAAAAGATATAACTGAGGTTTGTACTAAAACATACTTGGGAAATTTCTGCAAAACAAAATCTACCCCAAGTAATAAACATTTGTCCTTTGTCCTTTGACTCCTTTGAATGATCGAGTGGAACAGCCAGAGATACCTAAATAGGAGTGGTTATTAAAACCAGCTAGATAGCTAATTTCTCAATTTCAGGCCTTTTCTTGGCCTTGCCTGACGATTTTTGTTGCACATCATTAATCTGGAAAAGCATGCTCACAGGGAAGCCACCTTCTGGAAGCAGCAGCCCATCAGGAGCAGGTGTGTCCATTATTGAGCAGCCCCTGAGCACTGCTGAGGCCCTTGCTGTTGGCCACTGCTCTCTTCAGGGCTCGGGCTCTCACCAGAGCCCAGGTGCATTTACCTTGCCAGTCAAAGCTTCCCTTTGCTTCCAGGAAAAAAAGATTTTTAAAGGCCCCTTTGCTGACTACTTCCTGAATCTCAGTTTGTAGTTGAGCCACCTGCAGTCACGGATGCCTTCTTCTCTAATTTCACATGTTCACTTAATAGTGATGCCATCAGGTAGGGTTGGCAGATAAAATATGGGATGGCTGGTTAAGCTTGAATTTCAGATAAACAACAAATAATTTTTAAAGTTAATTATATCCTGTATAAAATTTGAGTCATACTTATACTAAAAAAGTTATTTGTTGTTTATCTTAAATTCAAATGTAACTGGGCATCCTGTGTTTTGATTTGCTAAATCTGGCAATGCTACGTTAGGGCCACTTTCCAAATCTTAACAGTGAGGAGAGAGCTCACACAACTCAAACTTTGTGGGAAGATGTCACAAAAGAGTGTGGTTTATCTTTCAGGAATACCAAGTATGCTTTTCCTGGAGTGACTAAGACTTTGATAACAGGAATAATCGCCGAATTTGGGTCTTAGCTTTGACAAAACAGCGTTGATGGACCTAATAACTTACTAACTGGCTCTGGCTGAGTGCCCCATGGAGCTTCATTTAATTACCACAGAATGACAATTTAAACTGCAGAAGAAGGTCAGTGACTAATTCAGGCTCTAGAATTCTTTTTTTCTCGTATGGCGATGTGAAGAGCAGAACTAAATGAAGTAGCTTCAGTTCTAAGAGTTGCTTGTGTCCAATAATGAGACATGATATTGTTAATAATTTGCAGGAGATTTGTTGTTACAGCTAGCTGAAGCTGCAGAAATTGGGGCAATATACTTAGAGGTATCAGTAGAAAAAAATTCTCATAATGATTTACAATGCACAGTGTAGAACTGAAAAAAAGAAGAGAATGCATACATTGGTATAATAAACTTCTTATTAAATGGAGTCGATAATATAGGCACCAATGCCTTGTTCATCAAACTGCTAATGACAAAAGGGACAGAATCAGGAAAGCAACATGACTTTGCAGTCCACTTAGCAACTTCTGTCTCTATCAGAGGTAATTCTAAACTTCAGACAAAGCCACAACACTCAGTCCCAAACAGTGCTTTTTATAGCTGTCTGAATTTGTTTCATCTCCCCTTTATTCTTGGATTAGTGGCTTTAAAATGGAAATGTTGGATTCATTTCAGTTATTAGGCTGATGCAAGCATTGTAATTTTCTCTCTTGAATTCTTAAATGTGTTGATTGTACTCTGGGAATTTTATGGTTCTTTTTAAAAATACTGAAAGTGTTTGTTCCATTTTTTCTGATGTAATTGCTTGTACTATTAATTCCCAACTCAATTATATTTGAACTTTTGTAGGGGAATCAAGGAGACACAAAAGACATTCTAAATGATAAACTTCCATTTCTTCTTTCAAAATGCAAATAAAACTATTTTGGAAGAAATTGGAGGGAAAGAAATTGCTTTAACGTGGAACTTATTTTGAGTCTGGAAGTCTTGGTTTTTTAAAAGAAATACTCTGGTGACCAAAACAAATGGTGGTGAGTTGGTGACACAATAATTGGCAGCCTCTGGTGTCCAAGGCCATTTGCTTGAATTATTTACGTCTCAAAACTGACAGGAATTTCATAAGAGCAAATAAGGCAAATCCAGTGGGTGTCATTTATCTGCTGCAATCACACATGTGATTGGCGGCAGGTCTCATCTGCCAGAGCTGATGCCTTAAAAACCCAGGGGAAGAGTTTATTTCAAGACAGTCCCACACCCCTTATGGTTTGATTAGTCTTTCACCAGCTCGATTCTATTCATTGCCAAAAGAAGGTTGACACAAAGAAGAAAATTCTTGTAATGTCTGCTTTAAAATAACTCAGTAACAGGTATTGTTACTGAAACATCTCCTTAGACTTTAAAATGATCTTTTAACCCCTTTTCTTAAAAAATACTTTAAAAATTACCTGAAACTGACTGAATTATGATTTTTTATTTTACAGTGGTATCGTATGTGGCCATTATAGTCTGGCAGCCTCCTAAGATGGGTTTGCAGTTATGTCTCTGGGACTCAGATGGCCCGTGATGGGAGCATCCCTCATTAACTTGATTTTCTCCCTCTGTGGTGCCTTCTGGCAAGGCTGGTAGAGATGGGATGTAGTTCCATTGTATTTGCCTTTGGAGCTGGAATAGGGAATGAGCAAAATTAAATTGCCTCAAGACAATTTAGGTAGTCTTCATTATGTACAGATGACTGGCTCCTTTTACTCATTTTCTTGTGAACTTTGGAGAAACATTCATGGAATCTATGATCCTTAAAATTTATCTTATAAATTTTAAGAAATAGGTTTTTAATGCTTGAAGAGAGCAACACACTTATAAAATATTCATTGGAGTTTGTATTTATTTATTTTTGCCTTGGGCATTACAATAAATTCTGGAAATTAAATGAATGACGTAATACTCTTCAGATTTAAAAACACTTTATATTCCATATTTTTATATACTTTATTCATCAAAAGTCTATGAAAGTAAGCTATTCAGAGTATCATGGTCTTTGTTCACAATTAAATTGTTAAAGTTATAATCAATTTATGCCAATTGAAAGTTTTTTCCTTTGGACATCCAGTAGGTAAAATGAATTAGTGGTTGTCAGTGTCATTTATGGTAAAAAGAGGACCTTCCTCTTTTTCCTATTTTTCAAATAGTTTTTGAAAAATAAATACTGTCTTATTCACAAGTAAAAGTTATGAGGAAATATTCAACTTTTATCTCATTGGCAGGGGTTTGGGAGACTGGAGAACTTAACTATAGTTCAAGGGAGTGTTAGCTCATTCATGGGACAATCTTTTTTTTTTTTTTTTTTTTTTTTTTTTTTTTTTTTTTTGAGAGGGAGTCTTGCTGCTCTGTCACCCAGGCTGGAGTGCAGTGGCGCGATCTCGGCTCACTGCAAGCTCCGCCAAGGGCCAATCTTAAGAAGAACTAATAGTCCAATGGTCCCTAGAAGAGAAATATTTAGTTTCAAAAATATTCTACTAGGGGCAAATAAATTAATAAAATAAATAAGTAAGTAAGTAAAAGAGGTCTGTTTCTCATTGCAACTCGTTTTTCTGTTTCTTCGAATTATCTTAAATCTGTGGTATGTAGTTTCTTCTTAGGCTGAACACAAATATAAAACTTACTGTTACAGACCCAGACACTGAAGGCAATTGTACTAGCAGGGGGAAAGCAAAAAGATTTCTTCTCCCCAAAGGGGGCTTTTTAGCCTTTATTAAGTGGGTTATCTTTTCAGTGGTACCAGGCTTTCCTCGATCTTCTTAGATTGTGCAGCACTCATTTCTCCAGGTTGGCTGAGGAAATTGCTTCTCCTGCCACCTTGGACTACATCCACCTTAAATGTTTGTGGACTTAGTGTGAGAGCGGAAGGCTCTCCATAAATCATTTTGAGATTTGCTCAGACTTTTAAGAGTGCCTCTGGTCCAGGCACATGTGAAAAGGTTTAAGTCATGCAAATATCATGAATAAATGAGTTGTATTCATCTCTAACTCCTGTGTTTACAAAGATGGCCCGGGCAGCTGGAAAAGCAGTCAAACCTCACTCAACACTTGACATTAAGTTTAACCTCTGCCTAAGGAAATAAGCACTTAAAATCTGCTGAATCACTCGATTCTCACATGTCTTTCCATGGGAACCTTAGACTAGGGGTTTTCTGATATACCCTTTGACCGGGTGTGTTTGCAGTGAGAAAAACTCTTATTATTCTTTCACTGCTCAGCTTGAGGTTTTGGAATATAGCTCCTTCTTTTAAACATACTAAGATACTTGAAATTTTAAAGACTTCTTTTCTTAGCCATTCTTGCCTTCTAATTTACCTCCCAAGGTCCTGTGACCAGCTCATTTCTCTGTTTGGTTCAGAGAACAGTAAGAGATGACACTCTGTCACATCCAGATCAGAAAAGACAGGCAGGTGAAATGCCTGGGACCACTTCTAACCAGCTGATGACTAGTCTGAAAACATCAGGCTTCTCAAAACTGCAGAAAATGTTTCCTCATTAAAGTATTTTAAAAGGAATATCTTTAATTACATTGTATCTAGTCAGTCAATGAATGAGCTTTGTCTCAGCACCTATAGATAAAGTATTAGTGAATGAGGACCTGGGAGATTGGACATGGTCTCTGCCATCAACAACCATGCAATACCATAATAATAAACATCCAAGGGAAATAGGTGTATGTGAAAAAACATAACTACTAAGCAGACAGAACGTTTACTATTAAAAGAGAGTTGATGTTAGTAAGGAAAACTTCCAAGAACAGCTTTAATGCTTAAGAGTGAATATTAATTAGTTTAAATATGACAGAAAAGGGTTATGAATATTCAGAATTCATCCCTCCCTGAACTACACCCAGCACAAAACTGGTAATTGCATAACTACATCACCTTTTATGTGTGTGAGATATGCTGAAGAAATTAATAGCTTTCATTATGGAAAAAATATACATCTTCTCCCAAGGGGTTGTGTTATAGCCTTCCTCAATGTGCCTGTTTGCTCTGGCAGGCTCAATAGTCTCTTTGCAGAAATTTTTTTTTTTGGAGTGGGGAGGAGCAATAGTCCCTCTCTCTTCCTCTTATTAGATTGTAGCTCATTCAGGAAGTGTGAAATCATTGTATAGCTGAATTGTGGACAGAGTGCTACTACACAGATGTTAGCATTAATGCTGTTATCAGCATAGAGTGAAGAAAGTTGGTTGACAAAGAGTTTTCTTATTACCTTGGTGTGGAGGTGTTATATGTATTCTGTTAACTAAAGACAATATTGAACTCGTTACCTTCTTTTTGTTTCTGTAGGGGAGAAAGCATAGTTAAATGACTATTACAAGCACATAATTGAAGATAATAAGGAAGAAAAAAATTCAGATGTTCTGAAAGGATGATACATTTCTTTAATCTACTGTAAATTTTATTGATTGTAGAGTCAAGTCTTTGTACTATATTGTGTTGTGAAAGCTTACAGAGGATAAGACCAATTTAAATTTTAATTGTATATCATTTCAAGATATTAGATTAAGCTATCAATGACAACTAAGAACAACAATAATAATAAGCTTTTATTGAGCCCTGTGCTAAATTCCTTAGATTTATTTTGAACAGAAAAAAAAGAATTAGTAGTTATTTTTATAGTTATCTTTTATGAGCAACTAAAGAGAGTGGCAAAATAAGAGTTCTTTCTTCAGTTGCTTAGTAAGATGGCATATGTAATCTTCAACACTCAATGTAGTTCTCAGTTGGAGTCTATTTTTCTAGTTGGATTTCACATGTCAAACAAGTTGATAAAAATGCTTTTGAAACTTTCAGATAAGGAGTCTGAAGCTGAGGCAAGCAAAAATGTTTTTTTTGAGTAGCACATAGCCAATTAGGTAAAATAAGTTTTGTTCATACCAGCACATAAATAAAAATAGGTAATAACATTTTCTTAGGAATATATAGAGACTTTCAAAGTACTCTGCACCCAATTTCATATATTTTCCACATACAATGTTTTTTAGAAGAAAAAAAAATTATTGTAACTATTTACTAAATAGGAAAAGTTATGGGCTCTAAAGCAATTTTCCTAAAACCGGTTTACTGAGAGCTAGTTTTCCACAAGCCAATTCACTAAATTACCAATTCGATAACAAGTAATTGGAATATAATACTAAGAATAATATGCTCATAGTCGTTGAACACATATTTAAAACGTTTCTTAAAATATATTTGATAAATTAGTACATTTGATGAATTTGTCATTCTGCAAATTGATTTTTTAGTGAATTGGCCTGCTTTCAAACTTACAGATTCATTTCATTCTATGCGAAATAACACATTTAATATACACATACTATGTGCCAGGGATTGGTTGTTTCATACTGAATGAGGTAGTCCTTGACATCAGAAAAATTATAGTTTGGTGGACAAGGCAGTCAAGAATACCATCACAGAACAGAGTATCATGGTAGGAGAGTTACAGGAACATTGTGAGAGACCCTAGGGGAGAAGCAGCTTATTTCATCTGGTTATTGGCCACAGGACGCTTCTAAGAGAAGACCATGTTTTAGCTGAGATTTAGAGGCTAAAAGTGATTTATTCAGGAAGTAAGCACGTGATCAGAAAGTAGGTCAAAAAATGAGAATGTGCTAAGACAGTCTTTTTCAAACTGATATCTGTCCTGCCTATCTTCCAGGGATCCTCTGAAGTACTATATGAGGTTATGGTATAATTGTTATTGTGATCCAGACTATTCAGTTCATATGTACATGCATAATTATCATAGCTAACACTTACATAGTGCTTACAATACAATGTGCCAGGTATACATTAAGTCATATATGAATTCATAGTTATAATGTCTTATAACTGTCAGAATAATTTTTTGAGTTAGATAATAGTATTATCCCCCCTTTATAGTTGAGAAAATTGAGAACTGAAACCACGTGGCACTGAACAGCATTCAAATTCAGGCTATGTGTGCACTTAATCTCAATGTTGAACTGTATTCCAGGAGACTCTTTGGGATTCTTGAGTCATGTAGGTTTCTTTGCCCCTACCTATTTTAGACATCTTTTAAATACAATAAAGAGATCACAAACTACTGGATTTTTGGATGTTTTAAATATCCATCCCATATCACTTTGTGATGGGCCACTTCTCTCTGATGTATGTGTGCCTGCCTCTAAGAATCGGTCTTCTCATCCATATTTTTGTTTCTTCTGATTACTGAGGGCCCAGGATTAATTAACTAGACTATTAGAATTATGTCTAAAATAACAGAAGTGATCATGGAAAAAGCCTAAGGTGTATCCTGTAAGTGAAGTACTGGAGTATTTTTACAGGGACTTGTTAACATTCATATTGATTTTGCTGTTTTTCTTTGAGGTTGTTCTGGATAGCCAAAGTTAGCAGCTATCCATGGTGACCACAAAGCCTAGATTTCAAGTAGTTGGTCTCATATTTAGAAATAATTTCAGTCCATATGTTCCAATTTTGATCACAAGCTTTTGTTCCTATATATATATATGTATAAGGAACTTCCAGAGAAGCATTACTGAATTACGTGGTATCAACAAGAAAGTCAGGCCCCTGGGTTGTACATCCTATAGGTTTTTCTGAAATTCCTTGTACGCTTGAGTTCGTTAATGTGAAGAACAAATTTCCAAAAGGGATGTAGGAATTGGAGAAGAAAATACCCATTTGGTTGGTTGTCCAGCCTTTCTTCTGACTGTGCCAAGTGTAAGTTCTGGTCTGGTTTTGAATAAGTCAATCAGGAAAGTTTCCTAGGTCTCCCTTTCAGGAGCGTCATGGCCTAATGACGGTCACATTCAGGAATGCCTTGCTGACTTTCAGCACAGACATCACTCATGACTCTGGTCATGCTAACCCAGGACTGCAATATCATGCTAACCCAGGACTGCAATATAGCTTGCTTTTATGGGTCCTCATATATCAGATGAAGTACCAGATAATTATGTAAAATACCTTGGATGAATCCCAGAACAAAAGTTTTCAAATGGCAAACAGATTAATCATACACTAAAGGAAGGCATAGGACCCACTCATATGCTATTAGATAAAATGGACATCCCTGAGGAATATCTTACTCTGAAAAAAATGCCTCGAGCAAGAGAAAAATCAGCAAAAACTGAAGAGCAGTCCAAAAATTCTCTGTTTTCTCCAAATTCTATATATTCTTCCTTTCCCCTCTCTAATCTTCCTTCCCCAACCCTGCAGCAGTCAGGCAAGGTGTCTTTGTAACAAATGTTTGCCTGCACACATATATACTTGAAGCATTTTCTTACTCATGCATATTGTACTTTTGCACTCAGCTCTTTACTATCGTTCCCAAAGTCCTATGTTCAAGGCTTTTTTCCACGTCCAAAGCATCTGTGATCTTATATTTTATTTTTGATGCTACACAAACGGGGCTGGGAAAACTGCCCAGAAGCTGTCTTGAGTAGCGGCTTTCTAGATCTGTGTAAAGTGGACAGACACTGGGTACTGTTCCTTTGGGGTCTTTATATAAGATTGTTCTTTTTTTTCCGAGAACACTCAACGAACTATAACTCCTAAGGCCTGTACAACTTGAATTAATTCAAGGATATAAGCAGGTAAACAGACCTAAAACCCATATAACAATTAGAATAAGGAAAAAAAAAATAGCCCTTCTATCTTGAACAAACATCTATGAAATACGTTGTTCTTAATGAGGTTGATTAACCACTTCCTAATTTTTTAAATCTTTAATATTTTGGGTCCTGGCTATAATGTTCAAATTTTAAAATCCAGAGCCAGATATGCTTCTGGTGGCACCGCTATCATATCTACTTACTATTTACGCTTTAGAGTTTAAAAAGAATATATTGAGACCACTTTGACATGCTGTATCTGTGTTCTTGGTCTATTAGCTGACTTTAAGAAGACTTAGAGATAGCATGTTGTAAATTATGGAGCACTCTACTTTTGTTCTTGATTAACATCTGGCAGGGGGAAATTCTTGGCACTATTTTGCCTTCTTTTTTTAGCAAGCAACAAGAATCTAAAATGCCAGAGAAAGGTCTGCATGCATTTTCTTTGAAAGCAAAGGGGCTAGCATCTGTAAGTGACTTCTTTGTGTAACTAAAAATAAAAAAAGAAGGAAGTGAGGGAAAGGAGCTTCTGTTCTTTAGATTTTCTGCAATTGACCCAGGCCACCATGTTCACCAGGATATGGGTTCTGTAAATGCAGCCTTAAGCCAAAGAACCAACTATCTGAAGTCATTTTTAACTCAAGAATTCATTTTTGAAACTAAGTAGAGTATTGTATGGGGCCCAATTAATATACAGATCATCATCAAGGAAAGATGAAACCTAATCAACTTTTCATCACATACAAATGACTTATTAATAATCTTAGTCATATCAATAATAATGATAGGAATAGCAAACATTAAATATTTGCAATGTACAAGTCACTATAATAAGTGCATTAAATTTATAATCTCTTATATTACTCAAAGAACTCCATGAAGTAAGTACTATTTATTCTGGTTTTATCCTGGCTTGTTTGTTTATTTTTAAAAATAAATTTTAATGGATATAACTTAAGTGCAATAAATTGCCCATATTCGACGAGTTGTTAGAGGAATATATTTTTGTGAAGCCACAACCATACCAATGCAGAGAACAATTCCATCACCTGTAAAATTGTCCTGTGTCCCTTTGTAGTCCCTGTTTCTTCTTTCCCTGGCCCAAGGCAATCACTGATCTGCTGTCTGTCACTATAGATTGGTTTGCATTTTCTATAATGTTATACAAATTTTTATAAATATAAATGGAACAATACTGTATGAGTCTGGCTTCTTTTGTTTAACATAATGATTTCAAGATTTATCCATACTGTTATGTGTATTAACAATTAATTAATTATTGATGAGTATGGATATGTCGTATTTTATGTATTCATTCATCTCTTGATGATCAGTTGGGATTTTTGCAGTATTTGGCTTTTGCCTAATTTTTTTCTTTTATTTTTAGTTGACATGTAATAATTATACATATTTATGGAATACAAAGTAATATTTTGATACACGTATACAATGTGTAATAAGTAAATTAGGGTAATTAGCGTATCTATCACCTCACACATTTATCATTTCTTTGTGTTGTGAACATTCAAAATCCTCTCTTCTAGCTTTTTGAAAATATACACTAAAGTATCGTTAACTATACTCACCTTACAGTGCTACAGAACACTAGAGCGTATTCCTCCCAAAGTTGTGACTTTGTATCCATTAGGTTGTGTGTGTGTGTGTGTGTGTGTGTGTGTGTGTGTGACATGATCATGACTTACTGTGGCCTCAACCTCCTGGGCTCAAGTGATTCTCCCATCTTAGCCTCCTGAGTAGCTGAGAATACAGGCATGTGCCAACATGCCCAGCTAACTTAAATTCTTTGTAGAGACAAGGTGATATGGTTTGGCTGTGTCCCCACCCAAATCTCATGTTGAATTCCCATGTGTTGTTGGAGTGACCTGGTGGGAGGTAATTGAATCATGGGGGCAGGTCTTTCCTGTGCTGTTCTCGTGATAGGGAATAAGTTTCACCAGGTCTGATAGTTAACTTTTCTCTTTGCCTGCTGCCATCACAATCATCCACCATGATTGTGAGGCTTCCCCAGCCACGTGGAACTGTAAATGCAATTAAATTTCTTTCTTTCGTAAATTGCCAGTCTTGGGTATATCTTATCAGCAGCATGAAAACAAACTAATACATGAGGTCTCCTTATGTTGCCTAGGCTAGTCTTGGACTCCTAGGCTCAAGAGATCTTCCTGCCTCTGCCTCCAGAAGTGCTGGGATTACATGAGTAAGCAACTGTGTCCAGCCTTCTGTTTTCTTTTGTATTTATTTATAATTTTATCTTATTAATCATTTTTTAATTTTTATTTTTGCTTTCCTTGGGTTTACTTTGTTGCTTCTCTTGTAACTTTTTGAATTCAAAGCTTAGTCATTTATTTTTATTCTCTCTTATGATCTCACATATGCACTTAAGGTTGCCTGTTTTCTTCTGAATTGTTCTTTGGCCATATTTTAATATGGACTTTTAATATACAGCATTCTTATTTGTTGTCATTTCTAATGTGATGATAATTGCCATTTTGGTTTACATCTTCATCTTGGTTTCCTTTTAAGCAGTGCCTAATACAAAAGCATGGTTGTGGGTCATTTATTTAGAATGGTGACCCTAGGCATCAAGTGTGAGGAAGATGAGGGTGAACAGGGAAGAAAGAATGCCAAGAGTATAATATATTATCAATATGGGCAACAGGTGCTAAATTTTATGGGGTCTTTTGAGAAGCCTTTCAATGTATGTCTTAGAACTGTCTACCTGGAGATAAAATGGCTAAACATGCATCCATTAGATCCAAGTTTTCAATTGCTCAGTGGTGCTTATATGCGTCTTAAGTCCCTTGTACTTCATGGTTGAACATGCCTGAGCATAGAACAGGTTCCTATGAGGATGCCGTTTCATAGCATCAGAGAAGTTCCAGGGCAGGAAGAGAGAATGGGGTGTGACCCAATGTCATGGTCCCCTCAGGTGCATACGCACAAATATACCCAAAGCTTGTGTGGAACTGATTACCACAGTTGTGGCAGCATTAGGGAGAGGGCTCAGAGGATATGAGGACGTGCGAGGTGTTTGATACAATTTCCTTTTTAATCGAAGTAATACTTAAGTATTTTTAAATGTCCATGTTCATAGGTTTATTTTTGCCATCTTTTTGCTTTTGTTTCATATTTGCTCATTATTTTTTTTTTCAGGGTAAATTCTATATTTTCTTTTCTTTTCTTTTTTTTTTTTTTTTGAGGTGTTGTCTTGCTCTGTCGTCCAGGCTGGAGAGCAGTGGCACTATCTTGTCTCACTGCAACCTTTTGTCTCTCAGTTTCCAGCAATTCTTGTTTTTCAGCCTTCGAGTAGCTGGGATTACCCGTCATGATGCCCAGCTAATTTTTGTATTTTTAGTAGAGATGGAGTTTTACCATGTTGTCCAGGCTGGTCTCGAACTCCTGACCTCAAGTGATCCTCCCACCTCAGCCTTCCAAAGGGCTGGGATTACAGGCATGAGCCACTGAGCCTGGCCTGTATTTTCTATAAATTATGTCTTTTCCAAACATCCAGACCACTTAACATGGAGGAGACACCTTCTTGAGGAGAAGATCCTATCTACTAGAAACAAATACAGAACCCCAAATTATTTACCCTCAGAACTAGTAATTGCTAATAGGCAGGATACTTCTAAAATCTAATCTAATAAACCATTATGGTCAATGATACAGAGAAATGTACAAAGGACAATGGGAGGGGAGGGGAGTGAGAATATGAAACTAGACTGGGTAGTTTAGGAAGCAGTCAGAAACAACATGACTTTTGATTGGGACCTTTATGAGTGGCTAAAATTTTCCTGGAATAAGATGCATAATGAACACAGGCACAGATATTTGAATGAACTCTGTGTGTACAGAGAATGGATGGTGGCTACTTCATAAAGGGAACTGGTTAATCTGATCTGTTCGCTGTGAGTTCCAGAATTTTTCTCATAATTTCCAGGTGAGGGTCTACCCTATCTAGTCTAATCATCTTTCCAAGACAAAATCTAAAATAACTTTCCAATATGTAGTTTATGAACGGAGCAGAGGACTAATGAAAATAATTGAAGACAATGTCAAATGAGAACTAGAGCACTTTATTATATAGTCCAACTACATATCCTACATATGAAATACATATATACATGCATTGGATAGGTACACATTTAGTACATACAACACTTTCACACTGTAAAATGGGGAAAAAATTCTAAATGGTATGAGTAGTAAACTGAATTTTATAAGCATAATTCAGCAAAGCAAAAAGTTCTGTTTGAGCCTTACTATATTTCTTTGAGAGGCTTGAAGGGAGAGGCTTATCTAGGTGTGCAGTGTTTGGAACCTGTTCTATAGTTGGGTATGTTCATTTTTGAAGTGCAAGCTTTTCTCTATTGTATCTTGAAAGAATAAACCCAAGGTTAGCTCAAAGGTAGGAAAAGTTACAAGGAGGCGATATAACTGACAGGACTGTAGTATGTACTAAAGGAAAATATGCAGAACAAGTGACTCTGCCTAGTGAAAAAAATTCCCTTTTACATTCTCAGTTAAATATTTAAAAGTGATGATGAAAAGTAGGTTCTCCATAATAGAAAAGATTTCTTGTTAAGAAAAAAAAAAAAAAAAACAACAACTGAGAAAACATCATCTTTTTTTAGGATCTTTTAATGAATGGCCACTTAGAAGTGATGAGTTAATATATTTCACTATTATACCATAATTTTCCATAATAGAACATACTAATGTACACTATTTTAGTCTCTTAAATTCATTTTTACTCTCCCTCCTTGCAACATTTTCTCTTAACAACAAAAGTCTATAAAGACAAATTGTACTTGTACTAAATGTAATAATAAATGCTCCATAGACAGAAAAAATTGAGGCGAACTGTCCATAAAAGATCTGCACATCATCATGAAGATCCTTTTGGAGATTTAATTATCTTGATAAGGTAATAATACTCTCTTGGAAAAAAGACTTACATAACATGTAATATTTTTGCATATTGCTTTTTTGGGAGGAGGGGATGCATTTGTTCTGGCTGAAATATCAGATGCTAATAGGCCATATTATAATGAACTGTGAGAACATCTCTACAAACTTCTATAATTCTCATACTTTTCATGTCCAGTCATAAGAAACGATCCAAATTATTTTTGTTTTCTGTCCTGGAATTAAATGCGTGGGCCACCCTTAAAGACAGTGCATCTGCAGCAAAGTTTCTCTTTCTCTAATAATTGTTTTTTAGAATCCTTAAGTGCCCATAATTTTGGCTTGGTAGAAAATACTTGTACTACAAATTGTCAGAGCCTGTATTAAGGGATAATTGCCTTTAATAGAGCAGGGAAGACATTCTCGTGGTAAAGAATACTTTATACTAAAAGAATTAAAGCAATTATCTGGCTATTCCAGACAAAATAATCTTTTATTTTGTCAATATCTGGCAAATTTGAAGTGCTTTTTTTCGCTTAAGTTCTCCAAATAATTTCTTCACTCTTCTACTGCTCTTATGTGTGTGAATATACTGTCTTAACCATCCTAGTATAGTTAGATAAAAAGAGTCCTCCTTGCATTATTAAATCTATCCTCCTAGGAAATATTCAATTTAACATGTAATTTGTTAAAAAATGAATTACTTCACATAATATTATGTAATAAAATTGTAATACAATTTTCTGAATTAGGGTAAAAGGACTGTTTACTCTGTAAATAGAACTTAGATTTTCTGTCATCAAATCAGCCAATCTGCCACAAATAGTCTCACTGTATCATTGCTTTCCATCCCCACAAAGGAAGCTGAAAGTAATTTAAAAAAAGTAACAGTAGCTCTTCTTTTCCATTTTCCCCTTCCTGTTCTTCTTCTGTTCTTCTTCTGTTCTTGTCCTATTAAACAATTCAAAAGTAAAGCCATTAGGTGGGGCAGGGTGAGGTAGTTGTCTGTGCAGTACATCTGCCCCTGTGGGATTGTGGTTGTGGGAAGAATAGTCAAGCTGGTTGGGAGCAAGATGTGGGAGCCTGAGGAGGGTGATCAGGACATCCATAGAGTGTGGTGTGTTCAACCCGGAGCTTGGTGAGGAGGGCATGGGTGCATGGGATCAGCTGCGCAGAGTGCCTGAGGCTAACCATAGTAAGGAGGATGTCCATCTAAGGGAGAGTCTCAGGATAGAGCAGTGGAGCCCAAAAAGGGTGAGAAGGGCTCCCACGTAAGGGAGGAGGTGGTGCTGATGATGAGAAATTTAATACATATTGGAGGACTGAATAAATAAATGTGTATTAAAAACAACATGAGTTAAATTCCTGAGGGAAGTTACAAATACAAAAAGGGAGAAAATGAGAACAAATCTTATGGTGTTAGATTGGGATTTGAGGTATTGGTATAAATACATGGTTTTAAAATATATAGATAAATAGATATAGAAATAAACACAGATGTTTGTGAACACACACACAAACACAGACACATACACACTTAGCTCTGTTAACTAAGGCAATTTGGGAGCAATGACTCCCCAGTGGTCACTGGCACATCTAGTGTCCAGATCTTGATTTCAACATACCATTCTCCACTGAAGGAAAGGCTTATTTCAGGGCAGGGGCAGGGACACGACAAGATGATGCTGGAACATCTTGTACCATAGAGCAAGGAAATGCTTGCCGATTGGCAGGGACATATCAAAAGGATGCAGGCTCCAGCTGGAAGTTGTTACTGCTGACCAAATTTAAGATAAATTGAACATCAATAAAAGTAAAGATAATAGTGGACTGTAAGCCATTGAATAAAAATGGAAAGCACAAGTCTATGCTGATATAAACAATTAATGAGTAAATTGAAAATGTGATGAGAAATGGGATATTTACATAGTTTAAAAGAACTTTCTCACAAATTATTTACTAATTACAAAGGGGAAAAGAGAGCGTAATTTCTGTGATATTCCTGCCAAAGATGTATAATCAGAAGTTAATTGTTAGGAGAAAACTTAAAAAAAAAATCCCATTTGAGGAAACTATTATAAAATAACAGGACTATAATCTTCCAAAATGTAAGGATTATGAAAGTCAAGATAAGACCGAGGAACAATGGTAGTGAAGGATATTAGAAAGACAATATAACTAAGTGTAATGTGTAACATTAAAAAAAAAAAGTTAAAGCAGTTATTAAGACAATTGGCAAAATGTGAATAGGATGTGAAGATGAGATGTCAGAAATATATTAGTATTAATTTCCTGATTTTGATGGTTGTGTTGTGATTATCTAGCAGAAGAATGTCCTGGTTTATAGTAACTGTCCAGTTGAGTATTCGAGGGTAGATGGGCATCTGATCAGTGATTTACTGTCAAATCATCCAGGAAAAAGGTGGTTTCTTTTGTAATTATTTGCAACTTTTCTGTAAGTTTGAGAGTATTTCAAGATAAATATCCTAAAAACGTAGCTCTAATCACTACATTGTTTATGGTTTATTATTTTATGCTCAATTATTTTAGGAAAGAAGATATTGACATTCTGAAGTTTACTCTTTCTTCTCTTTTTCCTTTGAGCTTCGACTTGGCTTTTCAAATGTTATTTTATTATGTAAAACAACATCATAAGAGATGTTTTCTATACCTTATTAGCAGTTTATATTGTCTAAATCAAATTTTTACCAGCTAGCTAAACTACTTCAAATGGCTTGTGAAGGATATATGAACATTTCACTTCCAGGTTTTTGCCTATTAAATTAAAAAGAAAAACTTTCCTGAAGGTCCTATGCTTCATGTAATTTTAAGAAGTCCTATCATACTAACCTTCAACTAATCCTTTAAGGCAATTTTATATCTGAGAATTCTTGAACTGCAGCTAGTTACCATCAGTCATCTATTTGGTGTTGAACCTGAGTAAGAACTTATCATCTGAACACCCTGACTTGTGTTTCTTTCCAAATTTTAATTCATGAAATGACAATTTTTGAAGTCAACATTATTTGAAAAATTTTCATGAGGAAGGTTCCAAGGAAGAAGAAGAACACAAGCTGCAGAGACAAATGTACTTAAATTAGTGATATTCCCTAGGAAGCTGATAACGTGAAGTCAATTTCATAAGTCTTTGCTCATCATACCATCTGAACAGATCTAACTATGGAATGGCTCTCTTTTAGGTCATGTTACGGAACATGCTACTTCATTACATGTAGATAAATATAGTTTATTTGTCTGCACAAATCATTTTCAGATTTTTGGTTAGCAGGGTGTAGAACTGTTATGAAAATTAGTAACAACAAAAACTCCAAAAATATTTTTGGGAGTAAACATACTTGGTGATGCTACATGAGTAGAACAAGTGCTACTGATTTGTGAATCATACTAACAATATATACTTCTAAACCATTCTGGCTCACCTGAAAATAATTATAATTGGTTTCATTTTGTGAGCTGTTAGACCATTTCCTTATTTATTACACTGTATTTGTTGGATATTGATTGTATACAAGACAGTATATGACCAGACAGTATGTATATCCAGTTCATGGGCAGTATTTTCTCTAGTTTACGTGTAAAAAATGCATGTACATTTTACCTGTTCATTACAAAATTAATTACAATATAAATTAGTTTGTTGAAATAGCTAAATCTGTAAAATTTTTGTTATTCTCGTAGGCAAAGATCAAGGATAATTAATGATTGGTTGAAAATTGTGAAATGCTTGTTGGGCACTAACTACATCTGTTTTTCTTATTATCTCCTAAAAGCCTGAACAGTTAGGTGCAATGAAGAACAGTGCCATCTTATTCAGCCTTCTCAGTTGTTTTAGTTCTGAGGAAGTTAAGAACATATTGATCTCGAAGAGATCTTTATTAGAATAGAATGGGAATTTTACTTTGTTTGTATTTTGTATCACTCCCACCATCTGTTTTCCATGTTCTGTCCTCCCCACTCAAAGCTCCTGGTAACTATCATTTTACTCTCTATTGCTTTTTTCTTTCTTTACTTTATTGTTGGTAAATAATCATTGTACATATTTATGGAGTACATGTGATATTTGATACATGCATACATACAATATGATGTAATGATTAAATCAAGGGTAATTAGGATAACTATCACCTCAAGCACTTTTCATTTCTTTGTATTGGGAACACTTCAAATCTTATCTTCTAGCTTTTTTGAAATATGCAATAACTTAGTGTTAACTGTAACTGTAGTCACTCTACTATGCCAGTAAACACTAGAACTTACGCCTTCTATTTAACTGTATTTGTCCTCATCATAACCAGCCTCTCTTCACCGCCCTCCAACCCTCACCTTCCCAGCTTCTGGTAAGTATCATTTTATTCTTTACCTCTGTAAGATCAACTTTTAGCTCCCATATATGAATGTTACTCCCTATTTTTATGAGATCAACTTATTTAGATTCTACAGCAAGATCATGTGGTATTTGTCTTTCTGTGCCTGGCTTATTTCACTTAACATAACGTCCTCCAGGTTCATTCATGTTTTAATAAGAACGTTTAAAAAGTTTGTCTTTTCCTATTCCTCTACTCACATTCCCTTCCCATAGTTGGTTTTGAAATAGCAACCATGGCTGTATTAGCATGTTCTTGAAGACTTTGTGACTATTGGTTAGTAGAGTTTCTTCTACCCATACCAGGGAAAACAAAGGGCCAAGAAACTTAGATCCAGGAAAAGAAAGACTGGGTTGCTGCTGAAGCTACACATGCAGTTTCTATATTTCGATATGAGTTTGGTAGCACAATAAATAGCAAATGAAACATTTGTCCTTATATCAAAGCTGAACTGTGGCCATTGCCAAAGTTTTCAACATAATCCAAATTTATGTTAACATTCTCATAGCGGAAGCAAAAATTCAAAAATTATTTCATTTACTCAACACTGCCAGACATGTGCAGATGAATGGGGATATGATGGTGTACTAGTCAGATGTGGTTCCTGCCCTTGTGGAGCTTATAGTTTGGTAGTGGAAATGAAGATTAAACAGATAAAAGCCAAGCAAGCAAAATGTATGCATTGTGATATTATGTAAAAAATGGCAGAATAAAAGAGGTAGCTATAACCCAGAAGAAATAAAAAGCAGAGAGAATACACTATTAAGAATGAGCTGTGGAGGCCAGGCTCAGTGGCTCACGCCTTAATCCCAGCAGTTTGGGAGGCCAAGGTGGGCGGATTACCTGAGGTCAGGAGTTTGAGACAGCCTGGCCAACATGGTGAAACTTCTGCCTCTACTAAAAATACAAAAATTAGCTGGGCATGGTGGTGCATGCCTGTAGTTCCAGCTACATGGGAGGCTGAGGCAGGAGAATCCCTTGAACCCAGAAGGTGGAGTATCAGGGGAACCTGCCCCCAGTATTTCAATGTATGTTCTTTTCTATTTTCCCTAAGTGTCAGCGGGTCTGAGAAATAAAGAGTACAAAGAGAGAAATTTTACAGCTGGGCCTCCAGGGGTGACATCCCATATCGGCAGTTTCCGTGATGCCTACCTGAGCCACAAAACCAGCAAGTTTTTATTAAGGATTTCAAAAGGGGAGGGGTGTACAAATAGGAAGTAGGTCACAGGGATCACATACTTCAGAGGGCAATAAAAGATCACAAGGCAGAGGGCAAAATTAGAATTACTGATGAGGTTCCATGTCCCGCTGGGCATGCATTGTCTTGATAATCATCTTAACAGGAAACAGGGTTCGAGAACAGACAACTGGTCTGACTAGAATTCACCAGACTGGAATTTCCCAATCCTGGTAAGCCTGAGGGCACTGCAGGAGACTGGGTTGTATTTCATCCCTTATCTTCAACTGTATAAGACAGACACTCCCAGAGCAGTCATCCATAGACCTGCCCCTGGGAATGTATTCCTTCCCCAGGGTTATCCCTTGCTGGGAAAAGAATTCAGTGATATTTCTCCTACTTGCTTTCTGCAAGAAGAAAAATATGGCTCTATTCTGCCTGACCCCACAGGCAGTTAGACCTTAAGGTTATCTTCCCTTGTTCCCTGAAGATTGCTGTTGTTCTGTTCTTTTTCAGGGTGCCCTTATTTCATATTGTTCAAACACACATGTTTTACAAATAATTTATACAGTTAATGCAATCATCACAGGGTCCTGAGGCAACATACATCCTCATCTTATGAAGATGATGGGATTAAGAGATTAAAGTAAAGACAGGCATAGGAAATTATAAGGGTATTGACTGGGGAAGTGATAAATGTCCATGAAATCTTCACAATTTACGTTCAAAGATTACAGTAAAGACAGGCATAAGAAATTATAAAAATATTAATTTTGGGAAGTGATAAATGTCCATAAAATCTTCACAATTTATGTTCTTCTGCCACGGCTTCAGCTGGTCCCTCCGTTTGGGGTCCCTGACTTCCTGAAACAGTGGAGTTTGCAGTGAGCCAAGATCATGCCACTGCACTCCAGCCTGGGTGACAAGAGCAAGACTCTGCCTCAAAAAAAAAAAAAAAAAAAAAAAAAAAGAAAAAAAAGAAAAAAGAATGAGCAGCTGTGAAAAGAATGGTAGAGAATCTAGTATTTTCTTGGGCACATGTTAGAGCTCCAGACAGGAAGGTGGGATTAGGTTTGTCATAAGGGAACAGAGATTACAAACTGGGGAGGGGTACATGGCAGTGAAAATAAGCTTTGTCCTCTGTATTTTGATAGAGAGGCAGAAGAGCCTTTGATGAAGTGGTTGTTACCTGAAGATTTAAAAAGGTGCTGGTAGCCTCTGTTACTTAAAACTCTTTATTAGCTTTCCTTGCCACTAGAATATGTTCCAAGTTTCTTACCATGACTTTCCAGGTCCTGGATGGTCAGACTCCTATTTCCTCTTGTGTCTGTCTCTTGTTTCTTATACTTCAGGAACATTAGATGTTGAATACGTCCCCAGTGATCCCATGCTCTTTCCTGGGGCAGGCTCTTTGCACATCCCGTGCCTGCAATCTGAAATCTCTTCCTCTCTCTTTACATGACTGTCTTCTTATCATCCTTTAGGCCTCAGTTAAATGTCACATGCTCTGGGAGGCCTTTCCTAATCTTGCTACTAAAGTAGGGTCTCCCTGGCCTCTCATGGCTTTATTTTCTATTGTAGCTTTTTGCTTGTTTATTCCATAGAAATATCTTATATAACTAGCAATTATTTTCTTTATCTTATATATACTATTTGTTTTTTGTTCATTAATCTACTCCAATGGAACATCAAATTCTTGAAGGCAAGGCCCATTTCATTCTCCAGGCAGTATCTGTCGTGGAGTGTGCACCAACAGAGGAGGGTTAAATGAGTGAAAGCAGCTAGATGGTAGTTCAGTCATGGTTTCTACACCTAAAACTGAAACTTCCTGCCACAATCATGCTGGCAAGCTTTTTTTTTCACGAGAGGCTCAGAAAGGAAGATGGAATGTGGGGGGTGCGGGGGTGGGGTGATGAAGAGAAGCTGTCTAACAGATCCAAAAATACAGTTCATAGTAGGAATAAGTTCTAGTATTCAATACTATAGTAGGAAAGTTATAAAGTTAACAATTATTGTATATTTCAAAATAGCTGGAAGAGTTGTAATGTTCCCAACTCACAAAAAGTAAATATTTGAAGTGATAGATATCCCAATATCCTGATCTGCTCATTATACATTATATATGTATATCAAAATATCACATGCAACCCCAAAATATGTACAACTATAATATATCAATTAAAACAAGAATGGTGGTTGTTAGGGGCTGAGGGGAAGGGGGAAATGAGAAGTTAGCATTTAATGGATATGGAGTTTCAGTATTACAAGGAGAAAAAGGTTCTGGAGATTAGCTGCACAACAGTGTGAATGTGCTTAACACTACTGAACTGTACACTTAGAAATGATTAAGACAGTACATTTTATGTTATGCTTTTTTAAATCACAATTTAAAATTTAAAAAATATTAAAAATATAAGAACAGTTCTTGGATTATCAACATCAAATGCATCATTTATTTTTACAGTAGAAAGAAATTTACAAGTCCCATTTTGACAAGTTTCAGATAACTCACCAGTATTTTCATCCGAGCAAGAGTTTATCTTCATGGTGCATTTGTTAGACTGTGGTTTTAAAAAACACTTAAAGATCTATTCATTCACCTGGGAGCTTTCTATTTAGTAGGAAGAAGTGAATTTGATAACAAGAAAATAAAGCAGCAATCATCAGTGAGACGAAGAACTGTTCAAAGAGGCAAAAGTAGACATGTTATATGTGGCAGATATTTAGATATTTAAAATCCACATGATGCTGGGTCACCATAGTCAAATACTATTTATTCTCAACATCTCAACATCTCCACAATGAAATCTAATCAACACAAATTGTTTATGTCATGATAACTTTTTGCTCTTTTTGTGCAATGTCATTGAAAATGTTTCAGATTGCATTTTTTCTTCACAAATATATTGGCATCTTTTATTAGATGATATCATATAAGGTTAGCTCCCATAAAGAATTCTGCTGTTAACATTGCCCTGCCTTTGAACTACATCTGAAATAAAGCTCTTTGAAATATGTTGATATTCCTTGCTAGTTGGATTCTGAAGGAAACAGAAAATATCTCTGTGTGGGGAGAGAGTGACTGCTTTTTAAAATTTTGTGGTGAGTGTAAAGAGAGACAGATATTCAAAAATTGTATTTCTATATCCATCCTTGCACTTTATAGTTTATTAGTATGAATAATCATTATTATAATTTAGGTTTTATACAGGAGAAATGATTTCATTTTAATATATTTATCATTCAGTCATCTATGTTTTCCTATTAAAATAATTTTAAATGCCACCCAAATAATGACCAATATATTTTAATAAAATGTGATATCTTAAAATAATAATATCAGTGTTATATACAATTTATTCATTATGCTGATAGAAACTAAACAATGAGAGATACATAGAAGTGGAAGGAAAGTTGTTGATACATGTAAATAACTTTTTAAGATAAATCGTAAGGACCTTTGCTTTAAGTTTCATCCAAATGAGAGATGCTTCTGACAAGATTAAACAGTTGGGTTACAAACGTCTTTGAATTCATACTCATGACTTTAATATTTTTCTTACCTATTAAATTATTGTGTGGAACACGTATACCTGGCTACAGGGTGACTCTCAAAACTCAGTGAAGTACTGGTAGTTTATAAATATCCAACTACAAACTATAGAGTTAGATTGAGTCATTTGAGGGTTAGGCCCCTAAAAATAAGCCCTCTTGCTGATTCTGAAACCAGTGACCCAAGGTCCACTTTAAGAAGTCTTGTGGTAGGCGTTATTTTTGGAACAAGGAAATGGATCCCAAATTTTTTTGCAGTACAATAAAGGTCCCTGGGAGTTGGACCTATGGATTTAGAAAAGCTGCTTTCAGAGAACTCTGTAGTTCCAATTATGACTTTGATTCCGATATGCTTCTTCCCCAGAAGATGTCTTTAGGGTATAAGTAAGACTGCAGCTTCCTGTATATTGTCAGGACTGTAGCTGTCAATTGGCTTTGGGGAGCTAACTGAAGGGTCTGACTTAGAGGATCTAAATTCTGAACAGATTAGGATATCCTCTCTGATCTAAGGTAAGAGCTAGTTTTACCAAATATCATAGAAAACTATCTGCATGCTAAAATTAAAATAGCTTCTTAAAGACATTCTGATTGCAGGCATTGAAATCATGAATAAATTCATCAAGGTAGAAATGTTTGCTTTCTCTGTCTGTGTTTCTTTTTGTGTCTGTTTCTGGCGCCCTGTTTTGCTGGTGCCCTTAAAGCCTGCTTACTCTGCTAACAAGTTCATCTAGCCTTAGACTGACTGAACATCTTGTTTGTTCTGGTGTCCAACCTATTCATTCAAGATGGATAGGAGTTGTGGTATATGCATCAATGATCAGAGAAGGCAACAGAAAAGGGAAAGTCTGAGGGTATGTCCTAGGGAAGTGCTGGTCATCCCTGCTGGGGTACAGTTTGGGATGTGAGCTGGATGAGGCCAGTCTGGAGACTCAGGCTCCCCATTTGCCCACTTTTATCAGAGAGTAAAACAATGAAAGAGAAAGATAGGAACACACATTATCACTATTTTCTTTTTCTTTTCCTTTGAAAAATTGTAGTTTACCTTTTAAATATCAGAAACCAATTGAGAAAAGTGAAGACTGAGAATAAAAGGCATTAACAAAAGGAATGTTTTATAAGATTGTTTCAATTACATCTGACAGCCTTCTGGATAAAAATAAACCATCATCCTATTCTCATTTTGGACCTAGTTCACCATTTGTTTTATGCTTAAATTTCAATAGCAACCTTTTCTTTCCCTCCCAAACCACAAATGTATATTTTCACTATTCCTCAAGAATATTTGAGTTTAAGCAAAGTGTTAAATGAGGTGTTGAAACTATAAAAGAACACAGCCTTTTGAATTCCCATTTAAAATTCTCTCCGTTGAAGTACAGATTCTTCTTTTCTACAATTGACTGCAGCGAAAAGGAAAGAAATGGACTCTTTTGTTTGTCTGGCCATATTGGCTATGAAGTTGGGAGTTTAAAAAAAAAGGAAGTAAGAGACCCTCAGCAGAATTTTTACTGCTAGATGATGTCCCAATAGAATGTTTCCTCTTTCTTTTTAAGCACAAAGAGCTGAGATTTAACTGTGTTATAAAAGTTTCATTAACATATCCACTAAGTAACAAGCATTCAGGTACTTTATTTTCTTCTTACCCTAATGTGTCAGAGAGTCAGCTGAAATTAAAGGAATAAAAAGGTTTTGAGATGAAGGAGGGAATCAGCAAGTTAATATTCCTAGAGAAATAGAAAGAGACCATCATAAATGAAAAGAAAGGGCTTTCTTTCTTTTGTCCTTTTCTCATTGGGGGGAACCTGCTACAGAAATGAGATTGGTTCTTTTGTGGAATCTTTAGCAGTCTCATAAAGGATAAATGGAGCAATGGGCGCTAATGCTTCACTGCCTCAATCTAAATCCAGCGTATTTGGGGAAAAATAAAAGAAAAATCTTCTAGATGAAAAAGAGTCAGACTTTGGCATAACCACATGGCTTAGAAAGGAGAAATCGAGGCCTGCGTCTTTTTCTTAGTCACTTCCAGAATGATCTAGGAAAAATGTACAATGTCCTGCCCCCTCCTCCCCCCAAAGGAAGTCCCTTTGGAGGGGTGTGTTCACCTCTGTTCTTATACAATAGAAATGGATTTAGTTCTTTCCACATAGGATTTTCTCCAGTCAAGGTATTAGTAGCTTTGAAAAGTAAATTTAAAGAATTCTGAAGGATGCTACGAGAGTAATGTTCTCTTTTTAAGTCTCATCTGTGTTCTTTACAGATCTTCATTGTTTAGCTGATTAAAAGCTCAGGTTATTCAGCAAGAATGTTCTGTTGTCAGAGATATTTACTGATCATGTCCCCTGCCCCCTCCAGAATCTATGCAGCCTAAATCTGTTAATCATATTCTGTATTACCTCAGTAAAATAATCCTCTATCTGAATTGAGAGAGTACTGCACCCTTGACACCAGGCTTTGCCATTTATTGCATAACACTGAGCAGACAGCAATTATTCCTGCAGGGACAAACTTATGACCTAATAAAAATGAAAGGATGCAATGAGGCCTTTTTTGGGACTGCTGGGAAAGACTGTTGTGTTTTTCTGATGGTCTTTGTTGAGCCTGGCTATAAGGCTGGAACATCTGGAGACGGTCTGAAATCACAACAGGAAAGGCTGTTTGAGAATACAGCTAACACAGACAGCTGAGTAAGATGGAGGGAGGAACACTGTACATTGACGGCACTGTTTGAGTTACTTGTTAAATTCCTTGGGGAGCTAGCCTTAGCCCTGCTCCTGGATGTTTCAATGATAGGAACTGATAAATTTCCCTTTTCTTTAACTTAGTTTTGGCTGAGCTTTCTGTCACTTGCCAAAGAATGAAGCCTAATAGATACAAGTGAGTTCTAATCCCAGCTGAGTTACTTTGTACTTTGTGACTTTGGACAAGTAATTTATCTTCTCTCAAATATTGCTTTAAAAAGCTATACTAAAATTATCTACCTGATAAGTGTGTTTGGAAGATTAAGTAAGCCTGTGCTTATCAAGTGCTTAATATAGTAAATGCTCAATAAATATTAGCTATTATTATCATGCAAAATTTAAATGAAAACACAACTCTAATATCCAGGATGAAAATATCTCCAAAGAGCTTTAAAATAGGAATGTCCTTCTTTTGTCAATGTTACACAATTTCTTGTAATGCTGAAGTGTCATTCTAGTTCAAATCTGACTCTCGTTCCTTATATTTGATGGAAAGTCATAAATCTCTTAGGCTCAATAACTGCTATTTCATTAATTCCCAGATCACCCCATTTGATGTGATGCTGAACTTAATGGAAGTATGTGGTAACAAAGAAATGCACTAATAGAGAGCATCTTGAGAAACTATGAGATTGTTTTTCTTTTCAAAATAACAGGATTAGAGTAGAGCAATAAGAACATGATGATAGCAAAAATCAAGGTTCCCTGATTAGGGTACATTCTGAAAAGATAATTTCTATCTTTTTCCTTCTCAATAGAGAATGTAAACTATGAATAAAAATCAAGTGGTATAAGTTTCTTCACTCAGTTGTCAATCCTGTATTGTTCATCTCTACATTCATTGCTTCTTCTCAATCCTCTATGTCAATATCCGGGATTAGGTCCCGAAAATTGTTTCTTGCCATAGATTTCTTTTTTATTTATATAAATTTATTTATTTATTATTATTATTATACTTTAAGTTCCAGAGTACATGTGCATAACGTGCAGGTTTGTTATATATGTATACTTGTGCCATGTTGGTGTGCTGCACCCATCAACTCGTCATTTACATCAAGTATAACTCCCAATGCAATCCCTCCCCGCTCCCTGATAGGCCCCGGTGTGTGATGTTCCCCTTCACGAGTCCAAGTGATCTCATTGTTCAGTTCCCACCTATGAGTGAGAGCATGCGGTGTTTGGTTTTCTGTTCTTGTGATAGTTTGCTAAGAATGATGGTTTCCAGCTGCATCCATGTCCCTACAAAGGACACAAACTCATCCTTTTTTATGGCTGCATAGTATTCCATGGTGTATATGTGCCACATTTTCTTCATCCAGTCTGTCACTGATGGACATTTGGGTTGATTCCAAGTCTTTGCTATTGTGAATAGTGCTGCAATAAACATATGTGTGCATGTGTCTTTATAGCAGCGTGATTTATAATCCTTTGGGTATATACCCAGTAATGGGATGGCTGGGTCATATGGTACTTCTAGTTCTAGATCCTTGAGGAATCGCCATACTGTTTTCCATAATGGTTGAACTAGTTTACAATCCCACCAACAGTGTAAAAGTGTTCCTATTTCTTCACATCTTCTCCAGCACATGTTGTTTCCTGACTTTTTAATGATCGCCATTCTAACTGGTGTGAGATGGTATCTCATTGTGGTTTTGATTTGCATTTCTCTGATGGCCAGTGATGATGAGCATTTTTTCATGTGTCTGTTGGCTGTATGAATGTCTTCTTTTGAGAAGTGTCTGTTCATATCCTTTGCCCACTTTTTGATGGGGTGGTTTGTTTTTTTCTTGTAAATTTGTTTGAGTTCTTTGTAGGTTCCTGATATTAGCCCTTTGTCCGATGAGTAGATTGCAAAAATTTTCTCCCATTCTGTAGGTTGCCTGTTCACTCTGATGGTAGTTTCTTTTGCTGTGCAGAAGCTCTTTAGTTTAATGAGATCCCATTTGTCAATTTTGGCTTTTGCTACCGTTGCTTTTGGTGTTTTAGACATGAAGTCTTTGCCCATGCCTATGTCCTGAATGGTACTACCTAGGTTTTCTTCTAGGGTTTTTATGGCATTAGGTCTAACATTTAAGTCTCTAATCCATCTTGAATTAATTTTCATATAAGGAGTAAGGAAAGGATCCAGTTTCAGCTTTCTACTTATGGCTAGCCAATTTTCCCAGCACAATTTATTAAATAGGGAATCCTTTCTCCATTTCTTGTTTCTCTCAGGTTTGTCAAAGAGCAGATGGTGGTAGATGTGTGGTATTATTTCTGAGGACTCTGTTCTGTTCCATTGGTCTATATCTCTGTTTTGGTACCAGTACCATGCTGTTTTGGTTACTGTAGCCTTGTAGTATAGTTTGAAGTCAGGTAGCGTGATGCCTCCAGCTTTGTTCTTTTGACTTAGGATTGTCTTGGAGATGCGGGCTCTTTTTTGGTTCCATATGAACTTTAAAGCAGTTTTTTCCAATTCTGTGAAGAAACTCATTGGTAGCTTGATGGGGATGGCATTGAATCTATAAATTACCTTGGGCAGTAAGACCATTTTCACAATATTGATTCTTCCTATCCATGAGCATGGTATGTTCTTCCATTTGTTTGTGTCCTCTTTTATTTCACTGAGCAGTGGTTTGTAGTTCTCCTTGAAGAGGCCCTTTACATCCCTTGTCAGTTGGATTCCTAGGTATTTTATTCTCTTTGAAGCAATTGTGAATGGAAGCTCATTCATGACTTGGCTCTCTGTTTGTCTGTTACTGGTGTATAAGAATGCTTGTGATTTTTGCACATTAATTTTGTATCCTGAGACTTTGCTGAAGTTGCTTATCAGTTTAAGGAGATTTTGGGCTGAGACAATGGGGTTTTCTAAATATACAATCATGTCATCTGCAAACAGGGACAATTTGACTTCTTCTTTTCCTAACTGAATACCCTTGATTTCTTTCTCTTGCCTGATTGTCCTAGCCAGAACTTCCAGCACTATGTTGAATAGGAGTGGTGAGAGAGGGCATCCCTGTCTTGTGCCGGTTTTCAAGGGGAATTTTTCCAGTTTTTGCCCATTCATTATGATATTGGCTGTGGGTTTGTCATAAATAGCTCTTATTATTTTGAGGTACGTTCCATCAATACTGAATTTATTGAGCGTTTTTAGCATGAAGGGCTGTTGAATTTTGTCAAAAGCCTTTTCTGCATCTATTGAGATAATCATGTGGTTCTTGTCTTTGGTTCTGTTTATATGCTGGATTACATTTATTGATTTGCGAATGTTGAACCAGCCTTGCAACCCAAGGATGAAGCCCACTTGATCATGGTGGATAAGCTTTTTGGTGTGCTGCTGAATCCGGTTTGCCAGTATTTTATTGAGGATTTTTGCATCGATGTTCATCAGGGATATTGGTCTAAAATTCTCTTTTTTTGTTGTGTCTCTGCCAGGCTTTGGTATCAGGATGATGTTGGCTTCATAAAATGAGTTAGGGAGGATTTCCTCTTTTTCTATTGATTGGAATAGTTTCAGAAGGAATGGTACCAGCTCCTCCTTGTACCTCTGGTAGAATTCAGCTGTGAATCCATCTGGTCCTGGACTTTTTTTGGTTGGTAGGCTATTAATTATTGCCTCAATTTCAGAGCCTGCTATTGGTCTATTCAGGGATTCAACTTCTTCCTGGTTTAGTCTTGGAAGAGTGTAAGTGTCCAGGAAATTATCCATTTCTTCTAGATTTTCCAGTTTATTTGCGTAGAGTTGTTTATAGTATTCTCTGATGGTAGTTTGTATTTCTGTGGGGTCGGTGGTGATATCCCCTTTATCATTTTTAATTGCGTCGATTTGATTCTTCTCTCTTTTCTTCTTTATTAGTCTTGCTAGTGGTCTGTCAATTTTGTTGATCTTTTCAAAAAACCAACTCCTGGATTCATTGATTTTGGGAGAGTTTTTTGTGTCTCTATCTCCTTCAGTTCTGCTCTGATCTTAGTTATTTCTTGCCTTCTGCTAGCTTTCGAATCTGTTTGCTCTTGCTTCTCTAGTTCTTTTAATTGCGATGTTAGAGTGTCAATTTTAGATCTTTCCTGCTTTCTCTTGTGGGCATTTAGTGCTATAAATTTCCCTCTACACACTGCTTTAAATGTGTCCCAGAGATTCTGGTATGTTGTATCTTTGTTCTCATTGGTTTCAAAGAACATCTTTATTTCTGCCTTCATTTCGTTATGTACCCAGTAGTAATTCAGGAGCAGGTTGTTCAGTTTCCATGTAGTTGAGCGGTTCTGATTGAGTTTCTTAGTCCTGAGTTCTAGTTTGATTGCACTGTGGTCTGAGAGACAGTTTGTTATAATTTCTGTTCTTGTACATTTGCTGAGGAGTGCTTTACTTCCAATTACGTGGTCGATTTTGGAGTAAGTACGTTGTGGTGCTGAGAAGAATGTATATTCTGTTGATTTGGGGTGGAGAGTTCTATGGATGTCTATTAGGTCTGCTTGCTGCAGAGATGAGTTCAATTCCTGGATATCCTTGTTAACTTTCTGTCTTGTTGATCTGTCTAATGTTGACAGTGGAGTGTTGAAGTCTCCCATTATTATTGTATGGTAGTCTAAGTGTCTTTGTAAGTCTCTAAGGACTTGCTTTATGAATCTGGGTGCTCCTGTATTGGGTGCATATGTATTTAGGATAGTTAGCTCTTCCTGTTGAATTGATCCCTTTAGCATTATGTAATGGCCTTCTTTGTCTCTTTTGATCTTTGATGGTTTAATGTCTGTTTTATCAGAGACTAGTATTGCAACCCCCGCTTTTTTTTTGTTCTCCATTTGCCTAGTAAATCTTCCTCCATCCCTTTATCTTGAGCCTATGTATGTCTCTGCGTGTGAGATGGGTCTCCTGAATACAGCAGACTGATGGGTCTTGACTCTTTATCCAGTTTGCCAGTCTGTGTCTTTTAATTGGAGCATTTAGTCCATTTACATTTAAGGTTAAGATTGTTATGTGTGAACTTGATCCTGCCATTACGATATTAACTGGTTATTTTGCTCGTTAGTTGATGCAGTTTCTTCCTAGCCTCGAAGGTCTTTACATTTTGGCATGTTTTTGCAATGGCTGGTACCGGTTGTTCCTTTCCATGTTTAGTGCTTCCTTCAGGGTCTCTTGTAAGGCAGGCCTAGTGGTGACAAAATCTCTAAGCATTTGCTTATCTGTAAAGGATTTTATTTCTCCTTCACTTATGAAACTTAGTTTGGCTGGATATGAAATTCTGGGTTTAAAATTCTTTTCTTTAAGAATGTTGAATATTGGCCCCCACTCTCTTCTGGCTTGTAGAGTTTCTGCCGAGAGATCTGCTGTTAGTCTGATGGGCTTCCCTTTGTGGGTAACCCGACCTTTCTCTCTGGCTGCCCTTAATATTTTTTCCTTCATTTCAACTTTGGTGAATCTGGCAATTATGTGTCTTGGAGTTGCTCTTCTCGAGGAGTATCTTTGTGGCATTCTCTGTATTTCCTGGATTTGAATGTTGGCCTGCCCTACTAGGTTGGGGAAGTTCTCCTGGATGATATCCTGAAGAGTGTTTTCCAACTTGGTTCCATTTTCCCTGTCACTTTCAGGCACCCCAATCAGATGTAGATTTGGTCTTTTTACATAATCCCATACTTCTTGCAGGCTTTGTTCATTTCTTTTTCTTCTTTTTTCTTTAGATTTCTCTTCTCGCTTCATTTCATTCATTTGATCCTGAATCGCTGATACTCTTTCTTCCAGTTGATCGAGTCGGTTACTGAAGCTTGTGCATTTGTCATGTATTTCTCGTGTCATGGATTTCATCTCTGTCATTTCGTTTATGACCTTCTCTGCATTAATTACTATAGCTATCAATTCTTCCACTTTTTTTTCCTTTTTTTCAAGATTTTTAGTTTCTTTGCGCTGGGTACGTAATTCCTCCTTTAGCTCTGAGAAGTTTGATGGACTGAAGCCTTCTTCTCTCATCTCGTCAAAGTCATTCTCCGTCCAGCTTTGATCCGTTGCTGGCGATGAGCTGCGCTCCTTTGCTGGTGGAGATGTGCTCTTATTTTTTGAATTTCCAGCTTTTCTGCCCTGCTTTTTCCCCATCTTTGTGGTTTTATCTGCCTCTGGTCTTTGATGATGGTGATGTACTGATGGGGTTTTGGTGTAGGTGTCCTTCCTGTTTGATAGTTTTCCTTCTAACAGTCAGGACCCTCAGCTGTAGGTCTGTTGGAGATTGCTTGAGGTCCACTCCAGACCCTGTTTGCCTGGGTATCAGCAGCAGAGGCTGCAGAAGGTAGAATATTGCTGAACAGCGAGTGTACCTGTCTGATTCTTACTTTGGAAGCTTCCTCTCAGGGGTGTACTCTACCCTGTGAGGTGTGGGGTGTCAGACTGCCCCTAGTGGGGGATGTCTCCCAGTTAGGCTACTCAGGAGTCAGGGACCCACTTGAGGAGGCAGTCTGTCCCTTCTCAGATCTCAACCTCCTTATTGGGAGATCCACTGCTCTCTTCAAAGCTGTGAGACAGAGTCGTTTGCGTCTACAGAGGTTTGTGCTGCTTTTGTTGTTGTTGTTGTTGTTGTTTAGCTGTGCCCTGTCCCCAGAGGTGGAGTCTACAGAGACAGGCAGGTTTCCTTGAGCTGCTGTGAGCTCCACCCAGTTCGAGCTTCCCAGCGGCTTTGTTTACCTACTTAAGCCTCAGCAATGGCGGGCGCCCCTCCCCCAGCCTTGCTGCTGCCTTGCGGCTGGATCGAAGACTGCTGTGCTAGCAATGAGGGAGGCTCCGTGGGCGTGGGACCCTCCCAGCCAGGTGTGGTATATAATCTCCTGGTGTGCCCATTTGCTTAAAGTGCAGTATTGGAGTGGGAGTTACCTGATTTTCCAGGTGTTGTGTGTCTCAGTTCCCCTGGCTAGGAAAAGGGATTCCCTTCCCTCTTGTGCTTCCCAGGTGAGGGGATGCCTCGCCCTGCTTCAGCTCTCGCTGGTCGGGCTGCAGCAGCTGACCAGCACCAATTGTCCGGCTCTCCCTAGTGAGCTGAACCCAGTACCTCAGTTGAAAATGCAGAAATCACCGGTCTTCTGTGTCGCTCGCACTGGGAGTTGGAGACTGGAGCTGTTTCTATTCGGCCATCTTCTTGCCATAGATTTCTAACAACCTTCCTTGTATATAGTCATTTCCAGTCTCATTTATTGCATTTCCCTCTTCCTTACCATGATTTTCTCCTTTCCTTTCTCTCTCTCTCTCTCTTTTTTTTTTTTTTTTTTTTTGCTTTTGCTGCCAAGGTTGGAGTGCAATGATGCGATCTTGGCTCAGTGTAACTTCCGCCTCCTGGATTCAAGCGATTCTCCTGCCTCAGCCTCCCCAGGAACTGGGATTATAAGTTCCTGTCACCATATCTGGCTAATTTTTTTGTATCTTTCGTAAAGACGGGGTTTCACCATATTGGCCAGGCTGGTCTCGAACTCCTGACCTCAGGTGACCCACCCACCTCGGCCTTCCCAAAGTGCTGGGATACAGGTGTGAGCCACTATGCCCAACCCTCTTTTCTCTTTTAATGTGTTGCTTTCCCTGATGTTTTCTGAAGAACACTTTTGCCAACATTGCTCCACTTCCAAGGGAGGCAGGCCACATTACCTTCTGAGGTGACTCCCAAAGTTTGGATCTCATGAACCACTGAAACAAAAATAAATTAGAGAGCCCAATACAGTGTTACCAATTTTTATTTGCAAAATAATGACATTAGAACCACGCCCCCCCCTGCCAAACTGCCATCTAGTTTTACCACAATTTTATAAAAGCGATTGCATTTTATTCTAAATACAGGAAAGACATAATCTCAAAATAAAGAAGGGCTTAAGATGAATTTTGTTTCATGAAAAAAAAAAAAAAAGGTATCTTACCAAGTGTCTTTGTTTTTCTCATGTCTTGTGAATCCAGTGAAAATTTAGACTTAAACCATCACTGGCACTGGCCCCTGGCAATCTTTTGGGAACCACAGGTGTATAGAATAAAATGACAGTTCCGAACATAGCACTTGAGACCCAATCTGTCCTAAAGGAAACTTTAGTTCAAATATGCATTTTGAAAATTCCATCTTCCATGCTTTGCTCATTCTCTTCCTTTTGACTGAATTGTAAGCCTCTTGATTACTTCACCCCTCTCTGACCCCTCACTTCTCAACCTGTTCTTATTGCGAACTATGTTAACATTGTCCTCTTCCCTGTGACAGTAATTTCGCATTCATTATTAATCTTTCCTTTTGTTCTGTGCTCCATTATACCTAAAACTTTAATACCTGTTACAGTCTACTTGTCGTGTGTTACAGTATTATTACCTATGCACAAT
This sequence comes from Macaca thibetana thibetana, assembly GCF_024542745.1. Classification (NCBI taxonomy): domain Eukaryota; kingdom Metazoa; phylum Chordata; class Mammalia; order Primates; family Cercopithecidae; genus Macaca; species Macaca thibetana. The sequence goes on from NC_065583.1 coordinate 82,956,054, forward strand.
TTACTGTATGGGAGGGGATAATGTATTATATCTTTTAATATGCTTATGAGAGTGCCTTGCATGAAACAAATGCATAGTAAATATCTGTAGAATTCAGGGATCTCGTTTATAGGAAATATGGTTTTTAGAAGATCTAAAGATCATAACACTCACAGTGTCTCCTTCAGTATCAATGGTTAGTAACTGAAAAAATTCCTTCACCAAAGGAACAAGATAATACAGGGATGAAGAAGCCAGACATCTGATCCCAAAGAGCCACCAGAAAGGAATGGGGAGAGAAATAGTCATCCTCTCAAAGGAAGGACAAGTTTGGAATTCTGTGGTTATTTCTGCCTGGTTGGCACTGAATGATGTGAGCTAATGGTCACCAAGGAAATCTTTACAGGGAGGTAGGTGGCCAGATTTATGTTAACCAACTTGCAGGCTGACATTCCTAAGTAGTACAGTTTGCTGATTGGGAGAAATGCCAAGGTAAGGGTAGAAGGTGGACAGGAAGACAAACAAAAGTCAAACCATAGGGAATGGGATTAAAACAAAACAAAGCATAAAAACTTTTCTGAAATTCATTTGATGGCAATATATTTATTCTAAAGGGAAAAGTTCTTTGGCAGTCAGACTGGGACAGGATTAACAGGGAAAATGTGTGTGAATGAATGATTTTCTTCTCTTAAACGTGATATTCCTTGACTCTGCTGTGGTTCACAAGGAACAGTGTATGAGATGAAATAAGAAGGAAAAAATGTGTGAGCCCATCTATCAAAAGGAAATAAATTGAGAGCTAACACCATTTTTTCCTATGGTACAAAAGAATATCTTTTCCAATTGCCATTAATTTGAAATCCTGGTAGACTTGCAGGAAGGTCTGTCTATCTGCCATCCATCTGTCTGTCTGTCTATCAACCATTTGCCTATTTAAGTATTTGTTTGATAAATAACTTGCACTTTCAGCCACCTTGTCAACCTCAAACTGAAATTATTATTTTTTTAAAATTCAATTTAATTTTACTTTAAATTCTGGGATACATGTACAGAACATGCAAGTTTATTACATAGGTATACATATGCCATGGTGGTTTGCTGCACCTATCAACCCGTCATCTAGGTTTTAAGCCCTGCATGCATTAGGTATTTCTCCTAATGCTCTCCCTCTCTTTGCCCCCACTCCCTACAGGCCCCAGTATGTGATATTCCCCTCCCTGTGTCCATGTGTTCTCATTGTTCAACTCCCACTTATGAGTGAGAACATGCAGTGTTTGGTTTTCTGTTCTTGTTCACACTGAAATTCTGTGAGACCAGAAAGCTGCCAGGATATTCCTTTGTGTATTGTGGACTACTCTAATTTGGCATCTGCTAATTGAGATTGTGGCTGTCTGGAAGGTCTTAAGTTAGTTGTATGGATGCTTAAAGGTGTCTCTACCTGAGCAGCCTGTTACTGTAGAAAATAAAAAGAGTAAATTTGAGACAATCCAGAGCATTTATCTTGAATCTCCATTGTGTGAGCAAAAGTCTGTGTAATAGTAATGTTTACAGACTACGGTTTCATATACTGCAGTATACTTCCTTGTGCTGGTAAAAATATCAACAGTGGCTATCACAATTAGTTGAGTAGTTGAGTAGTCAATTATGAACCATTTCATAGACAATTGAAATTCTAACAGAGCACAAATATTTATGGAGATCTCAGAGCTTTGTTTCTAGGTATCTTCCTTTCTATTGAATGAAGAAGTGGGTATCACATACGTACTTATTCCTAGACTCCTGTTTTCCACATAGATCATTCAATGACTAGGCTTAATAAAAGAAGGGCAAACTACATTTCTGGAAAATGCTACAACTGATAATTTCTTATCTCTGTTATTTGAAATGTGTGTGCTAATCTCTAAGTGGGTGAATATGTGTAGATTATAACGTGATTAAATTAATGTTTCTTCCCCCTATCACAATAAGTGAGACTAGGAAGTTACCAAGTCATGGAACTATGCAATGTGCTAGGGTGTAGCCAAGTTACAAACCTTGTAAATCAAGTCTAACGTGGGTTTCAGCATCAGACAAAACTCCAGATCTAAATTCTGACTTTACTACTTACTAGTTATGTAATCTTGGTTAAAGGGACATAAACTTTGGCAAGCTGTTTTTCTTTGATAAAATCAGGAGCTTTAAACCTTCCTCATAAGGATAGCGTGGGGATAAAATAGGGCAACATGTGTACAACAGAGAATACAGTAGGTACTCAGTACAGCTTTCTCTCCCTGTAACTTCTTTTCATTCCCCTTTCATATTCACAGTTGTCTGTGACTATGCTCCACCCCAGCATCCATCTGTGATTCTCCTTCGGTCCTTATTTACTTTTTCACTGTTATTCTTTGCTGACTCTAGCCTTTCTTTTCCGTGTCTCCTCCCTTTATCATTTGTATTCTGTGCAGCAAACTGTACCTAGCTTAAATAAGGTGAAACATGCCACACACTTAGAGCAATTCCTGGCACATACTAAACACTTAATGATTGCTAGACAATTATATTACTTGATGAATTTCATTGCTTCTCCCAAATCTACCCAAACACTATTTTCTCTTTCATGAAAAAAAAATGATTCTGCAAAAGGACAGGAGGATATAAAACAAATGATTTTAAATTAGGCATGATATGAGCACGTCACTAGTGAGCAGTTAAGTACTGCTTTGGATTTTTTATAATTTTAAGGAATTATTATCATATTTTAAAAAATGGGTAATGAGATTTTTTTGCTTATCAATTGAATAAACATTCATTGAGCACCTACTATGTACTAGGAATAGAGAAAATTATTTATGTTCATGTCTACTTTTAAGAGATGTAATAGGAATAACCCGCCCCACCCAACAAATACACAGGGTCCACCTCCTTCTGTATTCATGTTTTGCATGAAAGCTGAGCATACCCCAGGCAGGGTGAAGATATCAATAACGTAGACTAATTTATCTAGAATCAAATCAGAACTATTCTCCCAATGGCTCAGGCAGGGACACACAGTTTTGCTTGAATTTTTGCTTAGTTCTCTGAATAGGCAGCCCTCTGAGGTCTCTTGTTGTTTATCTAATTAGCTAAATTGATACAGGTAGTCAACAATTTCACTTCTTTAATCTATTTGTCCGGATGAGGTCTGTAGTACTTGAGATACAGCAGTTTTTTAAAGGGAGAAATTTTGGAATTGAGAAGTATCTATATATTAGCATTTCAGCGAACTTGGAATGATTTTCTTATGGAAATACACTCAGTTAACTATAAACTTGTATGAGATGTTAGAGAATATGAAATGTAGGAGACAAGGGTGGTGCTGATACATAATCAGTGCAGTAATTAAGAGCTTAGGGACTAGCCAGCCAGACTAGCTTTCCTACCATCCTTATTTGCTCACCTCACCAGAAATTGGTTTCCTGATTTGCAAAATTGGAACATTAATGGATCCTACTAACTGAGGTTGATGTAAGGATTACATGAAATAATAGAGATATGGCAGGCCTTAAGTGCTCAATTAATATAGGCTATTATTATTATTATGAGCTGAAAATAGGCAAAACAGTGTCAACCTCATGTAAAGAAAATCAAACTAATGTGCTTATGACCTCTTATAAACTCAAACCTCATAGGCTAATAATAATACATGATTCGATATTCTTCTGATTTATTAGTGCAAACAAAAACTATGATTCCTTTTTATGCTGGAATTGTATCAGTGGTAGAAATAGTTTATTTTTCTAAAATTCTTTATTTTAGAGTGTACTAAAATGATTTTTTTTCAATATAGGTCATATAGAGTGTTAAATACTTAATAATAATATATTTTTTCTTTTTTTAGAGACAGGGTCTTGCTCTGTTGCCCAGGCTGGAGTGCAGTGTTGCAATTATGGTTCACTTCAGCCACGACCTCCTGGACTCAAGCAATCCTCTTGCCTAATCCTCCTAAGTAGCTAGGACTACAGGTATGTGTTGCCATACCTGACTAATTTATTTATTGTTTTTTACTTTTTGTTGAGGTAGGGTCTTGCTATGTTGTCCAGGCAAGTCTCACACTCCTGGCCTCAAGCGATCCTCCCACCTCAGCTTCCTAAAGTGTTGGGATGACAGGTATGAGCCACCACACCTGGCCAATAATTTATTTTTTATTCTGAAGAATAGTTACCTGTTCTGACAATAGAATATTCTTTACAAATTCATTGAAAATAACTTTTCAAGAGTGGCACTGAAGTAATACAGTAAGTTTATGAACAATGAAGAATAAAGCATGTGGAGAACGTGCAGAGAATCAAGGCTATTGGGACAACAGTTATGTTGCCTTAAAGAGCAATGCGATTATAACTAGAGAGGAAGGTGTGATAGCATGTAACGCTGATACAAAAGTCAAAACTGCAAAGGTTCATAGGGTGGTATATAGATGTCTATACTTTAGAAAGAATGATCTAACAAAATTTCTGGAATTCCATGCACCTGGGAAAGTTCAATTGTTTTATCTCATAACTTAGCAACATTTCATGTTAGTAAAATTAAGAAGTGCAAAGCCGGGTAAAAGTGAAAAAGTGGCAAGCTCATCTTTTCCATTCTCTCAATCACAGTATTTGTGGTTGACGGTTAATCTAATCCTATAAAAACCAGCCTTTGTGGTTTATGCCTGCCTTGGACTTGTGGAAATGTTTTCACAGAATTGTATTAGAAAATGCCCTTTCCTAAGAAACAAATTAATTAAGGAATGACCAGACAAATAAACTGCCATCCTTGAGATTGAAAAATACTGCAGTGAGTGGACTTCCCTAAGTGAAGGTCTGGGTACAGCCCTGAAGACTAATGAATTACTTAGTATCTTTCACTCTGAAGACCTGGACTTTGATTAGTGTCTGGGGCTGTTGTGAAGAGACTTTGAGTTTATGGCTTCTTCTCTTTGTCTGAGCCTTATAAGAGGCAAGAAATACTGGTTGGTGGTATTTCTCACAAATTGACTATATCTTCTCCAATTATCACAACTACAATTGACACCAAGCAATTTAGAGGAGAAACAAATTTAACCTTCAGATATTTCGAGATGCTTTTAAAACTGCATAATGTAGATCTAGATACCACAATGATTGACAATGTATTATCAGTATCACCATAGGAACCAGAAGTGTTTTATATTGTCCAGAAGGATCTGACACATTTTTCAAAAGACAAACCCCCACTGATACCACCTGCTGGTAAGACGGTTCAGTTCTTTAGTGTTTGTTGTCTTTAGCAGTGCGTGATCTTCTTTAAGATTTATTTCTCTGGTTAGAGGAGGAAAGACCTTTTCAATTGTTCCATAGTTTCACTGTTTATCTCAGCCTTACACATGACAGTTGAGGTGCATGCTGTTTTGTTTGGCTTCTGGTATCGCGCTTCAGTTTATCACCCCGTGAATACTCACAGCCTAGCTAAAATGCTGCCAGTGAGTCAGTGACACTTAGGGATAGGTCTGGCACAGGGCAGGTTAGAATTGAAAGCAAGTCCTGTTGTAAACATAACTGTTCCCTTTGTGCTGAACTCCTGGCATTTGAGACTTGTACAATATTTGCAACCTTCTTACACTTTCAGGGTAAGAAGGAGTAAGAAGCCCAAGGACGCCTGGACGCCATGATTTAGAATTCCAAAATGCATATTCACTTCAGTCCTATACCCCTACAACCAAACTTGCAAGATCAGCCATGCTTTCTTGTAAATTTAAAGAATCTTGTTACAAAGGCAAATATTTTTCTTTGGGTAAGCCAATAGGCATCACAAATCTGAGCAAATATCAGTTCATAATTCTTTTGGTGCTAAATTCTATGTGCTCTAAAGCTCTTTCTTGTGCTTGGATAGGGAGGTTAACATTTTTGTTCAGGCATTTTTTAAAAAAGTGACTTAAGGAAATAAAATTCACTAGACTGAGGTTTGATGAGGCTAATTAGTCAACAGCCACTCTGCAGTCTGACTTATGATTCCTGCCTCTAACACTGCTAATAGACTTCCATGGTGAATAGTGTGGTGAATGTCCCCCTGATGTGGGAAGTGACTCTGAGGTCAGGATTATTCAGACTATTTTGGTTAGTGACACCAGTCTCTCTCTTTTGTCTTCCCTAACCTTTTGTTTTGAAAAATCCCAAGCCTGCAGATATGTTGAAAGAATGGCACAATAAACACCCACATACCCTTCATCTAGATTCAGCAATTGCTAATATTTTATAACAATTATATGCTATCTATTATCTATTTATGTAATAAACCTTCTCTCCAATTTCCCTTTTTCTGGGCCATTTGAAAGCAAATTGCAACATGATGTCATTCTGCCTCTTAATACTTCAGTATTTATTGCCTAAGAATAAAGACATCTTCCTACATTACCACAATTCCATTTTCACTTCTAAGAATTTAAGTGTCACAATATTTTATAATATCTAATATAAAGTGAATACTGAATTTTCAATGGTCCCCCAAATATTTTTCAAATTATGATAAATTGACTCTCAAATAAAAGCTGATTTTTTAAAGAAAAACCAATAAGTTTCATGTATTGCATTTGCTTATGATATCTATTTAGTTTTCTTTAGTCCTTTAGTCTTCTTTAATTTAGAACAACTTGTTTGTCTTGTATGACAGAACTCTTAAATAAATTAAATGTTTTATTTTTATGGATTTATGGGTACAAGTATAGTTGTGCTACATGGATATATTGCCCAGTGGTGAAATCTAAGCTTTTAGTGTACCCATTATCTGAATAGTGTACATTGTACTCAGTAGGTGGCATTTCATCACTCATCCCACTTCCACCCTCCCTTCTTTTGGAGTCTCCATTGTCTATTATTTTACTCTGTATGTCTGTGTGTACCCATTTTTAGCTCCTACTTATAAGTGAGAACATGTGGCTTTTTTCTGTTTGTGAGTCATTTCACTTAGGATAATGACCTTCAGTTCCATCCATGTTGCTGCAAAAGACAGGATTTCATTCTTTTTTATGGCTGCATTGTATTCCATGAAGTGTCTGTGTGCGTGTATCTATATATAATATATATAATCACATTATTCAGTGATATGTGTGTATATATAACAGATATAATAATTTATAATAATATTATTAATAATATATTATAATAACCACATGATTCCGTGTGTGTTTGTGTGTACGTGTGTGTGTATGTTCTATATACCATGGAATAATGTGATTATATATATTATATATACACACACATATGTGTATATATACATGTATATATATACACACACAGGGTGTGTGTGTGTATGTGCATGTGTATATGTATGTATATATATCACATTTTAATCCAGTAATACATTGATGAACACATAGGCTGATTCTGTGACTTTGCTATTGTGAATATTGCTGCAATAAACATATGAGTGTAGAAATTATATAATTTTTTTTTTTTTCCTCTGGGTAGATACCCAGTGGTGGGATTACTGGGTAGAATGGTAGTTCTATTTTTAGTTTTTGAGAAATCATTGTACTGTTTTCCATAGAAGTTGAATTAATTTACATTTCCACCAACAGTATATAACTGTTCTCTTTTCTTCACATCCTCACTGTCTGTTGTTTTTTTAGTTTTTAGTAATAGCCATTTTGACTGGTGTGAGATATTATCTCATTGTGGTTTTAATTTGCATTTCTCTGATGATTAGTGATGTGGAGCATTTTTTCATATGTTTGTTGGCTGTTTGTTTGCTTCCTTTTGAAAAATGTCTGTTCATGTCCTTCACCCTCTTTTTCATGGGGTTGCTTTTTTTTCGTGTTGAGTTGAGTTCCTTGTAGAGTCTGGATATTAGTTCTTGGTTGAATGCACAGTTTGTAAATATTTCCTCCCATTCTGTAGGTTGTCTGTTTACTCTGTTAATTATTTCTTTTGCTGCATAGAAGCTTTTTGGTTTAAGTTTCATTAGTCTATTTTTGTTTCAAAAAGTTTAAGTTCCATTTGTCTATTTTTTTTTTTTTTTTTTTTTTGAGGACTTAGTCGTAAATTCTTTGCCAATACTAATGTCCAGAAGAGGTTTTACTCTGGAACTTTTATAGTTTCAGGTCTTACAACTAAGACTTTAATACATTTTCAGTCAATTTTTGTATATGGTGAGATGGGGTCCAGCTTCATTCTTCTGCATATAGCTCTCCAATTATCCCAGCACTATTTATTGAACAGGGTGTCCTTTCCCCATTGTATATTTTTGTTGACTTTGTCAAAGATCAGTTGGTTATAGGTGTATGGCTTTATTTCTGGGTTCTCTATTCTGTTCCATTGATCTATTTCTGATAGGAACATTTTGAATAGCCTAGTCTAACTGTCTTGCCAAAAGTCCTACAATTTGGACTTTTAAGGTTGTTTCCTCATAATTCAACTATAAACATTTTATTGACAAGAGTACACTATAGTTGGTGTTCTGTACATTGCATTTCATCATATGTAGAGGCACATAATATTGAGCTTAATTGCTTGGTTAAGATAGTTGTATTCATCTGTTCTCACACTGCTACTAAAAACATACCCAAGACTGGGCAATTTATAAAGGAAAGAGGTTAATAGATTTACAGTTCCACATGGCCTGAGAGGCTTCACAATCATGGTGGAAGACAAAAGAGGATTAAAGTCATGTGTTACATGTTGTCAGGCAAGAGAGGTTGTGCAGGTGAACTCTCATTTATAAAACCATCAGATCTGGTGAGACTTGTCCACTACCATGAGAACAGTATGGGGAACTGCCCCATCATTCAATTATCTCCACCTGGCCTTGCCCTTGACACATGGGGATTATTACAATTTGAGGTGAGATTGGGTGGGAACAGAGCCAAACCATATCATTCCATCCCTGGCCCCTCCCAAATCTCCTGTCCTCCCATTTCAAAACCAATCTTGCCTGCCTAACAGCCCCCAAAAGTCTTAACTCATTCAGCATTAACTCAAAAGTTCATAGTCAAAACTCTCATCTGAGATAAGGCAAGTCATTTCTGCCTATGAGCCTGAAAAATCAAAAACAAGTTAGTTACCTCCTGGATACAATGGGAGTATAGGCATTGGGTAGATGCATTTATTCCAAATTGGAGAAACTGACCAAAACAAAGAGTTTACAGGCCCATGCAAGTCTGAAATCCAACAAGGCAGTAATTAAAGCTCTGAAATAATGCCCTTTGCCTCCCTATCTCACATCCAGGTCACACTAATGCAAGAGGTGGGTTCCCATTGTCCTGGGCAGCTCTGCTTCTGTGACTTTGCAGGGTACAGCCCCCCTTCCTGGCTGCTTTCATGGGTTGGCATTGAGTGTCTGCAGCTTTTCCAGGCACAGGGTGCAAGCCATCAGTGGATCTCCCATTCTGGGGTCTGGAGGATGGTGGTCCTCTTCTCAAAGCTCCACTTTGCAGTGCTCCAGTGGAGACTCTGTGTGGGGTCTCGATCCCCACATTTCCCTTCCACACTACCCTAGCAGAGGTTCTCCATGAGGGTCCTGCCCCTGCAGCAAACTTCTGCCTGGACATCCAGGCATTTCCATATATTCTGTGAAATCTAGGTAGAGGTTCCCAAACCTAATTCTTGACTTCTGTGTACCCACAGGCTCAATACCACTTAGAAGCTGCCAAGGCTTGGGACTTGCACTCTCCAAAGCCATGGCCCAAGCTATACATTGGCCTCTTTTAGCCACAGCTGGAGTGACTGGGACACAGGGCACCATGTCTCTAGGCTACACACAGCAAGGGCAATGAAACCATTTCCTCCTAGGCCTCAGGGCCTGTGATAGAAGGGGCTGCTGCAAAGGTGTCTGACATGCCCTAGAGACACTTCCCCATTGTCTCGGGAATTAACACTTGGCTCCTTGTTACTTATGCAAATTTCTGCAGCAGCGGGCTTGAGTTTCTCCCCAGAAAATGGGTTTTTCTTTCCTATTGCATTGTCAGACTGCAAATTTTCCAAAGTTTTATGGTCTGCTTCCTCTTGAACTCTGCTACTTAAAATTTTTTTCCACCAGATACCCTAAATCATCTCTCTGAAGTTCAAAGTTCCACAGATTCTAGGGCACAGGCAAAATGCCACCAATCTCTTTGCTAAAGCATAACAAGAGTCACCTTTGCTCCAGTTCCCAAAAGGGAAAAGTCTCCATCTGAGACTACCTCAGCCTGAACCTTATTGTCCATATCTCTACCAGCATTTTGGCCAAAACCATTCAACAAGTCTCTAGGAAGTTCCAAACTTTCCCATATTTTCCTGTTTTCATCTGAGCCCTCCAAACTGTTCTAATCTCTGTCTTTTACCCAATACCAAAACCACTTCCACATTTTCAGGTATCTTTACAGTTGTGCCCCACTACCTGGTATCAATTTACTGTGTCAGTCTATTCTCATGCTCCTAATAAAGACATACCAGATTCTGGGTAATTTATAAAGGAAAGAGGTTTAATAGATTCACAGTTACACATGACTGGGGTGACTTCACAATCATGGCAGAAGGCAAAAGAGGAGCAAAGTCACATCTTACATGGCAGCACAAAAGAGAGCATGTGTAGGGGAACTCCCCTTTATAAAACCATCAGATCTTATTCACTATCATGAGAACAGCATGGGAAAAACCCGCCCTCGATTCAATTATATCCACTTGGCCCTGCCCTTGACATGTGGGAATTGTTACTATTCAAGATGAGATTTGGGTGGGGACACAGCCAAACAATATCAGTAGTTAATGAAACATTTCTCTTTAATAAAGGTTTCTCTTTTGTAAATTAGTAAGTACTCTGTTAGAATTCTTTGTTATCATACAAATAAGTGAATATCTTGTTGCCCAACAACCTGTCATCCAATGATTTTAACACTAGTGAATGATCCTTATTTATATCAATTAGCATATTGTCCATTGCCAGATGATTCTCTGTCTAGTTTTTATGTCTTCTATTAATTCATTAAAATATAGCAAAAGTCGAAGTTTCTGAGTCTGTACCCATCCCACCCTTCTATTACTGACTTGCTCAAATTTTACTTTTCTCAAATTGACCATGATTAGAACCATCATTTTTCAATATTCAGTGAAGGTTAATCTCCATACTTACATTGGGAGCCCATTCTTAATGAAACCAATGAGCAGAGCATGTATCATAATTGTTACTTTCCATTTACCTCCCTTCCCTAATAAACATCATATATTTAAGTTATTTCATTTTAATGGGAAATAAAATATATCATTTATATCCCTTTCAAGTTTCCAGAGCAGTTTATTAAAAGCATCCTGGGATTGCACAATAAGCTGCTATTCTTTTGCAACTAATCTAAGTCAATATTTTCCTCATACTGAACAATAAAGCACAATTCAACTATAAGTTGGTTGTTGAGACAGATATGACTGCAAATTCCATCTGGAGACTTCTTATCAAGTTATTATGTTCATTGAAAGAGGCTCACATAAATCACAATTTCCCTTTCCCAACAGGAGGACTGCTTGTTGTTGCAAAAGTGACATAAGTAGATATAACTAAGCCTGACCTGGCATGTCATTTAACTTAACCCACGTTTATTGTAATAAAAATGCACAGTTTTTACTTGAATGGGTAGGTAACAGTCTGATTTTGAAAAAGATTGTGCAGAAATATAATCTTGTTCAGTGCTATATTCAAATGGATATGTGTTAGTTTTTGTTTTTTGCATCACTATAAAGAAATAGCTGTGACTGGGTAATTTACAAATAAAAGAGGTTTAATTGGCTCATGGTTCTGCAGGCTATACAGGAAGTATGGTGCTGGCATCTGCTTGGCTTCTGGTGAGACCTCAGGGAGTTTTATTCATGTCAGAAGGAGAAGCAGAAGCAGGCATGTCACATGGAATTAGAATGAGCAAGAGAGAGAGAGGGGGGAGGTCCCAGACTTTTTTAAACAACCAGATCTCGTGTGAACTAAGCAAGAACTGGTTTATCACCAAGGGGATGGTGCTAAGTCATTCATGAGGGATCTGCCCCCATGATCCAGTTATCTCCTACCAGGCTCCACCTTCAACGCTGGGAATCACATTTCAACATGAGATGTAGAGGGAATACATATTCAAATCATATCAGCATATAAAGAGAATACAGGAAAGTTCCACATAAAACTACTGTACCAGACAGCACAAATCAAAGCATTAGGGATCTGTTAAAAGCCAAAGACCTATGATGACCCACAAGCCTCCATTCCTTCTGTGGCTTTGTCTCTTTCTATCTCCGTCTCTCTTCAATGGTGGGTGGTCTAACTGCCACTCCCAGTCTCCTGGCCCAGGACCTTTGCACTAACTATTTCTCTGCCTTGCTTCCCACATCCTTTAAGTCTTACTGAACTGCCACCTACTCGGACAGACCTACTCTAAACTTTTGTTCATTTTGTAGCTCCTGCTTAATTTTCCTCCACTGCCTTTATAATATACTATATATGGTATTTATTTTGTTTCCTTTTTGCTACCCCTACTGGAATGTAAATTTCAAGGGGGAGGGCAGGAATTTTTGTCTGTGTCTGTTAATTCCTGAACCCTGAGTTCTCAACATGTAATAAACAGTTCATGAATATTTGTTGAATGACTAAACATAATATTTCTGAATAAAGAGATACACATTATATGTATAAAATATTTAACATATAGTTTAAACAATGAAATTCATATAAAATATTCACAGACCCTTTGAAAGCCTTTGTAGAACTCTAGAGTTTCACAAGCCCAGTTTGAAATCAATTGCTGAAGTATTTATTATTGCTCATATTTCTAGCAATGGAGAGTTGTGTAGGAAGCCCACCGAACGGTGCTGAAAAAATTGAACTGTTGGCATCCACCCAAACTGCTCCCGTGAACAAAAGATATCACAAAATATATTGCTGAAATGTACCAAAGTTCTCACTTACCTGTTTTATTCAGTGCCAAATGTAAATAAAAAAGTTAAAACTACTTTATTTTTCCCTCTAATATAATTTAAAACTGTACCATTAAGAAACGAATGTAATTGTTCCTTTTCTAAGCTTCATATAGATGATTAGATATAGATTATTGGAACTGGAAAGGCCCTCAATGATCATCAAATACAAGTGATGCATTTCCAGGTGATAAAACTGAAGCCTCAAGAAGTTGTATAATTCAATTATTAAGTCATCAAGCTTGATTGGTAGAAATTAACCAGGTTGGAAGCCTGTTCTTCTACGGCCCAGCTGAGTTTTTTTCTTCAATCCATGCATGGCATGACATACTCTATTTTAATATTATATAACATAGGGTTGTTTAAGAATAGATGAAGATCTCACTGGTATGGTAAAGGAGGGCCTAGAGATAGGATTACACTAAGAGGACACACTCAGGTGTCTTCCTGAGCTAGAAGGACAGTCCTGCATCCAGTTTATCCAGATGAATCAGAGAATACAACTCAAACACTGTTTTCATCACCATCGCATTTAGGTTCATGTAAGAATTCGGCATTCTTTAAGAGAGAAGTGTTTCCAAGGAAGAGAGAAGCAAACAAATCTTGTGATAAAAATTGGACTTAATGAGGGAAATATCATGCAACTTTCTTTTTGTTGCACCAAAGAAAGCAATACTAATAAGATAGAATTAAGGGCATGGTGGCAGATAAGCTCTCTAAATTCCCCTAGCAAAATATTTGTGCTATGGAATAGAGCTTCAGAGCAGGTAAAAATGTGCAGCAGACCTGAATATGATTTTGTTTAAGTAGAGTTTGAAGACTCAATACTCTTTGTTTTCCAGTTTCTCATTTTTATTCTTCAAAACAGGTAGAAGAAATATAAAACATAATTTCTGCTCAATGGAAAAAATCACTCTGAAATTTTAGTAGGGAAGAAAACTTTAAAGAATGTTAATGAACATTCAGATCCCGAGGCTTATTTAATGTTATAATTCCTATATTTGGGTATCAAAATATTTTGGAAAAAGGCTAACATAAACACTTCAAATGAAGTCTAAGCTTGTGAAGATCCAATCCTCTTCATTTATTGTCCTGGTCCAAGCCTCTCTGGAGTGTGAAGGTAAGCCTCAGACCATGAGGGTGATTGGAGGATGCGAACATAGCCACATTTGTGTAGTACGTTCCCTGCACTTGGTCTCTCCGTGTCATTAGCCAACGTCCTGTCCCATTAAAAAATGCATTTTTTGCTCTTATATACTTAATTTCACCATTTTCATATTTGTTCATTTTAAATACTATTTCCATTTTACCTTCCTGTCTTTCAATTTCATTTATAGGGAAATTAAAACAAAATAATACACAAAATTATACTAGCAATATAAATTAAGTGACAATATAGAAGAATATGAAGTAAACCAAATACCTCCTCCTGGATTCATTCTCTGCCAAACCTCTCCATTTTCACTTCATTCTCAGAGAAGCAACCATCTGTAGTAGTTTTGGTTTTTTTCCTTTCAGTGATTGAATTATGAAATGGAAGGGAGAAGGGAGGAAATATTAAGACAGACTTTAAGACTCTAGATGTAGATGCTCAGTATTCCCCCTGGAACTCTCATACTGCTGTTGGAAGTGTAAAATTATACAACTGCTCTGGAAACCCATATAACATAATTTACTAAAGTTGACTAAAGCATGGACTACGAAATATTTGGGATCAGGAATGAGGTGAGAATGTTTACACTCACTACTTCTATTCAACATTGTACTATAGTTCTAGTCAGAGCAATAAGATTAAAAAACAAAGAAATAACAAGCAGGATTGGAAAACAGTAAATAAAACTGTCAGTATACATTTCTGTATGTAGAAAATCTCAAGTATCTAAAGAGATGGTCAATATAAAAATCAATCTTATTTCTTTGTACCAAACAACATTTTTGAGAGAATTGTAGATGACTTAAATAAGTGGAAAGATGTACATATTCATTGCTGGAAAGCTTTAACATTTTAAAGATGTCAATTCCTCCTATATTGCTCTCCAGATTCAATGCAATTCAAGTCAAAATCTTAGCAGTTTTACTTTGTGGAAGTTAAAAAGCTGATTCTAAAATTTATTTGGAGATTCAGGGGGCCAAAAATAGCTAAGACAATTTTGAGGAAGAATGAAGTTGAGGGATATACTTTGCTGAATATAAAGGCTTAATATGTAGTTAGAACAATTAAGACATTGGTATTGTCCGAAGTATAAACAAAAAGCCCAGTGGAAAGTCTAGAAACCGACTCATCTATGGATAATATGCAACACTGGGACATTTTGGATGGAGAAATAATAGTTTTTTCACTAAATGATTCTGGGTCAATTCAGTATCTGTATAGGGGAAAATAAAACAATCTACACCTTCTCTTCACACTGCTGAACACACAAAAGCAATTCCAGGTGGATTGTAGTTATAAATGTGAAAGATGAAAAAAATAAGGCATCTGTAAGATAACATATACAACATAAAATATCTTTATGACCTTAGATCAAAGATTCGTTAAACACAATGCACAAATCACTAACACTAAAAAGAAAGATTGATAAACTACATTAAAACTAAAAACACCTGTCAAACATTCTCTTAATAGACTGAAAGAGTAAACCACTGCCAATTTCGTTAAAACTCAAGATCTGTAGTTGTCGTCATCCCACAAACACCTATTTTGTTTATATTTTCAGATGAGATGTTCTCTTATGTTTATCTGCAAATATTGACAATACTAATTTTAAAAAGGCTTGTTTTCTCTTGGATTTTAATTATTCTGTTTTCAGAATTTGTTTCTTCTTTTCACTGTTTTGGTTTTCTTCAAATGTTGGATGATGATTGCTTGTTGAGTTCATTTCATGCTGATATTTAAACTTCTATTTTCCCATTTGTGAATTAGGGGAATTTCTGACTAGAGGAACTTTCCTTCAGTTATTGTGAGGGAGGGTTGGTTTGTGCCACTGGAGTGGGCATGCAGGTGGTGTGTCTACTCAGTTTGTGGGGTCCTCATCCTCTTGCTAAACATTATCAACCTGAAGCATTCCTCTGTGTCTGCAGCCCCATTGCCTGCGTTTGTGCTTCAGTCCAGAAGTAAACGCTGCTCTTATCTCTCAGCTATTGTTTGGCATAAACAGAAGGCGAAGTAGATGCTGACCTGTCTGTAGCTGCATGTGCATTCTCCAGTTCCCCCGTTGAGCACCACCACCAAGACCTATCTGCTTCTTGGATCTCTTTGCTCTTAGTTTGGAGCATCCTTCACACTTCATAGAATTCTTCTCTCTTCCATATTTCAGAGTAAGATGTTTCTTATCTGCATGGCTCATTTTAGGACATGAGACCTGTGCAGTCCCACAGATTCTGTACTCAAGAGGGCCCTTGCACTTGGTTTAATGCTCTCCTTTCACCCTCTTGAAATTCTTAATGATTTTTAGACAGGGTGTTGGATTTTCATTTTGTACTGGGCCTTGTAAATCATGTTGCTGGTCCTCTTGGTCTAATATCTCTTTCAATAAATCTTTGTTCCTTAATAGCTTTCAGAACTCCTCAAACATTTTCATCAGTGATGGTAATTCTTTCCTGTATTAAATTACATTACTTATTTTATTTTTTTGTAACCTTTATTGAGGTACAACATGTGCTTCTTTTTAGTGTACAATTCAATGATTTTTAATAAATTTACAGAATTTTGCAACCACCACAATTGAATTCTAGAAAATTTCCATTGTTTCAAAATGATCTCATGGGCCTATTTGTAGACATTTTCTGTTTCCATCCTCAGCCCCAGAATTTTTTGTATTTTAGATATGTTTTAAAATATGAATTCTTGGGGGGTATATATATGGAAGGGGGGAATATTAGTTTCCCCTTCAAGGAAGCTAGAAGAAGAAGAATCTTGGAGAGAGTGGTAGAGTCTTCAAAAGAGCATGTGTGAGACCATCTATCTGAGCAGCCAGTTGTCTTTCTTTTCCTTTCTTCTCTAGTAGGTGGTTGGTGAGAGGCCATTGTTGAGTGAATTCAAGTCTCGTGATAAGATAGTGAATAGAATCTGTTTAGATTTAGGTACCCTATTTCAACAAAACTTCTCTTTGCTTTATTTTGGATTCTTAACAGAAAAAAAATTACTTGAAAATAGCATGACCATACTTCTTAAACCCATATGTTCTTAAACTCAATAAAACAATAATTAGAAATACACTATACAAGTAGATTTTTTATAGTCATCTTTCTTTTGATTTTAAGTTATATTAGATATTGACTTTTTCTGATTATAAAATTTCTAAATGGTTATATTTATGGAATTATAAAATATAGAATAGTATATAGAAGAAAAGAAAATCTCAAATTATTATAATACCATATCATATTTCCTCCTAATATTTTTATTTGCAAATACATGTTTATCTACTGGGGTGCTTTTTCTTTTTCATCCAAACTGAAATCATAACTCATATGCAATTTTCTGCTTGCTTTTCCACATATATGTGAGATCATTTATACGTATTCATAAGTATTCTTCAAATACATAATTTGTGTGAGTGACAACTGACCTGGACAAAGCAAGAGCCTTGGATCAGGGTCTCAAATAATGGGCTGAACATGGGAGCGATTAAATACCTCAATGTGATTTGAATTCTCTAGATGATGCTCTAGCATGTTACTCAAGATGATAGAGATTCTTTGTATTAGTCCATTTTCAAACAGCTATGAAGACATACCTGAGACTGGGTAATTCATAAAGTAAAACAAGTTTGATGTACTCACAGTTCCACATGGCTGGGGAGGCTTCACAATCGTGGTGTAAGGCAAAGGAGGAACAAAGGTACGTCTTACATGGTGGCAGGCAAGAAAATGTGTGCAGGGGACACAGGATGGTTATAAAACCATCAGATCTAGTGAGATATATTCACTATCATGAGAACAGCACAGTAGAAACCTGCCCTCATGATTCAATTATCTCTAACTGGGTTTTTCCCATGACATGTGGGTATAATGGGGGCTACAATTCAAGATGAGATTTGGTTGGGGCTCAGCCAAACTGCATCATTCTTCTTCTTCAGACCACCTTATTCCAGAATTCTAATCATGCTAGACAAGGTGGAACTCGAAGCATGCTAGACAAGGTGGAAGATTCTTTTAAGGAATTTACTTAGCCAGATTAAAATAGCTTCCATTAAAAAAATGTAAATGCTTTTTACATATTTCTTAATATGTTTATATTACAGTATTTATTTTTATTTTTCTGCCCCAGTAGATTGTTGCTCAACATAGGTGAGATCTGTGCTTAGTGAAGATGCTAGCACAGAGAAGGTCTTTAATAAAAGTTTGTTGATGAGAGAATGAGAAAGAGATGAGAACTAATTTGGCTCTTAATCACTATATGGACCTCTGAATAAGCCCTCTAACTCCAGGAAGCACATAGATACATAACTTAATTAGCTAAGTCCTATAAAGGCATATAAAATCACTTGGCAAGGTGCCTAGCACATCATAAGCACTCTATAAATACTAGTTATTATTATTAATAAAAAAAATCTGTCTCCATATGGTCAGAAGCCAGAGCACCCAGCACTGGAGGCTGGGGGCTGTAGTGGCAGCAAATGGGTGGCAATTGTGACGCCAACACCCAGTGAAGGGGAGGGGCCCTCTGTCGTCTGGTTTTTCCAATTGAAAACATGCTTGGAGTACCCCTCCAGCCAACCTTTTTTCATCTGCAGATATATTATTGAAAACTGTAGCTCAGCCTTGTCAGTCCAAATTATATTAGGAGGATTAGGAGATGTTCTGCAAGGAGAAAACAGAATTTGGCAATTTGATTTCAGGAAGACTTGAAAGGTCAGAGATAAAAGGCCAAGGTGGATTTTAAAAAGGGCTTTGAGCTTCTGCAGTGAGGAACAACAATTCAGAGCAAGAATGACAGTTATGGAAGTTTAGGTGTAATGTTTTCAGTAAGCATCATCAAGCATGGTAGACATTTATTTGTTTATTTGAGGACGTGGGAGATACACTGAGCTGTCTAAAAGGAATGCGGTTCGTTAATTTTGCTTTTCTCATATGATTTTTAGTTAAAATAGTATCTCTGGCTCATCAAAACATTTTTCCTTATTTAGGAAAGCCAAAAGGTTCTTTTAATTCTGCCTTAGTGTTTCTTATTATTTTTGTCAACTTTTATCCAAAGTTCCTTTTAAAACAGTGCTAAAGTGTTCACGCTTTAAATAAAATCTGTTCCCTTCTTGTAAACAATTGACAATTATGTAAGAATCTAATGAAATAAATACACATGTGAGGTTTTTCAGAATACGTCTGTACACAGTCACTTGTTTTACTACTAGTTTTCATGTCATGCTTGTTTTTTTTTTTTTTTTGGTGGTGTGCACCTTTATTTTTATTTATTATTTTTTTTAAATTTATTTATTATTATTATACTTTAAGTTGTAGGGTACATGTGCATAACGTGCAGGTTTGTTACATATGTATACTTGTGCCATGTTGCTGTGCTGCACCCATCAACTCGTCATTTACATCAGGTATAACTCCCAATGCAATCCCTCCCCCCTCCCCCCTCCCCATGATAGGCCCCGGTGTGTGATGTTCCCCTTCCTGAGTCCGAGTGATCTCATTGTTCAGTTCCCACCTATGAGTGAGAACATGCGGTGTTTGGTTTTCTGTTCTTGTGATAGTTTGCTAAGAATGATGGATTCCAGCTGCATCCAAGTCCCTACAAAGGACTCAAACTCATCCTTTTTATGGCTGCATAGTATTCCATGGTGTATATGTGCCACATTTTCTTAATCCAATCTGTCACTGATGGACATTTGGGTTGATTCCAAGTCTTTGCTATTGTGAATAGTGCTGCAATAAACATACGTGTGCATGTGTCTTTATAGCAGCATAATTTATAATCCTTTGGGTATATACCCAGTAATGGGATGGCTGGGTCATATGGTACATCTAGTTCTAGATCCTTGAGGAATCGCCATACTGTTTTCCATAATGGTTGAACTAGTTTACAATCCCACCAACAGTGTAAAAGTGTTCCTATTTCTCCACATCCTCTCCAGCACCTGTTGTTTCCTGCATGTCATGCTTGTTGTTGGTTGTTTGCAGATGAAAGTTGTTGCTGTTGTTTTGTAAACCAGCTATAATTCTGAATAAGGAGACATTTGAGCCTGAAATATAACCATGTATTCTTTGCTTACTAAGTGATTAATATTATGGATTTGGTGTCTGACCTCAAATGAATTACTCAACATCCCAGCTGCAATTTTATCTATAAAATGAAAATAATAATATTCTGCTTATAGGGTTCTTATGAGGATTAAATGAGAAAATAAATGTATTGAACATAGGAAGTAGTACATACTAAATGCTCAACAAACTGCATTTAAAAAATTATGTAAGTGTGTGAATTTGAGAGACAGTCTAGCAGGCATTGTTTTCTTGACAGATGTTTATATGACTGTGCAGGAAGATTGTAAACATCTGTGCTTTGGTTACCATTTCCCTGATTTATTTAACCATGTGGATTTTGTCAACTATTTTAAAGTAATCAGACACAGACATTGCCATTTACACCACACAGATGGTTTCTTCAAATCATTAGCAATGCCTGGGTGGGGCATCCCCTGAGACTGGGAAACTGCAAAAATTAACAGGCAAGGAAATTTGAGCTTTGAATGTTGAGTGTTTTGGAGGGCTTCTAAACGCCTGTCTGCCTTAGTTCTGATGCTGAAACAGTTTATCTTTCAAAATATATTTTCTTAGATAGTACCATCAGGACTTCCTGACTCATTAGAAGGTCTGAGGCTGTGATAGACAAAAAGCAAGTGGAAAAGGTTGAGAGACTTAAAAAGCACAATTTAATACCTGCTCCAATATTCATTTTTATTATCAGAACATTAAGCAATGTAAAGGTAAAAGAGCAGATTTTTTTTTGAAATAGCCTTTTTACAAAAGTATTACATACCCATTGTAGACAATTCAGAAAACACACAGAACAGAAACACATTTTCCAATTGTCCTTCTACTCAAAGAGAACTACCTTTGACATTTTGATTATATCTTTCATTTTGATTACATCTTTCATTTTGATTACTTTTGTACATATGCACCTACACATATGCATATACTTTAGATGCATATATACATATAGGTGTATTTTTTAAAAATGGAATCACATTTCACAGTGTTTTGTAATCCACTTTTTATACTTAGGTATTCCTAAAAAAATTTTACATAATATTTATGTCATTTTATAAGATTCTTTAACAGGTAAACAATCCACTGCAAAAATAAAATGTTATTTATTCTACCAATCTCTTAATTATTGAGTTAGTTTGCTTTTAATCTTGTTAGGAAATGACTGGTAAACAGTCTTTAGCTAAAAAGGGAAAAATTTGAAAGACATTGGGTGGGCATCACATCTGAATTCTCTATTCTGAAAAGATTTTTCCTGCAGAATAATTAAATTTGAAATAACTTAGCATTAGAAAACAACATAAGGAAATAAAAAAAGTTTTTAAGGCAAAATATATGAAAACCAGAAGCTACAACCTTCACTGAATAGAGGGAGGAGACAATACGGATGCATATGGAGTCTCTCAGTAGTGACAATTCTCGTCTTGCAGTCACATGGGCTATACAAATGACCTTGTAAACAGAAACCTTGCAAAGTGGTGCTCATAGCTAATGGGAAAAGTTGATTGTTCTGTGACATTTAAAAATTTCTGTCAAACATTAAAAACTCTCTTACTGTTTGTTATAAATGTACTGTATAGGAAAATAAAAAGGAATAAGTAATAGTACACTAAGTTAAAACATTGCTAACATTGGTAATTAATGTTTATTTCTTTGTAAAAAACTGATCAAAATAGTTTGAACAGTGCTTGCCTTCTTCTTTTTGAATATAACTTGTGATATACACAAGGCACATTTTCTATGCCTTAGCAAGTTTTGATCACATTTTGACATTGTATCCTTGGTGCTGTCAGTATTGTGAATTATCTCTGGTAGTGCCTTTAACATGAAGTTATTTTTGCAAGCATATGGCATTTCCTCTGGGACACCTCCATCTTGTTCATTAGAATCACTTTTCTCATTCATGTCTATACGTTTTCTGTCTCTAAGCACTTCTGACCGTATGTCTAGAGGCTCTCTAACAACAGCTGTGTCAAAATGCCCACCATCAGCGATTTCTTCTATAACTCCATGAATGTTTGATTTGAATTCCATTTCTAGCATTATTACTTTTCATTTCTTTGCTGTACTTTCATCTTTGTTGACAAATCCCTTTTTTTGATTATCAGTTTTTGTAAAATGTCATACAGGTTCATCATGGGGAGACAAGGAGGCAACACAGTCACATGCTTAGCTGTCTGTGTATGAACTGAATAGAAAATGTGAAGTGATGTATGACCAGCAGGCTTTGTAAAAGGTGACGTGATTGGTCACTGATCAGGATATGTATCTGTTATTTATGCAATGACTTGTAGACTAACAAAGCAGCAGCGAAGTTTGTGCCTTATGCAATGACTCACAGTTAATATACTGTGGTAATGGAAATGTGAACCATGTTGCTGGGGACCAGTCTTATTTAACAAAACCATGGTAATGGAAATTTCTGTATTGGAGCTGTAAAAAGCAAGGTTGGCCTTTACATATTACATATAATGGATGAAAGGGATGTCTTCCCAAGTTGGTTTTTGTAGGCTCTAAATGGCAGCATCTCTCCTTATCCCAAGCTACCAGGGGAACAATATTGGCCTTATGGAATCTAAAGAATATGTTAGGTCTATGGCATTTCCCATAAAAGGGTCCTGAAGTATCCTGATCAGGTGATTCACTGAAATAGGACAAAATGTAGAAATCATATTTCTTATTGCTTCTCTGATGCTGCAGCACGGCTGAGTTCATTGAGGAATTGGGTCAAGCTGAGGGATCTGATTGGTTCCTCCCATTATTCCTTGGTAACTTTCCCTCTCCACCCTACCACCCCCTTCATAGCTAGTGGCAAAACGAGGCTCATGTTCTGCAGGGCCAAGTCGCAGTGATAGTTCCTCCATGATCAATCTTTGAAGTCAAGTTTAGGTCAATGGTGTTTAACACAGAGTGGGGGTGAAGGTAAAAGAAGCCAAGAACATTGAGGAATTTGTTGCTCAGTCTGTAAACAAAGAGGATTGATGTTGGTTGAAGACAAAAGAGGATTCACTGGAAAGAAGGTGAAATGGTCTTAGGAAAAAGGAGTTGAGGAAGCTAGAGAAATTCCTCACAGAGTTTGATATATTGTCCCAATTATCTTTGCACCACAGTGTCAGTTGCAACAGAAGACTATATAAATGTTTGTTAAATGAAACAAGAAGTAGTTTTATTGATAGATGGGAATCCACCACAAAGATAAACATTTTAAAATTAATGTTAATATTGGAGAAATAATATTTTTATAAAACCTAGATTAAATATGACTATATAGGGCACACAAGTAAAATGGGCCAAAGATGACAGTTAGGTACCAATATGTTTAATGGAAAAATTTATTTTTTCTTTCCGTAGTTTGTGATTTGTGCTCCTCTTCACTCTCATGTAGTTTCTTGTTTAGGCTTTCCATTGGCTTCCATTGAACAAAGAATAAAATCTAAAATGTTTTCAATGGTTCACAAGGCCTGTGCAATCTGGTTCCTAATAAATTTTCTGATGCTAGCTCTTACTCCTCATCCTTTACCAATCTCCCCCAACCCTCAGATATGTTTTAGTTACATGGATCTTCTATTCTGTTCCATAAACATGCCAGGTTCATTCTAGGCTTAGGGTCTGTGCTCTCACTATTACCTCTGCTAGACAAGTCCTGTCTGTAAATCTTCACATAGAAAACCCTCAGCAAAGTGCCTAACATATGGAAAAAGTCAATAAGTGTTATTAATTACAATACCGTTCTTTAGATGTTCTTCTATTCTTAGAACGCCTGATTGTTCTGGATTTTCTTATTCACTTTTGCTTGTTTTCAAGGCAAAAAATGGATAATAGTAACCCTTTCTATGGGAGAAAAGATGGCAGGTATGTCTACATCAGTCAGGACGAACTAGTTATGCCGCAGTTACAAACAGTCGCACAAATCTCAGTGACTTAAATCAAGAAAGGTGATTTTTTTACCTCATGCTACATGTCCAGTGTGGACTGGCAAGACAGTTCAACTTATTGTGGAGACACACTAACATTTTATGATAATACCAACTGAACATGAGGTTTCAGGGTTTGCCATGTCAGAAGAAGGTAAGAATACAGAGTAGAGCATTGTCAACTAAATGGTTTATTCCACAAGTGACACAAATTATTGCTTAGCTTTTATTTACCCTAAGTCTAGATCTGCTATCTCCTATGCACATTCTCATTTCATGGCAGGGAATAAGTTTTTAAATTGGGGCTTTCAAAATAATTTGGAGGTGTTTTCATCAATTCAGATTCCTGGGTCCCATCCTCTGAGATTCTGATTCTAGGTTGGGGAATGGTAATTGAGATATTAGTATTAATTCTAGTGACTCAGTTGTAGGTGATTTGAAAGCCATACTTAGAAGAACACAACTATAGTGACTAGAACTATGGTTGGCCTATTGTAAGAGCTTAGTAAATATTTTTGATTGACTTTAAAATAAGGGTTTTCTTATGAATAATCAGTAATTTAGATGAAAAATTGTATATGCTGAATTGTATTAGAATGAGAAGAAAGGCTAAGTGTTTTATTCCTTTACTCTAAAATAACTTCTACTTTTTGGGAGGAGGTAATGCTGGTACTATCTTTCTTTCACTTTGTGCAGGTTGCTGGGTTGATCCACACAGTAGCCATGCTACATCTTATCTCTTGCTCAGGAAGAAGACCCGAGTCTCAGGATATTAAAAAAAAAGAAGTGAATGAATCCTTTGATTTATCCCATATAAAATAGACTCTGAAGAAAGCAAATCTAATCTCACGTAATTAGGAATTATTTTAATTGCAAGAACCACAGGCCACATTTCTTTGACAATGACAGAAAATGGCCTTTTAAAAATCTTGCATTGAAAAATCTATTGGCAAATAACTTTTAAACCTCAACTAACTGGCAACTAAGCTCTTTGTCACTTATCTCTGCAGTATTTTCACACTCTGATCACAGAATAAAAAGACTAGGAGTAAAGATCATAATGGCGTCATAAAAACAGAACCATAAATGTGTACTTTAAGTGAAGTTAATGTTCTATTATGATAGATTACCCATCCTCTTGAAAAGCTCAACTATTTTAAAACCAGTTCTGTTGAATTTTTAATATTCAGGCTATTCCCTGAGAGGGAGCTTTGGGCTGTAGGTCTCCATGGGTATGTATTCACAAGCATTGCGTTTGGGTTCATAAAATCTGAAGGCTTCTCAAGTATTAAAACTTTCATGCAAAGCATGCAAAAAAAAAAAAAAAAAAAAAAAAAGGAAAATCCACTACCAACTAGAAACTGGTGCTTAAAATATCCATTGTTGTTTTAAAAATTAATTTGAAGGAGTTTATATTTTCATAATTGCTGTGAGGTCTTGCCTTTATTGGTATGAATATAGACACTCATATCTGAGAGAGTAGGCTAAAGGGAAGATGACAAGAGAAAATTTGCTCAGTTACTGTCTTGCTGAAAATACTGGGTATGTCTTTAATATATATATTCTCACCTGTCAATCTAAGTGTCTTGACTGAAAAGCGAATAGTCTATAATAGGTAATTTTGCCTTTGGCCTGGATGTCGATCAGGTTTAGCTGATACTTCTCTAATAGGTGATAATAAACTAAAAGGCTCAAATAAATGCAAAAAATCACATCCACTAAGTCTCGTTTCCTGTTAATGCAAGAAAGTTTATGTTTTTCCTTGCTTACATGCAAGAAGACAGTGTGCACACATGGTCCCCTCTTCTGTAGATTTCTGTGTAGTGTTCTTGCAATACCAGTCATGAGCATACATAGTGAGGAGTTTGCTTGTGATGTGTTTGTTAATAGGCTCGACTTCACGATATTGCTGTAAAGCAGAGAAGAGGTTAAAACTGGGAGCCAGAAGTTCTATGTCATTTATTTAGCTCTGGACTTTTTTTTTTTAAATGCAGATGCAGGGTTGAGCTAATCACATTCCTTAGCTCATGGCTCCTTATCACTACTGGTCCTGGGGAAGCCTCTCTTTTATTTCTTCATCCTATTTTGTCCCATTTCTCATATCTATTTCCTTGTTCCTCCAGAAAATAACCTAATGTGCTTGTTATGTATCATTGTGTTTGTATGTGTTCTTGTGAAATGTGTATTGCTGTTTTGTGTACTTGCATTTTCAATTTTTATAAATGGGGCTAGGCTATAAAAGTCAGTCTGATTTTCTTTGTTTCCCTCAGATACTATTTATGTTGCTGTATGTATTACTGCTGTTCCAGGATTATCAATGCTGTATCATTTATTAGAATCTGTGTGGTATTTACACTCTGTTTTTAAATTAAATTAAATTAAATTTTATAGAGACAGGATATTTCTATGTTGCTTAGGCTAGTCTTGAACTCCTAACCATAAGCATTCCTCCCACCTCAGCCTCCCAAGTAGCTGGGACTACAGGCCTATACCCCTGCACCTGGCTTCACATACTCTTTAAAAAAAACACAATTTTGATGGTCTTTTCTCATAATTTATTATTAATTTGTACATTCCCTATCTCATCTTTCTAATAATCAAATATGTTTTATAAATGAAGAACAAAATATACCAGGTTGAGGGCAAACAGTGGCCTTTAATAACATTTTCCAGTGTGGCTCTGAAATGGCACAGGGCTATCACAGCTCTTTGACCAAGTAGAAGACTTCTCTTACTAGGCAAAGACCTACTATACATGGAGTACTCCATACTACTCTTCC
Organism: Macaca thibetana thibetana; assembly: GCF_024542745.1. Lineage (NCBI taxonomy): Eukaryota > Metazoa > Chordata > Mammalia > Primates > Cercopithecidae > Macaca > Macaca thibetana. Next base: position 82,982,838 of record NC_065583.1, read on the forward strand.
GGTCTTGCCATACTTTGATTTTACATATAGACTACTTGATACGATGAGGCTATCCTTCACAAAGCTCATTTTCATTGAAATGTGGAAGCTTCTTGTATAGATGTTGGATCAGGGATGTGTGGAGAAATATATCAAATTTAAGTAACATACAGCCAGAGGGTCCTGGAGTCAGGCCTGCATTTGACACTGGTTTGCTTAGTCACCATGCATAGTCATTAAATGACTTTATCTTTTATTCTTCACAGATCTTGGACAATAACCCAGGATATTTTGAGTTTCTTAAGAAAAAGTGATTACTATTATTAAGTAGAACCATTTCCTTTTCCCTTTAAGATTTTTGGTTACTAATGAGAACTATGAATCAGACTGAGGAGGACCTGATCCTGAGAGCAGTAGGCATTTTCTTGGTTCTCTGGAACTGGGCCAGGAGGCCGTGTGCCTAATCTGCTCCAGAATCATTCCTTTCTGCCTTTCACTGAAGCCCGAACACACTCCAGGAATTAGGTATTAATTAATGTCAACACATTACAAACGAAGAAAGAAGGGAAATTGCTTGGACTAATTCTTGAGAAAATCCTCAGAAATTTGTTTCAGTTAAAGTTAATGTGTGTCTCAGGCAGCACTGAACCAAACGTAAAATGCTGCTCATGTGGGTGAGTGACCTGGAGGTGACCCTTTTGAGAGTCTTGACCAGAATTTGTTTCAATATCCTGTCTATTTTGTCATGATGCTGCTTACAGAATTGATGATTGGTGGGATCAGAGAGTGCAAGAATCAAACTATGGCTTCATTAGCTCTAAGTTCTACAGGGCCTACACAAGATTTTAGGACGTATTTTTCAAAATGACACTTTTCTTATTTTCATTCGTTGCTGCTTTATAGATGTTAATGAACAGCTTTTTAAAGAGTGAAACAAATAGATTGTTACATGGATTTTAGGATATCTTCATCTTTTAATCAGAGGAAGATTTTAGATCATGTTTTTATATGTATAAAATCAACAACTGAAGGTTAAAACCCAAAGAATCATTTTGAATGGCCATGATAATAAATGTACTAACATGTCATGTTTGATTTAAAGTTATGAGAATGAGTCCAATACGTGGGATGCCAATCAGGGGTGAGACTGTATTGAGAAATGGCAGGCTCATTTTGCAGAAAAATTAGTTGAAGCTACAGTAAGCCACAATGGAGTTCAATTTTGTGCTCATTGTTCTTTAGGTTTCCTTATTATGTTTTTCAACTTTATGAATGCCCTTCATGTGCACTTTACTAAACTGCACCTGAATAATGATGTTTGGACTTGGGCAGGTAAGCACCCTGTTTGCTTTGCTCAGGCCTCCAACTAACTAGAGAAGATGCTGTACTGTCTAAGTTCTCTATCTCTAATACTTAGCACAGCACCTGACACACAGGATGGGCCTAAATTGTTGAATAAATGAGGACTGCAGAATAATGGAGACATCCCTATAATGCCACATCAAGTTTTGACCATAGTAGTAAACAATTGGAGGACCCATTTTGGTGTGTAGATTTTAGTTAAAAAACCCTTGATTCTAGTCCCAACATTATATGGTCATGAATTAGTTACCCCCTTTAAATCTCAATTTCTTCATCTGTGAATTAGAGTTATTAATAGATTGATGGAGAAAAAGGAAGAAGACTATGACAAAGACTTGTTTGACCACATCAACCCCAGTGACTTTGCTGAAATACTGCCTGGAAGCTAAACATTGGGTACACATGGACATACAGAGGGAAATAATAGACCTTGGAGACTTCAAAAGAGGGGAGTGTAGGAAGGAGTGAGGTTGAAAAATTACCAATGGAGTATTATGTTCACTATTCAGGTGAAGGGTTCACTAGAAATAAAAAGTCCTAGAAAAATTGGCTTTGGCTTCTAATTAAACGCCACCTTGATTGTTCTCTAACAGGTTTTTTTTTTCTAAATCCTAATGTGTTGGCTGGAATAAAAAGATTGAGAAACATACATTTTCCCTCTGTTTTCTCAAGCATCCTGCATGGATTACACTTTCTCTTTTAAAAATGATGCCATAACCTTATAAGTTGTCTTATAGAGCATGCTTACAAGTGAAAGACATATATTAGACATGATAAATTAGCTATCTCTGTGGATGAGTAAAAAAGGGCTAAAAGGGAGTAAACACATAGATTAGAGGGACCTTGTTCAAATGACTGGTAATCAAGAACTTTGAATTGAATATGATTAACTCTTCGTACCTGGGGTCCAATAGAAACCCACTATCACCACCACCAAAACAACAACAAAACTGAAATACGCTGTGTGATGATGCTAGTTTTTTATGGAAATGTGTTTCATTTTATACACTGCAAAATGATGCTTCAGGCTCTGAATTGCCTTGAATTCTTATGTCCTGGTGTAAGTGTGAGGTGTGTGTGCATGTGTAGTGTTTGTGTATGCACATGCATGTGCATAGATAGCTATTCTAGCATGTTTAATACGTGTCTTTCCTTACACCAAAGGAAAAGAAGAATAAAGACACCTGCACTTATATGTTTATAACAGCAATATTCACAATAGCACAGTTGTGGAATCAACCTAAGCGTCCATCAATGGATGACGGGATAAAGAAAATGTAGTTTTTGTATACCATGGAATACTACACAGCCATAAAAAGCATGAAATCATTTCTTCTGCAGCAACATGGATGGAGTCAGAGGCCATTATCCTAAGTAAAATAACTCAGAAACAGAAAATTAAATACTGCCTGGACACTAAACAATGGGCACACATGGACATAGAAAGGGAAATAACAGACATTGGGAATTTTAAAAGGGGGAAGGATAGAGAGGGGTAAGGGTTGAAAAATTACCAATGAGGTATTATGTTCACTATTTAGGTGAAGGGCATACTAGGAGTCCAAACCTCACCATTACCTTGTACATTACAAGCCTGTAAATGTACCCCTGAGTCTATAAAAATAAAAAATGCTGCTGCAGCAAAAAACACAATAATGTGTACTCCATTAAAATACAATTAGATAAGCAGTTGTTATAAGCTTGAAAATTCTGCCTCTTTCACCAGGGTGAAAAAGTTGGAATCCATACATAGATAATAAAAAGGGAAGGATATAGGAACTTGTCTGAAATATAAGACAAAGGAAGATAAAACACTATTTTTCACAAAGCAATGTATAGAGTACTCAACCAGAAATATGGATCATTGGTTTAAAAATCAGAAGATTTAGGTTATGTCAATCTGGCTGTCTCACTTACTCTATCAAAGGAATGGAGCAAGCAAATACAGTGTTTACTTCCAATGGAATAATGAGATTGTGGTCACAAAAACATCTTAAATATTGGACTATATTTACTATGTTTGATATTGTTGACCATTTTATTTCATGTTCAATCAGTTTAAGGTACTCCCAGAAATAGGCATGGAGGTATGCGTGTTTTAGTGGATGCATACACTCAGCCTCTCCGCACTATTACACTATCAAGTTTCCCTCTCCATCCATTGGCTTACTCAGAGATTCAAAAGTTTAGAAAATTTATCCCAAAGGATTATGCCAAAGGCTATGATATGAGCTCACAAATAAAATGAGGCTGGGCCTGATCTGTGCCTTTTTGGCACTAGGCAGCAGTTGCTTGTCATCCACCTTCACTTTAGTGTTTTCTCATTGATTGCATTTCTTTTCTGACTCTTTCCTCATAAGAGACCCAGAGAAGGAGAGAAGGGAAAGGGTAAGAGGTTTTAGTGTGGGGGAAGAAGGCCATTGTGACATCATTAAGGCCACAGCCAGATGACATCACTTGCAGGCTGGTGGACAAGTGGTATGGAGAAGGCGCAACTGCCCTACCAAAGCCAGAACTCACAAGCCTGCTTTACTCCTGTGTATATAGCCACGTGCCAACTGAACATTGGAGAGTCTTGCCTAATTGCGTATTTTTGGCTCAATTCTACTGAGTTAGGTGTTTGAGGAAGAAAGAGATCCCTTCATGTGCAGCCTTCAGTGTGGAAAATGAGAAATCAGACAGCAGCAATGAAACTTACAAATTCAAGGAGACTTTTTCATGAGTAAGATTCAGGATATTGAAGAGAATTCAATCAGTTCAGAATGGAAGAAATAAGTGCATTCTTACACTCTTGTAAGAGTGTGTCCTCATTACACTCAACAGTGTGTCCTCATTCAATACAAGAATAAAAGCTTAGATCTAGATTTTTAAAAAGTATTTTTATTGTTTATGTTTATAATACAGAGCTAGATGTAACAGTTGAAATTATTGAATAAGTTTCTTAGCAAAATATGAGCATGGAAGATTCCATAAACAGTTCCACTTAAAGAAATGTTGTCCAGAGACTATAAATTGATACACAAGAAAGTTTCTTAAAGTCAATATGAAAACAGATATTGAAAGCTTTAATTTTTTTTTTTGCCCTGGACACAAATTCTATTTCTAAAAAATTATTCTAAAAAATTAAGGTTGGTACAATGCAGGCTTTTTTATAATAGAAAAACATTTAAAGTCCTCAAACAGGAGAGTAGTTATGAAAATGATTTTCACTTCCACACAATGAAAATACATGACCTTAATCAATCATGTTATAAAAAATATTTATTGTGGTGGAAGAATGGTCAAAAATATTAACTTTGAAATAAATGGCCTATATAACTGTTTGAATAACATGTCAATTTTGTAAAATAGAAATGTGGAAACACCCATAAGGGCTAGCAAAGACATTCAGCAAAATGTAAAACCTACTTTTCTTTTCATGCCTTTTTATATTTTCTAAGTTTTTTCTTTGGATGCCTTCTTATGTGAATAAATATAATCACACAAATGCTACTAACAAAAGACTCATTAATGTGTAAAAGCCTGTCTGTCTAGGAGCCCAAAGATTTGGTCAAACTCAGATGTGCTCCATGTGATATGTCGTTGGCGTGGAGAGAGGTGCATTCAATGAACACATGTCTCAGGCCTGCACTGCTCGGGGATTATGTATGTAAAATGATGGATTAGAATTGACTACAATCCTAAGGAAAAATGTTCCTCCTCAGGTTTGCAATCTTGTCTGTCACCCATTACCTGGTGCTCACATATAACATAAACGGCCACAAACAATAAATCCATGAAATGAAAGGCACCATTACATTGCTGATAATGAGGAGAGGGGTCTGAGTTTAAATTGGTAATCCTACCTTGTATTTCCTGATTCTGATGCAATTGAACCCTCAACTTTCTCATATTAAAATGGTTTACATAACATATTTCTAGATACGTACAGAAGCATACGATAAAACAATGTTTTATGGCTAGAGTAAGTAAGCAGCTGGATATCATTTTGTTTGATTAGTACAGAAGAGTGGAAGTTCAAACATAAACTGAAATGACTACCTCTTTGTTTAGCTATCATAGACTGTTTCTTTATCAAAGTCATAGGCAATAACAAACACAGCACCAAACTCTATTATCATAAGCATTGCTCCAATTCATAATCCCTATATGGCTATTTCTTTAGAATGAAGGTAAGAGGAACAGCTTCCTACAATCTACTTTCTGTTATATTGTACAGAGGTTGTTAAAGGCAGATTCAAAATAAATATTCAAAGCCATACTCATGGACAAAAGTTCTCCATGTACTCTCATTTGGGTCATGAGGATGAATAATCTCAGGCAAATCTGCATCTTCCCATGCCTTAATAAACAGCCCTTAAAACTAGAGTTTACAAACGGCATGCATTTCTTGTATGTTGCCTTACGTTTGGAAATAATAAAGTAAATTCAACCCATTTAATGAAAAAGTTCAAAATAATAGAGTTTGGGTATAATTTTTTAAATGTAAAATGAAAGACAAACATGTCTTTACAAAACAATTTTTATTCTTTTATTACTTGAGAGAAACATTTTGCTACTGTTCATAGGACTACTTCTACTTTTATGAAAACAGCCAGTCATGACAGGGTGCTTCCAATAAAGAAATTAAGAGAGTCAAATAAGAACCCTAATGAAATGGGGGAATGTTGAGATTTCAGACTTCTTTTCATCACATCTCTGATTTCACACAATAAAAAACATGACTCTGTTCTAGTTAAATATCCTAATATCAGTTGTAAAATATCAGGTAATGGCTGGTAAGGTAAAGTGTTATCAGATTACCAAACACTTGCCATGTGTGTTTGACTGACAATTTTACAGCAGGTGTACTGAAATATAGTTTGCTTAGCAACTAATGTTAAGAAGAAAACTTTCTGAATATGTCATGGTTGTGAAAAAAGGTACAGGGAATCTGGAAAAAAATTTACTCTGAAAGGACAACAAAAGTGGGCTTCAAATGAATAACTTGAATGTAAAGTATGCTATTTCATCTATTAATAAAAGCAAACAAAATTTTATAGTTCTAAACAGTTGTGTAGATCCCAACAAAAATAAATGTTGCTTTCAGTTACCAGGGATAACTCAATCAACTAATTGAGTTAGAATAATTTTTCTTTAAAGATTGTTATTTAAGTCTAAGAACACTTTTATTATCACTATAGTATTCTGTTCTATTTTGATTTATCTGTACTAGTGATGGAGAAACTGGTTTCCAGCTTCATCCATTTCCCTCAAAGGACATGAACTCATCCTTTTTTATGGCTGCATAGTATTGCATGGTGTATACGTGCCACATTTTCTTTATCCAGTCTATCATTGATGGGCATTTGGGTTGGTTCCAAGTCTTGTGCTGCAATAAGCATATGTGTGCATGTGTCTTTACAGTAGAATGATTTATAATCCTTTGGGTATATACCCAGTAATGGGATTGCTGGGTCAAATAGTATCTCTAGTTCTAGATCCTTGAGGAATCTCCACACTGTCTTCCACAATGGTTAAACTAATTTACATTCCCACCAACAGTGTAAAAGCGGTCCTATTTCTCCCTATCCTCTCCAGCATCCGTTGTTTCCTGACTTTTTAATGATCACCATTCTAACTGGCATGAGATGGTATCTCGTTGTGGTTTTGATTTGCAATTCTCTAATGATCAGTGATGATGAGCTTTTTTTCTTGTTTGCTGGCCACATAAATGTCTTCTGTTGAGAAGTGTCTGTTCATATCCTTCACCCACTTTTTGATGGAGTTGTTTGTTTTTTTCTTGTAAATTTGTTTAAGTTCCTGTAAAGTCTGGATATTAGCCCTTTGTCAAATGGAAAGATTGCAAAAATTTTCTCCCATTCTGTAGGTTGCCTGTTCACTCTGATGATAGTTTCTTTTGCTGTGCAGAATCTCTTTAGTTTAATTAGATTCCATTTGTCAGTTTTGACTTTTGTTGCCGTTCCTTTGGTGTTTTAGTCTTGAAGTCTTTGCCCATGCCTATGTACTGAATGGTATTCTCAGCAAACTAACACAGAACAGAAAACCAAACACCACATGTTCTCATTCATAAGTGGGAGCTGAACAGAGAAAACACATGGACACAGGGACGGGAATGTCACCCACTGGGGCCTGTCAAGGGGTGGGGTGCTAGGGGAGGGATAGCATTAGGAGAAATAATGTAGATGACGGGTTGGTGGGTGCAGCAAACCAACATGGCATGTGTATACCTATGTAACAAACCTGCATGTTCTGCACATGCATCCCAGAACTTAAAGTATATATATATAAAAAAAAAACTGGTTTATACAATCTTTTGAAATCTTTATTCAAACATAAACTGCAGGAAAGAGTTAAGAAACATGGGAAGTCATTTTATCTTTTTCAATCTTGCAGAAATTGTATTTTAGACTTTTTAATAAACACAACAAATAATGACCATATCCTTGAATTAACAAAACAGGGGAAATTGGTGTTTTTCATGATAAACTCTAAGATGTACTCAAAACCCAAGTTAGGACAGTGACAGTGTAATTCCCAGGTGTTGGTTGGGAAAGGTTCCTTCAGCTAAGAATTAAGTTTATTTTTAAATGTTTTACCCAAATATACATTCTCAGGCCTAATTTTCACATCCATTCTTTTGCGTCTGATTGGCTCTGACAACAATAGACTTTAATAAGAAAAAGATTTTTTTTTGTTTAAACTATTTAAATTAAACCATAATGTGGTATAGAAATATAAATACCTATCTTTTTTGTTTGAAAAATACTAGAAAAATGTCTTTTTATCATTTAAACAACCTTGTAGATCAAGTGACTATATTTCAAGTTAATCACTAATGAATAAAAACGCATTGCAATTTTGGGGTGTTTTTTTCCCTGTTAGTTTCTACCTAACATTTTGCAGATTTTTTTTTCCCTAAAGATATTCAACTTTGAATCACATACAGTTATCAGCCTGGCACAGGAGCTCCCAAAGAATGATGCATTCATTTAGTGGCCTCTGTCTTCTTTCTAAGCAACCTAAGAGGAACAATTGTTTAGTCTATTTTCTATGCTATTCTTTGACTCAGTGGGAATAAACTGGCCTCTGGACCTCTCTTCCTGGCCTGCCTCTTTCTAACCTTCCCAGTTCAGTGTGAGGAGCACAAAGAGATTGATGAGCCTGGGGTACACCTTCTTCCACTCAGCAGTGCACAGCTGGGAAGGAAGGCAGAAAAGTTCTGCTCACAGACCACACAAAGTACTCACCACCAGGCCACAGCTGTGACCAGCCAACAATTCTTCCCCTGACACCTAAGACCCATATTTCATAGTCTAAGAATAGATGTGCTTACACTGATCAAGAGTGTAGGAGGTTGACATGGCTACCCTCAGATGGCTGGGGCTCAGATGCATAAAGATGTCATGAGATCTGGTTTTAATTGAAATGCAAGCATTCACCATGTGGTATTTTATACACAGGGCCATTTTACCTTATATGGGTAATAGTATATATTTTGGCAATGTCACAAAACAAAACAGTGAGTATGAGTTGGAACAAAAACTTATCAGGATCTGTAGAAAAGAATTATATCTAATAAAATATTATGTAGACACATGATATTCATATTTTTGACTATTATACAGATTTAACATGCCAGTGTAAAAAAATTATTGTACGATTGATTGCTATTTTATCCATTTGTAGTGAGGTGATACTCCTAGAGCTAAATTTTCTTGTAATTGACATGTTAACAACTGAGAAATTTCGTTTTGGTATTTTTTTATTACCTTTTGGCACTAGGATTTGTTCTTTGAGAAAGTCGGAATAGTAAAACAAAACTGTTACAATATTTTTATTATCATGGTACCACAAAGTAAACATGGAGAACTGACTCACCGTCCAACTGATGTAGAAAGATCAAAGAAGACTCTTACCGTATTTTAACCTTAAGTGAAGGCCTGTGTGGAGATAAAAATTAGAACATCAGATCAATCCTAAAATACAACTTATTTAGTCTATTTCTCCCTTTCACAGTTTAAAGTAGAAAGCTTTCATTGGCAAATTAGTCCAGATGTCGGCTTAGAATAAAATCCAACTTCCATTAGGAAATGATATTTGTTTTTAATTTCTAACAGATCTGTACCCTTTCTTGACAAAATGTGAGACCTTCATATTTGCAAATGTGCTGCTAGTATATGGAGCAAGACTGAAACTTGACAGTTCTATTTTATGCAGCCTTTTTTAGGTGAGCACATTGCAAGATAAAATGCAAATACAGTCTGGCTTTATTGTCAGTAGAGGAATAGTTGTGCCCTTGGATATAGCTAATGTCTGTGCCTTTGAAAAGAGGAGAATCTGTAGTTGAAGCAGTGTCCTTCCTTGTCCTGCACAGATCAAATCTCACTTTGCTGTGGCCACCCACTTTGCCTAGACATAAAGTAGGCTACATAAACAGAGAAGGTAAGAGATGTGACAAATAATTATGTTACTAATCTGCATATTGCTGACTAATTGTTGAGTAATTAAAAGCTGTGTTCAGTGATCACTGTGATCTAAGTCTGGATAAACTTGATATTCAGCTTCTGGGCGGTTGTGAGAACATGTTCTAGATCACTCTCACACCAGATGTTGGCTTCTTCTCTGAGAGGCTTCATTGTTGACTCAACAGAATTCAGGTCATCTTCAGAAACCCTATGTCACCTGGATGACACCTATCAGTCTACACGGGGTTGAGGGGAAGGGTGATAGATCTATAATTGCTATCCCTAAAGAATTAATTATAGCCAGACACGGTGGCTCATGCCTGTAATCCCAGCACTTTGGGAGACTGAAGCGGGCAGATCATGAGGTCAGGAGTTCGAGACCAGCCTGGTCAATATGGTGAAACCCCATCTCTACTAAAAAGTACAAAAATTAGCCAGGCATAGTGGCATGTGCCTGTAGTCCCGGCTACTTGGGAGGCTGAGTCAAGAGAATCACTGGAACCTGGGAGGCGGAGATTGCAGTGAGCTGAGATCACACCACTGCACTCCAGCCTGGGTGACAGAGTAAGACTCCATCTCAAAAAAAAAAAAAAAAAATTAATTATAAACTCTAAATGTTCTTTAAATTTTGCCACTGATGTGACTTAGTTATAGTTGCTTTTGCCTCATTTGTCCAAGGAAGAGGCAAACAAAAACAAAAACAAAAAACAAACCTTTAAGTGTAAGAACCTACCACAGACTAGAGCAAAGAGGGTCACCTGGGGTAAAGAGGGCAGCAAAGCCCAGCTCCAGCCAAACCATCTTCCTTCATGGTTAGTGTCACTCTTTGGGACAGTGCTCCTTGCCCCATTTATCCTCTGATAGCCCATAAACTTCAATACCATCTGCTTCCTCATGCTCACCCTGCTCTTAGGTACCTGGATTCTGTTTCTGAAACCTGGTCCTGTTCAATGACTTGATTCTTGTCTGTAGAATTCACTCTCATAGTCATCAATTCTCTGGCCTCAACTCCCTTCTGACCACTAGACTTCATCCTGGAATTCTGCCACTGGATCCTTTTCTGACCACTTTCTCTTGCGAGATTCATTCCTCATTGTCTGCCACCTAATCTGGGACTCAAAATATGGAGGTCAGTGCCTCCACGTGGAACTTTCATGCAGGTCCAGCTCTGGTCTGAGCCCTCAGTTGGGTGTTGATGTCAGGTTTGAAACCTTGCATGGGTCACACTGATTCAACAAAAGGAATCTCAGTAGATGGGTTGCGCCTCCAGCTGTAGGCCATGCTGGGAAGCTGTGGCTCTGGTGCTCCTGTAGTTATGTGAGTGTGAGTGTATGAGTATGACAATGAAGGAGTGTGTAAGAGGGAGAATGAGTGTGTATGATTATAGGTGTGTTACAGTGTGTGTGAGTTAGAGTGTGCAAGTAGGAAGTGAATACACCAAGAAAGCCTTTGCTGGCAGCAAAGTCTGAGAGAAGTGGTAAACCAGAAGGATCATTAGACTGGAGGATAAGTGACCCAGGTTCTATTCCTGCTTCTGCTACCACTGAGCTGTGGGACTTAGAGCAAGCCACTTTTTGTTTCTTTGATCAGGATATGAAAAGTCCTACAACTCAAGTTACTACAAAAAGTAATATAAAATCCCTGTCATGATTCCACTTAGTCTGCCTAACTATGTTTTAGAAGTTGAACAGAGAGCTGGCTATTTTAGAGTAGAACATAGAGAGGAGGTTAATGTTGAGAAACTCAAAGACAAGCTCAAGTCCCCTTGTCACACACTTTCTGGATTACTGTTAAAATAGTGCAGGAATGGAGACTGAACAAATATTGGCCCCACTCTGGGTTAAAAGAGGACATCTATGGTGATCACGTGATGTCAAAAGGAACGCAAACTCCCCAGTCTTCCTTTGTTGGCCCCTTGACCTGGAATGTCCCTCTCTTAAATTTTATTTTCCTGAAATGCAGACATAGGATTAAATCTATCTCCCTCTCTTCTTGATTTAAAAAGTGCTTCAGCTCTTTAATAAAAAGAGCAGGGTGAACAGGAGACATTGCATGCCATCTTAATTTGACGGTATGCCATCTTAATTTGAGAATATGGCCCTGAGTGGCCTCCATCAATTATAACGAAGAAAACAGGCTTGGCATACTTTTCTTCTTCCATTGACTGTATTGATGGGGTTTACAGACATCCACATAGAAGGCAGGCCCAAGAAACAACAAACATTAAGCAATCTTCTCTTTCTTGGCTGCTAAAAATAAATAGCAATTTAGTTGCAGTGCTGTCTGAAAACTCAAACCAAAACCAGAGGCAAATGTAAATGTCCCCTCTTTTAATAAGAAGTCATTAATAAGTTCATATGTCTCCATTCTAACTCAGGTTGGCCAATGGGATGATCAATTTAAAGCAACTTAGATGACAGAGAAGCAGATTTGTAAAGCAAATATACAGGAGGGTCATAACCTCCTGTGTCCATCAGTTGAACCTTAGACCATTAAAGCAAGAAGGGATTCTCAAGATGAAGAAGAATAAATATGAGGAAGATCTAGGAGACTGGGGCTTAAGTGGTTAAAATGACAGTTACAGGATCACCAACAGTTTTGGGCTATGATCTTCTGTCTCTCAGATTGAAGCCTTTGCCACTATTGTCTGTTGTTTGTGATGTCATTATGCTTTAGAAAAGTCAAACATTTTCCCAGGGTTTTTAAGTAGAAATTACTGTGGCAGTTCAACATTCCTTTGAAAAAGTTCTGTCCTTGGTTTGACATCTATTTTCCTTGCAGGATTTCCCACCTGTCCCTCTCCTCTCAACATCAGGCTTTCCCAACAACAAAAGTGTACAGCTCCTGCCTTCCTTTTCCTCAGAGACTCCCTCTCCCTGAGCATCTTCACTTTCTTCCTTGGTGTCTGGTTGGCCCGTTTTTTCTCTTCAGGCACATGGTAGCATTTCCAGTTCCTAAACTCTCCATGCACAGCTCAATTGTCCTGATTTCCAGAGAGTCATTTACATCTGTGGTTCCCAAAGTGTGGTCCCCAGACCAGCAGCACCACATCAGCTGGAAACTTGTTAGAAATTCAACTTCTCAGATCTCAGACCAGATCTACTGTACTGAAAACTCTGAGGATGAGGCCAGGTAGTCTGTTTCGGTAAGCCCTCCAGGTGATTCTAATCCCTGCTCTTGTCTGAGAACCATGGATCTACGTTATTTTCTGTTAGCATGAGCTCAAGCGTGAGGGCTCTGTGTAGGACTCCTTGTGTTCAAATCCTACTTTCTGGCTGTGTACTTTGGATGAATTAGTTAACCTCTCTGTACCTCATATTACCCACCTGTGAAATGAGGCTAATAATAGACTTTGCCTCAGAGATATGCTGTTGTGAAAATGCAATGATAACAGTTATGTATGTAATGTACTAATGTCCTTGGCACAGAGCAAAGCCTAGAAAATGCTAAAAAATATTAGCACTTGTTCTTTTATAAGATACTTTTCACAGAATGTGAAAAGTAAGTCACTTTCCTTTCCCTACCATACCTTCATGAAACTTGTAAACAAATATTAATCAATAGTGATACCATGTTACTTAAGATATAAATTGCGTTCTGAATCAGGTTCTGATGTTATCAGTTTCTATGAAATTACATTCATGTTTGCATGTAAATAGTTATATGAATATTTAATTTGAATACTTCAGCAGCCAAAAAAAATGATGACACAAAAATTTGAAAGAATCAGCTTAGAGAAAGCCATTTTATTGGCACATAGGAGTAAACTCAGAAACAGGTTTACAAGTTTGTTCTTGTAGGAGCTGATACCTTTAAAGGAAAACGCATATACACAGTTTTTTTTTTTTTTTTTTTTTGGCTAATAATAAAACACTCTGGTCTTTTTCGGTCGAGGACAACTGTAAACTTGCCAGTGCAGAATGTCCTTGAGGTAAAAAAGCAAACTCAAGTACTGGAGTGGGACTCCACAATCCACAAGCAACCCTTCAAACATGAATATGCTTCATTTTCCTTTAAGTGATATAAATTCATATTAATTGATAATACTAAATATTCAGTCACAGTTGCTGCTATATTTGGAATTATCATAAAGAATGAGTTCATACTTCACATATAAAATGATCCATATATATTTCAAAAAGTAAAGTTATAGAATTCCTTTATTAGACCATTTATATGTAAGATCTCCTCACCCAATGCACTCAATGCTACAATGTAGTTCTTTCCCTTCCATGCAAATTTCAATCCTTTAAAATATCATATATTATACTTTATTAAAACATTTAAATACATTATTACTCTCACAATGAAGAGAGCCATTAATTAGCAGAAAGCTTCCTAAGTAATACACAAATTTTAAATTAGATATTATTTTCTAGAATGGTAATTGTGGTTAATAGATATTACAGTTTTAAAGCTTATGTTACCTGGAACATATGTACAGTGTATGGTCCTAGTGAAATGGCTCAGACCTGTAGTAAAAATAAAAAGCCTGCCCAGAAAGAAACTTTTTAAAAGACAGGGCAAAAACTTTATGTGCATATTATTATTATTATTATTATTTTTGTAAGTCAGTGGTAAAGTCCTCAGCTGTGAACATGTTGGACATAAGGTTATGCAATTGTGGTTAAGGAAATACGGTGGTTGTTAATTTAATTCCTAGCTGACCCAATTTCCATTCATATAAAATATGCTTTGCAGCAGTCATCAGGAGACCACTTTGACTTTAGTTTAAATGGAATTTCCTTGCCTTTTATGACATTTCAAATTTTCACTAAAAGATAGAAGAATTTTGTTGAACTGTATAAAACATATGGTTTAATCAGGGAGAAAAATGTGTAGGTAAAGTTTTACACTATATCAACAAAGGTTAATATGCAGCATCGTATGAGCAATTCTAGGAAAAGAAAAAACACACAGTGGAGTGGAATCCTTAGAAAAACAAGTCTAAAAATCAGACATGTGAATGGGAGTTGTTCCATTTGGAGGACATAATTATAAGCAGAGTTCTATGAGCTTTTTCTAAGGCATTATAATTCTGGCCCTAAACCATGCTGTTTATTGCTAGGGAGGAGAACTGGAAATCAGAAATCCTCACTCTGGTCCCAGGACACTTAACAAGATGTCGACAATTCTCTTGGCTTGGTATGCTTCAATGGGGTTAATAGTTGTTAATTTTATTAGTAATCATCTTTGAATAAATAATCTATGTTTGAATTCCTATTGTGAAATAATTCCTTTTAAAAAATAACAGAAACCACTGTTAAGATTGAAACACAGAGGATAATGGAATCAAAAGAGCTAAAAGAGCTCTGCTATAAAAGAATAGATTTATAAAGACAAATAGTGCCAGACAGACTTGATAGCTTTTTCAATAGTATTAAAAACTTACTGAGCACAATGAATGTACCTTAACACACATATATTTATATTTTTGTAACCCATTTGATACAGTATCTCAATAAATCTTATTTGCCAACCTAATTAGCATTGGCTTTGCTGTGTGCTCTGTCACATGGACTGAGAACTGGCTGGAGGACAAATCCTAATGACGCAGGGCAATGTGTTGACTATAGGGTCAGCGTGAGGTCTGGTTTTGTTTAATGTCTTTATTAACGATCAGGAAGAAAGAGCAAATAATTATTGAATGAAATAATATTTTAATGACAGGCACATGGACTGACTGGAGAGCACAATGAAGTAGAAATGTATAAGCACCAGTTCCAGGGTTGCTACTGATTTGAAGGAAGCCAGTCGCTTGATTTTTCTGGATCTGTCTCCCCATGTGGGAAATGGAGATAATGGCATTCTTGTGAGAAAGCAAAGATAAGATTTTATGATTTCAAATAAAAAGTGTAATAATACCCACTCTGATAATATATGGCTCTTATCTACTGCTTACAATACTTGTTAGAGATCACTTTAATATGGCAGAACATAGGGTAGGGTCAGTGTCAGAAAGGAACAGAACAACATTGTCCAGGGACAACACATTTGGAGGACAAATGGCTAAACCACCCTGAAAAAGACTTTGCAAATAGACGGAGGCAACTTAGCATAGGAAGCTGAATACCAAGAGAATCTTTTGTGGAAAACTAGATGGAAGAGTAAAGGATGATGTGGAAGAGGATAAAGCTGTCTTGCTGTGTTTGGGGATGGAGAAAGGACTCCAGGGAGACCTTCTTCATTTTACTACTTGTTTTTCTTCTGGTCTTCAGAAATTGCATACATAGAAGATGTGTGTATACCAAACTATTCTTTAATTGTGTTTAGTTTTTATGTCAGAAATTTAAGTTGTTTAAATGCAAAGGTAAAAGCCAGTTGTCCATTTTGGGTAAAGCTGTACATTTGATGGTCTTGGAGGAGCCATCTCTAGCCTGATGTAGTTGCAGTGTTAATGACAGTTTTCTCAGTTTATACAGAGTCAACTAGCTGAGGTTCGGGTGCTCATTTATAGAAACAAAGCTAAAACTAATTCACAGACAGAATCTTTTTTTTTTTCCAATCGAGAAGTAGGATTACCAAACAGACTAGAATACTTGTGACAGCTGGAGAGCCTTTATCCCTTTTAGAAGGAAAGAATCTCAGGAACCGAATTAACATCAGAAAACAGCTCTTGCACTGTAAAGCAGAAAGCTCAAACTTACCTGATGCTGAGTATTTGCAGGGTGCTTATGACAAATATAGATCTGTGTCTCAGCTCAGACCTATCAAAGAAGAACTTCCAAAAAAGCCAAAGTAATTATGATGATCAGGCAAGTGTGAGAAACCCCAAGGTTGAGTAAAGGGAATTGGATTGTCTTAAAGGGTAGTCTCATCAATTTGCCGTGCAGCCGTAGCTAATAAAGTGTATTCCTTCTAAGCTGATCCAGAATATTTATACTGACTTATGCAGAGAGGCTCCCCCCACCCAGCATAGCCCCAAAGATTGCAGAGAAAATAGACTAGCTATTGTTTTTTACTGTTTTTCTTACCAATTAGCAAAGGCTAAGGTTAGTACTTAAGAATCTCATTTTACAATTACTAAGAGTACAGATTATTTTTCATCAGTTATTTATTTTCAATTTACTTATAATTTTTATCGTGTTTGTTTCCAAAAGCCAATTTGAGGATTACATTTCAAATTGCCTTTCTAGTGAGGGTTGAGGAAAAGGAACTTTATGAATTCCTGCTGTGACTAGAGGGGTCCCATCAACCTTCTTACGGAATTGAGTCTAAAATTCACCCTTCTCTCCTGTAAGACATTGTTCTTTATACTATGCCACGAACACTCCCCTTTTTTTGTTTGTTTTTGAAGACAGGTATAGCCATGCAAAATAAGGTAGAAATTTGAGGAAACATTTCCTGTACATTTGCAGAATTGAGAAGGACTGAGTAGGCATTAGTGAGCAGATATAAAGATATTCTCATACATCTTTATGTCTTAGAGCCTCAGAGAAGGGCAAGGACCTCTGCCCGACTAGGACTTATCTCTTTGCCAGGGCTGCAATCAGTTCAGCACAGTCTCTGTGCGTGGAAGGGACTATGAGGGTAATTATTTTCTCATAATATATGTTTTGTTTCTACTTATTTAAAAGTCAAGCCATCTGTCTTAGTGTTTTCATGCTCCTATAACAATATACCTGAGACTGGATAATTTATACAGAACAAAAATTTATTTCTCACAGTCCTGGAGGCTGAAAGTCCGCGATCAAGGTGTGGGCAGATTCAGTGTCTAAAGAGGGCCTGGTCGCTTCCAAGGTGGTTCCTTGCATGCTGTGTCCTCACATGGTGGAAGTGACAGAAGAGCAAAAGGAGCTTAGCTAGTTCCCTCCAACCCTTTTATAAGGTCACTACCCCCATTTATGAGGACTCCACCTCAAGATTTAATCACCTTCTAAAGGCCCTACCTCTTAATAAACACTATCACATCAAGATTTAAAGTTTCAGTATATGAATTTAAACAATAGCACCATCCTTTAATAAAACATGCATTTCTTAAAAAAAATCTACTTAGAAAAAAAACATGCTGAATATTCTCACCGTCCAATTTTAGCTCTTCTGCTTTGCAGTGTGAATTGCTAGTAACTTCTGAGTCCTACTTTCATCATCTCTAAAATGAAAATATTACCCAGGATTTGTTGTAGAAAAAGGAGTTAATATGGTACCTGGCACATGGTAGGTGCTAAATAAATGGAAACTATTATTATGATAGAAATAGTCTTATTTTCATGTAATATTTTTGTTTTATTCCCACAGTCCTAAGGTTTATATTTTCTTCCTCTTTTTTTTTTTTTTTTTTTTAAATTTTGAAACAGGGTTTTATTCTGTTGCCCAGGTTGGGATGCTCACTGACTGCATGGCTCACTGCAGCCTTGACCTCCCAGGCTCAATGATCCTCCCACTTCAGGCCCTTGGGTGGCTGGGACTATAGGCATGCACCACCACACCTGGCTAATTTTTGTATTTTTTGTAGAGATGGAGTTTCCTCATGTTGCCCAGGCTTGTCTTGAACTCCTGAGCTCAAGCGGTCCACCCACATTGGCCTCTCAAAGTCCTGGGACTACAGGCATGAGCTACCACACTCAAACTCCTTTCAAGTTTTAAAAAGTTTTGATTTCTTTATTTTGGTTACTCAAATTTTTTGTGACTTAAAAAAAAAAAATCAAATGTGTTTAAGCTTTTTTTGTTTTAAAATTCTTGTGGTAATCTCATTAGGTTTTAGAATATTTTATTAATTTCCTTTGAAATATTATTTTATTATTCTACTTTAATTTTTATATTCTGTCATTTCCTCTTCTATTTATGTATGTATATATGCATGTATGAATTTATTTATTTTATAATTTTTTTTTGTAATAGAGGCTTACATGAAAGCAAGGATGCAGCAGTGGTGATAGATTATTCTTATCACAAAGGGGAGGTGGCAGCCTTTTCTCCAGCTCACTCCTGCTGTGCATAACAGAACTTCTAGTATGTATAAGAAAAGAAACACAATCTTCTGAGGTTTAGGACAGTCCTGAGATAATTCTTCCCATGATTAAAGTTTGCTTTATGCATAGGAAACATTTACTTTTACCACAACAGCATGGATTGATTCTGTGTCCTCACCCAAATCTCATCTTGAAGTACTGCCATAATTCCCATGTGTTGTGGGAGGGACCCAGTAGGAGATAATATGAATCATGGGGGCAGTTTCCCTCATACTGTTCTTGTGGTAGTGAGTAAGTCTCATGAGATCTGATGGTTTTATCAGGGCTTTCTGCTTTTGCACCTTCCTCATTTCTCTTGCCGCTGCCATGTAAGAAGTGCCTGTTACCTCCCGTCATGGTTCCAAGGCCTCCCCAGCCATATGGAACTGTAAATCTAATTAAACTTCTTTTTCTTCCCAGTCTCGGGTATGTCTTTAACAGCAGCATGAAAACTGACTAATACAAGCATGGTCTCAAGACATTCATTAATCTTACCAATATTTTTACTTTCTAGTGCTGTTTTTGCTTTTATTAATGCCAATTCCCAATGCCAGTAATTAAATACGCATTTGTATAAACAATGCAAATAATTCATTTATGTTTTCTCATTTGTTGATTAAAAAGTAAAGAGTGTCCTATTCATTAATTTACCTACCTACAAAATTAACTCCTGAATGCTTTGAAGTGGTTGAAGGTACAAGTTCCTGCACCAGTGTGTCTACCATTTAATCAGATAGTATGTGTACCTACTAGCCATACAGTGTTAATTATGCACTTGAGGTGTGGCTAGTGTGACTGAGGAATTGAATTTTTAATTTTATTTAATTTTAACTACTTTAAATATTAACATTGAAGCATTGCAAAATAATTTCCCATTAAACAACTTTATGTAAAATATGTCATTAGCAATTTTTATAGATTACGTGTTGCAATGATAATATTTTAGACTTATTAGGTTAAATTGAAATATATTACTAAAAGTAATTTCGGCTTGTTTCTTCTTACCACTTTTTTTTTCTGTTTCTGTACTCTTATCTTTATTTCTGATGCAGTTGAGACACCACTATATATATATATATAGAGAGAGAGAGAGAGAGAGAGAGGCACACACACACACACATATACATACATATAAATTTGAAAATAAGAGAAAAACTTTGCAGTGAAATATCTGTTTGCAGTGGTAATATGCTTGCCTGAACATTTTGGGAAATATTTGCTTATTCTTCTTTTTACCACTTTTTAATGTGGCTGCTAGAAAATTACAAATGTGGCTTGCATTGTTTCATTGAATAGCACTGACACAAGCTATCTTACATCTCTATCAAACAAAAGCAAGTAGAAAGTAATACCAAAATAACTTATAAAAAAATGACCTGTTAGAAAAGATGTTACTAATTTATGAAAAAAAAAGTTAATCATGATTCAGAAAGACTCAGAAAAGAATCACCTAAGGATACCTCTTCCCCTTTGAGCCTGAAAGTTGGAGAGTGTGTCTGTAGAGCAGGAGAAAAGCAATGCCCAAAATTCCAGAGGTGATCAAGTGGGGTGACCTGACTGAGAGACATTATCATTGAGACTTATCACATTGAGACTCATTTCACAAAACATAAGTTAGAAAGAGTTAAAGAATCTTGGTTCCTGTTTAAACTACTATCCTGTGCAAAAAACTCTTCATTCAGTCAAACTTTAACACGTATTTATTGAATGCTTATTATATGTCCTAATCTAGATGTTGGAAAAACAGCAGCAAACAAGATCTACAAGTTCTTACTCTTGTTAAGTTGTAGTTGGTAGACACAGATGACAGGCAATTTATAAATAAATGAAGAAGAGAAAGGACAAAATCAGATCTTGGTAGTACTAGGAAGAAAATAAAATGGTGATAACTCTAGAAAGATGGAGGATAAAGGAAGACACCCTCAGCTAATTGAGATAGAGTGGTCCAGGATGGCCTGATGGAGGACATGGCATGGGAGCTGAAAACTAGAAAGTAAGAAATCACCAGTCACACCAGGATCTGGGACTGAAGCATGCAAGAGATGAGCTGACAAATGACAAATGGAAAGATCTTGGAAGGAATGAGCTGGGTGTGTTACAGAAACAGAAAGACTACTGTGACGGGTGCATGAGACTGGGGATGTAGGCAGAAGCCAGATTACATCCGATTTTAGAAGCCAGTACAATAAACACAACTCTGTATTTATTCTATGTGTCACAAAATCTGTTGAAGAGTTTGAACAGGGGTGTGATGTGAACAGAGTTTTTGCTGCTTTTTCAGGAGTAGCTTGTAGTGGAGAAAACACTTCTCTAACATCCATGAACTGAAAGCCATGCCTGCCTCCTCTGCATTCCTATACAGCTTTAGCTGTACATCTCTAAGGATACTTTTTCTTCTACCTTGTGTTCTGATTATTTAGTTCAAGTTTTACCTCCACTATCTGGGAAGAATTTAGTCCGATTCATCTTTGCTACTCCCATAGTCTTAGCACAGTGCCTTGGACATAACATGTCCTTTATAAATATTTACTTAATGAGTGAGTCAAGGAATGGGGATAATTCAGACTCTGCTTAAATACCTTCAATGAAAAAAAAGGAGTATAGCTTCATAAAGCAACACATTCCATTGCTGGAAGGTTCTAGATGGTTAAAAGACGTTTTGAAAATTGATCTAAAATGGATACTTCTTTTTACTTTCACTTGTTCATCTTTGTTCTTTTGTTGTTCTGCAGAGGAACGGAGAAAATAATTAACTTCCTCTTCTACAAAATCATCTTTTATTTGCTAACTGCTATTATTATTCACAAATGTTTCATCTTTGCCCTTCCCAGTATTTTCAATTTTTTAGATATGTTTTAAATTTACTAACCCTCCTCTGCACTTTCTTTGGTGTACAGTTTAGTTTATATTAGAACTCCCTCAAAATGTGGTGCCCCAAATTGAATGCAATATGTCACATGGATCTGAAGAATTAAGATACATTGAGGCTAATTAACTTTTGTGGAGAGTCATACATGGATGGGTGCTAAAATATTAATATTTTTAATAGCTTCATCAAAATATTGGTGCATATTGAAATCAGATTATTAAGATGTCTCAACTGACTGTAAATGAAAGGGTGGTTACTTATAACCCACTGCCCTGCGCTTGTTGGTGGTTCACTGAAATTGGTAAGCAAGAGTCGGGAACCATCTCATAGAGCCTTCTGATGGTGTGATTTCAGTTAAAGTTAATAAATAGGAATGCTAAATTGGTAATAGGCATTCTCTTTCTAAACCACAGGTATGTATTTACTAGGGATCTTAATTTTCTTTATACTCTACTTCTCAACTACGCTTTGTGAATTGCCAGATATAAGATGGGGCAAACCAGAGGCAGAATAAAGCACAGAATAATATAGAAGTGCCTGGAGTTAGCCAAACTACAACGTATGAGGGCACAGTTCTGCACAAACAACCTTCACTTCGGACACCAAACTGCAAGTTTGAGAGGGTTCCCAAAACCACCTCAGGTTCGGTAATTCGAAAGAAGGGTTTGAAGAACTCACTAAAAGTTGTCATAGTGATCGTTATTGCTTGTTACAGGAAAGGATACAGATTAAAATTGACCAAAGAAAGATACACATAATGCAGAGTCTGGGAGGATTCCAAATGTGAAGCTTCTGTTGTCCTCTCCTATGGAGTCTGGATGACTTATTCTCCTAGAATTACTGGGTGGTCATATGCATAGAGTATTGCCAAACAGGGACACTCACATAAGCTTCAAAGTTTAGAGTTTTTATTGAGGCTTCACTACATAGATATGATTGATTGATCGCCCACACGGTAAAACTCAGTATACAGGTTAACTGAGAATGTGTGACCCCAAGCCCCCAACCTAAATCACATGGTTGGTCTTCCTGGCCTGGAGAGTCCCTACCCAAGCAAAGACACTTCTAATGAGGTATGACATAAGCTACTTCCCAGAAGCTGAGAGGAAAGGCCAGCCCTTTCTTAGGGCAAGACCAAATTTTTTACTACACCAGTAGCAAACATTTTAGTTTATAATGTGAACAACTTGAAATATCTGTATATTATTATTGAATTTTATTATTATAAAGTAGAATGCACAATTATAATGGCTTTTAAGAATAAAATACAAGGTATTAAAGACATTTTGAGGTAGGCTCTGGGGGCATCTCTGCTTGGAGTACTGTGGAACGTTTTGTGAAACACGATCTTAGTCTAACGCAGAGGATGGCAAACAATGCCTGTGGACCAAATTCAGCTTTTGTCTGCTTTTGTAAATAAAGTTGTAGTTATTATGAAGTATAGTCACACTCATTTTTTAATGTATCATTCATAGCTGTTTTTGATATAATGGCAGAGTTTGGTAATTCTGGGAAGACCATATATCCCCTGAAGTACAAAATATTCACTATTGGGCGTTTGCAGAAAACGTTTGCCAACCCCTGGTATAATAGATTGTACAATGTAGAAAAGGTCTGGAGAGAAGATTTTGTAGTAGAAGAAATCTATATGGAGCAGAAAATCCTTCATAACAAATCTCACAGGTGTTAATTCCACTTGCCTTTAGAATTGGCCTGAGTCATAAAATCATGATGTTGGAGGTAATCATGAAGACCACCTCCCAGTTTATTTAGGAATTTGTTTCTTCAAACCCAGTGAAATGAACTATGCTTTTGATTGTATGTTTCAATTGATTGGTTGAGCAATATCTTAATAACGGAAGCAAAGTGATTAAGTTCTTTATCTGTCTAAAGGAAGCATGGCAATTAATATATTGCAGGCTCACTTATATTGACCCTAATAGTGAATATTACTTTATCCTTAGCTTCATCTAATTATCTTCTTTTTATTGTTTCTTTGCCCTGATAGCTTCCACTCTTTATAACACAATTTTCAATTTCTATTTTTGTAAGGCATCTTGAATCATTTTTGAAATAAGGCACAATATGTTTTCAATAGGCCATGAGGCCCAAGAATATCTTAAGCTTTGCCTTTTTCTTGACAGAAGAAGATGCATGCAGCAATGATCCATTGCCTTGGAAACTTCTAAATCGTCTAGAATCCTGCTATTTGCTTCACCTGTCTGAGAGGAATAGCTCAGTATTACTGATACAAAAACAAGAATGATTAGCAATGTGCTAATTTTGTCTCAATTCTACCGTAACAATCAATTTGTCATTTTTTTTGTGTGTGTGATTTGGCATGGTTTTTGATTGGCAATTTTTTTGATTGGCATGTTTTTGTTATGAATTATATTTTATTATGGTCTCATTGAGATTCTGGAATGTAAAATGGATCACCCAAGTCAGTATCTTTAGCCACATTTTATTAAAAAACAGGTTCCTATACAAAATGAATAAAATTTTGACAGCAAAGTCAATATTCTCAGATATTTCTAATTCTTTTGGTCTACTCACATTTAAAAATAGCATCTATTATTGAGAAGACATTCCAATAAAAAAAAAAAAAAAACTTTTAAGGCTGGGAGTGGTGCTCATACCTGTTATCCCAGCACTTTGGGAAGCCAAGGTGGGCAGGTCACCAGACCAGCCTGACCAACATGCAGAAACCCCATCTCTGCTAAAAATACAAAATTAGCCAGGCATGGTGGTGCATACCTGTAATCCCAGCTACCCGGGAAGGCTGAGGCAGGAGAATTGCTTGAACCTGGAAGGCAGAGGTTGCAGTGAGCCGAGATTGCTCCACTGCACTCCAGCCTGGGCAACAAGAGTGAGACTCTGTCTCAATAATAATAATAATAATAATAATAATAATAATGATAATTTTAAATAGAAACACTGCTTTGATCCCCTTGTACCTAGAACTAACTGAAGGTATACTTTTGTTTTTAAAGAAAAATTATTCTCTCAGTGAAAATAAAATAAAATTATAAGCATCTAGATAGGATGGAGTGGCTATCGCATACCAATGCTAGGAGTGGACCAAATATAAAACAACTAGAATGAATTGATCAAATATAAAAATAATGTATCAAAGGCTTATATCAGAGAACTGCTGAAGCAACAAGAACTAGAAGAGTTAATATTCCACAGAAGGGAAAATCATGGAGAGGTAATCTGACATTCTGCAGCTAGTTTTTCCCTGGGTGCATATAATAATTCTTGATGTAGGCAAGAAGATGAATACAATGGTTATGTACCAAACAGAAAAACTGATATCAGAGAAAAGACCCGGGCTTATGATGGACTCAAAAGAACAGAGTGAGAAAATTGGAGATTAAAGGAGAATGGTGCTGCTTCACCCTCAGATTATTTGCCAAATTTTGAAACTATGCAGTGACAGAGGCTAAAAACACAAGCAAAGAAATCTTAAAAGTAGAGCTGAATTTCTGTTAGTCTCAGGCTGCTGAGGAGATAATGATCAGACTTTAAGATTTTCTAGGGAGAGGAGACACAGAAAATGTACCATGCTCTCTGATGAAACCCCTAGAGAACTTGTCCTATGAGCAGAGGAAGATTGAGCCTTTGCAAAGCTGAAACCTAGCCTCAACTCAGTTCAGTCAATGCAAAGGTGACTATTATGAATTATAATAAAGAGAAACAACAGAAAATGAAAACAGATCCAAACATAACTCAGATATTATAAGTAATAAATGATTTTACAGTAACTGACTTACAGGTTGAAGAAATGGATGAAAAGAGATCAAATAGAAGAAAAGATAAAAAAAACTTGCTTAGATAATTAAGCTCTACAAAAAGAATCAACTGGAAATTGTCAAACTGAAAAGTACAATGAGGAGAATTAAGAACTCAGATGAATTTGGTAGCAAATTAGAAGAGTAGAAGATATGATTGAGGAGCTACCTATAACCTAAGAAAATACACAAGCTAAAACAAACAGAAAAAGAAGTGAAGTACACAAATAATCACTAGGTGCATATGGACCACAATTGAAAGTTCTAAAACACATGTATTTATTTGGAATACGAAAAAGAGAAGAGTGAAAAGAGACAGAAGCAACATCAAAAGAGACATTGGCAATTTCC
The DNA here is from genome assembly GCF_024542745.1 of Macaca thibetana thibetana. Lineage (NCBI taxonomy): Eukaryota > Metazoa > Chordata > Mammalia > Primates > Cercopithecidae > Macaca > Macaca thibetana. Next base: position 83,008,612 of record NC_065583.1, read on the forward strand.
CCCCCAAATTGATGAAAAATGTTAACTCTCAGATTCAAGAAGAGTTGTGAACCCCAAACAGGTCACAAAAATTAACTAGACACATAGAAATAAAACTGCCAAAAACCAAAGAGAAGAAAGGCACTGGATCTTCAAAGGTGCAACAGTAAAAACAGGAACAGGGGAGAATGGAGTGACAACTTCACTCCATTTTCTAATTTTATGATGTAGGCATTTTAGTGCTATAAATTTTTCTCTTAACAATGTTTTAGCTGTGTCCCAGAGATTCTGCTACATTGTATCTTTGTTCTCATTCATTTAAATGAATGATTTCTGCCTTAATTTCATTATTTACTCAAAAGTCATTCCAGAACAGGTTATTCAATTTCCATGTAGTTGTATGTTTTTGAGTGAATTTCTTTCTTTCTTTTTTTTTTTTTTTTTTTTTTTTTTTTTTGAGATGGAGTTTCGCTCTTTTTGCCCAGGCTGGAGTGCAATGGCACGATCTCGGCTCACCACAACCTCCACCTCCTGGGTTCAAGCAATTCTTCTGCCTCAGCCTCCCAAGTAGCTGGGATTACAGGCATGCGCCACCATGCCTGGCTAATTTTGTATTTTTAGTAGAGACGGGGTTTCTCCATGTTGGTCAGGCTGGTCTTGAACTCCCAACCTCAAGTGATCCACCCACCTTGGCCTCCCAAAGTGCTGGGATTACAGGAGTGAGCCACCGCGCCTGGCCTTTGAGTGAATTTCTTAAGTTCTAATTTGATTGTGCTGTGGTCTGAGAGGCTGTTTGTTATTTCAGTTCTTTTGCATTTGCTGAGAAGTGTTTTACTTCTGATTATGTTATCAATTTTTGTGTAAGTGCCATGTGGTGATTAGAAGAATGTACATTCTCTTGTTTTTGGGTAGAGAGTTCTGTAGATTTCTATCAGATCCACTTGATGCAGAGCTGAGTTTAGGTCCTGAATATCTTTGTTAATTTTCTTTCTTGATGAACTAATATTGTCAGTGTGGTGTTAAAATTTCTTACTATCATTGTGTGGGTGTCTAAATCTCTGAAGATTTCGAAGAACTTGTTTATAAATCTGAGTGCTCTTTTGAGTGCGTATATATTTAGGATAGTTAGCTTCTCTTGTTGAATTGAACCCTTTACCATTACATAATGCCCTTCTTTGTCTTTTTTTTATCTTTGTTGGTTTAAAGTCTGTTTTTTTCAGAAAGTAGGAGTAGAACCCCTGCTTTTTTCTGTTTTCCATTTGCTTGGTAAATTTTCCTCCATCCCTTTATTTTGAGTCTATGTATGCCTTTGCACATGAAATGGGTCTCTTGAAGACAGCATACCAATGAGTGTTAGTTCTTTATCCAGCTTGCCATTTAATTGGGGGCATTTAGCCCGTTTACATTAAAAGTTAGTATTGTCATGTGATAATTTGATCCTGTCATCATGATGCTAGCTGGTTATTTTGCAGGCTTGTTGATTTAGTTCCTTCATAATGTCATTAGTCTTTGCTCTTTAGTGTGTTTTTGCAGTGACTGGTAACAGTTTTTCCTTTCCATATTTAGTGCTTTCTTCAGGAGCTTTTGCACGGCAGGCGTGGTGGTGATGAATTCCCTCAGCATTTACTTGTCTGAAAGGAATCTTATTTCTCCTTCACTTAAAAGTCTAGTTTGGCTGGATATGAAACTGGGTTGGAAATTCTTTTCTTTAAGAATGTTGAATATTGGCTCTCAATCTCTTCTGGCTGATAGGGTTTCTGCTGAGAGGACTGATGTTAGTCCAGTGGCCTTTCTCTCTGGCTAACCTTAACATTTTTTCTTTCATTTTGACCTTTGAGAATCTGACGATTATGTGTCCTGGGGATAATTTTCTCATGGAGTATCTTACTGGGGTTTTCTGGATTTCCTGAGTTTGAATGTTGGCCTGCCTTGCTAGATTGGGGAAGCTCTCCTGGATGATATCCTGAAGTATGTTTTCCCAGTTGGTTTCATTCTCCTTGTCTCTTTCAGGTACCCCAATCAGTCATAAATTTGGTGTCTTTACATAATCCCATATTTCTCAGAGGTTTTGTTCATTCTTTTTCATTCTTTTTTCTCTATTCTTGCCCGCTTGTCTTATTTCAGAAAAATGTCTTCCAGGTCTGAGATTCTTTTCTCCACTCAGTCTAGTCTGCTATTAATGCTTGTGATTGCATTGTGAAGTTCTTGTAGTGTGTTTTTCAGTTCTATCAGGTTGGCTTTGTTCCTCTCTAAAATGACGATTTTGTCTGTCAGCTCTTGAATTCTTTTATCACGATTCTTAGCTCCTTTGCACTGGGTTACAACATGTTCCTTTAGCTCGGTGAAGTTTGTTTTTATTCATATTCTGAAACTTTCTTCTTTTATTTCAGCCATTTCAGCCTCAGCCCAGGCTTGAGCCCTTGCTGGAGTGTTGCAGTCATTTGATGTAAAAGGGGAACTCTGGCTTTTTGAGTTTTCAGTGTTTTTCTGTTGATTTTTTTCTCATCTTTGTGGGCTTATCTGCCTTCAATCTTTGAGGTTGCTGACCTTTGGGTGGGGTTTGTGTGGGTTTTTTTGTTTTTGTTGTTTTCTCTTTTTCTTTTAACAGTTCCCCATGAATGCATACAATTACTTGCCCATTAAAATAATTAATTAATTTTTAAATTTAAAATGTTCTTATAAATTGGAAGGTTAAAAAAGACCATATGCTTAATAAGGTATTGTTGACCTTTGCTGTTCTGGCGTCTCAGTCAGTCTGGCCTGTGGGACTTGGTGAGCCCAAACTGATCAGGGGCTAAAAGGATCCCCAACAAAGCACAGCTACTCTACCAAAAGCCAGAGGTTTCGCTATGTTACCCAGGTTGGTCTTGAACTCCTGGCCTCAGGAACATAGCTAGGATTACAAATGAAAGCCACTGCCCCACAAGAGTGACTTTTTAATTTCCACATATAAGTGAGATCATATGGTATTTATCTGACTAAAATATTCCTAAGCAGGCTCTTAGACTGTAATAATTACATCCACATTTATTTGGTGATGCCAAATAGTGAGCTGTATCACTTAATGTAGCTGTAATAACTTTATCACTCTTTACCTAGTAAACTGACTATTTTATTTGATATCCCCTATTCTGTATTAAACCAATATGTGTCAATTAAATAATTTAGGCCGGGCGCGGTGGCTCAAGCCTGTAATCCCAGCACTTTGGGAGGCCGAGGCGGGTGGATCACGAGGTCAGGAGATCGAGACTATCCTGGCTAACATGGTGAAACCCTGTCTCTACTAAAAAAAAAAAAATACAAAAAACTAGCCGGACGTGGTGGCGGGCGCCTGTAGTCTCAGCTACTTGGGAGGCTGAGGCGGGAGAATGGCGTGAACCCGGGAGGCGGAGCTTGCAGTGAGCCGAGATCACGCCACTGCACTCCAGCCTGGGAGACACAGCGAGACTCCGTCTCAAAAAAAAAAAAAAAAAAAATAATAATAATAATAATAATTTAATTTGTGATGGTGTTTTTGTGCCATGTGCCATGGTGCTGAAGATAAAGTAAGAAATGAGATAGACGTAGCTTTGTTCCTCATAACAGTCACAATCCACTCTGGCGGACACTCAAGCAATTTACATGTATTGAGAAATAGGAAATTTTGTTCATTAAGTGAGTGTTACATCCCTACCCTCAGGTTTTTGCCCTCTCTTGTAGATGAGAACTGTTGTCTTCTCTCCATCTCTCTCTTTTAATATTTTTAAAGATAAGGTCTTGCTATCTTTCCCAGGCCGACTCAAACTCCTGGGTTCAAGGGACCCCCCAACCTTATCCTCCTGAGTAGCTGAACTATAGGCACACACCACCACTCCTGGCTCTTGTTAAATAAAATATGCATGATTTCAAATCTCATGAAGGATTTCTCAAAAAACTAAAAATAGAATTACCATTCAATCCAGCCGTCTCATTACTGGGTACATTCCTGAGGGAAAATAAATCATTCTACCATAAAGACACCTGCACTCATGTTTATCTCAGCACTATTCACAATAGTAAAAACTTGAAATCAATCCAGGTGCCCATCAATGGTAGATTGGATAAAGACAGTGTGGCACATATATACCATGGAATACTATGCAGTTGCAGAAATAACAAAATCCTGTCCTTTGCAGCAACATGTATGCAGCTGGAGGCCATTATCCTAAGTGAATTAACACAGAAACAGAAAACCAAATACAGCATGTTCTGACTTCTAAGTGGAAACTAAACATTGAGTACACACAGACAGAAAGATGGAAGCAATAGACATTGAAGATTTCAAAGTGGGACAGGGAGATAAGGGGCCAAGGGTCTAAAAACTACCTATCGAGTACTATGTTTGTTGCTTGGGCTATGTGATCATTAGAAGCCTAAACTTCAGCATCACATGATATACCTATGTAACAAACCTGCACATATACCTCCTGAATCATAAACAAACAAACAAACAAAAAACCTCGCTAAGGCTCTTACTGTGAGCAGAGTACTAGCATTTCTAGAAGGACTCCTAGTAAGCAGTGAGTGTGGGCTATTGGTAATTAAATAAGCTCTAAGTAGTTAATTACTCTTTTAAAAATTATATTTTTACTTTTATCATAGTTTTATATATGCATAGTTTAAAGGTGAATAGTTCTACATAGCTTGTTATAAAAAATGTTTCCCTGCCTATCTTTCTCCTGCACCTCACCATTCTTGCTTCCCTTTGGCAGCCATTTTCAACTATTTTAGTTGTTTGTTTTTAATTTTCATATTTCTAAATAGTATTCCCATATTGCTTTCATCATTTAGGATATGTATTGATTTTTATTTTTCTTTGGAAAATGAGGATTGAACAATCTTACCCATTGTCTCCCTGACATATAACTTTCCTCATAAGTTTTGGTTACATTAAATATTCAAGTATTATATATCCATGATTATATAAATATAATATTCTAATGGTATTATACTCTATAATTAGTATTTTTCCTAATAAGAAGGACTGTTTTCTAAGTCTTACTAATCTCCTCTCTCTCCTTCTCATTTGCTTGGTTCTCTATGTTTCTACCCCATGGAAGGATAAATCTCCTTTCAGTCTATTCAAACGTTAAATTTGTCTTTGCAGAGTCAACTCTTTGGAGACGTGTGTCCTCTTGCTTCAGTCTGAGCTGGTTGCTCTTAGGTCTCCTGCATAGCTGTTCTCCTAAAATTCCTTTTCCCATCATCCTTAGAATTTTTTCACTTCTAACAGGTATTGGGTTTTTCGTTTTCTGGACCCCTCCTTCTTATTTCAGTAGGTTACCTTTTTTATTAGCTTCCTGAGAACTTGTGCGTGGGAGGTAAATTTCCTGAGATCAAGCCTGCAATGACAGTTTGGTTGGATAGAATTCCAGATTGGAAAGCATTGCCACTCAGGTTTTTAAAAGCATCTTCCCACTGTCTTTTAAGTTTTCATGTTATCGAGAAGTTTGATTCGCGTTTTCACTACGTTCCTCACATTCCTCAGCCTTTCCTGGTTTTCTTAGTCTGGACTTTCTGCAGCTCAATCCCTCCTAAGGATAAATCTCTAGTGTTCTGCTAGAATGGATGAATGGAGCAATGGAGGGGATCTGGGGTCTAACTTCTTACGTAGATTTCAATCATTCCTCCGGTTTTCAGTCTTCTCTTCCCCCCACCCCCTGCAACCTTTTGCCTCTCTTTCAGAGATAACTAGTGCAGCCTATTCCTCAGCTGCTTTAGGACTATGCAGTGCAAGGAAACAGCTTGCGTCTGTGCCTTCTCTCTGCTGCTGGGGTCTATTTTCTCAGGCATGCAAACTCAAATTCAACTCATCTTTCTGCTTTCCACCTTTCAAAATTTCGTTCCTGCCCATTCTTCTCCCATTCTCTTTAACCGTGTAGATTTTTGCATAAAATACATTTTAGTAAAAATTTGGTAGTCTGGAGAGGTAAAACAATTAACTGAAAGTCAGCACTGGTTTTTACAGTAATAATTATATCCAATGATAATTTTGTGCGAATCCAAATACAAATAATGTGTTGCTTAAATTATTTTCTATACTCAGAAAAAAGGCCTTTTCTGAGCATTTCTCCCCTGTAGTATTCTATCCTGAGTTTCCCTCCTTACCAGACAAATTAACCAGTTCTCATTGCAGGACATGAAGGGAGCAAGTTGGTAATTCTCTGAACTTCTGTTAGCACTCCTGTGCACTTTGTCTTACTGGATGTCTTTGAACCATGCAGAATATTTCTTTTCACCTGATAGAAATATTGGGGGTTGGGCGCAGTGGCTCAGGCCTGTAATCCCAGCACTTTGGGAGACTGAGGCAGGCAGATCACAAGGTTAGGAGATCAAGACCATCCCGGCTAACACGGTGAAACCCTGTCTCTACTAAAAATACAAAAAATTAGCCTGGCGTGGTGGTGGGCGCCTGTAGTCCCAGCTACTCGGGAGGCTGAGGCAGGAGAATGACGTGAACCCAGGAGTTGGACCTTGCAGTGAGCCGAGATCACGTCTCTGTACTCCAGCCTGGGCAACAAAGCCAGACTCCGTCTCAAAAAAAAAAAAAAAAAAAAAAAAAAAAAGAAATTTTGGGGCAGAAATTGGCAATGTCTCCTGCACAGCAGGGTGACTATGGTCAATAAGAATGTGTTGTATATTTTAAAATAACTAAGTAAGTTTCAAATATATCACCACAAAAAATGTCGAGGTGATGAATATATTAATTAGCTTGATTTAATTGTATATAATTATTAAACCATTGTATACATTTAGTAAAACATCACATCATACCCCATAAGTGTAATATAATTATGATTTGTCAAATAAAAATAATATAAATTGAAAAATGGACAACATCTCTGGTTAGGGATCATGCAGAGAGTATCAGATGTGTGAAGGGAACGTATACTGGGAAAATATGTTACCTGCGTTCTCTAGTTGGTAGACAAACAAACTTTCGTTTTTGTTGATTTGGCACACCATTAGATTTATATACAGATTTTGTTTAGACACTGAAAGTATAACAACACTGTCATTATAAGTAAATAACTCCCAACAGCATAATATTCTTTAATACAAAAAACACCCAGGTGCAATTTTTTAAAATGCGATACTTGTAATGGAGTAAAATATCTCCCATATGCAAGTTGACAAAAAAAGATAGAGGACAATAGACTAGACTAACATTCTGTAAAGAAGTGTTTAAGTCTGTAATATCATGAGTTGTTAATTGAGGCAAGATAAGAAAGAGCCTGAATTTCAAACGCTTCCTTCATTACATTTGCCTTTATGGAAGACAGCTTGGTTTTTTTCATGTGAATTACTTGCATAAATGTGAATACATGAAAATTTTCCTAGTACAGTATTATATATGTTTGGCTACTGATACCACAATACCAATCATTGCACAAAGTGGTTATCATGATTCATGTTTTGTTTTGCTGTCAAACATGTTCCACTGATTCTAAAAGGGAAATAGCCTGGAAACAACTGCAGAATATCCTATATATTATATGAATGCCGTTAATAATGGTGAGAATGCAAAAGTAATTGAGTTGTGAAGACATGGTTCTTGCCTTTTATGGTCAATGTGTAAAACTTTGTGGGGCTTTGTCAGATGAACATTAAGCCCATTACTGCACACATTAAAACTAAGAATTTTCTTTCTGCCAGAACATGAGCACCTGCAAAGGCTGGGCACAGGCTTTGTGTTGGTTATCAGCCTGAGACCCTCTCTCCATGGAGCAGCTGCCTGACACACAGCCCAAATGTGACTCTTTTGTGTTTTAAACAAGGTGGTGTCTCCACTGCAAGGGCTGGCACACAATAATGAAAATTTTGGCTTGGAGTTGCGCTGGTTAAATGATAGATCACTAGTGAAAAATAGATCTACACAACCCGCTCTGTGTCACAAGCTCAGAAAATTGTGTTTGCAACACACAGTTGACATCCAGCCTAGTTCTAATTTCAGCTTCAATGGCCAACATGACATTCAAGGCAATTGTTTTTATTGACAAAATCGAGACATTTTCCCTGCTGCCGTCCTTTCTCTCCTGCCCTTTTTCCTCCAATGATGCATTTGTTTCTTCCTCAGTGATCTATATTGGCACATGATCTACAATACTGCTTTCAGAGATATTTCTATATATGTAAAGTTTTATGTTGACTGTCTCAGGATGTTATGTTGGCTCTCATGGAATTGACGGCATTTAATTTAATGTCCAGAAAGACCTACTCTGATTGAGACAAATTTATGGAAAGGAGTTTCAAAACCTATCTTTTAATCTAGTGTGTTGAGCTCTCTTTTAAAGAAGCATGAGTAAGTGTAGCACTTTATCATACTAATTTTGTTCATAATTTTTGATTTGTACTTCAGAAATATGGAGAGGATACCCTTCACTAAAAGACCAGGATATAGAGCTATTTTAAGGACAGCCTTCTGGACCTTTTTTTCTCAAGCTTCTAATAATTGGTAGGGTTCATAAACACTCTATACACCAATCTTTAAAGCTTAAATTACATGTATTCTGACTCTAGGATAAAATACAGAATACCTAGTTCAATTTGAATTTCACATGTACAATGAATGTTTTTTTGGTATGAGTGTGTCCCAAGTGCTGTATTTTAATCTTTGAAATCTAGCAAACTTACTGACACCATTTTAACAGAAGTATTTTGGGGGGCAATAGCTACAATACTTAATACTATAACCTAAAAATAAGAAAGTTTCATATGTGTGTTAAAATCTACTTAGTTTGCTTTTAAGACACATAAGAAACTACAGTTATTTATGTATTTTCAGAGAATATTTTAACTCTGGTTAGGTTTTTCATTTTGTTTGTCTTGCACTTTACTGCTTCAATCTACATTATTTTCCAGCACTTTGAACTAGTAGTTTATGAAGTCATTAAAAAGAAAAATAGGTGAGGTTGTTTACAGGCAATTTGGTCCAAGATCCAATTATTTAATATCTATAAATTTAATAATATATATAAAAATATATGAAGTTACATAGTTGATGAAATCAGCTTCCATGCTAGCATACACCTTTCCACACACAATAACGATAATAATAGTAATAATAATAAACAGATTATTATTATTCTTATAGAGATGATAATATTGGGTGCAGATTTTAGAACCAGTGAGTCTGGGGTTGAATCTCAGTTCTAAAACATTGTAATGGTATAGAATTGGAGCAGTGTGACTTGACCTCTCTGAGCCTGTTTCATCTTCTGTCAAACAGAGATAATAATGGTACTCCCCTTACAGGTTTATTGTGAGTATTTGATATGTTAATGTATACAAAGCTCATAGAGCATTGCATTACATATAGTCAGTGCAATGTGAGTGCTATTACATTGATTATTTTGTTTTTCTTCTATGTGCAATTATTGTATCAAGGTTTTTTTTTTACAAATAATACCACCTTTAATCTTCATAGTAACCCTCTAATGTTAATTTTTATTAATATATTTAATAAAGTAACATAAATTGCCTGATTAATGGAGCTACAATTCAAGCCCAATGCCTTTAATCCACAATCCACATATCCTCTTACCACCCCTAATACACACAAACACATGATGTAGATGGTTAGTTCTGGGGGACATGTTCTATTAGCAGCCTAACTAAACCTATATACTGAAGTGCATTTTATTATTTTTATTTTTTGTTGACATGGGGTTTTGCTATTTTGCCCAGGCTGGTCTTGAACTCCTGATCTCAAAGTGATCCTCCTGCCTCAGCCTCCCAAAGTGTTGAGATTATAGGTGTGAGTCACCATGTCTGGCCTTAAAGCCCATTTTAATTGTAAAGAGTGTTCACTAATTCTGCTGCTTTTTTCTTCCTTTCATCAAGGCTAGGTTCATAAAATCCCAGTACCCCATAACCTAATTTTTACGGGGCTCTTTGCTTTTACTTGTATTCATCAAGTTATCACATTGGCAATTGTGCCACTATAAAAAGTGTTGAGATTTCTCTTGATTATAGGTGATCCCTAATACTTCTTCACTTTGACTGGGGCTTCCTTTGGCTATGTGCCAATCTACTTTTCTATCCGTGATACACACTCATGGGCCTGAGTGCACAAGTGTATACACACATGTGTATGTTAAATTTATTGTTCAATTTAGTGAGAAACTGATTACAAATTATCTGATGATATCCTAGGTGTCTAGAGAACAGAAAAGGAGAAATGCTCATTCAGATATTGGATGGTGAAGTGTTGACACATTCAGAAAAAAAGTCTGAGGACATTTGATGAACAGAGAGCTAAGAGTCACATATCAGTCAAATGAAAATAAGGAAGTTATGAAAATTGGGTAACTACACTGAAGCCATTACCAGTTTTAGAGGGATGTTTTGGCCAAAGAAACACATTCCAACAACTTAGGCAGATTTGAAAACAAAACAGTATTTAAAAAAATTGAGTTTCTTAAAATGTGAGGAAGTTGCGTAATTCTTAGTAATATTAAAAAACCATTTCTGGCTGGGCATGGTGGCTCACGCCTGTAATCCCAGCACTTTGGGAGGCTGAGGCAGGTGGATCTCGAGGTCAGGAGTTCAAGACCAGCCTGGCCAACATGGCAAAACCCTGTCTCTACTAAAAATACAAAAATTATCTGGCTGTGGTGGTTGGCGCCTGTAACCCCAGCTACTTGGGAGGCGCCTGTAACCCCAGCTACTCAGGACGCTGAAGCAGGAGAATTGCTTAAACCCAGGAGGCAGAGGTTGCAGTGAGCTGAGATCGCGCCACTGCACTCCAGCCTGAGCGACAGAGTGAGACTCTGTCTCAAAACAAAAAACAAACAAACAAAAACACACACAAAAAAACAAACAAAATTTCTTCTTATTCCCATTTACTTAACCTCTTAAAGACATTTCCTTTCCTCGTCTCTTCTTCTAACCATCAGGATTCATCCCTCCTCACTTGGGTTAAAGCTCCACCCTCAATTTTTTCCCTACCCCTTTAAGTCTCCTTTCCCCCACCCTCTTATGGGTAGTCTCTGTTTTGTCGGTATATACCCATCCTCCGGATTCTGCACACTGCAAATAATCTACATCATCTCCAGCCTTCAGAAGGCCAAAGAATAGGAAACTTTGTAGGCAAAGTGAGGACTCTCTTGAGGAAAGGGAAAGAAAAAGAAAAATAACATTCAAATATTAATTATTATTATTATCTTTTTTGGTGCTGTCACATTGGAAACACTTAGAGGATACCTACAAGGCAAAATGGTTTTCAGCACCATTGCTGATTACGGAAATGAAGTAAATACAATTTATACTTACTCACTCTATGAGATTTAGAATGTGGTATTTTTTATACTTTTATCTTTAGTGATTCCTTGAAAAAAAGATGTACAATGTGAACAAGAATTTAATTTTTATGCTCTAGAGGTAAATAAAATCTTGATTGTAGTAAAGTAAAATAAAGATTTAAGTTTTTGTGTGTGACAAAGAAAGCAAGTAAGAAATTCTGATGCACAGAACGTTATACAATATTAATATTAATAATAACTACTATTTATTGAGTACTGACTTTCTGCTAGAAATCATGGAAAACTTTAAGCAGACATCATTTAATTTAAACCTTGCATCAAAACTAATAGAGACATTGTTATCCCCATTCATAGAGGGAGAACTTGAGGTTTATATTGGTTAAGTAACCGCCTATCATCTATCACATGACTTAGAAGTTTCAGGCCAGGATCGGTGGCTCACTCTTGTAATCCCAGCACTTTGTAAAGCCAAGGTGGGTGGATCATGAGGTCAGGAGTTCAAGAACAGCCTGGACAGGATGGTGAAACCCCATCTCTACTAAAAAATACTAAAATTAGCTGGACGTGGTGGTGCGTGCCTGTAATCCCAGATATTCGGGAAGCTGAGGCAGAGAATTACCTGAACCTGGGAGGCTGAGGTTGTAGTGAGCTGAGATCATGCCACTGCACTCCAGATTGGGTGATGGAGCAAGATTCCATATCAAAAAAAAAAAAAAAAATTGTAGAGTTGGGATTCAAATGTATTGCTACCTTATTTAAAGCTATGTGTTAAACTTTGTGATAAATATGTATGTGTGTATGTATGTGTATGTTTTATATATATAGATACACACATGCTTATAGTTATGTAGATATACATAAAAATTGCCTCCAAGGCAGTTGGTGTTTTCAAGTAGATAAAAAATGTTTAGGAGGTAGGACCATCTTTCTTTAAGGGTTTATAGCAATAGGTAGATGGCCATAGTACAATTAGTCACATAACTGTGTGTTTGAAGATTGGGTGATATAAAGGATTAAAGAGTAAAAATGAGCAACTTCACAGTGGGGTATTTCAGGTGTTGTAATTCATCATTACCTTTCCTATCTTTTCCCTGGTGCCTTCTCTTACAGTTTCAACTGTGTCTTACCTGCAAGTCTGTTATTTTTCCTTTTCATTGATTCATGGTCGAGTTAAATTTTCTTGCTTCAGAATTACTATTTTTTTTCTTGTCTTGACATTTGCCTCCAAAATTGAGTATTCCCATTAACTATTGTATCTAGTCATCAGTAGATAGTGCTCAAACAGACAGACATGGGCAGGGAACTGGACGTTTTCTCCACAGGTGTTTTCAAGAAGGGTTTGTGAAAAGTATCACAAAATTCTCAGGCAGTAAGGACTGGTGCCTGTGGTTTATGGGCAGCCTAAGAGGCCTTCATTCCTGAAAGGGAAGGATAGGGAGTCACCCTGGTCATGCTTTAATGCAAACCTTGTAAACACCGTTTGGCATGATGAATAGTGTATGATTTTAGTTAGTCGTGGACACTTCTTATATCAACATCAAATAGCTAAATGTGTCTCTAAACCTCCAACACGAGGATAGGACTATAATTCTATATACCACGTTCTTTTTTGCTGGTGGTAAGTCCTGGGGGCAAAGCACTGCATGGAACGTTGCACACTTTGGGTTAGGTTTCTAGTTGGGTGCACTAGAAAATGATGGTGTTTTCTAAATGTAGAATCATGTCATCTGGAAACAGAGACAATTTGACTCCCTCTCTTGCTATTTGAATACCCTTCATTTCTTTCTTTTGACTGATTGCCCTGGCCAGAGCTTCCAATTCTATGTTGAATAAGAGTGGTGAGAGAAGGCATCCTTGTTTTGTGCTGGTTATTAAAGGCAATGCTTTCAGCTTTTGCCCATTCAGTGTGATATTGGCTGTGAGTTTGTCATAAATGACTCTTATTATTATTATTTTGAGACAGGGTCTCACTCTGTCGCCCAGGGTGGAGTGCAGTGGTGCGATCTCGACTCACTGAAACCTCCACCTCCCGGGTTCACGCCATTCTCCTGCCTCAGCCTCCTGAGTAGCTGGGACTACAGGTGCCGCCACCAAGCCCTGCTAATTTTTTGTGTTTTTAGTAGAGATAGGGTTTCACCATGTTAGCCAGTGTGGTCTCTATCTCCTGACCTCGTGATCTGCCCGCCTCAGTCTCCCAAAGTGCTGGGATTACAGGTGTGAGCCACCCCACCTGGCTGATGGCTCTTATTATTTTGAGATATGTTTCATCATTGTCTCAGCCCAAAAACTCCTTAAGCTGATATGCAATTTCAGTAGTCTCAGGATACAAAATCAATGTGCAAAAATCACAAGCATTTCTATACACCAACAATAGACAAACAGAGAGCCAAGTCAGGAATGAACTCCCATTCACAATTCCTACAAAGACCATAAAACCCCTAGGAATACAACTTGCAAGGGAAGTGAAGGACTTCTTCAAGGAGAGCTACACACCATTGTTCAAGGAAATTAGAGAGAACACAAACAAATGGAAAAAAAAATCCATGCTCATGGATAGGAAGAATCAATATCATGAAAGTGGCCATACTGCCCAAAGTAATTTATAGATTCAATGATATTCCCATTAAGCTACCATTGACTTTCTTTGCAGAATTAGATAAAAACTACTTTAAATTTCATATGGAACCAAAAAAGAGCCCGTATAACCAAGACAATCCTAAGCAAAAAGAACAAAGATGAAGGCATGCTACCTAACCTCAAACCATACTACAAGGCTACAGTAACCAAAACAGCATGGTACTGGCACCAAAACTGATATATAGACCAATGGAACAGAATAGAGACCTCAGAAATAACACCACACTTCCACAACCATCTGATCTTTGAGAAACCTGACAAAAACAAGTAATGGGGAAAGGATTCCCTTTTTAATAAATGGTGCTGGAAAAACTGGCTAGCCATATGCAGAAAACAGAAACTGGACCCCTTCCTTACACCTTATACAAAAATTAACTCAAGTTGGATTAAAGACTTAAATATAAAACCCCAAACTGTAAAAACTGTAGAAGAAAACCTAGGCAGTACGACTCACGACATAGACATGGGCAAAGACTTCATGACTAAAATGCCAAAAGCAATGCAGCAAAAGTCAGAATTGACAAATGTGATCTAATTAAACTAAAGAACTTCTGCACAGCAAAAGAAACTATCATCAGAGTGAACAGACAACCTACAGAATGGGAGAAGATTTTTGCAACCTGTACATCTGACAAAGGTCTAATGTCCAGAATCTACAAAGAACTTAAACAAATTCACAAGACAAAAAAAAAAAAAAAAAAAAAAAACGAAAAGTGGGTAAAGGATATGAACAGATATTTCTCAAAAGAAGACATTTATGTGGCCGAGAAACATATGAAGAAAACTCATCATCACTGATCAATAGAGAAATGCAAATCAAAACCACAATGAGATACCACCTCATGCTAGTCAGAATGGCGATTATTAAAAAGTCAAGAAACAATAGATGCTGGTGAGGCTGTGGAGAAATAGGAATGTTTTTACATTCTTGGTGGGAATGTAAATTAATTCAACCATTGTGGAAGACAGTTTAGTGATTCCTCAAGGATCTAGAACCAGAAATATCATTTGACCCAGCGATCCCATTACTAGGTATATATGCAAAGGATTATAAATCATTCAACTATAAAGACACATGCACACATATGTTTATTGCAGCACTATTTATAATAGCAAAGACATGGAACCAACCCAAATGCCCATCAATGATAGACTGGATAAAGAAAATGTGGCACATATTCACCATGCAATACTATGCAGCAGTTAAAAGGAATGAGATCATGTCCTTTGCATGAACATGGATGAAGCTGGAAGCTATCATTCTCAGCAAACTAACACAGGGACAGAAAACTAAACACCACATGTTCTCACTGATAAGTGGGAGTTGAACAATGAGAACACATGGACACAGGGAGGGGAACAACACACACTGGGGCCTGTAGGGAGTTGGGGGCCAAGGGGAGGGAGAGCATTAGGAGAAATACCTAATGCATGCGGGGCTTAAAACCTAGATGACAGGTTGATAGGTGCAGCAAACCACCATGGCACATGTATACCTATGTAACAAACCTGTGCATTCTGCACATGTATGCTAGAACATAAATTAAAATTAAAAAAAAAGAAAATGATGGTATTATGGAACCTCTCAGGATTGTGACTTTCCACTAATATTAGGAAAGCATCAGCACTGCAGAATCTCATATTTACTGAGTGCTCAGAGTCATATGGGATGCAGTGGGTTTTACAGCATTTAGACATGGTCACCACTCTTCAAAAGATACTGTTTCTTGAGGAGACAAGGCAAACCACTAGAGAATTAGAACACTGTGAGTGGGTATGCTAGAAGCTCCCATTAATTAAAATTCTGTGAAGAGTTTGAAGACAAGCATCATTCAAATTTCATCACAAATTCCAGCTGATAAAATGGGCATATTTCACCTTGCAGTAGAGAGTAGAAGGTTCTCCTGGAGTTTGGAAAATATAACAGTGACTACAAGGAAGAAGTTCATTGTTTTCAATAATGTTTAAAATGTTGTTTTGTGAACATAATGCAATATCCAATGTAACAAATATTGTTTTCTCACTGTCACATTTTGTGGCTAAAGACTTTGATAGAAAAGAATAAAAATTATGTATAAATTCTACAATTTGGAATCTTACTGTATTTTATCTCTAGTTTGCAGGCAACTTAGCAGTGATGAAATGGATTACCCCAGGAGAAATGGGAGCTCTCTAGAACAATGACCAATCAAACCTCAGTGTGCATCAGCATCACCTGGAGGGTGGAATGCACAAAGCTGGCTGGGCTCCACCCTCAGAGCTTCTGATTTCCTGGGCCTGGAGCAGACCCAGTATGTGCCTTTTTAGTACATTCTTAGGCAATGCTGATGCTGCTTCTCCAAAAACCACACTTTGAGTACCACTGTCTTAGAATAGAGAAAGGAAGAGAATGAGAACAATGCTTAACTGAAGTGTTCTCCTGACTTATTTCTGAAAAACAGTGAATAAAGAAGAGAGACTACATGTCCTATTTATGAAAAGAATTTATCACTCTTTTAAGGCAATGTTAATAGTGCAGACAACATTTAGAAATTTTATTGGGAAGTCATCGGCCAGAACTATGTCATCCGAGGATGTCATCTGCTGCTTGCATTTGCTTATTCTGAAGAAAGAATTTCATTTTCACTTTGCTTCTTTTCAACTAATTTTTTACTATACTTATGTATTTTAAGGAAATATTGTAGAAATTATGTTATTATAGCTCATAAATGCCTTACTATATATCTTTAAAAAATAACATTTTCTTATAACCAAAATAGAATTATTATACCTAACAAAATTGGCAATAATCACTGAACATCATCTAATACTTATTCCATATTCAAATTTCTTAAAATTTTCCCTAAAATGTTTCTTTCAGCTGGTTTGTTCATAGCAGAATCTAATTAGGACAACACATTGCATTTGTTTGTTGTATCATTAAATCTTTTTTAGTTTAGAATAGTCCTGACTTGCTGAAAAGAGAGGGTCATTTGTCCTGAAAAATATTTCACTTTTCTGGATATGTCTTGCATCCTTCTGAAAAAGCTTGATTAGTTTATGGTCAATATTTTGGTAAGAGTACATACTAGCTGATCTTATGTACTCCATATTGCATTACGTCAGGGACCATACAATATCTGGGTTTCCCACCATTCATATCACTATGACTGCATATGTTAATGACTTCTTGATTGTCCACTATAATTTTGCATTTTCCCCTTGCTGCCAGGAAGTAGTCTATGTGGTGTTATCCTGGCACTACAGAATGTCTGATCCATCCATACCTTTTTACCCATGGTTTTAATACCATATGATACTTCTCGCCTAAGTCAATACTTTTATTAAAGTTTACAAAGTAATAACTTACTAATTCTGTCATTCCTTCTACATATATTAGCTGGCTTTCTTTTTAATATTAGAGCTGTTGCTCACAACTGAGGCTACTTGGTCATCTTTAAGATGTATTTTCTACTGGAAAACTCAATATTTCCTGTAAGTTACCAGTATTAAGGGTAATTCATTTAACCAATGTCTCAAATGTTGACAAATAAGATATCCCAGCTTTCTCTATCAAAGTATCATTAAGGACACAGTGATCTTCACAGATTAAAAGTGGTTCAGTAGCCTACCACCATTATTTGAAAATGTATTCACAAGACAGGAGTAAGCTGTCAAGAAGCAATGAGCTGAAGATCAAAAAGACACTAATTATGACAGGGAACAGGTGACTGCACTTCGAAGAAAACTCAAGGCCTCAGATTTTCTCATTAGCCATATCTTGGCAAAGCATTCAAGGAAGACATACCCAACAAGTGACGTACTGACAAGAGAGAAGACATAGCCCATTTGCTTTGTCATTCCATTCCGAGATGGCTTAATAAAGTCCATACAGATTGGGGAAGGATGGCTACTAGTTTTCATTAATAGAAATAAACTGTGTATATCCATATACACATTTATATATGTACACATATTTGTGGATAATATATATTACAAATAAATAAATATGCAATATATATTACAAATATTTATGTTATATATATTGCATATATATATATAGATAATAAGAAAACTTTAAGGGGGATACAATTTTTGCAATGTGTTTCACTTGAAGCCTATTTTGGGACCAGTGATGGTAGGAGACATGCTGTTCTTTATTGTGTTTATAGCCATGCTGAGCTTGCAAAGAGAAAACAGACTAAACTCATTACATGAATGTAGCCAGGCAGTTAAATATAAACATAAGGGAAATGATTTATATGGAAATCTTCAGCATTTATTCTCTCTCCTGGAGTTTATTTGAAAACAAAATAAAACAAAGCGAAAACCCAACACTACAGATTTAGAAACCATTTCCTTTTACCTCAGGTTGAAGTAAAAGTAAGTGCCAAATTATTTTGGTAAGGCCACTGGTGATAGTTACAGTCATAAGTTTTAACCATGTAGGTCCAAATAGTTGAACTTCTGGCAGATGTTTTAGATTCATCTCTCTTAGATGTTGTCAATCTTTCCTTTTGTACAAGTCTCAGCCAAAGAAACACAAAATGTCCTTGATTTCTGTGCTCTGATTATCCAAAGAATGTTTCCATGGTGGCTTTGTTGATATGAAGGATAGAGCCCTCACTCCTACCTATCCTCTTTGCCAGAGAGCCAGATACTGCTCTTCAGAAAGCCACACAGAGCTCTGGCTAAGATTTCATCAGCAAATGCCTTCAGCTTGGGCCACATGCACCTTTCCTAAGACCTTTGCTTCCAGACTTTGCTTGCTGTATTGACCTTAAACTCAAGTCATGCAGGCATCGTTTATCTCTGCTAGTATTCTCATGTCCATTCTCTTGTTCTTAAATGAGATATTTCTTTCTAGAAATACATGCAAAAGTAACATCTTGAATTTTTTAGGATGCATTTTCTGAACATGTGATATTTGTCAGTATAGAAAGTTGAGAGGAAATAGCATTTAATAGCATTTCCTTTCTTGCAAAAGAAAAACAGTATAGATAACATCACCTTTAAATATAGAAATAGTAAATACTAGGTATGATAAGGAAATAGCTCTCTTCAATAATTAAATATAGTATCTATTTCCTACCAATCGTCTTATTTACAGATCATGACTCTTCAAAACAATTAAGTCTATAAACAAGGATAGAAGAATGTGTTTTGCCATTGTAGGTAGGGTCTTCAATTTAACCTTTACCACTTTCACTTTCAAATAATAAGATAGCAGAGAATCCAAAATGCTTCCAAATCTCAGCTTATCTGTTATGTAGGTCCTTCGAGTGTTTATTTTTTTCATATTTTAATGTTTATTTATTTATGACAAGAAGCTCATAATATTGAATAATTTTATAATCATCCAGTGATTCATAGAGTTCCTTGTGAGATTCAGTCCTCCGTTTATACTTTATCTTTCATCCAGGAGTCAAATTTGCCTTGAAATAATTTATCTTTGGTTTAAAGACAAGAGAAAAAGAAAATACGAAACATTTTGAACCTTTGTGGATCCTTTGGGTGCAATAAACAGTGTAATTAAATTAGTAAGTTGAAGAACCATACAGTTGTTTTAAGAACACTTTTTTTCGGGCCTATAAAAATAAAAGCGCAATCCCTAGTAAGCCTTCTGAAATCAATTAGTTGTATCTCACAGCCAATAAAGTCTTTCGTTGGAGGTTTTGATGTGTGAGTTATGTTGGCTTCAAAAGGGAACTTCTGTAGTGTGGGATGAAATATAATTTTAAGAATTTTAATTCTGCTTCAGTTCAGTACCAGGGGGCAATTGTATTTAATATTCTCTGCATTGGCAAAAGCCTTTGAATTTAGAGCCATGACTGTTAAAAATGAGAAAGTTTAATTGGGAGTTGAAGCTGTATAGGGTTTCTTGAGCAAAGGTTGTGATCTTACTGAATTCTTATTCCATAATTCAAAAAAAGTTTCAATGTTTTCTAAACCTTGGGTAAAAGACAACATATTGCAAATGAAAGCAACATTTTTCTGATTGTATATGTATAGAAAATTTGAGATCATTTATGAGGTGCTAGATATGGGGAAGAATTATCAGTCATAGCATCTTCCAGAAACTTCTAGTTATTGTATGTGCCCTTAAGTGTCTCCTAAAAAGTTCTGCTCACATTCCTGCAGAGGCAAGAAAACCAGTTATATCCATCATAAAAGACAACTGCAAGTTGATGCCTTGCTTACAACTCTCTCAAAAGACTTCCTTTGGCTCCTGACTTTCTTCATGCCCTAGAACCTGGGACGCAATGGGATATTCATTCACTTATTCTCCAAATTTAGGCTTATGCCTAGAGAAGCCAATCCCTGTCTCTTATAAACAGATGGTGCTGTACCCTGCATCTGGGGAGCATAGCTCAGAGAATCCAGCAGAGAAAATGTTATGAGCTTGGGATGTGAGGTCAGCCCAAGGTAGAGTAAGTCTAAGAATTATGGAATTCCAGGCTTGGAAAGGTCTTTTAAGTTTAGGAATGTAACACTTCCCCTTTCTCCCACATTGATTCCCTTGTTTGGTTGTGCAGTCTATTTTGGCTTCACATAGCTCTGTTATATTTTTGAAGTTATTGTAAAAAAAAAAAACTCCATGTCTTCCTTTAGTGACTCTCTATTGGTCTTATTTGGAGAATTAGATGATCCTGAGGTGCTTTTAAGCTTTGATATTCTCTGTTTCTGTAATATTAAGGGTTCTAGCTTAGTGATACATCTCTTCAAGCCAGACTGGGTCAGTGGGGCCTCATGGTCTTGCGACATAGTAATTTATTCAACAGACATTTATGGAATGCCAGGTAAGTACAAGACACTGCTTTAGGTGCTAGACAGACAGAAAGTAAACAAATAGAAAAAAAATCCCTGCTTTCATAGAAGTTATATTGTACTAGGAGAAGAAAATACAGCTGAAAAGTGAAGATTGAAAAAAAAGTATGGTCCATTAGATGGTAACAAGTGCTATGGAAAAAACGTTGGATAGGCAAGTTGCAACTTAAAATTGGGTGGTCAGGAAAGCCTTGGTGGGATGGGAACACTTCAATAATGTCCTGAAGGAGTTGGAAGTGAGGTGAAGTATGAAGGTGTTCAGGAAAAAGCATTCCAGCAAGAGGGTGCAGAAAGCGCCAAGGCCCTGAGCCAGGATATTTGAGGAGGAGCAAAGAGATGGGAAATAACAGAACCCAGATTGGGTAGGGTCTTATACAGGCAACTGTAAGAATAACCTTGGCTTTTATTCATATTAAGCTAAGGTGTCATTGGATACTTTTGAACAGAGGAGAAAAACTCAGTTTTTCAAGGATGACCCTAGCTGCTGTGTTAAATGTAGACCACCAGGGGCTGTGGGCAGAAGCTGGGAGGGCATTAGGAGGAAGCTATGTAATAAGCAACATGGATGTGATGTACTCTGTAATAGACAACATGGATGGGTTTAGAACAGTCTAACAACAGTGGAGGTGGTGGGAATTAGCCAGTTTCTGAATATATTTTGAAGGTAGAGCAGATGTAATGTGCTGAAGGATTAGCTTTAGTTTGTCAAAGGGCTCAAAGGTGTTCTGAACAACTGGAAGGGTGGAATTGTGACTTACTGAGGTAGAGAGAGACCTAGATTGGAATGTCTGTTTGGGTGAGCACCTTAAGCACTCTGTGTACACTCTGTGTACCACTCCTTCCCCCTTTATTCACTTATTAAATGGGATAAACTTATCTGCTTCATAGTTGATATAAAAATTAGAGATAACGTATTAAAAGCACTTGCATGGTGCCTGATACTGGTGGGTACTCAACAGTAAATAGAACACTTATCATTACTGTTTCTTGGGAACAAAAGAACAAGTCTTGATAGGCTTTCAGGTATTTGGAGAGAGTTCACATGCTTCCCCCAAGTCTTCTCAGATTGGTTTCCATAGTCTCTCCTTGTGGAAGCTGGCTGGCTCCTATGACTCTCCTTGGTACTTTTATGTTTGCACGACTCTACTGGTTTGTAAAAGAAATAGGGGAAGGTTATAAAAGGACTTTATATATTTTTCAATAGCAGGCTAAATGTTCAGAAATCCAGTGGTGAGCAGCCTGCATTTTCCCCCAAATAACAAGTATACATGGAAAAGCTTCATTTTTGACTCAGTCATGTGAGTGTGAGACAAACACAAGTCAAGATAATGAGAAATTATTATTCACATATATTTTCTTTTCATCAGTAATTCTTTATTATAGCCCAGTGCCATCATGCAATTTTTGTAGATCTAATCTTTAACACCTCTGAGTTTTAAAACCAATTCCCACTGACTGCAATTAGGATTACATGTGGTTCTGAGCCTGGATGTGATCCCTGATGGTTGTGGATTACAAAAAGGCTGGTGACTGCTCTAAGTTTACTGGTCTCCCACTCCTATGAACTGAATATGTAGGCAAAAAATTCTGAAAAGGAACATCAGGTGAACTTTATTTGGCTTAAAAACCATGTGTTGATAGCCAGATGGTTGAAGCAAAAGCCGGAATACAAAAGGAAATACAAGAGATCATAAAAAATCAGACTATGTTTGGTCCTCATTTTAAGTTGAAAATTAAGGAGTGATACTAAATATTTTCTTAAAATTTTGTATAACACTACTACTTTATGTTCTATTTCCTTCTTCTGGTACCCTCCCAAAGCCCAGTAAAAATAAAATAGAGTAAAAATAAATAATATTAACATTGCACCTGCCATGGCAGAGATTATAGCCTCTGAAATATTTTCATGGTTAATCAAACCTCATGGGTCATACTGTACACAGCAGACAACATGCCCCAAATTTTAAGCTCCATTTGCAAAGCAAACAAGAAATTAAAGTAAATATGTGGGGAAGACAACCTAGAGCATCTCTTTGATACAGGTTGGATTTTCAGAATCAAGTATAATTTCTCAATGTTCTTTATCCAGGAGAAAACTTTACTAATTTATCTAAAAAATTTAATGAACATCATAATTCATCAGAATCAG
Organism: Macaca thibetana thibetana; assembly: GCF_024542745.1. Classification (NCBI taxonomy): domain Eukaryota; kingdom Metazoa; phylum Chordata; class Mammalia; order Primates; family Cercopithecidae; genus Macaca; species Macaca thibetana. The sequence continues at coordinate 83,031,466 of NC_065583.1, forward strand.
CACAGTCCCTGGAATATAGTATATCCCCAACAGGTGCCGTTTGTAATAGTAATAACAGTAGGTAGTATTTTCATTTTTGTGTGTCTTCCCAGTGCAATGCTATTCTATATTCATGGAGATTGGCCAGTCTATTAGGCCCCTCAAAATGCACAGCAACACTGACTTAACTTGTTAATAAACTGGAACTTCACACCTGCTCCCAGCTGTCCCCAAGAGGCTCTGTGAAGTAGAAACACAGCTGAAATTGCCCAGGGATTGCTGGCTGATTTGAAAATCCTCAGCTTTCTTGTTGGTCACACATATATTCACACTCTCAAATGAAATATGTCTTTGTGCAAGAGCATAGAGGGGGAGTGAAACTGGCAGCTTGGCTCACAGATGCTCATATGTTTTTCATCCTTCCCTTCACCCCTTTAATTTCTATTTAAATATAGAAAGGCATTTGTTTGTGACTCTCTCTATATAGTGGTAATGAAAGGATGAGTGTGGACCCCACAATTTCAAGAGATTTTGGAGGCAACTTGGTAGCGAATACTACCTTTACACATCCAACCTATATATACTCAGGGTACATATCCTGGTGCCTGTTTGCCAACTGACATGATTTCTCTTGGTACTGCTTTTCTGATGGGGTGGGTCAACGTTTATCTTCTTCACTACGAATTCATCTCTCTCAGCTCAGTATTTAAAATTTTTGTCTTACCAAGAACAGATACGTTTTAGTAGGAACAAGCCTTTAAAATAATATTCTGAAATGATTCTGAAAGAATCTAAAATAATATCCCAAAGTAATTCCTGGAAATTAAAAGAACAAAAACAAAATATTCTAGTTCTTTTTTTC